>NC_080599.1:45319169-45919169 GCF_027887145.1 Ammospiza caudacuta | reverse complement strand
CATCCCTTGACACATTCTTCTACAGAGCACATGAATGCTTGTCAAAAATTGGTAATTTATCTAAGAAACTCCCATTCTGTAGAATGCAAAAGAAAAACAGAAAGGGAAAAAGTACACGTGGGCAGTAGATAGCCTGTCCACTCTTCTACTCCCTACATCTAATGATGAAGAAATCATTCAGCCAAGTCCACATGCCCTGTTAGATCCACCTTTGCTCTTGAGCAACTCTGTCTCAACTCTGTCTGCTCTGGATGAGCAGGACAGGGGTGGGTGGCTTCCTCCAGAAGCAGAACCTCAGGTCCAGAGCAATTTGCAGTGTTTGAAACATCTTGGTTTTAAAACTCCCTGAGGTTCAACAGAAAGAGATTAATTATCAAAAGACCTGGTATCTCCAGTGATTACAGAGGGACAGGAAGGATTTTAGGTTCACCACTGGTGTCTCGTTTTAATGCCTACTGTTAAATCCATGTCTTAGTCCACGTATCATGTCAGCACAGATATGGAAGAAAATTTGCTTTCTTCCCCATTTCTTGCCCCAGGCAATCTCTCTTGACATTCTCCATCCTCACAGTTTTATCTGGCTACTTTTTGTTTGTTTGTTTTTTCAATCCAGAGGCCTGTAAAATACAAGGCCTGCTGAGTTATCCTGGTGTTGCTGCCCTTCATCCGGTTCGTTTGCAGGAGGGAATAATGATCTGTCACCAAGGTAAATTCACTGCCTGGCAGATAATGCCACAGTGTTTCTGCTGCCCATTTCACAGTAAGACATTCTTTTTCAATGATGCTGCATCTCAGTTCTCGTGGGAACAGTTTACGGCTGACATAGCGATAGTAGTAATAACAACTTACATTTACATTGTACACGGGATGATCTTTACTTCCCTCTCCTTCTAACAGTGGACAGCCCCCAGTCCTACTGCAAATCCATCCTTCATGGCCATGGCAGACAGAAATCTGGATTCACTAGCACTGAGCTGCCTCATTGCTCAGCTGCTTGCTGGGGTTGTCACATCCTTTCCAGCCCACTTTGTTATTGATTTAAATGGAGCCGTGGGCCACTTCCCAACCACTGCTCTAAGCCTTCCCTCACAGAAATCTGTGGGGATCCCCTCCTGCCTCAAAAGCACAGCCTCCTCAGCCTGTCAAGCTGCTGTCCTGCCTCTCCTGCCCCTCACCTCCTCCCTTCCCCTGCAGCTCCAGCTCTGGCATGCTCGGCTGTACACTGAAATTGGCTCCCCTCTGTACAGCATGGGGGACAGGGCCAGCTCTCTGCATTCTGCTGCTGGAAACTTCCTGAATGTGAATTCCCTGATTCTGAAAATCAGGCTTTTGAGGTCTAACATGTGGGAAAATTGCAGGAGGTCTGCAGTGCAAAGCTGGTCAGGTGGGGACACCCCCTTAAACACCAGCGGGTTTTCAGATGGAGATGCAGCTGCCAAAGAGCCTTCTGTTGCAGATAAAATCTTAAGAGTAAGGAATTAAAGTAGAAAAATAACTGGGACAGAGCTTTGGGTTCTCTGGGTGAGTAAGAGTGGTACAGCCACATAAGCAGTATCCCTCCCTTATGATCCTGGGAGAAGAAATCCCAGCAAAAGCTTTGGCCCAGCATGGTCTGAGAGCTGCTGTTGGCACCCCAGTGCTTGGCCAGGACAGGGGGACTGCTGGGGTGCCATGGTGACCCCATGGGAGGGCACACCACATCCAGGTTGGGGTGCTGACCCTGTGTCCTGCAAGGGCCAGACAGAGAGAAGATAAATATTTGGATCCCCTGGAGCAGCCCCATCATTTCCTTGTGCCTCCCCTCGGCAGGGATGGAGCGAGACGCTGGCTCCTCACAGCAGAGTGTGGCTTGCAGCAGATCCCCTTGCTTCAAGTGCAAGTGAGGGAGGGCGGGAGGTAATGATTAGAGACACTCTAAAATGATTGCATTAATTGAATCTTATGAAAACGGAAAACAATGGCAGTGGGTAATAATAAAACCCCACTGTAACCACGCACATCTCTTGTTTACTACAAGGTGCTTCACTGACTACAGAGATCTACTCTGGGGCACAGCAGGAAACTTTTCTCCTTTAAATTTAATCAGCCCTTTTTGCCTTTTTTTTTTTTTTTTTTCCTCTTTCAGAGAAAAATACCAGCTATCAGATCTGTGTTTCCCATCCACTCCTAAGACTCCTCAGTGCAGTGCCTGGAGGTGATGGTGTGAACTCACTCAAGAATGTGAAGGCATTTTATAAATCACTTGGTTCCAGCAGGAGGGGGAGAAAGGGAGAAGGCAGAGGGATGATATAGTTTACAGCACACACTCAGCAGTAACTCCCAACTGTCAAACTTCAGCATTTTCTTCAGTTGCAACAGTGGTTAACAAAAAAATGTTAAGACAGCAGACATGAAAATGCTCATAGCAAGCAGCACATTTAATCAACTTGCACCTTCCTACCACCCCACTGCCCAAACCTACCCAGACACTATCACAAGCCAGAAAAAAAGTTGTCCAAGGGAAGATAGGGCACTGAGAAAGGAGCAGGAACGAACAACACGAACCGCTGTAAACAACTTGCGGCGCCCTTTTTTAGTGCCAGATAACAACAGCAGAGGGAAAGGAGGGTGTTTACAAGTGTGCCTCACTCTCCTCACCTTCCTCCTGCCCCTTTTGCCATGCTCACTACCTCCTGGGAAAATATTTGCGGACCATTGCAAATAAAAGCCTCCTTCTCACTTTCCAAGAAATGGATCTGGTACTTTTCCATTTCGGTCACACCAGGGCCAGGCTTCAGAGGGGATTTTATTCTCACAACTCTATGAAAACTGCCCTGAACTTTCTTTCCAGTTCCTAGCTAGCAACTTCTGCAATTAAAAAATAGTATCTAATTATCTATAGAAGTGATGGGGCCTTTTCTGGGAGCCTGGTGTCACTAAAGGGCCCCCCTAAACACAGCAGCAGTTCCCTATGCTGCTTTCAGGAGCTGTGCATTGCCCTTCACAGGCACCTCCGTGCTGGGGCACACAACTCCAGGCTTACAAAGTTAAGGTCACTTGGAAAGCACCTGATAAACCCAAGAATCTGCAATATGTGCAGACATATGGGATTTTTCTGAGTGTGCAAACCAAGTATGAGTATGAAGGTCTGGATCCATTTGAAAGCAAACCACCTTGTACCTGTAAAACCACAAGATTCATAAAGGCACTACGCCACAGACAGAAACCAGAGGAAGGTGTGAAAAAATGACACACATTTCCATAGTGTGGAGATATATTTGGAAAGGTCTGGAGGCAACAGAACACCTTCTGTGCTGGTCAGGAAGTCAGAGCAAAAGAACAAAGGTAAGGGGAAAAGATAAGGGAAAGTGCAATCCCTTATCTACACTTGGACATTCCCATCCGGATGAACCGAGCTCTGGCTGAAGCCACCCACTGAAGTTTAGGTGTTGCCAGTTCAGGTACAGTGAAGGGTAGGTGGGAGGAAAAGCACCTTTTGCTAAGAAGTGTCAGACTGGCTGGGACTGGAGTCACAGAGAATCTCTGATGCCTTTGGGTGGACTTGTTAGAAAACAGAAAGACACCCACCCACCCACTGCCTCTGCCTCAAGCCTTCATCCCCTTCTGAGTCCTGCAGGAAGGGAGCCAGTGCCTCCCCAGGACACGGCACAGCTCCCAGCACACATTCCTAACTTCCAGAAGTTTGACCACAGAGGGCAAAATTTTGGCCAGGAAGCACTTCTGATGGCAGGAGAGCAGCGGTCAGCCAGCCTAGTGTGATCTCTGAGAGAAGGTTTCCCACTCACTGCCACAAAGAGACACCACCTAAGGAGATGTGGAGTAATGAATACTTGGGTGAAGCAACTGATTTCAGAGGGGGCTTTTATCCACAGGCCCTGTATTTATAGTTCAAGCCTTTTCAATTAATACGCACACCCTAAAAGAATTAAACTACTAATTATCACATTTTACTGTGGTTCACAGAACTTTCATCAGATCTAGTAAATGGAATCACGAGTTCAGCAGAAGAAGCTTCACTGCGCCAAATTGTGTCAAGGGTATATCATGTTGATAATAAAAGATCACTTGGTTGGAAGCCTAACCTAGAAGGTTGGGGAGGCGTAAAAAGTTCACATTTTGGATCATGCTGCTCTGGTGTGGGCGTTCTGTGTTTTTTCTCTTGGTTATTGTGGAAGGCAATTCTCCTGCAAGTAAAATTTTCCCCTTGTCTTACATTACCGAGCACCAGGGAATTTTTACACAGAAAGGCAAACAGAAAGGTTTGGGGTTTTGTTTTGTGAGCCAGACCTTGGCATCCCATCCTCCCTCCACTAATAAACTCCCCTCTCCACTCAACAGAAATTAAACGATGCCCACACCACAAATAAACTGCTTCCCCTAAGTGCCCAGCTTCCTGGTGGGCAGGGTGGTGTTCCAAGCATCCTTCAGCCTGTGGTCCGCTCCGGCGGCCGCAATTACCCTGACGCAACCCAGCTCCCAGCTGCTAATTAAACAGCAGCTCTCTCAAGAAGAGAGACATTAAAAACAGTTGTAGTGAAAGCTGGTGGTTGCTCACAGCTCCAGCTGCTGTGTCCTGGGGCGTGGGACATGGGCACAGGATGGCTGCCTGCCCATCCCAGCGCTGGCACAGAGCAGGGGGCAGTGACCTGGCACTGAGGTGCCCTCGGGGCAAAGAAAATCCTTGACCCTGCGAAGGGAAGCTCAGGAGTTCCCTAAGAGGCTGCTCCTGGCCATCCCATTTCCAAGCTGCCCTCTAGATGGCCCTTGCTGTCATCTCATGGATAAAGACTCATGGGACGGAGAATGGGACGGAGCAACAGAATAAAAATGCATTTTTGAAAAGACTTAGAATAATTAGCTGCATTTACGCACCTTACCCATTGGAAGGGCTCATTGTTTTTTTCTGCACACACACAATGGGAAATAAAAACATATACTGGAGCCACATTTATTTCTCCTCTCCTTTGCAGTGCTCAGCCACTCCAAGCGCAATGAACTCTTCATGTCTTTCAAGCACTGCTTTGTCATGCTATAAGCATTCATTTCATGCTTTGAATATTTCCTGTCATCCTCGCCTTGCATGAATTTTTTGTGGGAATGCTTTGCTCGTGGAGGTTAATGGTGAGCAGCAGTGGAGACTGAAGCCCTCTGTCAGTGCCCAAGGCTCGAGCACTGCAGGTCACTGGTGAGAGGGGTCTCCAGCCATGGCCAGCAGAGGCTGCACTGCTGACCCCACTGACGTCCCCATTGCTGGCCTGACTGACAGACAGAGCCATTTGCCACCACTGGATTCCCCCAAGAGAGTGCCAACCACTGATAAGCAGGCTAAATCCTGAGCCTACCACAGCACCCACTAAATCCTGGAAATGGTGTAACTCTGCCTCACAGTCTGGACTCAGAAAAGAATATGGTATTATAGGGGAAAATGGTGTTTTCTTTCCTAATAATTCAGATGATTCGTCATGACAGTCATGAGTCTGGATGGGAAATACACCTGGACGCTGCAAAGCTTCAATTCTAGGTTATTATGATTGAAATGCTGTATTTCTAGCTCTTTTTGGGAATGTAATGCAATGAAATAAGATGAAGGAAATGCAAGACTACTATCGCACATAAGCTAAATTTATAGCCAGACATATCTGCTTTTGTTTCCTTGGGAAAAGCTGGCTCAGAGCTGCCTGCAGGCACTCTCAGGGGGTGATGAAACACAGGTTGGACCTCAGCAGACCCTTCTTGGCTGATGGGTCCTGTCAGACTCAACAGCCTGTCCTGCCCAGTCCCAGGGCAGCCAGAAGAGACCAGACCCCACCAGCACTCCCAGACTCGGCCACAGCTTCCAAGCCTGGACAAATTTCCCCACTGCTGTTCCCAGTCAGCACACAACGCGATCCGTAAGGGTGCAAATCTGTTCAGAATTTGGTCCTGGCAAGTTCCAAAGGTGCAAACAAGCTGACATCACCAGGAGCTCTGACTTCAGCGCCAGCGATGAGATTCCTTATTGGAAATGCTAAGGGCTTTTTTTTTAAAGCTTTTTCTGAAGAAAGTTAATTTTAGATTAGTCCCTCAGGCTGTGATAACTCCTCAGCGTGGCTCTGTAAACAAGAGAGGAGAGTCTTCTTGCATTTATAAGATTCTGATGCAAATAATCCCATGAACAAGAACATTAATAAAAGCCGCCGTTACTGTATTCCTGCCTTTGCAGCTGTAACTGATAGAAAACTTTCTCTGCAAGGCTCAGTTATCTCCTGAAAATGAGGTGTTTCAGGAATGTTAGCCATCTGAGACCGTGTGTTTTCTAACAGCACCAGTTCCAGCATGGTGTGTTCAGAGGGCTGCTCGTGTCCTTGCACTCCTCAGGTGGGAGCTGAGGGGCTTATCCAAGGACAGGGGAGCCTCCAGACAGCCCCAGCACCTCCTTGGAGAGTTGGCATCGAGCTCTGTTTTAAATTTGGCTGTGGAATGAACTGGATGTCCCTCAGCTGCCATTTCACCTGGGATGAGTGATGGGGACAGCCACCAAGAGCAGTCACCAGCTCTGTGCTTGGGACGAGGGTTTGAAGGGTGAGCTCTGAGTCCAAGATGCTTCCCCCGGCCCAAGCTATCCCACTGCTTGGAATGCCACATTTGGGAGCAGAAGGAAAACATTCACAGGGGCACTGGGCTCTGCAGCCTGTTAGTTTAGGCTTAGGGGTCTTCCCACACATAATCTCCTCCTCCCTTTCAGCCAAAGCTAAATCACGCCTTCCGTGACCAACTTTGCCTGGAGAAGAAGAAACTTCTCTTTGCATTTGTTCCCACTGTGGCCTTCTCTTCCCCCCACAGCTCAAGGACCAGAAATTCTTCCTTTCTGTTTTTAGGCATGGAAAAGTAAGCATATACTTAAGCATTTTTCTAAGGTTTAATACTCAAGTCCAACCCTACTTAAGCAAAGAATTCACAGATGATATTTACAAGTCCAGTGTAATTACTGCAGGGCTGAAAAACGAGTTCTGCCAGTTACGGTGCATCACTGTTTTTCTTTTTTCTTTCTTTTTTTTTTTTTTTAATGTTTCAATGAACAATGTGCCTTTCATTTCCTGCAGTGCTGTTCAGGTACTTGCAGCTCAAAGCAGTGAAGACTGCATTAAAGCCAAAAAGCATTTGGTTTGGGCATTACACATTTTTATTTTTTAGAGAAAAGCCTCTCCCTCTTCAGAAATTGTTTGAGCAATGGATTTGGCACACATTTGCAATCAGCTGTAATAATGAATGCTGCCCTGCTCACTTGAAATGGGAGAATTCACCAACTTCTTTAAAAAAAGCTCGCTCATCTACAATCAAAGTGCTGTGCTACCATCTCTGAGGCACCAAACCAGAGTCCCCTGCTGGAGAGCAGCTGTCAGAAATGACACAGCATTCTCCTGCTCTGCACTGCACACCTCGTGTGCACCTTTACGCTGCACTTACTCACTCACCAGTGCCACCACATCAAACACAAACCCTGCCTGACATCCCTTCACTGACAGCAGCACCACAGTCATTACCTCCCTGCCTCTCTCCAGGGTTCAGCTCCTCATGGAGCAGAGCAGAATCTGACTCTTAATATTCTCTGAAAGCCAAAATGGCAAATATCCCCACTTTGCAGACAACAAGAGCAAAAGGTTTCCCTACAAAAGTTTAAAATAATCCTACTTACAAAAAGAAAATCTATCTGATAGCTGCTTCCACCACTGAAAGTGAGAATAAAAGCCCGAGAGAGTGTCCACAGCAGTGCTGAGCTGGGAATTCAGTTGTTCCTGATCCCCAGGCATGCAGTCACTTCACTACATCAGACTACCCATTTTGTCATCCTCCCTTCACTGAAAACTAGTTTGTTTATAAAACACAACACCAAACCAGTGCATTTAACAAGCTTTTAAAATCAGTAACCACCCCCCCCCCCCCTTTTTTCTTTTTCTTTTTGATTGGGTGAATTGCAAAATCACTTCGTGGTGCCAACTGAAATGAAGCTTTTACATACCATTAGGCAACTACAAAAGTGGGGAATTTTCCACATGGTTGTTCCACCCAGCTGGTCAGAAAAAACCCCTCGTCTGAGCAAAATATCAGGGCATCAAAAAATGTTCTTGCCCTTCAGATGAAGTCACTGGCCTCTTTCATTATTGCCCCTGAAAATTTCCTCACCCATACAACAAACAGAGGAATTCTGGATTTTCTGCCTCTCCCCAAAAAGCTGTTTCCCATGGTGACAGAGCAGCACACCCTGTGTTGGTTTTACCCCCAGCTCCAGCACAAAACATCTGGACCTTGGACTGTCCATGCACCAAGCCCTGTCTTGCCTGCATGCTGCATCTCTGCCCTTAGAAATAATTAAATGCTTAATATTTCTGTTAAATATTTGCAGTGGTGACTGGATGGCTGCCTGGAAACTATTCTGGCTTAAGGAAGGCTGAGGGAAAGAGCAGAGTTGGTGTTGAAGCCACCACTAAGAGCAGAAGGTGTCACCACCTTCCCTGTCTGTGATGATCCTGCTCCAGAAAATGAACCAGCAAAACCCACTAGAAAAACACCAGGAGTGGTTCTAAAAAAAAAAAAAAAAAAAAAAAAGCTTTTTTTTTCCCATGAACTTCACTTCAATGAAGGTTAGGCACACAGGCTTTGCAAAACAACACATACAATTTAGGATGATAAATTAAAATCTGTAGTAGGAGGCCTTCTTTTTCAGGGCCGTATAGTTGACCCTTCTGAACCTACATTACTCAAGGTATGCAAAATATATGTGTATAATAAATAGCTCTAGAATTTATGGAGTGGAACAGAAAGGATATTAACAGGCAAGTAGAGAGGCTGTATAACCCTCACAAGGCCTTTAAAGATTTATTTTTTTAAAATGAAGGAATGCATGCATGGAAAAGGCAGCCCTGAATCGATACACTTCTTTGTGCCTTCCAGAAACACATGCAAAAATGCTTCCAAATCTGCCCTCAATCTGGTCACTCCACTGTTGGCATCAGTGGGAATGAGATTATTCACGATTCTATTTTTTCTTCGACTCAAAAAAAAAAAA
The DNA here is from genome assembly GCF_027887145.1 of Ammospiza caudacuta. Classification (NCBI taxonomy): domain Eukaryota; kingdom Metazoa; phylum Chordata; class Aves; order Passeriformes; family Passerellidae; genus Ammospiza; species Ammospiza caudacuta. The sequence goes on along the minus strand of NC_080599.1, from coordinate 45,910,123 downwards.
AAAGAAAAGAAAAAAAATAATTAAAAAAATTTTTTCCTCTCTGTGTGGGCTCATTCCCACTCTCAGTAAAATCAATTACGAGCCTCCCATTGACTCCTGAGGGATTTGGATCAGGCCCTGTGGAAGTGGGTCTACAGCAAGTGTAGAACAACGCAGTTAATATGATTTATTGTGTCCGTTCCTGTGCGTGCAGTTTTTCATTTTCTAAAGGCTGCAGTTTTGCTTTCATCCTCACGTCCAGGAGATAAGAGCTGCAGATTTGTGTTGATCTATGCTGGGTACCCCGGGGCTGGGGGCTGTGTGTGCTGGGAATGAGCTCAGCCTGCCCGGGGGGAAGGAGCCCTTCAGGGCCAGCTCTGGCTCAGAAAATCTCCCACACACGCACTGCAGAAGGTGCACAGCCACTGAGGAGGCTGCTGCTGCTGCTGCTGTGGGGAAAAAATACCCTTTAGTAAAACTGAGGAAAAAAAAAAAAAAAAAAAAAAAAGAGAAAAATCCTTTTCCTGTTTATTAAAAAAAAAAAATTAAAAAAATAAAGTACCTTTTGCAGGTCAGCAGCAAAGTTCCAAGAATTCGCTAAAAGATTGTTTTACAAAGAAGACTCAGGCTCCAAATCAGAGATATTTCATTTCACTAGGCTTTTACAGATTCTACATTATTAAACACTGACATTGCTGCTTTTCAGGGCAGTTCTTGAGTAGCAAGCTTTGTTAGACCAAGAAACTGCAGGGTAAGATGAACTGTGCTTTAATAGCTGAGAAAGAATATTATCTAAACATGAAATAATAACATGCTTGGTGCCTAATACATTCTAAATTAAAATATGATTTAATAAACACAGGCAACATATTCCCCATAAAAAAAAATAGCAGAATTGGCAGAACAAAAATCACAGTTTAGTCAGTTCTTCTCTTAACCTTGCAATCCTTTGGCTACAAATTAGAATTTCTGTGAACAGGATTGATAAGGGAAATTAGACGCTGTCTTTCAGAAACAACAGCCGTGTTTTAAGATGGTATGTTTAGAGATGAACAGCACAAAATCTATCAAAATATGAAACCTTTCATATCTAATGGGAGGAAAACACAGGAGCCCAAATAGCCAAAATCTCAGCAGCCCCATGAGCCCTATGTTCCATGTCCTAGGATTCATGCTGCTAGTTCAAAGGTTTTTAGGTACCTAAACCTCTTTTTCTTTCCTTAATATTAAACCCTAACCCCAAAGCAGTCCAGAGGAAGCCCCTCAGCCTCGCTGTCCTTTGTAGGGGTTTATGGCAAAGCAGTTATTGCTCTGAGAAAGGGAATTCACACTTGTATCACTACAGATACAGTATTTCTACATGGATTTACACACCCCAGAAATGGTGATTCAGGGGCATAAACCCTTCACACAAATTCTCTTTCCTGCAGAGCAGACCCCAAGTACAGCAGATAACACAATCTACATTTACATCTTATGAAAAAAAGTTCTGGTTATAGATAAAAGAAGTCAAGAAAAACTACTAATAATAATCATCCCTTATTCTAAGTCCTAAATATAAGTAACAAAACAAAACTCAGTTGCTGATGGGCCAACAAAAATTGTTGAGGTCTACCTTAGCTAAACACAAAGAGTAAGAGAAGCTGTTCCATTACACACATAGTCATCTTTTCACATACAGAAATCCACTATTACTGAATGATTTTGTTTTCCAGGCTTCTTTACAAAGCAAACCATTGGTCCAGCAGAAGCCATCGCTTCCACTTTGAATGCAGAGAATATGAGTTTTCCCAAAAGTGCAAGTTCTTCTAATGCAGCCACTGCCACTGGAGAACATGGAGAGAAGCACCAAGGAGCTGTGGCTGAACCTCCCTGATCTGTTTTCCTGTTGTATCTACACCCCTGAATATCTTTACTCAAGGCCCAGGGACTGAAAGCCTTTGCTATGGAGGAATAAGGATAAGGGTTGCATACAGCAGGCTCTTTTATGGCATCTCCCTAATTAAAATTAATTTTAAAGGGGGAAAAAAAAAATTCTCTCTCCAGGATTGGACAAAGAAATGCTACTTTAGATTAGTGAAGCAGTAGCATTTTAACTATGAGGAGAGTGCACAACCTATTTGTAGCCAACCCATGTCAATTATTCTGAATCATCTTTTTACCTTAGACATGGGGGAAAAAAAAAAATCTTTATAAATTGGGGCTGTTTTAATATCCCAAAGCAGGAGCAGCAGGTAAGAACTTACCATTTTCTGGCTGGTCCTTAATATCAGCTTCACTTGGCTGGCTGGGACTTTCAGATTGACTTGAATCTGAAAAACATAAAATACAGCCAAAAATTACAGGGTCTGCTGTGGAAAATAGATCAGAGGCGCCAGACTTCCTCAAAAGGCTGAGAGTACAAACTGAGGACAGGAGTGTTGCACTAGGACATGATAATGGCAAAAGCCCCGTGCCTAGGTAACACGTTTGCTAGCCAGAAAAAAAGAAAAAATAAAAAGAAAAAAATTTAAAAAGGGAATCTTGTTTGTGGCACTACACAGAGTGCTTGGGGTGTGTGTGTGTTGGCATAAATTAAGCTTTGAGAATCCTTCTTTTTAAAGAAGGCATATTTAAATGACTCTCCTACATGTTTTTTTATAATGCAGCCTCTATGTTGTATACAAACCAGAGCCTTACTCCAACACATAGTAAAGTCTCAAAACATATCTCCAAGCAGGCATAGAAAGGTAACTTAGCAACCCTACATAGTCGTGGAGATTGTTGGCTACACATTTCTGGAACAAAATCTGCAAAACTGAGGGAAGAGCTGATTTTTTTTTGGCGTGCTTTCGCAGTGGTTACAGCACCACAAGATCCCTAAAATGCTCGGTGCTGGTGGTGATTTGCAGTGGGATAAGTGAGTCCAGATACTGGCTGACCTGCTTTAGAACTTGTGTAAATAATCCCACAAACCTCCCAGCTAACACTCTCCAACAAGCAAAATTTATTTGCCTAAAATAATAAAATGATCTATAAAAGGGTGTGTGTAAATATGAGCGTTTTGCATTTTTTACACATTATTAACTCTACTTTATGTGAAGATGATTGCTCTTTGGTCCAAAAATTATTCTTAGTGGAAGCTTTAGTCAAACAGTATTTTCCTTCTTAATTATTTCTGTCACTATGGACTGGGAAAAAAAAGTCCCTTTACCTGTGGAAAAAATATTTTTTAAGAAATCCCTCAAATAACTGTTTTTTTGCAATTAATACATTTTTTTCCTTTCCCCAGAAATTGTTCTGTAATTTGTCGATCCTGTAGAAAAAGTTTTTGCTGTGAAACAAAACTTAGACAACGAAACCTAATGCCTCAACACCACCCCTCATCGTGGCAAACCCATTTTCTGACTTCACCTTGACTTTGCAGAGTTTGGAACTAGCTGTCTGAAATTTGACCACATTTCAGTGAGAAGTCAACGCAAGATCAAAAGGTCACGACACTTAACTGTGATTAAATTGAAAATCTTACTTCTATTGCAACAGAGTCATAACACCACCCCTTCTTTTTCTTTGAGGTATTAATAGTGCTGGAAGAAGCAGTACTACTAGTGACCTTGGGTCAAGCAATGCTAATTTATTGCTTTAAAAAGGTTCCTTGCTTTTAAGCAAATGAAGATTTTAATTACCGCAGAGCACTATAAAGAAAATGCCTATTTTAAATATTCAAATTATATTTTTACCTGCTGACTGTCTGCTTTAGGTATCATTCAGAAGCTTAGAGGACAATCTTGTATAAATTAAAAACTACAAGTGAAAAAAAAGCACCCACAAAACAAAACTTGATGAATTTCAGAATATAACCACTCAGAATATATAGCAAAGAAAGCTTCAGTCATGATACTTCTATTAGAAATCAATTAAATTTCCCTAAAAAGTGATATATACCCAGTATGTCACAGAATCTATTTCCTCTCTTTTGAATTTATTATTTTTAATAATTTTGCCAATGAAGCTAAAGGGGAGAAAAAAAATCCTCACTTCTGCAATTTTGTTTTAAATATTGATCTACTCAATAATCTCTCCCTGAAGCTGAAATCAGTGCCAGCAGATACACTATGGGGGTAACACGCACAGCGCTGTCGTATTCTGGATTTTGGCAAGAAGTTTCGAGTTTCCGATACCGCAAAGGTAGAAACAAAGGTAAAATATCAGGAATGCAAAATATTTAGTTAACGTTCAAAGTCAACATTCAACGGATTTAATTTTACAGGGCGGGCATCAGCCTTTTGCTTATTTTTTAGGTTTTACTTTCCCTCCAGCCAGCCATGGCTCAATCAGAGTTTGGGCTTTATGTTTCAAGTAGGCTCGGAATTCCACAAAAATTTATAGATCTGGAGAAGCTCCTGCTGAAATGTGGGACTGGGAGCGTGTTTCCCTTTCCCAAAATTTTGGAACGTGCCAGGCAGGCGGCGAGAGGGCGGCGGTGGCGGCCGCGAGAGCCGGGCTCGGCGCTGGCACCTTGGCTCCAGCACAGCCCTGCAGCCGGTGGGCAGCACGCACAGCCCAAGCTGCTCCTGCCTTGGGAGGAACAAACAAAGTACTTTTGTCTGCCTCGAGTGCTGTTTTTCCAACACCAAGGCTGGTGGCACAAGAGGGGCTCCACTGGCCGTAGGACGTTTGTTTGCACGCCGAATCTTTAACTTTCTCCCTCTATCGCCACCATGGCGTTTTTCCTAATTCTGCTTCCCCGCAACCCACCCCCTTCTGCTGAAATTAAATATTAATTTCCCAGGGAAAGACAACACAGCTTTAAGCATTATTCTTCGTGGAGAGGCGCAGGGCAGTAAAACACAGGACGAGGTAGAATTAAAGCCACTCAATCCTGCGGTGGGGATCACGGGAGGCTACCGAAAACATGGACTGGGCAAGCGTGTGCTCAGCATTGTTATGCAAGGTGGCATCTTGTGGAAACCCCAGATAAGAAGACTGAGTTGAGGCACTTAGCCAAAATGTTTATATGCAGAATTTTGCTTCCCTGATTTTATTCAGATGCCGCAGATGATCCGGCACATATAAATGTGCCGCCACATGGTTAAGGGATTGGCAAAATCAGAGCCGTTGTGTTTTACAGTCTTGCCTAGGACGAGGGAGTCTTGCTCAGCCTCCACCACTCGCTCTCTGCTTTTTCAGCAGTTGGCACTAACTCCTGTCGGGGCTTTTTTGTTGTTTTGCACATGGAAACTTTCAAATTCCAGTTTTCTGAACGTTTAGTGTTTTGCGGGCTCGGCTACGACAGGAGGGGGAATGTCTGTCCTGCTGAGTCAGTTAGCCAAACAGGTGACCGGAGGAATAAATTAATTTTTCCCCATACATAATTGATATAAATGGAAGATCGTTTTCATAAGCATTTGCATTAAATCAATAAAATCACTTACTATAGAGCAGTTTAACAATTCATTTGATTTTCTCTTTTCTATATATTTGATAGCCACTCTGCAAAACAGTATACACTTTATGCCTATTTTCTTTAGCAACAACACTGCCAGTTAAATTCTACCACCTGCAATAATTAGAGCCATTGGAAAACATACAAAACAAAATATACAGTAGATGCGAGCCCCTCTTGAATCCACGGCCCCCTGTGGCAACGAGTTTCATTGGTGCCTTAAGCTAAGGCTGGTAGGAAGCCAAAGAATCTGTATATTACAATAAAGTGCATGTTATTAAGGGGAGGATTTAAATGATTTCAGATGGAGTTGGAAATATTATAGTGAGGAACCACTATTAAGATTGCTGATTAAAAAAAAAAAAAATCACCAAGGAATCTAGTTTTATGTTTAAGGAAGCTTAACCTTGAATAGCACAAAGGGTTTTATTTGGGGGCTTTTTTAGTTAGAGAAAAGTTAGTGGCTGGAATGTTTAACCCTGAGCTAGCTGGGGTTTGAGTGAGTCTGTGCACTGGGCTCAAGGTTACTGGTCAAGAGAAGCTCAAGCGGATCTGGTATCAACCACAACCATGGCAAACAGGATCAAAAAAACATGTTGAAGCTATTTTACTCTCCACTTCCAAGAATCAATTATGATTAAGGGATAAAGGAAAAAAAAAATACACAAACAACAAAACAGGCTAGTTTTTCAAAGTAGCATTTCCTCTCACGTCTCTATTCTCCGCTCCCTTTTGGATCTATTCCTTAAGCATATGCTACCTCAGCAGGACCCAGCCCCAGATCTGCCTGATCCCAAACCCTATGCAGGCAGGGACCTTCAGCTCCGGGACGGAAGCTCTGGACTTCTCAGGCTGCAGTTTTCCCTTTCAGCTGCAGCAGGAGCACAGCTCCAGCTGGGCTGCATGGCGGCTGCAGGGAAGCAGGGCTGGCGGCACTGGAAGGGAGCACTCCATTGTTTGGAAAGAATAAAACCTTCCCAGGAAAGTCTGGCCCGTGGACAGCACCAATGTCAACAGACTGACAATGTTGTTCTTTTTTGTAGACCGTGACACAGACGGTGAAGTGTTGTTGCACTCCTCCACCAAAAAAGCCTCTTTTGAGTGCCATGGCACTTGCAATTGCTAAACCACTCCATGGCCACCTGACTGGGGAGAGACGGGACACTTTGTGGAGCACTCCCAAAAACACACTGTGTTTTCCAGGGCAGGCTGAATCCAGCCTGGAATTCACTGGGATGGCAGTGACCCTCCTCATTGTCTGCTGGTTTGCGCAGACCCAGTGAGTGGGTGCCAAGACAATTTTTTACCTCTGCAGAGCAGCTCCCCAGCAGAACGTGAGCCTCTGAGCAGCCTGTGAGCTACCACAGGTGCAGACACATCTATCCTGGAAACAGTAAAGGTGATCCCCACGTAGTGCAGGAAAAAAATGACCGGCGATGCCAGATGAGCAGGGCAGCACCGCCACTGCCCATGCTGAGCCTGCTCTGCAGTGAAATACAGAAGGTTCCTCTCCTCCACCAGCCCAGCACCTCACAGGAGCACCACAGAAGTGCACAAGCTAAATTTTCCATTCATATCATGTTTTGGGGGTGGGGGGAATACTGTATAATAAACTGACATATTTTATTCAAGTTTCAGAGCCCTATTTGTAATAAAAAATTTATATGGCTGGGTTGTGTTCATGCAATAAATTTTTCATCTATAATTTTGGGCATGGATTCTACCAAAGATTTATATACATTAAAAAAAAAAAAAAATTGAAATTATGCTCTTTTATATACAGTCTTATGTGGTGCGCTTAAGGGATTTACAAACAGAAACCAGCACCAGGACTGGGGCTTTTTTACACTCACTTTCCCTTCATTATACATTATAATATAAACACATAGGGGTCACTCCATATATGCTACAATTATTATTTACAGCGATTTTGGTGGCTACTAGGATTTCTTTAAAGGAAGGCCTGGCTCTCCATTTTACTCCAGCCATTGCTTTCAAGTCAACTTTAATAGGGAGTTCAAAGTGCCCCATTATCATCTACCTCACCATCACACATGTACACGCCAGCACCAGATTCCCAGTTTTATTCCATACCCCTGCACTGTACACTCCATCCCACGGCTCCCCAACGAGGTTCTGCACTGGTAAAATCCCTGTGGTGCCAGCCTGGTTTTTCTTTTTTATAAGGCGAGGACTCTTAATTCCTGTACACTGGGAAAGAGATTATCTTTGATAATGGAAATGTAAATCAAAGCTTGCTGTTGTTTATTCCAGACAGACATTTGTGTGTTAAGTCTGTTTATCAGGCAACACTTTGTCTAAGCCAGGAAGTAGTCAGCCTTTGTAACAAGATGTATGCAAATGATTTTCCCATCAGCCCCTGCCACAAAACTTTTGTGGCAAAAAAAAACCCCCTCCTTGTTACTTCACCAGTAAGACGCTCCTAAGCTACCCCGTAAGCAGACTAGCAACAAAACAGCCAGCTAGACTATGCTGATGAGTTTGAATGAGCCCAAAACATGTGCCCACAGTCTGTTGCTCGGTATTGTAAGCAGACTTTGTGTATTACATCTGTTTATCAGGCAACACTCTGTCTGCTGGGCCGGCTTTGTACCAAGGTGGACGCAAACAAAGATCTCCAAAACTCCCTCCCTAACTTTTTTTTTGGCTGCAGAAATTCCCCCTCACTTCCCTCCTTGCTGGGAATAAGAAGGCGAAACTTCACCGAGACCCTAAAGCTGTATCAAAATGGTTTCATTTTAAATCAACTTTCTTTGTTCTCACAAGCCCATAAATGATTTACTGCTATCGTGTGATAGCCTAGAATGTGGGGAATCTGTGTATTCCCATATTTGTTCCTTGATATTACAAACAAGTATTTGATTCACTTGTAAATGTTTGTTTTTAAAACAGTTTACAGCCTTTGATTCCTGCTTACTGATTCATTTCTGGAACATTTTCTATTTATTCCTTTGCAGTAGCAAACGTTAATTTTGACTTAATTCAAATTGTCATCAAAGGCTTCCTTAAGAAATCCCACAGCACAGATTTTATTTGTTATAATAAAATATTCTTAAAGTAAACATCGTGCGACTGTGTTTTTTTAATTCCAAGAGATACAAAAATCCGTTACCCAAAGGATTCAAATTGGTTCAGCCCTTTTTCCTAGACAAAATAAACACTTTAGGACTTTACTTGTTTGTATTCTCCTCAGTGGTGCTGTATGCATCACCAGCTAAAAACAAAGAAACTTTTAGCTGCTCAGACAAAATGCAGAAGCTCCCCAAACAACGAAGCGGGGGGGGGTGGGGAGGCATTCAGAAAGTCTGACAGTCCATTCAATATAGGGATGATGGCCATAATGCATCCAGGGTCCCCTTGCTAATTAAATATGCATTGGCACAGTTTTGATCGATGCAAGCCATGGATCAGATGACACACCTGCAAAATCTTGAGCCCAGAGCTCCCAGGAAAAGGAAAATACAGGCTGTCTCCTTATCTTTGTTTTCAAAGGCTCTCAATTTCTGTGCTTAGATATCTAATTTAATTCTCTCACCCCTCAGCAAACTGGATTACGAAAGTCAATACTGCCATTGTGCATCGACAGGAACACACAGCTTTCCTTTTATTCAATTTAGCCATGACCTTTAGACAAAGATAATGACAACTGTCTAAAAGTAAGGTAAGGCCTTAAGGAAGACCCTGCTGAGGGGCCCCTCTCGCTTTCCGTGGCTCCTCCAGCCAGGAAGAGCCCACCAAGCCATGGAGCAAATGCCGAAATAAATTTCCCTCCCCAGAGCACAATGACCAGGAGTAGCCTGGCAGAGGGGCTCCCTCGGCCTCCAAGGGCTCTGTCCCACCCTGAGGATCTGGGACACGCCAACACCAGAGGCCAGACCCTCAGGAACCCTTTGCCAAGAGGTGGCCACATCTCCGGATGAAGCGCTCCAAGAGCAGAGCCGGGCTCTTCCACAAGGAGGGACCACGCTGCCCCATTTTCCCTGTGGCTGCTGGGGACGCAGCGAAATGGAAGGGTCAGGAGAGCAGCACCAAGTTGTCATTCCTGGCCCTGGCACTGGGGAAGAGCGGCACCCCCAGAGCTGGGATGGAGCTGGGCTCGCGGCACAGGGAGCCCGCGTGGCGCGACGGCAGCAGCAGCAGCAGCAGCAGGAGGGAGCCGCACGCGGATTTTCCTGGAGCTGAGCTGGAGCCAATGGAAATGACATTACTTTCCAATAGGTCTCGCATCAATATTTTTAGCAGCCTCCCTACAACGAGATAGCATCTTTCTAATACATCTGTAAGGGAAGGAGAGAGAACATGCTCTCAGCTAACGAACAGCTATCAGGCAATAATCCACTTTGCTACCTGCAGATACAGGTTGTACCTGAACCAGTGATGGAGGCATATAAAAATTCATATTGATTGAGCAGCCCAACTCCACAAAATGTGAGCTTCCATGCTGCACAGGGTTTTAATTCTGCAGGATTTTTTTTTAGCTGCATTTAAAAATACACTTGGCATTTCTAGCTGTGGACCAATATTTTTCTCATGTCTTTTTATACAGATTTGGAGGGAAAGATATTTGTAATGGAAAAAAAATATGTGCAAAGTTGGATTGCTAAGTTTCTGTAATCTTGGGAAATAAAAAAAAGCAGCCTATGTAAGAGCTACAAGAAACCATATGGATCAACAAGAGCTGCCCTCATATCCCTAGGAAATATATATTAACCTACATTTCATCATCATAAACCCCAAAATAAAAAATCTAATTAGAGTCTCTACCCTCAGATTCACTTGCAAAAAATTTGCTTATCCCCCTCACAAAATGATTTACAGTACTTACATCCATTTCTTCAGAGTGATTTAAATTTATTGAATCATTTCAATTTTTAGAGAGCTTCCATTTGGATCTGTACGGGTTTCTAGACATATGCAGTGCTCAGTTATTTAAAATTAATTGCAGTACAATAATTTTAAATTGCTTCACACTATACGAATCTCAAGTGCTTTGAAATATTTGAACCATTCTATTTAGAAGCCATCAAACTTCTGAGCACATGCATCAAAGAGTTATTTTAAAAGCCAAAGGGCCGTCCTGATGATCCCAAAGTGCAGGTGAGCTCAGCTCTGGGCATGCTCAGTGCACATGGACCTGGATTTATAGAACAATTCAACAAATTTTGCCCGAATGTCAATCTTTAATTAACAAAAACTGATCCTGTAATAATTTCAAACCACTAAAAAAAATCTAAAACTAGAAAAGCACTGTTATAAAATAATGGCATACATTAAAACTATTATTACTTCTAATGTATATTTATAGAACATCCTTTTATCCTGAAAATTAAAACAGCTTATTAACATTAAACTAAGCTTTACAACACCTCTGTGGGAAAGGTGAGCATAACTATGCCCACTTTATGCAGGGATGAAGGAGGCACATAGAGGTTAAGTGATTTACCTTGAGAGGCACAGTTACTAACCGGAGTAAAAAGCACAGGGCTGGGCTCCTGAGCTCTGGATAATAAAGTCTCCCTCCCACCAAAGCAGCCATTACAATGGCAATGGCAGAGCCCACTTAGGAAGCCTTCAACTACATTATGTAGAAAATTATTTGGTAGAGTGGATCCAAAGTCACCTAGAAGGGGATATTTCCAGTCCGCTCGGCTCCTGTTTCACTTGCCTTTCTTTTTCTCATTAGTTATTTTGAAAAACAAGAAATCATCTCTCTCCAGAGTATTTTCTATCTCAGTTTAACAACAACAATAGTATATAGGGTGACTAAAGAGCTGGTTTTGCAATGCCTGACTTCATCTACAAAGGCAAGTGGAGATGAGCCTGTGTGATGGGCAGATCTGGTAGCTTTGGTCAAAGACCCTCCATTCTGCTTTTGTGCGGTTTTACCCTGGTGAGAAAACCACCATCAGCAAAGCAGGATTATGTCCACCATATGGTGAGACTCCATTGGCGATCGTACAGCCACCCAATTAATCTCTATCCCCCACCATCCCCTTGTTATTTATTTATTGTGACAAACTCATCCTTCTGGGACCCTGGGCGGGGAGCAGCGTATTCCCAGGCTATTGGCGTCAGTGCCCATCCTCATCCTTTATCCCGAGCAGGAGCTGGCGAGCTGGTGCCTTTCCTCCGGCCAAGGCGCGCCGTGCTGCAAGGTCACGCCCAAGGAGGATCTCTGGATTTTCTGGAGCAGATTTTTTTTTCAAAACTGCCTCCATCAGAAAGCCAAATAAGCCCCTGACAACAAGCACACGCTTCACAAACTGCTGTCCAGAGCTGGCCATTCTAGCGGCACACGGATAGCCACGCTGCTCGTGGGGACCATCAGCGTGCTCCTACATTTCAGTCCGTGCCTGTTCCCAAGGTCTCTCCACAGCCTCAGCCATTCCAGGCTTCATCAGCCAGCAAAAACAAAGAAAAGCCTTCACCACACCAACGAACTGGGCACGAGCCCCAGCCTCCTCCTTTTTCAATCTCTCCCGCTTCTCTTTCCTCGAAAGGACAAGTGCAACATTTTCCTATGATGAACCAAAAACTCAACTAGGAATCTGTACATCCAACAGAGTGAAGAATACTTAAAAAGAACTAATATCTCAAAGAATGGGCCCATTTTCCCTATTCAGGATGATTCTGTTTCACACAGGGAAAAACAATGTTGATGATAAAAATATGTGTGGCTATTTCAGAAATAAACAAAAGATGAACTAATATTCCATGGAGATTCTGTCAATAGCAGATTAATAACAAGTTACAGATGAGGCAGTCTAAGCAAAGTTTAGGTACTATTTTTTTATTGTGGATCTACACTTGCAGTCCTGTTTTCACAACTCTTTTATTTTGATGTACCTGACACTTTTCCTCTTGGCTCCCATTTCAGTCCCTCTTAAGTACATATTTGGTTGTAGTGGCCAAATTTTTTTTTCTTTTTTCTTTTTTTTTTTTTTTTTTTTCTGGCAGATGTCTTTTCCTTGTTCTGTGCACTGCAAGGAGTTCAACGTGGCATGTGAAAAATTTCCATTTCAGGTTTTCTTAAGCTATATACAAAATTAAACTGCTGGCAAAAATACATAGATATATAAAATTGTACAGCAGAAAAAGCTGCTCGATAGCTCCCTTTTTTTCCCTTCCTCCTTTCCTTTTGCCTCTTTTTCCCCCCAAAATAATTGCAGAAATACTGCCATCAGCCCAAAGCCTTTCTCCAAGTGTAAAGTCAGAGGGTTCTGCCCACAAAGAATTGCCACTGACTGTTGCTCTGTGGATCTGTTTCTACTCTCACAATATTGTAGACTGCGAAGGAGAACTGAGAATTACCATAAAAATCGGGACGTGTTTTGTTGCATCAGTATCATGTTGGCATCAACACCACAGACTCGGGCAGAAAAAAAAGCAGCCTTTTGGTAGGCAGCCTACTTGGTCTGTGTTTCTGCTGTGTTTGTAAGCCATGCAAGTGGAAGAGAAAGTTAAAACTTGGAGAGAAGGAACATCCTGCAGGCTCGGCATGAGTAACAGCAAAATCTGAGGTCCAACCACCATAAATCATGGAGAATTGGAATTATATCTACACCTCAAAGGACACTGGATCACTATAAATACAGAAAAGGGTTGGGTGTATATATAGTTGGCCCCTAAAAAAAATATTCAGCATAATGTGTTGACTCTGAAAATGCATCCTAAAATCCATTTTCACTGGGTCCCAATGCCGCAAGTTCGTATTTTGAGGAAGGAATTTAAAACCAGAAAAGTCCAGAGCTCTCCAAACCCGTAACTACACTGCGTAGACGAAATTTTAATCAAACTTTTAAAGCCATGGTTATGATCTGATGAACAGACAGCTTGACTTGATTACATTTTTAAGTTTCAGTTTCTATTTCTGTTTTAAGATGAAAAAGATCATAGAGTGTCAGAAATTTGAATACTGAATAGCAAAAGCTCTTGCAGGTTTAGAAAGCATATAGAAAAGCTGGCAAAAGAAAACGCTATTCCATTGCCACCATCTGCTTTCTGGCATATTGAAGAAACTTTACTAACAGCAACATTTTCTTGCATTAGAATATCTGCTAATTAGTTTTGTTGTAATTTTTTTTTTTTAAATTACCTTTTACACAGAAGGCAAATAGCCAGGTTTTTTGGCTGGCTACACCTTACACCACGTCTGATAACATTTTCACATTAAGTTCAGTTTACCTCACTTTTTTTTTTCTATCAAAATCCTATCTTTAGCATAGTCAAAGCCTGCAAAAACTTTGCCTTGCTGAGACTAAAGAAAAAAACATCAAACATATGAAGTGTTAAAAATCGCTGAATAACTCAAAGGAAAAAAGATAATTTTGAAGGCGTTTTGGCTGAAATCTATTTTCCTTTGAATTGCATGAGTGTTTTAAAATGTTAAAAACACTACAGAGTGACTAATGAATGTAAAAGAATGATAAAGAGTATGGGTCCAGTTATCAGTGATGTGCCTAAAACAAAATAATTTTGGACAGTCTGCCATGCAAATATTGACTAAAATGTCATAAATAATGTCTGCAACAAAGGGAATCCTGCAAAGGAATATTCTGTTGTACTTAATGCATTGTAGAGTGTGCCTTTTAGCAAGCAGTACGTTACAGAGCCTGAAAACTTCAGTTTGACAAAAAAAAATCCCCCTAAAATTCCCCAGACAAAAACATTACTAATGTTGTTTATTTTTTTTTTCTTCAGAAACAGACCTTGCAAAAAGTTAAAGGTGCAGCCTTACATTTGGGAAAGGGTTCACTTAGAAGCTGATTTTCAAAAGAAACCAGTCGTCCAAAAATTACAAACAGACCAAATGTAGCCACCTCATTGACTTACAACTACTCCCTCTGCCATTTTTAACAGGATTTCCACCCACTTCTCTGCTGGCAGGGAAGAGGCTGCTCGCAGGTCTTTGTCAGAATGTACTGAAATCAAATGCAAAGACATTAAGTTGACCACTGCCCTGGGCCAGAGCTGAGAGGTGGCAAAGCTGCTGTTCCAGCACTTCTTAGGGCCTAATTCTGTCTCAGTTCCAGAGTCCGACTGGCTCCGCGTGTAGGGTTAGAAATAAAAATGCAATCCTGTGAGAATTATGGCAGCACACAGAGTGGCCAGGAAGGGCTCCAAACCACCCTCAAAATCACAACATTTTAGTAATTTTACTATTTTTTTAGTAGCACTGGAATATGATGTCAAAATGAGGGAAGTTGCATGAAGAAATCCAGATTACCTACATCTCCACTGACACACTGTGCTATGTGTAATCACAAACAACCCAGTCACTTTTTTTTTTTTTTCTGAAAGTCTACTAAAAAAAATTAAACAACTGGGTCTACACTGAAACCTTCTGCATGTGTTTTCCAAAATTTCATTTCTGAGAAAAATTTCACAGCCACTGAGATGACAAAAAACAAAGATATTTTACATTTCTAAAGCATCTTTCATCCAAGATCAAAGAACAACATCAACAATAATTCTCAAAATACTCCTTTGAAACAGAAGTACTAAAAGGAGTACTATTAAATTTATTTTATCTTTATCTAGCTTGATCTATTTTCTTTAGAAAATGCTGGTTACTGTAGCATCTCTCTAAGCAGACGAGGACTATAGGTTAAGTGACTTGACCAGAAACACTTACTCAGTGGAAGTGATAATGCTCACATTTGGGAGTCAAGATTTCTAAACCTTTCATCCACTAATTAAAAACATATATCAATGTAAACTGATGTAGGGAGCATGGAAACCCCTCAACAATCACGAGGCAAGGGAAGGATCTGGAACCAGCAACACAAACCAGCTGGCAGGACATGCTGTGGCAGCGTGGATGGACAGATCAATAAGTGTGTGACGGTAACAAACCACAAATGAAGAGAATGAGCACACATTTGCTGTTTTTCAAACCTCTTGAAAAAAATTAAGTAAAATTTCTTATCAAAGATGAAAAGCCCTTCTACCCCTGAGCCATGCAGAGAAGTGCTCCCTGCTCTCCCGTGGAGGCTCAGGAAGAGCATGGCTTTTCCAGCTGCACCACAGGTCACCCACAAAAAGATTGGTGGGCTGTGTGGCAGGGTCTGTGGCCAAAGAATTTGTTTAACACAAAACTCAGAATTATTTAAAAAATAAATTACAAGCTGCGTTACACACCATATAATTCAGCCTTTGGGCCAAGATAATTCTTGACATAACCCAACTGGAATTACAGCGGGGAGAGACTTAGCACAGCGCTTTCATAAGGATCCTTTCCCTATCATTGCTGCAATCAGGTCGTGTGTGGGTATAACTGATAATCTCCTGCCTGCTCTGTAACATGGATGAAATGTTATCGACTCTTCTGCCTCGTCAGAGAGCAGCACACGCTCTGCCAGCGTGCACAGAACCCAGTGCTGATAAAAGCAGCCCCTGTTTGGAGAGGTGTGCTTTACAGTCCTTGTGGGGTTTTTTTCTGCAGCAGAGGAGCTGTTGGACAATGAAGAAAAACATTTCAGCTCCCCTGAAAGTTTGACTGTTCCTTTTCAAACAATACAACACAAGATTCGGGACATACTGCTGACACAGCAACATGAGTGCCTCAAAGAAACTGTGGGAAATGTCAAATTTATGGCCCTATGGGTGATTGGTGGAAGGTTTCTTCCCCCCCTTCAGCAAGCCTCTGTCAAAAACAGAGCCTCTAGAAAGTTTTTGGCTACGTCCCAGCAAAGCAGAAGGAAGCTGTATCCCACACTTCCCTTGGGACTTAATGAAATATACAGCCTCTGGGCTTCTTTCAATTTGGTCTTTCAGATTGCTAAACCAGTGAAAGAAGGATCCTAGCTGTCACAAACGTCACATGTTTGGGGTCACCTGCTGCTCGGGGGTTCTCATGCCAGTTGTTGACATAATAAGCACCCCTTACACTTTAATTACAATTCACAGTGTGCAAACTCTGCAATCTGCTTTAAGGCAGACAGTCTTTTAAATCAACACTAAATTCTACTACTGTTCGAGCAGAAATGGGAGGAAAAAGATGTCCAGCTGACTGAATAATTGTATTCAAATATTTGTGATCCCACAGAAAAGTAAGCACTATCCAGTGAAAAGAGCAACTGTATTGCCTGTAACACTTCAGAAAGCGTAGCTAAAACTCGGCTTGCTCCTCACAGTCACGCAGACGAGGCACGTGAGGCGTTCTCATTTGATGAGCTCTTTGCAGAGCTCCTGTGAGCACAGACCTGAGCACCCAGCTGTGTTTGTCCTGAGCACGGAGCGGGCTGGACACAATGCCGGACACTGGGATCCCCAAAGGGAGGGAGGGAAACTCTCAAGCCCTCTTAGCACGAATTTCAGCAGGACTTGTGCAATGAAAGCCTGAATGGGAAGACGTGTTTATTTTACTCTGGAATGCTTTATTTAGTTCGGTACAAGAAACATTGGGTCTACTTAAAAATACTTATTATTTTGAGAAACAGATGAGAGTCCTTCAGTTTCCTTGACCACTACCTCTTTTTTAACTATTACTCCTAATAAAGGCATATCGAGACCACCAAACTTGAATAAATTGCACCAGTTGGAAAGGAATAAAAGTCTCCTCTCCTTATATGCTAGAGAAAATCCATTTCAGTATTCATGCATCTAAAAATGCCTAAAGTAAATTATATTATTTACAGGGCCTTGGTTGCATCCACCTTTTCCCATGGAAAGAAAAAGACCACGAGAGGGGATAACAGAGCTCTGGGAGTACTTCTAGAAGAATTTCTGTGCTTGCCCTGCTAGAAACGCTGTTAAATTGTGGGTTATGGATCACACTGTCCACACAGGAAAGGCAGCACAAGCTCCAGCAGCTGCGCTCTGCACAAATTCACCCTCCGTGCTCTTGGGGAAACAAAGGAGAAGTCAACAGCCTGATACAAGGGCCTGTTCCTATTAAAATCAACAGGAGTGACTCTGGCCACAGGAGAAGTTGTCCAAGTGGCTTCTTAGGGAAGAGCAAGGATGGATTTTCACCATGCCAAAGAGGAAGGATCCTTGTCCCTCGGCCGGGAGGGACAGAACCTCCTCTTGCTGCCTCTCGCGGCTCTCCCTCCTCGCTCGCTGTACCGGCGACCTCAGATAAACTCGAAACGTTTTGAAATTATCATCAGACTGTGAAGCACTTCAATGAAAATCTATAAAACAAATTTATAGTGTGCATTCATGTGTATTATACATACACTTAGAACGGGATTTATCATTTAGCTGACCTTTGGAACACTGGTATTTTTAGATCCAGAAAAATGTGTGTTGATTGTACTTCAACCCAGTCCCCTTACAATGTACCAACTCCTTGATATCTTACTACAGGAAAGATAATTGCAATGAATTTTTATATTTCAGCACATGGGAAGATAAGATTAGACAGTAGGGACATAAAAGCAAACTGCACCACATAAAAGATAAGTTTCTGAAAGTTACAATTTACACCAAATGTTACAGATTAAAATGTTCAAAGCTATTTATAGGACCTTGTGCTGGTCCCATTATAGACCATGGGAAGACAGCAAAGAATCAGCTCTACCTTTCCCTTAATCGCTTCCTCCCATACCTAAAAACCCTTTGGAGCACACAAATTATTACTGATATTAAGACTATTACTAATTCCCATTACCACTCAGGTAAGGACACAGGTGTCTCAGCAAACTGGCCCCAAGGTTACATGTGCTGTGCAGACCTCACCATCCAAGAGGATTGTTCCTGCTCTAATGGGATTAACTACAATCTGAACAACTCATCCCAAAAGGTAAATAAACATTTGATTTCCCTCTGCCGTCTGCAGGTGCCACGTTTGCCTCTGTCAACTGAGTGTCTTGTATTTTTAAAATGGGATATTTTTTCTTCTTTATTCCCTACAATTAAGTTGCCACCAACAGCAGCTTGGAAGAAATAAGGAATAACAGCAAGACAGATACATTTACCTCCATACAAGGTACAAAAAACCAGAGCTGAAAAGCAAATCAGAAGTAGGGAAATGCAGTGAGGGAGGCACACAAAGTGCCACACGATTCCCCGACACGCAGCAGGCAGCAGGCGCAGCCACTGCCCACCAAAGGGCACAGGTGCAAGGGCAGAAAAAGGAGCCAGAGCAGAGCAAAGTTTGCAGCAGAGTGCTGGCTAATAAATGACACCCTCTGGAAGCTGTGCTGGCACCCGCTGCCTGCGCGGAGCCTCGCGCTGCTCCCAGCGCCGCGGAAACAAAGAGCGCTCGCCGCGCCAGGCTGCGCTCCCTCCAGCGCGCTCAGGAGGGATTTCTCAGCCACAGCTCAGCCATATTTTCTGCTTTCTTTCTCAAACTTAACCTTCTCTGAGGACTGCTTCTGTGAATAGGCTCAAATTTCAGCCACTCCTGATGAAGGCCTTTACGAAAAAAGTGTTGCTAGAAATGTCTGACAAGGGAAAAGTGATTTTTTTTTTTCCCCTCCCCTACTATACAATTACTAAAAACATACGGTGGAAGAGATTCCGTGCAAACCTGGAGTGTGGTCTGTTTTCCACAAAGACGAGGGAGGAAAAGTTGCAGCCCCAACCACGGGATTGATAAAAGAAGGAGCAATGAAGGAAACTACTTTGAAAACAGAAACTCTGTCAGCCAGTGCAGTAAAGAGTAACTCCATACACAAAATTACATGTAGACAGAATCAACCCTGCTTTCAGGCTTTGTGGGTGTGAGCTGTATACAGAGTGTTTGGTGAAGCCCAATTCATGTTCAAAAGAAAATTAAACCAAAGAATAAGTTTTTAAAAGGAGCCTTTGAAGCAAAAAGCAATGATGTGTGAAAGACAGAACCAGAAGAGTGTATTTAAACACACAGCATAGAAAACAGGGAAAACAGAAATTAGGAAATTAGAAGAACAGTCAAGAAGGCACCCAGCAGCCTTTTCCTGGAACTAGAAGTTCTTATATCTATGAATATTTTATCCAGATTCAACTATCTTTTTCAAGTCCTTCCTATTAAAATTTCAGACATTTTCTACAATAAAATCAGAAAAGTGATTAGAAATGTATTGGTAGAAGATATAAAATTAGTTGTGTGTGGATGTTACAAAGGATCTGGGAACCTTACACCCTTTAGATCTGCTTATTTAACTATTTAGCAGCACAATTTAAAATTTGCATATGACTGGTTTGATGCCAAACCATAAGAATAAAGCAGGAATGTCTCTGTCCTATGAATTTCAAATTCAGGGTTTTTTTAACTTAGTCCTCAAATGTGAACTGTGCTCTCTTCCTAAAATAATTATGTAGCCCATGATCTAGGTAGAAAAGTACATGTAAGACTTTAAAAGAGGCTGCTTTTTTTCCCCCTTAAACTTCCTATCAAGAGTAAATAATTTTGTGAACGTGCTCAGAAAATGGATATTTCATGCTGGTTCCAAAAGAGGAATTTCTTCATTTAGCAAACCCAAACCTAAAAATAAGTGTCTAAAACTGAAAAAAAGTTAGCAATAAACCCCAGTTCCTCATGGCACTGCAGTGCCTGACAATGCTCAGTGATGAGCAAAGTCTGACCCATCCTCTTACAACAGTTCTCTCATCCTGAAGAAGTTCCAAAATAACCTCTGTGATAAAATCAGTCCAGGCAAGTACAGACCCTTCCTGTAAATATCTCCCAACTCTGCCCATTGCTTTTTTGTGGGACAGCTCTGATTTTATGGATGCAAGGATGTACCCAGTCCATCCCAGTGAGTAAGGTGGGAATGCCCATCCTCCTGACTAACCAAGGTATGGGCAGCCAGCCCTCAGCACATCTCTGCAGAGCTCTAGTTTGCCCAGTCTCTGCAAGATACTAATTTTATTATGGCAGGATAAATAAAACAGGAATAGCAAGGTAGACAGAAGACTGCCAGAGGTATTACAGAGTTTACACTGTTATATTTTTATGTATGTGCCCTGCAACTCAAACTTCTGGGCAGAAGCGATGGTGCCATGTAACCCTAACTACAGCCTATGTGTGCAGGTGTGGATGTGTCCCTGAAGTCCTCCTTCATCTCACAGCCCAGAAATCTAACCTGGAAAAAAGAAGAATGTCTTTCTTGCAAGGTATGTGGTTTGGTCCAAATTGAGGGAAGAAGCTGAAGAAAAATAGTCGTTTTAGGTGCCACAGCTCAGTTAATAGGGGCTGAGTCCATTAGTCATGACAGGCAAGCCTGCAATAAATTATGACTGCCTTGTGCTCCCCCACTAGGCAAAATCCTTCCCTGGTTCTCCGCCACTCCTCACTCAAGAGCAATACCCAGGACAGATTCCAGGACAATTTGCTCTGTGCTTCTGAGACTGAGAAGCAAGGACACTGGAGGGGTGAATGCACCAAATATCTGACTTTGCAGCTTTCTCAACCTTACACAGGTTCCATAATCCAAGCAGAAACTCTTCCCATTCCTGCAGCTGCTGAAATGCCTACAGGCTGCTCCTGCATGATCCAGGAGAGGGCTCATCCCTTACCCCTGCACGGGGACCTCACTGCCAAGTCCAGGATCACTAATTGTGACAAAGACTAATTCTGACCAGGATTAATTTTGATCAGGACTGCACCCCTGCAGATCTCCATTTTGCTGAGCTCTGTTGAAGCAAAGAACAGAGAGCCCTTGCCTGGAAGAGCTCACGATTTACTAGGCCTACCAGGGGAGCAGGACAAGCACAGCACCTAAGTCTCCTGACAAGTGTAAATCTTCAGAGCTCTGCCTCCAAAAGGCCATAAATAAAAATGGGGGGGGGAGAAAAAGTATAAGGTAATTCTTTCCACTCTGTTTCGTTCCAAACCTTTGAAGGAAAGAATATATTAAATGCACCTCAGTCCTTTAATAAATACATAAACCACTGAGGGATGGGATTTGGACTTAAAATACCACCTTGGTCTAACTACAGTGTCAATAATGCAATGTGATAAGAAATGTAGTGTACTGGCCCCCTGTTTTAGGCATAGATAATGGAGCACATCTAAAAAGTGCCCAAAACTAATGCTGAATGTGAAGAACAGCAAGAGAATAATTGCTGGCTGAGTATTTATGTGCTCAGGAGAGACTGGATCGAAACTCCCCGTTCGATTAAGTATTTCCTTTTTTACAGAGTGCCCAAACTGATGCTCACTTGGGACTCAGCCTCTTTGAAGAGTCCAGAAAATGCTCCATCCTGTGAGCATCAGCAGCCTTTGGGGCACACACAGACTTGCAAAGGATCAGCCTTTACAAATATTTTCTAATTGATTCAACCATGATCCTGAAGATGGAATTTTATTTCCCTTTTTTCTTTTTTTTTTTGTGGTTAATTTCTTTATTTATTATGCACTTGAGGAGACTTCATTGTCCAACTATTTTATTATTTGCTACACAAAAAAATATATTTGTGAATGGCTCCATTATTTCGGCAGTTAGCCTTCTGGTGCACAGAAAGTTTCCCTTCTGAACAGGCACTCATTCATTCTGCTGCACCATTGTACATTTTATGGCTTGCCATACCAAAAAAAAAAAAAAAAAATCTTTTTTATTTCTTTCAGTGCTCCTATTATTGTAATAATTTAAAAAGTGGCTTCCACAGTATTTATATCACATCACTTGGATAAAGGACTGCTACCCACAATAAATCTAGTTATTTTCCAAAGTAGATTGCTCATTAAATATTGTATATAAAAGAGCCCTCTGAGATTAGGGATAATCCACACAGTGTTTTTTAGATATCTCTTTCTACTTAAATAAATAATTGTAATCACGAATGTGAACCAAGTACTGTGCTTATAAGGTTGAATTAATAAAAACTGAACTTTCTATAAGCCTCAGCTACAGAACATTATGCTGGTGAAGAATTTCAGGTGCAAATAATCAGAGATTACTACACACCAGGGAATTCACCAGTGGTCATGAATACTCTCAATCTACTTCAGCGAGGTAAGCAATATATTCTCTAATATGATATAGTCCAGGCTCTGTTATTGTGTTTTAGAAGTTTTTACTGAACTGAAAGATTTCTTTATGTTCTACTCATAAGGCAACCATCTCTTCAACTTGTGCATTTACATGGAGAATATACCACATGATCTTAAAATGTTTCTGTCTCTTAACTCCTCTAATTTTGAATTAGAGCTACAGAACTCAGCAAATGCTTTAAAAACAGCACAAGGGGGGAGGGAAACAAATGTATATGGTGTCTCTGCATCTTCCCCAGTGTGGCTGACTCAGTCTAGCTGCTGCTAACAAATATAGATCCTGATATAACTCTGGAAAAGTGGGGGTTTGCATCTTAATCATAATAGTTTCTCCCAGTGATAACTATGCACTGAGTCCCAGAATTTACTTAAACTCCTCTAAACTGTAATGGTAATTTAAAATATGGAGTGCTGTGTAACAGATCAAATCTGCAACTAGATCTGGAATAATTCCATTAAAACCAGTGGAACTACAGAGATTTCTATCAGTTGTGGTATCACTATAAACCTCTTGTAAATAAGGCCTGCATTGTTGATGCTGTCACTGGTGAAGCAAATTCCATAACCCACAGATAACCTAGGCAAGCTGTGGCTGAACTGTACAAATCATCCCTTAACTTGTCCTTAAAACTGGATTTAGTCACAGTCATCCAGACTCCATATAGAGTTGAATCATTATCTGACTACAGGACATCAAATATTTTCTAAATAAAAAAGGACACAAAATTAAGGTTACTAGAGTCATTGAAAGCAAAGAAGTGTCTGAAAAAAAAATATTTCTTGTCCCTGGAAATCTCTGTAAATCACAGATATTTTCTTTTTTTCCCTTTCCCCTTGCTTTCCTCTTCTCATTTCGTCCTTTCCCTGCCCTTCCCCTCTGGAGATCACCCAGTCCAGCTGGATTACTCAGGACACAGGATCTGGAATCGAGTTAAGTACCACAGAAAAGAGCATGGTCTAATCTATTTATCACAAACTAAATTCAGACTGTAAAACAGAAGGCAGTCTCTTCTTTCCAATTACACCTTCAGTTTGAAATCTGCAAACCCAAACTCAATCCCAAACAACTCTGGTGTAGCCAGGTAATCTCAGGAGTTGCATAGGTGTGAGGATGAAGGCTAAAATGGTTCCTTGTATGGAGGGGATATGAGATCTAGGCATTGTTAAGGACACAGAAAATTCCTGGGATTAAAACGTTTTCTGGGTGAAGTTCACCCCAAACCAGACTTTCAGGCAAAGACATCACTCAGAAGCTGGAGCAGGACTAAGAACTGCTCAGCCTTTGTGCTGATCTCCAAAGAAGAGGAGAAGGCAATCAAGAAAGAGGGAAACACACAGCAAATGACACTGAAAAGGATGGATGCAAACACATCTCCTCATTTGGCTCCACTCCACAGCCATACAAAGGACTACACTGTCTGGCAGCATTTGTATTTTTTAATGTTCAAAAATACGCACTTAGAGTAATTTTGCTTGATAGCAAATACTGAGGAGCACCTGTAAGCTCCCACATGGTGCCTTACTGGAGAAACAGGTGTGACACTCCAAATCCTGCAGGACCACCTCTCTATGCACCTCTGTGAACACAGAGTCAGCTAAGGGCATGGTTTTGGGGAACACAATAATTCCTTTAGGTCCTTCAGAACTGAGGGTTGAACATCAGTACTGGACTACCCAGCTGCTGACCTCACAGTGCAGCACTTTATTGATAAGGAACAGAAAACCCGTTTGGAAAGCTTAATGCTGCTGTTACTCTGTGTTTTTCCACTCTAATTTTGCTCAGCAGTTAACTAAAATCCCCATATTGCTTTCCTCATTCAAACCAAAACCTCGCAGCCCTAAGAAAACCACAGATACTGTAACGAGCCGTGACTCATCCAACATCACCCGAGTAGGAATTACACATTTTACTGTAAGGGTATCTAGGCCATCTCTACATCTAACATTTTATTGAGAATAAGGCCAAAACATATCACTTTCAGTATAGCAGGGAAAAGGAAGCTTTTGTGGTTAAAGCAAAGGCCAGTGAGTCAGATGATGTGGGCTCTGTTTCCAGGCCTCACGCAGACTTCCTATGTGACTTCAGCTGAATCTCTTCACTGCTCTGCTCCTCTCTTTTCACATCTGCACGAAGGATGTCAGGGTGTCACATCCATTCATCTTGGTTTCTCAAATTTTTTGAGACATCTGGGTGGGACATGCAAAGTGTTATGATAACTACCATGCATCTGTTTTTCTGCTGTGAACAGAACCATTAGCTGCTTCCGGATGGAGAAGAAAATAAGAAGGCCAGCCTCAGGCAAAACAAAAAAAAATTATTCTAGAGGATTGGCTCCTCTCTGGTTTCACCAGTACAATCACAAGTGAAATAATTCAAAGGATGCAGAGCTCAAAGATTTGGAGGAGTAAACACTGACAGACCTCTGAAATCCCTTGACCTTACTCTAGATTATTGCACTGTGCTGCATCCGATGCAGCAGCT
This sequence comes from Ammospiza caudacuta, assembly GCF_027887145.1. Classification (NCBI taxonomy): domain Eukaryota; kingdom Metazoa; phylum Chordata; class Aves; order Passeriformes; family Passerellidae; genus Ammospiza; species Ammospiza caudacuta. The sequence goes on along the minus strand of NC_080599.1, from coordinate 45,885,292 downwards.
TTTTTTTAATATTTATAATTCATAGGCATATAATTAAATCTTGCACATTCATTTTGAGAAAGCACAATAGCTAAACCACTAACCCTTAAGCAGAGTCTAGCAGTGGCATTTGGAGAGTCAACCACACTCTCTCACCTATGCTGGCAAACACATTACTCTGGCTGTGAAGGAAACCACAATGTGGGAAGGAAAGCCTACAAAAGAATGAAAACAGAAAGTGTCTAAGGCCTTGGCAGAAGGACACTAAATAAAATAGAGAGTGGTGACTCATTTTGGCAGTGAATCCACCTCAACCCCTTCAAAGGCTTTGGCAAGAGTCCTCGGAGGAGACCCCAGGCTTTTGCCAAGCCACAAAACACCACAATTATTATCGCAGCAGTCATCAACAAAACAGATTTTGTAAACTGACTTGTTGGCACATAGATTAAAGAAGCTATAAAAAGGAATAACAGCTGTTTGGGTTGCCCTATGCAGAAAGTTACTATATAAAAAGTACTTTTACACATATCATATATACGTACACACAGACACACACAGATGCACATGATGTGTACATGAAGAATATACAAACAAGCAAAAGTGCCAAGAGCTGCTGAAGGATTTCACTGCTGTTTGTGGGAGATAAATCTGCAGGTCTGAAAAGTTGTAAACTAAAGAACTGATCCTCTGCTCAGTCCTACCGGCGTCACAATACTCTCTGCAGTGTTTCATTAGTTTCAGTAGAGTTGTTGCCATTATACAAGAGTATAAGACATCAGACTCTAGAGCTAATAATGGCTGCTTAAAGAAAAGTACCACAGACCTAATTCCCTTCTTAAATCAAAAGAAAATTTACTGATGCGTAAATCAAAAGACAATCTTTACATGCAGGAGCCATGCTAATATGTGGGATAAAATGGACCAGAGATAATTTAGGATAAGCTACAAGTGTCCTAATGGCTCACAAAATTTTCACATTCAAAGGTTATGGTCAGTTTTTAAACTAAGTATGTTTGAATATTTATATAAATAAGCAAATTGTCAACTTTTGTAATCGAAAATAAGGTTTGCAGCAGATGATGAGGTTTTGTCTACCTAGATCTCAAACACAAAGGCAAGAATGAACCCCTAAATTCAGTTTTAAAAGTAGTAATGCACATTATGCTGGTGTGCATGTTGTGCCTAGGTTTAGGATCTCCTAAACACTGCACTTCTTTATTTAAAGCAGATGAAACATTACCCTTTGAATTAACAGGTTTTTATTAAGTGGCAGAAAGAGAGATGAAGTTGAGAACACGACACCAGTATCCTGTTCCAATCTTTCTTTAAAAGTCTTCACTAAGATTTTTAAACACTAAAGAGGGTTCACTTTGAGTTTCTACACCATTTTTTTTATTACATTGATAAGCAAGATTTTTCTTGAGTTTTTTCCCCCATGAATTTGAAGTGCTCTAAATTTTGGTCATGTGTAATGTTAGAATCTCCTGAAAAATATTTTAGAGAATCTGGTATATAACTCAGTAAATGCATCTGGCTCAATTAAACTCCATGTGCCCTGACCAGTATCCAATACTTTTTTCAGAGGCTGTGTGTCTTAATCTCATCTTTTCACTACAGAATCAAGAGTTCAAATTACATCATTAAAAATAATACCCTGGTCTAAGGAAGTACGATGGAAATATAGGCTGCCAATGAAAGAGGGTGAATCTGAACTAAAGGGATGTTTATAACCTCTACAAAGACATAAAGGAATAAGTTATGGGAGAAATGTGGATATAAACAGCAAACATTGCTGAAAAAGACATCTGCATCCATATGAATTTCCTCAAGCAAATGGATAAAGGCAAAGTAGATTTCAGGGTCCTGCCGTTCCTGCAGGAGAAATGATGTGGCCCATTGACCCAGCACTAGTAGAGGATGTGCAATAGCAGAGATGAAGCATTTGGATTTAGGCGTGGATCCTGTTGCTGCTTTAATACCTCCCAAACACTGGGTGGAGGGAAGCTGTCACATCACTTGGGATGATAATACTTGATTTTCCACTGTTAACTTAAACAGGGAAAATATACCAAGGTAATTAGAGAAAACTCCTAATAGATGAAAGTTGACACATGGGCTGAGAGTGAGACTACGTGAGAAAGGGAGTTTTTACTAATATATTCCACCTGAATGTAGGTATTTGTATCTAAAAGAAAAGCCTCTATCTACCATTCTGTTCCTATTACTACAAATATTTTCCAGCTGCATAGAGAACCATTTAGTATTTTCAAAATTACTTGTCCTTAGGCAATCTGTTTAATTTCAAGTGCCATCTAAAAAGTAGCTGGGACTGTATTTACTGCTTGTATGCACAGGCAACCATTTAGCACGGGATGGTCAGCCTATAAATACAAATCCATACATTTAAAGTTCTTAGCTTAAATTATTTGCATTTTACTCTTATCCTTTGTTTTTTTTCTTTCTTATTTAGGGCCACCTTGGATACATAATGCATTACACAGGCACCAAATGAGCTTGCACGCCAGCAGAAGCAGTGAGTTTCACCTATCCAAGTATTTAAAAAGCTTGCAAGCACACACTTTCTCCTGTGCAGCCCAGAGATCCCTGTTGAGTCTATGCCAAGTCCCTGAAAAGTTGGACACTGCATCCGGTATTTACACTAAGCTAAAATTCTAATCAGCACTAACAGCAGTGTGTTTTAATTCACCCTTATGATTTTATTTCAATCTGCTAAGTAGCACAACTGCCAGAAAGAAACTGCTATAAACTCCAGTAAACAAATGCAGGGGTAAAAAAAAATAAATATATATATATATACATACATATATATATATAAAGATAATCCTAAACCTGTTGGAGATAAAGTTTGCACCACTTCAGACTCACAGATCAAAAAGAAAGTCTGAAGCTTTGGTCAAAGTTGCTCTCTGCTGATTTCTTTCCAAATACCCTACCTTCCACACTGAGTTTTTATAACTTTTTCCCCCCAACGTGTTTGGTACTTTTTAGCCAAGGAAGGAAAATGCTGATGTTATTTTACACCGGCTATTTCACCTCACGTCCTCCCCTCGGCAGCTTTCTGCCAAGTGCTGTGAAACAAGAACACAGTAACTACTTGAATCTCTGGATGACACTATAAATCGTAGTGCCAAGAGGCCGGTGCCAAGTCCGGCATCTTCCTTACTTTGGGAAGGAAAACAAAACACACACACACACACACGAGCACAAAAAAAAAAAAAAAAAAGAAAAAAAAAAAAAGAAAAAAAAAAGAAAAAGAATTTCGGCAGCAGGAAAATTGTGAGAAGTTGGTCACCATTTTGGACCTGTTCAGTGCAGTCAGACCTTGGCAGCCATCTTACAGCTTGGCAACCATTTTGAGAATGTGCCTGGCAAGCTCTCAGAGCTCGCCGACACTGTTTCAACACAGCGCTGGTTAAATATAGTCCAAATTAAACAATACCGTGTAATATCAGGTAAACTCGCCCTTCAGAAATCCACCCCACAGGTGTTTGTAAGTACATCTTTAAAGAGAGACGGACACTGTGCTTGCCATGGGGCCGCCTGGGCCCGTTAACCCTTTCCAGGGCACGGAGCTGGTGAAGCCCCACCAAGGCGCCCATGAGGGGGTCCTGGTGATGGGAACACTGCCCAACAGGGACCCTATGGATGGTGGGACACAGAAGATGTGATGCCTTTCACCACTGTTTAACAAGGCCCCAGGAACCCGATCGGGAGCAAAGGCCCCTCCAAAGGAGGAAATGGGATGACAGGGGGACTGTACACAACAACATGTAAACCCGCAGCTGTCGTGTGAGAAACAAGTACTTTCGCAGCTTTAATTTCCTGGCTAACTTTTCCATGTGCTCCTCTCCCAGAGACAAAAGGAAAAGTTTGAGGAGAAAAAAGTCATCCCAGCAGCCAGACATCTTAGGGAAGGCTGGTTTATTGAGAGAGCCCGATGGCGGGGCGAGCTGTAAACAAACACTTCCCTTCTTCTCCCCACCCTGCGAGATCAGTGTGTTTTTGGACCCAACGCCCTTCACTCTGACAGTGCCAAAATCCCAAGGAAGACTTTGTGCCAGATGAAGAAAGGCATGGTTGTCAAAAACTGCTCTGGCCCAGGAGTAGGAAAAGTGCTGTGGTGAGCCAAGGGAAGCGCCTCAGTACCACTCCTCAGGGCCAGGGGGTACAGCAAGGTATTCTGGCCATATTTTTCCCAGTATTTTAAACAATCCCTTTGCTGAAGAAGTTAATTTTTCATATTTAATGTAGTGTAAACACATTTAATAACTTGAGGAGGAATGTGGGGTGAGTGTTTTTACAGAACAAACAGTGCTATCTCCAGGACTGCTGCACTAAAGTTTAGTCTACATGAGGCTCTAACTCTGTCAGCCTATTTGAATAAAACTTTAAAAAGATAATATATGGGCAAAACTCAACACTTGGAAAACAGATTGTGCAAAAAGGCAAATATTTGAAGGTACTAAACAGTATCCGAGTATTAAAATGACATTTTGGGGAAGTATTTAATATCTGAAGACAAATGTCTATTGGAAATGCTTACTACACACATTATATTCTGCTTCTTATCTTGAAATAATTTAGAGTGGAACAGAAAAGATCAAGTTTATGCTCTATTAGCATAAAGTTTAAACTATAAGGGGTTTTTGACCTTGAAGTCTGAATTAAATGATGTCTGGGATTTTTATTCTCCCTCCCTTTTTTTGCCCTTTTGAAATTTTAATCTGGGGGGGAAAAAATTAAAAGCCAACTAATTAAGTGTAATTTCATAGTGAATGAAATAAATTAATTAAACCATAATTGAAATGACAATATTAAATATGAAAATATTATGCTGGAGTAGATCAGAATAAAGTCTTGACACTGCTGGGTATCTTTTATATTGAAGGACAGTATCTGCAGCCCCATGACGTCAGTTGTGCAGGAATAGTTGGGAATGCATTGATAAATTGCTCCATCGATTCTGTTCTGCTTCACTTACCATAATTATAGCACAGTAATGGATGACATGAGTGATATATTTTTACTTTAGAGAAAAGCCAAGAGTTTGCCTGTTTCTTTATGAGATTAGACCAAATCCTTTCAATTAATACAGCATGATTGATATCTAAAAGTGTACTGGGGTAAGATACTCGCTTCATGTGAACATCTTTAAATATTATTGGTTAAATATTGAGATAGAATTCAAAGAGCAGTTTCAGTGCTTTAAATAACAGTGTCATTTTGGTAATATGAAAGATGTATCGTCACAATTTTCAAAGACTTTTCTAGGTCTACTTTAAACATTTTGATTTTATAGAATCTAAAAATCACATTTGCAATTAATATCTGTGTAAGGCAGGACAGCTTAAGCATTTTCCTTGGATTCTGTGGACACCCTCACTGAAATGTTTGCTAAGGCTATGAACAGATATGTTGGGAGAAAGGCTGGGAGGCCTGGATTGTGCTTTTCAAATATATATGGTCCAGGCTTAGCTTTCAGCTGCCCTCCACTGAAGCCAAAAGATGCAGCCCATGTGTAGGCCCAAGGACAGAACTTCCTCCGGTGTGAGTAAAGAGTGAGTAGAAGATGAAATGAAGAGTGATGTCTTATTGTTGTAGAGGAAGCGCTACATCCATATACCCCTCCTCCAAATTTGCAGAAGAAGAATTACATCAGCCACCTGCCCCACCAATGACATGTTCTTCAGGAATAAAGAACCATCACTCAAGAAGCAAGGGGGCAAATGGGGTTTTCAGAGGGGATTTGACAAAAGATGAGAGCAGGTGAGGCATAAACACACCAAACCACTGTCATGAAAGACATTTCCATATTATAGGGATGCACAGATGACTCTTGTACCAATGCTTGTAAGACTCAATAAACGCAGAAAAGACCTGCACATTGCTCTCAACTCAAGTTTCCCTGCCACAACTCGAGCTTCCCTCATGGATTCAGGTCCTTCACGTGAACAGAGAAAACATAGGTTGCAGAGAAAACATAAGTTGCATTTATGCAATATTCTTATTATTTTAGCTGTCCTGGTTATGGAAGTGCTAACAAAAGAACCCTGAATGGGAGCTTTTTAATCAGTAAAAACTTTCCCCAGCCACTGTACCTTCATGCTGAGTAATTTCTACTTAGCAGTGAGCAAAGGAACCCAACACTTATGGAGTTTTGAATGACGCCAAAAGTATCTTTGGGGAAAAAATGATGCTACCTCCATGTAGCTCTATCTCCCACAGCTTTCTTCCAAGTAGAGTTCAAAAAACATGATAAACAATTTCTCTAAAAATTTTAAGCTGTCCCCTCCCCCCAAGCAGTGAGCATCTAAGATTGATCTGTACTTCTAACTGTTGAATTCATCCCTTTCTCATGTTACAAAGGCTGTCACTGGAAATAAAGTGTAACTTGGGATGGCAGTGGCAGCTATCAAACCTCCTGACACATTAGAGCGTCTGAAACCCAGACACCCAAGGTTTACATCAGAAAACTCCAGCATGTAGCGAACAACTCAAAACCAACTATCGACCTTCCTATTGATTTCTAGTGGGGAAACCAAGACGGGAAAAGCACCAGAAGAGATAGGATTTCTTTTCCTCTCCTCATCACTAACTTAGTGGCTGCCAAACTCAGGTCTTCTCAGGCTTAAGCCATCAGAGGTTTGTGTTGCAGCTAGCCAGGATGTCTGCCTAAGATAATTCAAGCTGAAAGCAGACAGTGTGCAGTGGGAGCTGATTAGCCACTGACTTCCAACGTGACCTGTCTCAGTCCCAAAAGAAGCTTCTTGACAGAAAGACATGGAGGCTACGGCACGGCTCAAAAAAACCCCATGGTTATCTTTTCAAATGGTATTTGAGGATATCTGACTTTTATAGTTGGACAATTTAGAGGTGCTTTTTGCAACTGGTAAGTCCTAAACTTGTCCCTTAAATATGCGATTGTATACTGCAACAACAGGTTCAAAACAAATTATTTTTCAAAACCCAATATAAATACATATAATTAGGATTAAATAAACCTTAAAACAATTCACACTATGGAAAGAAGGTGTTAAAAAGGCCATATATCTTTCATCTCATTTTCTTCATCAATGCAATCAGTCTGTTGCGTGTTTCAGTAACTTTGCTGAAAGTATTCTAGATTTGCATCCATTAAGCTGATGGCACTTTTGACCTTCCATGGAGACTGGGAAAATAATAACGATAGGTGTGATTTTGATGATTCATAATTTAAAAGGAAATATCTCATGTTTGCTGCAGATCATCTGTTCCACTCATTATATTCATCTCTTAGCTAGTATTTTCATGTTTAATTTGGAGATTGCATGGCCACAGTTCAAAATGAAAGCTTGGTTCTGAATCCCATGGATTTTGCAGCTGAATCTCAGCCACAGGAACACCCTTTTCCAATTATAAAGTGTATGGTTAGGGTGTAAATCCTAGTGCATATTTTATACTGAAAGTCACAATGTTAGCAAAGCACTCAAGAAACTTCTGAAAATCTTCCGTAAAAACCTGATAAGTTTGTTGTGAAAAATCAGAGACATCTTCTGCCTTTAAAAGCAGGACTGTGCTACAATCTCAAGACTTAGACTATCATCTGTTATTTTTAATTTGTTATGTTAATGGGCTGCAAGGTCCAAAATATCTGACATATCTGAACTCTTCTGCTGCTCCCCTTTCTAAAGCTCCAGCATTTTTTTACACAGCTCTGCAGGAACAGACCATAACGTCTGGAATGTTTTGATCTTATCTTAAGTTTTTAATAACTTTCTTTTTTTATATACTACATATTTTGCATGTTTTATTGCAAAACTCACTTTGCAGCTGTTTATCCACTTTAGAGGGTTCCGCTCATCCCCAGGTCCCTGAAGGACAAAACTTGAGGTGCCAGCTCCCAGCAGCAGCTGTCCTGCCCCAAGCGGGTGCTGCCCAAGTGTGAGGCACCCCCATCTTCCTCCCTGGAGGAAGAGGAGGCAGAGCTATGGGGCCATGGCCAGGACACCCGGGAGGCAGCTGCTCGCTGGGCAGCCCTACAGACACTTTACAGCTGCTTTCTTCACGGCATTCCCAAGAAAGTGATGTGACTCTCCCCAGGCGATGAGTCCACCTTCTGCAATACTGGGATCAAGTTGCACCGCACTGGAACAGCCAGGCTGAATCAAGGCCTCAGGACTCTCTTTTTCACAGCAAGCAGGAAAAATATGAGCACATACATTCATAAAGCTGCACCAAACTATTATGTAAATGCTACATGTTGGAGTGGGTATTTTAGTTTTATGGTGGGACAGCAGGAATAAGCTTATAAATCTAAGGCCTGGGGTCAATGCTTAAGCAGAGATTACCTCTAAGCTTTACTTACACATTCTATTTTGGCCCAACAATTCGCAATGTATTTCTGGAAAAGAGAACAGTCCCAGCTCATTCCTGCTGGGACGGGCACATGGCAAGATGCATCCCCCTGAGATGTCTGGGGTGGCACCTAAGAAGGGCTGGCAAATTCCTGTTGGAGCAGTAAAGACGGCAATCTGCCTTGAGCCGTGGTGGGGATAAAGTAAATCTGCTCGGCTTCGGGCCGGCACTTTTTCTGGCTAGTGACACCGGCTTTCCTGCAGCCTCACCGCGCTCGTACAGCTCGTCATGACCCTCACCCTGACAGCTTCGCCTCCAGCCAAGATCCGTGACGGCTCCTTCCAAAACAAACCAAGACAAAGTTGCTCTGGAGCAATGTTTTTCCTGAACCGAGCACGACGCGACTCCGCTTCCACCCACGTAGTAACCCATCCACATGCCCAGCAGACTGTGACCAAAGCACACAAAAATGAACGTGCCGAGCCCTCCAGTCGCCAAAGGGGACTCCAAAAGCTTAGATCAAGAGGGACAAATTGTGCAGGAATTACAAAGAGGTCTCAATACAATTGGCAAACTATATCTGCACACCTGCACACCTCCTTTTCTTGAGGACCTGAGTTACAGGTGCTGCTGTCTGAAACGGGGCCTGTACGCTTCCACTGGCATCAGCAAGCTCACAAAATAAGGCTGTAAAATAAGAATAACCTTTTAACAACACAATGTTGCTTGAGGAATGAGACTCTCGGTACACAGAAGGTATCAGAAGGGATCATCAAAACATTACGATAGATACTAAAATGGAATTCCTGTTAAGATGTTAACTTACATTTATACATAAAGCAGCCTATTTAAAGCATGCTTGTTAAAATTCACAGTTATTTCACTGACAGGCATTCAGAGAGCATCGTAATGAAGTTATATGGTAAAAAGGCAACTATTTTAAATAATCCTAAATGCATTATTTACTAGAAGTTAGCAGTAGGGATTGAGAAGCAGCTCGTGTGGATTGCTGGATTTTGTGCTCTAGTGGTAAAGAAGGATATGACAGCATGTTTGGGCAGGGGAAGAGAAATGTTTGAGGTCTCCAGCTGCAGAGTTTCAGGGCTGTTACTGAGCACAGGCCAGAGATTACCCTAACTTGGTTAACCCAAAAATCTGCCGGAGGGAGATTGCCATCCTGCCTGGCAGGGCTCACTGGGACACACTCTCTAGAGTCTCTCACAAAAAAGAAACAACTACCAATGATAAGCACTATGCTAAACCCTGTTTTTAGCACTTCAGAAGTAGGATTTCTGACTCTGCAAACTCCAGACCATTTCCTGGAAGGAAAGACAGTAAAAAGCCTATATTTGGAAACCATTCCTCCGCATACCCCCGTAAAAAGAAGGGTGGAGGCAGCCATAAAAAGAAGGGTCGATACATTTATCTGCTCTCTGTTTTCCTCCTTGGGCTGAGAGGCACATGAGAGAAAACGGAGCGGGATCAAGTCCAAAGAACTATCCTCTTTAAGGATACACTACGCGGTATCATCAGCGAGTCTCAGCCAATATTGGCTAACAGTCGCTGTCTGTTTGCCAAGCAGAAGTTTGCCATGTTAAACTGTCACTATAATGCCACCTTGAAGAGGCGTTATCATCACTCTTGCGATGATACACGGCAACCGTGAACGGAAACCGAGGCCGGAGCTCACACATCTGAACAACAGACAATCCTGGTGCCATGGATAAGTAACCCAACAGACAGCCCTGCCTGCTTATCGCTGCCACGATCCAGGAGCCCCCTCTGAATGGACACTGCAGTAAAAATTGCACCGGTTTATGACTTTATAAGACACCAATTACTGAATTTTATTAAAAATACTGAGAATACAGAAACTCATTCTCCTATTTCTCTAAATTTACTGCTTCCCTGCTCTGAATAGAGTATAGAAGCACAACAGGAAGCCACAAAATCTCTTGTGCATCTCATGGAATTGATACCAACATAAAACATTGACAGAAACTCATTCTGAAGGCCTCTTGCCTTAGGATCTTCACAGGTAAAGGACAGGGAGACAGCCAGTACAGGGGCCACAAGGCAGGGGCTCGATTTCCCCTTTAACTCGACTGGCCTTGGTATTGAATTAGGCATATAAATAAAACCTGGGGAGAGGGGAGCATGACACCAGACAGAAGTGCTATATGCTGCTGCAGGCACGGCTCACCAGATGGGAAAGCTCTTACAACAACGTAGCTGCACGGTGCAGCCAGCACTGCTGCACAAACTCCTCGTTAACATGGCAAAGTTATAACATGAACTTACAGAACACAGAACCTGAAATTTGATTAGATACAGGGTGGGAACTTTTTTTTATCTTTATTTAATAACGACTGTATAATATTGACCTTAGTAATTACAGGCTGGGAAAGCGAACTTCGCATTAACGGCACCGTATTGATTTTGCAAAAGTACAAAAGTACTTTTATGCCTTAGAAAGGTTCCAGTTACCACATTTGAATGACCTCGGGAGAACAGTGTCTTGGAGAACTGTATTCTTCATTCAGCAGTGCTCCTAAATGTACCCCTAACTGCTGTACTCACAAGACCTAATATTTAACAACCTGATAAAGCCTCCTCTGTCATGCCCTCAGCTCCCTTCGACTCAATGCTTTGCAGAGTTGGAGTCAACTCTAATGGCCCAAATGCAATTTCACTTATTAAAACAATTTATTCAATATGTAGTACATCAGTGAATTAATATATTATTCACCAATATGTTCTGAACTATTTAGCCAGCTGTATGAAATGTTTCTAATACACTAGCTGACATTTTTTTAATTACACAAATACTTTGGGTAGCAAATAACTGTTCGCTATTTGGCAAGCCCTACAAATTATATACAGTTAATTATATTCAGGTTGGTATATGGGTTATAAATAACTGTGATAAAACTGATATCAATGCTGACAGAATTTTAGTGGAAATTGACATTTTTCTATACTGAAGTAACTGAGAGCTAGGCACAGAAATACTGCCTCCAGAAACACAACTGTAAATTAATAAATTGTGCATGTGCACAAAATTACTTATTATTTTAACACACTGTATGTTTTTGCTCCTCCATTCTTATTAATTTCATGCTTTGCTGTAATTTATATTCTGTTAGAGAACTGGTTTTCTTTCCTCTTTTTTAGAGTGTTGTTCAAGTTACTGACTTTAAAAGTTTTTCACAGGTAGATCCTCCGTAGACTTATACTTGCCTGCAAATCCCCAACTTTAACTATCAGCTCTCAGACAGGCAAATCTGCGTGAGCAGTCACAAACTGCTAACTGGAGCTCAAGTATTAATTCAAGTACTGGCACTGCTGGAGAACCTAAGCACCCAAAACAGTCTGGGCCGTGACAGGGCTGTCCCCAACACCCTGCAGTCATTCACATTCATTTAAAGGTCATCAGTTTTATAACAACCTAAAATTTAAAGACAAAATTATAAGAAGTTGTGGAGCTTGTGTTGTTTTCCATTACATTCCTAAACCACCCTGTGGAGTCAACTCTGGTTTGCCTCAGTGTAACCACATCAAAATTTGTTTCAGGCTGTGCCTTCTGCAAAGACAAACCCTACCATCTGCTTGGGGTTCAGCTACCCAGCTTCCTTTCCTGAGATTCCCTGAAGTAGCAACCTGAATATCACACCTGTTTATCACGACAACTCCTTTTAACAGATCCTTCTGTTTCCCTGTCCTGACTATTATATCTGTTAGCATCCTGCTGCAGGCGTGGGGAACATGACCCCTTCCTGTACATGAGGGAAGAGGCTGAAATTTTTTAAGCCATGGTGATGTAGTCTGTCACCAGGTGTGGATTAGTTGTTCCAAGTCAGTGCATGTCACAGTGCTTTAAGGATGTGCGGAGGCACGAAAAAATCCAACACAACAACATCGATCCTCAACTTACCACATCCGCATCTCGAACAGTCATGCCTGGAGGGACGGTTTCCCATGTTATGGTATGTAGTAAAATACAAAAACAACAACAAAAAACCCCCAACAGAACAAAACAAGACAAAAAATCTAAAGGGAAATGGATATCTTTTGTGAAAGAACTATTACTAAGTGGTAAGACAGTGGTGGGGGGGGGGGGGGGGGAAGCAGAGGCAATGGGAGGAAGGAAAAGAGAAAAAAGAGAGCAGATTCTTCAGTAGGGGAAGTTTCTTCTGTTAATTGGCAGTGAATCAGTTACTAAATGACATGCCTAAAATCAGGTGGTGGATTATTGGAAATTAAATCTTTGTCCCAGGAAAGCCAACGGCAAAAATCCTATTGATTTCAATGGGACAGGGTTGTCTCTCTGGACTTAACAGTCAATCATGCAGAATTGGCAACAGCGTCTGAACATCCCTGTTTGTTATTAGACCACGGAAATCCATATTAGTTTGCTTCATCTGCACTTGTGACCAGTGCACCGGCACTTTTTTTTTTTGGCATGGAGGTGCAAATAAGCAGAGTGGGTTCAATTTTTCAACCCAAGACACATGAATTAGAGCTTTGCTCTTTCTCCCAAGCATTTCAGAGACCATTTTCCCCCTGAAAGGCATGGGCAGCCTCACTGCTAATGGGAGTGCTGTGTTTACAAGCAGAGGGGAACTAAGCCCTTAGTGTTTTTGCATATTTGCAATACATTATGTGGCTGGGATGGGAGGAAGGTTTGGTGGAAGAGAAAGATGGTGAGAAATGGTGGAAGGAAAAAAATATCTGGTCCTCAGAGGCTGGAATAACTGTGGAGTATACAGAGCCCTCCTTTTTCTCAGTCCTTTTTTGCAGAATAGCTTTGTTGAGTAACAATCAAACTAAACTACGGATACTTAACATTATAAATATAACACCGTAGTATAATGCTCCCATTTAACAACTTTTCACGAACAACCTTTCAAAATTTAAGTGCTTAGAAATTCTTGGATGACAAAGCTGCTATTTACGACTAATCTTTTTATCTGAAGGCAAAACTGGGTCCAAATAAATAAAAAGACAATAAGAGAGTAAAAAAGTAGAAAGAATGCGGGTGTGCGCGACGCACACCCACACTAAAAAACAATAAACAGATTTACAATGGCAAAGCGTGTTATAGGAGAGATAGCATTAATATGGGGCCCAAAGCCCACCACTTAGATTAAATATGATATGGAAATCGCCACAGATTGATACAAGGCTGAGTAAACAAACAATACAAACTGTAGCGGGTATATTTGTCCAGCCATGTATTAGTGCAATGCACAAAATGGGACCCAGTGAACGCTTAAAGTGAAAATTTGTGACCTGTTAGTATCCCCAAAATGCCCATAGAACATTATTTTCCCTTTTAACCTTAATTTTTATTCTCTGTCTCAATTTCTGCTCTGCTTCTCCCATCATAGCCCAAGTTACCTAAGCTGACAGCCATAGCAGGCCAAGGTAGCACAGATGGGGCGGCTGCAGCTGCATCTCACCTGCCAGACTGCAAAGCCCACCGGGACACTTTCCCACTCCCTTTATGTCTGTCTTTGTGCATTTGCAACAGCGCCTTTCCCTGGGCCTTTATCGAACATGTCACCGATGCCGCGCGACTCCGGCTCTGACGCTCCGCTAATAAGTCACAGATCCGCAACGTGCTCCTTCCTCCACGGAGGAAACCCAAGACGGGCCTCCCCAAAAAAGTATACCTTGAGCATGTCAGCGTGGGCTCTGATTTAAAGCAATTCAATATGCCTGGCTCCCCAAAGGCAGCACGCCTGTAGGGACAAAGAATACCTCAATGCAACTCAACAGCAAACCCTGCTGGATTAAATCGCAGGGCCGGTGGGCTCCACGTTTGATCTCGGGCTGCCTTTGTTGGGAACGGCCCGGGCGCAGGTGGTGGTGCGGGAGCAGCCCGGCTTTCAAAGCGATGGGAACAATGTGCGACGAGCCGAGCGCGGCAAAACTTCCCTCGTAAAGTTGCTCGTTTCGGGCTTCATGGGAAACTTGGCAAAGTTTCCCTCGGGGCCCAATATTTTTTTTTTTTTTTTTTTCCTCAAAAGCCTTAACCTCCCTTCCTTTGTTTAACCTTCAATTTTGTGCCTAAAAAAATAAGGGAGGGTGTCAGTTTTTCCATGCCCGGCTTTGCAGGCTGTGAAAAAAGTCCTGCTGCCACCTGAGCGGGGGATCGGACGGGAGGCGAGATGCCTCCGTGCTCTCGCTTACTTCCACGAATAATCCCACCTGCAAATGGAGAAGTTGGGTTTCAAATATCAGGCCCTCAGGTTCACGGATCTTTTGAAACGAAGCTGTGTCAGATTTATGGCTTCGGTGTGCAAAGGGAGGAAACCGTGGCCATTTTGAGCAAGTTCTGCCTGGAGCTTTCCGATCTGAACCCCAGGCTCCGCTTCCAGATCGGAGCACAGAAAGTTTTTGTAGCGCGTGTGCTCGCCAAAAAATATGCGTCCCTCCGTAAAGTGAAGCAGGCAGCGAGCACATGTCCCAGAGAAGCATGGCTGCCTTCCCCGGCCTGAAAATGCCGCTCTCCCACTGAATTTATCAACAGCTATAAAGCAAGGGAAAGTCCTTGCATTATCCCATTCCCAAACTCCTCTCCATTAAAACAGAAGACAATTTCTGCAGACTGCACGCCCTTTACTTTGGATGCAGTTAAAGATTTTGCTGGCTGCTGCACCAAAACTTCCCATGCTGTGTTTACTGAATTGAATATAATCTTTTTTTTTTCTCCCTACCTTAATTTCAATATTTAGAATAGCTTAATTATATCTGATATCTACTAAATGTTAAATTGCTGCCATGGATACTGTACTTGTTTTAGGCTTTGCCCACAACCCAAAATGTAACTAAAGATTAATAGAATGCTGAGATATTTTTGGCTGCGAGTGAAATTTAATGAATAAACATTTAAATAAATTACCCCAATAATGAAACAATATGCCATTAACGCCTGAGTTATGCTAAATGCTTCACTTCTCTTACAATTCATGCAAATACTCGGGAAAAGAAATTATAGTGGTGAACTACATTAAACAAAATCCTGCCTAAACCCCACCCGTAAAACAGTGTCTCTACAGTATTGGGAACAAAAACTGTGGCTTGTCAGTCAAAGTGTCTAACTATGGCATATGGGTAAAGGTTTCAGTCTGCTATCTCCAGACTCATCTTATGGCCCGGGTTCAACGCTACTGAACCGCTCTCTAGACAAAAGGCGAACTCATTGAAAATGGGTGCTGCGAGCTGTCTGGTCAGGGCGGCCGCGCAGCCTGCGTCTGGATGCACACAAACTACTGGCATGGGGGAAACGCAGCGCGCTTTGGAGGGCTTTAGAGTTTCCTAAGAGCTGAAAAAGAAGCAGCCTGAAGGTTAAAGCTGGCTAGTCAGAATGGCATACTTGGCTGCATATATAGCCAGGTGGCCTGGGCATATTGGCAAACAACTGGCAAACTGCCCAATACATATGGCTTAGATTGCTTTGCTCTTCCCATGAAGCCTTCTTAGACTCTTGAGCAAGCATTCATTTTAGAGCAAAACGCATCCAAGTGTTAAATAAAATCATCCTCTAAATATACTGCATGTAACCTCTTCCTTTAAATAAGAACGAGATAACTATATTAAAATAAACTAATGATATTTTTTAATGAATCCTTGCATAAAAGTGACACACCCCCCCCAGCCTTTCTCTAAGTGGATTTGCCCTTACTTTTGTTAACTCCTGAAGTACCAAACATGCAATTTTTTCCACACGTTCTCCTTTTGAAGGGTAACTACTTATGACAGTATTTAAGCTCTTAGCACACCAGAACTTGCATTTGCGGTGAGGCATCAGGCGCTTGAGCAGTGCTTTAGCCATGTCCTGCACTGCTCCACCACACAGATGTTCAGGGCTTCTCCCAGTTTCCCAGCTACTTTGTGCCTTAAGCAGATAGTTGCCTTTATTAAATGTTAAATCACATTTTGTTTTTGAAGAGTGCTTTCCCTTAAAAACTTTCAAGTCAAGTCCCAATAGAAATTTAAAAATTCAAGCGACGCACTTGACACATACTCCAGAGCAAGTATATGTTTAAGCATCAATCCTACAGTGCAAGTCCTTGTGCTAAGGCTAGTGTAAATACTGCATTAAACATTCACAACAGCTTTGGGGAAAGGGCTAAACATATTTAAACAATTAACACATGCCGAACTCTAAGCCGGTGCTTACATGCCACTGCCTCGAAGCAGAGGTTGTGACAAAGGTAAATTCTTCTAAATTAAAAGCAATGGGACTCTGGTTGAAAGCTCAGTAAATGCTTAAGTGTTTCGCTGAACTGAAGCCTCAGTTAATGAGGAACAAGAAATAATTCTCCTCAGTTCCAGAAAAAAAGTGTGCTTGCTGACCCTCATCCCACTGAAACCCTTTCTGTTTCACAAGCTGGACACTGAAGTCTTGAGTGCTGGGAGTGAAATTAAGACAATAGCCTCAGTTTTGTTTTAATGGACTGTTACCTACAGCTCTTCTGCAGTTATAAAAGGCCAAAAAGAGAAAACTACAAACTTTTCCAAAAGCTGTTTTAAGAACTAAGAGTGAGTTACCATTCCTGTGTCACCTACTAGTCATTCTACATTTATAATGAATATAAACCTTAATACTAATATGCTTTCATTAAGATGGAGCTCTTTTAAATATTTTAAAGTCACGTGTGTCACCTGCTAGTAAAAGTAAGTTTTACTAATCCAGGCTTTACAATCCTCATCTCAGAAAGGACAAATACACACAGCAGAGCAGGATTCAGAGCTGCCTTCAGCCCAAGTTTCCAGGCATTACCTCCATTCAATCACTTAATCTCCTTGCCATTTTGGGGTTTTGATAGGGCTCCCTTCCCTCTATTCTTTGCTTGTTTTGTATATTTGAAGTATGAACTCATCAGGTCAAGGAGTAGTTTACTTATATAGATTCTTATTTATATAATGTCTACGTACAAGGAGGACCTGACCTTCACCAGCACCCCTATAAGCCATCATAATATAAATAGCGTACATTATTTACTTAACTTCCTTGCTTCAGTTTCTTTAAGGGGGGAATAATATTTACAGGGATGTTGTGAGGATTAGCTCATTACTTCAAGAGCCTTGAAGATGAAACATGCAATGTAAATGAGAAATATCAAGTATCAGCGACACTGATGAAATTATCATCACCATTGTTAAGAGCGGCATTCAAGAGTAAAATCGGGAGAGAAACGTGTTTTTCTGTAAAAGCACGTTGCTATAGGCCAAAACACGATGACCTTGGCGCCATCTTTTCCTTCACCTTCCTCATCCCCCTCCTCACTGGCAATGAGCATCATTGGGGGCTTTATTAGAACGTCTCCACGCCAAGTTGGACATGCTCCAGGCAGAGCTGTCCTCGGCCAAGGGCAACATGTGAAGTGCTCTCAGACAACTTGGATGGCCTGGATGGAGGAAGAGAGAGGGAGGAACAAACAAATCGGGGATTGTTGTTTGTCCTGCGCCGACTTGGTTGCCTGAGTACTTGACAATTATGAATTTCTCTTGACGGCGTGAACTGGAGGCTCTGATGACGGCAGCAAAGGGGAAATTTGTGCCTTGAATTCCCTGCTGCAGGGAGCTATTAGTATGGATTATACGTGCTGCTGCAATTTGTACTGGAGCTGCAACACGGCTCCTAAATGTTAAGATGGACCAACGCTAATCTGTTCTTCTTGTACCTTTATCACTTGGGTAAGGAAGATCAAAAGCAGCCCAGGCACTAGGGATATTGAAATTCTGTATCCAGATCTGACTACATTTGGCAAAGGATCTGTGGGCCAGATCTTCACTGAATTTAGCAGTGTTACTTCATTTAACGATTGAGACATTGTTATTGGGACAAATCAGAGCTCTGAACCCCTTACCACTGAGCTGGCTGAAATCTGACCATGATGCACTTGGACACCGAGCCCCGAATGCACTTCCAGGACAGAGTGGGAGACGGAGGGAGACTGCTGAGCTTTGCAAGGCAAATGAAAGAAAGCCTTTAAGGGAAGAGTAGAGTTACCAGTCCTTAGACGTTACACAAGTACGCGGAATCAAATCAGCGCCTCAGACTGAAATTTCCTTTTTTACCTGGGGAACTGGAACAAACTGACAAGTCAGAGCAAAATGGGAAAGGGGTAAAATCATGCGAGTCCAAATGAAAGATCTGCTCGGGTCACTGTGAGCTGACCCACACCTCGGTCCCTGCTCCAGAAACACCGACGCGCTCGTACGCCTCACGCCAAGCCCGCGAGCTGCCGGCAAAGCGCTGCGAAACCAGGCCACAAAGGGCTTGTCTGCCTGGCAAGGTTTGTCTACATGGCAAGGTTTGTCTACCTGGCAAAGGGCACCAGAGGCACCAGCAGGGTCTGCCGGAGCTTGTTTTGGTAGCGGGAGCGATCCCCGTGCAGCCCTTCCCTGCGAGGCAGAGGCTCACACCAGAGCTGCGTGTGATCTCATTTCCAGTAGTTAAGTGAAGTAAGTGCATAAGTATGCAAGACTGGGGCCCTGGAAACCATGAAGAAACTGGGTTTCTCTTTTTATTGCGGACAACTGCAGCGCCTGTGGACTCTTGCAGCAATGCTTCTTTTCCCCAGAGAAGGACCTGGTCCTGGGATTTTAATTTTTTCTTAATAGATAAATGACTCTGTAAGAAACTTTTCTATAAAAATACAGACTTGGGGGGGGGGGGGGAAGTTAAAAATATTGCTTAGCTAAGTAAATACACAGATTCAAAGCATATGGATAAAAATGAGTGTTACTATAAACATGGAGCTTGTTTTTAAAAAGAATTTTGCAAAAAGATAAACTTTTTCTAACTGTATTTTGATTAAAGTTTTGAAGCTGTTTATTGTAAGTAATTGCTTTTCCTCAAGGAAAAACAGATGTATAGATGCAGGAGTTTGTTTCTTCTTCTTTGTGTGAAAGTACACATGAAAAGCGTTTCTGGAAAAGAAATACTAGGGCTGGAATAGTTTATGTCATTGTAAAGATAATAATAAATTAGGGCTTACTGTGGAGGAGTAAGTTTCTCCTGCCAGTCCTCACACAGGCAAACTTTCAAAATTCTCTTAGATTTAACATGCAGAAAATTACGGAGACTAAAAGTTATCCTAAGAGTGTCAGAAGTTTTGGGTTTGGTAGGTTTTCTTTTTAAATTTTCACTTTTTATTAAAAAAAAGAAGGAAAAAAATTAACTTCAAAAGTATCGATTGCAGGGTCCAGGGCTGAAATGTTCTTTGTCCATATCAGTGCTGGTTTTTACATTTTAAGAAAAGTTATCTGGCTCCTACAGAAAGCAACAGTGCTTCTGGCCCTGGGCTTGGGCAGAATCCGGCCCCAGAGCTCATCCACCTTTTTCTGTGAGACAAAAGGTTGTAAAGGAGGCCAAAATCTCAACGCTTTGATTCCGTTCCCAAACATATGGGAACGTACGGCTTCATGAAACTGCATTTAACAGATGTTTAAAGAAAGACAACTAACAGATCCAGAATGTAGTAATGAGGAAAAAAGACAATGTACATAAATTCAGCTGCATGTCTCTTTATAGCGCTACCAATGCCCCGGAGACAAAATGCAAATGAGTCGACTTATTTGTAATATGACACTCTCCATTCTATATTTAATATTTTAGGTCATTACTAAAACTGATTTTCTTCTGAAGTGATTTCTTCTGGCACCTAAATGGAGGGAGATTTACACAGTCTGCAGTGTATTGTACTTTGTCAGTTCAGAGAGTCATGAAAAAACCCCT
The DNA here is from genome assembly GCF_027887145.1 of Ammospiza caudacuta. Lineage (NCBI taxonomy): Eukaryota > Metazoa > Chordata > Aves > Passeriformes > Passerellidae > Ammospiza > Ammospiza caudacuta. Next base: position 45,865,203 of record NC_080599.1, on the reverse strand, counting down.
ACGACTATCAATTTCAGATTTCCAAAGTAAGCGAAGAGGCCCCGTGCAGGCTCAACACACAACCCCTGTGCCAGGCCAGTGTCCTGGAAACATCTTTCTTTTTTCATTTTGCAACTTCTGAGCCCCAAATTTGAGTTGTAGATAGTTTTGGAGCCCAAAGACCAACTGTTCAGTTTAGCAAACCAACAATGTCTGCTCATTTTGTCCCAATCTTTTCAGCTTAAATATTCACAATGTGCCATTATTACTGAATCATTATCTGCCTTTAGCTCTGACAACAGCATCATAAGGGCTATGAAAGGCTCCTTTCTTCTCATGATTAGTCTCTAAAACATTTCCTCATCTTACAGTGCTTTGCAGCCTCCCAGAATGCACCGCTCAATTACAGTGCTGAAATTAACTGTATGCCACTCTTATTTATTGATAAAAGAATAATCAAGTGCTCCAGCCCATAGCCTGCTTTGGCCACAGGTTTTATATCAAGTTTCAAGTAATGCGTTTTTTTTAACTCTTTGAATCCTCTTATAAATGGGTGGCATTGTCTGCGGCGCGGTGACAACATTGTGCCGCTCGCTGCGGCGCCCAAGATAAAGCCCCCTTCATTTGCGTGGGGTAATCTTGTTGAAAATAGTCGCGTACGGCTGACACTTTAAAAATTAATCTTGAAAGGGAAGAGTTTGTTTGTTTTTTTTATCACTTGGACTGATTAGGCTCCAAAGAAATCAGATGTAAATAAAAGCGAGATACAGAACTTGCTAAACTTCAGGCTGGGAGCTGCAGGCGCACGTTAAAAGGCGCTGCCGTGCGCGCCGCCGAGTGAGGTTATTTTATCTGGAGACGATAATTGGAAGACTCCTTACATCTACCTCCGTGGGATGTTCCTTGCATGGACCCTATTAATTGCTCAGGAACGGAATGCGGGGTTCTGCCTCTCCTACATGTGACATTAAATTGTGATTTAGCAGATAACATGCACAAAGCAAACTGCCCCAGAAACAATGGGCTCGCTTCTCCAAAGGCTGGCACTGGAATTACCATGGACTTCAAAGAGAGCAGACTCGGGCAGGCTTCAAGTTCCTATCACTTCTTCCAAAGCAAAAAGATTTCCTATCCAATACCAAAGAATAACATGTAATTGGGCTATAGCTCGGTCCGGTGCAAGAATGAAAATAAAAACACTTTCTAAACCTCAAAGATACTTGCTAAGCCATGTATACATTAATCATTTATACCACATGATTATTGTTCATTATTTGGGCAATAACAAATGGAAGGGTGTGGGGGTTAGTGTGGGTTTTAACAAACCACATTCTATTTAAGCAAAGCCAACTATTAAAGAAAGACCTAACTTGCCAAACCAAGATAAATATATGCCATTATTATGATCACATAAAAGCTACTACTCTCAACATTACAATTTCTCTTATAATTGGTACTATTATAATTAAATGAATGCATATGTTTACAGTTCTTCTTTGAATGGTAAAGTGATTTAGCAATGATGGTGTCTCTAATTTCTTTTAACTGTACTGGCAAACTTCACTTAAACAGTGGTCTAAATACCACAATAAATTAGTAAAGCATCTAGTAAAGTCTATATATGTAGCTATTGAGTTTAAGTGCTTCAGAATAAAAGAGCTAGTCACTCTTTAGTATGCCCAGGTAAAAAACAAAATACATATGTTTATCGGATGGAATAAGATAACCATAAAATTCTTACATAAAATATATATTTAAAATATGGCTCTACCAGCAGTCACAAGTGTCTACAGCCTTTTTTTTGAAAGGTTGATAAAATATAGAAAATTGCTCCCCAGGAGTATCTGCTCGTTTTAAGGAATCCAGTTCAATAAGGAATTTGTAAGCTGTCAGCTTACAGGGAAAGGTGGCAAGACACAAAGATGCATGTGTACCTTAAACATTCTAAGCATTTGTTTGCCCTGCCACTCCAGTCATTAGTACACACTAGTGCTGGAAAAGTTAACACCAGGCTTTTTTGGATAATCCATTTTTATATGTACCAACTGTATGAATTCGCATGGTATCCACCAGCCCAGCATCCAACAACTTGGGTTAGGAAGTGAGCCTGAGCCTGGAGTCCCATGAATGCTGCCCTGTTCCCAGTGTGTGGCCTGAGGGCACGTCTCCACACACCAAATGAGGGCGTGGGGGCTTTTCCAACCCCGCTGCTCTGTTGGGACTCACAGCTGAGACCCCAAGAGGCTCCCTCAGGGTGAGTATCACCAGCATATCCCATAATGGCTGTGGTTGGTGAGGAATGTACCTGGAAGAACCACTTTGGAGCCTGTGTTTCTTGTGGTTTGACCCACCACACTGTAAACATTTTGGAAAATTTGGGTTAAGTTGGGACTGTCCTCGCCTCGTTTTATAGTTCCTGCCAGTTGAGCCAGCACATGAGACCCGGCAGATGTTTTAGTTTAGGTTTGAGATGTTGATTTGGACACTCCAGTTCTCAGGAAAACCAGAATTTGCTGACCCAGAATGAGGGATGGTTGAAAGACAAAAGACAAATGAGCGCCGGCTGCCGCGCGGGCTGGCCACAGAACGAGGACGGGTTATGGCAGCGTTTCAGCACGCGGGCAAACACATCAGGAGAAAAATCTGTTACGGTTCCCTCCAAACCAGGTGAATGTAACCCTTGTAAAATCTGCTGGGGTTTTGGGCCAGAATGCCTGGGTCATTACTCCAGAGGCTTCAGAGGAGGCTAAAAAAACAGCATGATTTTTTTTCCCAATCTCTCTCCTAGCCTGGCTAGTAATGCTATTAAGAAAAATAAGGCAAGCTGTAATGTTTTGAGTTTAATAAGCGAAACACAGCAAATATGTGAACAGAACTTCTGACTTAATATTCTTTAACAGATGTTTTATAAAATACAGATTTAAAAGATTTGCCTGTCTTATTGTTCTGGCTGTTGCCATGTTAGATGGCTACATTTTCAGTCCCAGATTTTGCCAGCTGTAACAGTTAAATAGCGAGGGGTCTAAGCCTGGATACTGCAGGCAAAATGCCCAAAATTATTCTCTCCCATGGAAAAACACCCCAGTATAAAGGCGGTGATGAGAAGGTGGAGTTAATCCTTTTGGCAAAGGAATAATCTCCATACTCTTAAAAATGGCTATGGTCATTTTAATGCACACTATTTTATGAATGATGCTTTAACTGCACTGACAATTAGCAGAGCCTTAAAAATACCTCAGTTATACAGGCCTGATAACTGTCTTTCTTAACCTTTATCTGACCTTTTTTGGTTTTGCCATGCTCATAAACCAGCATATGAACTATCAAAGGGAACGGCACTGAACATCAATTCGAATGTTACATATTAAAAAAAGGGAAAAAAAAATACAGAATAAAAAGGAGAAAGAAAAAAAAAAAGGAGAAAGGAATGAAACCCAGCTGGTCAGCCAACTTTTACAAACCCTAAGCAGAAAACATGCTCTTCTAATTGGACAGAGAAGACAAGATCTGGAATAGGTGCAATTTTATTACTGCAACAGCGATTCACAGAGCCCACGCTCTTTTCAAAGCACGAGCCCCGTGGAGTTTTATCGGACATCTGGAGCGGGGCTCTGGCAAGATGCTGAGGGATTGGGCTCCCATTGATCTCCGTGCTGGCAACAGGCGCTCCAGCCTTGCAGAGGCAAGCTCTCTCCAAAGGGTAATGGATGAAGTATTTTGCTCAAAAGTGTGCTGAGAAGGATATTTTTACTTTTTACCCAAGAGGTATAAAACGCATTTCAGATATTTGGTCTCAAGACCCTGTGACTTCACAGAAAGTCAGAACTGAAACGGCTGACAAGAGCAGGCTGTGGCAGCCAATCTAAGGCTATTGACTTTTTCAAACACACCTAAAATAGACTCTGCTATATTTCATGTAAAACTGTGTGTATTCAAACATATGGCTAAGGGAAGAGATATATGCAAAGGCTTATGCACACACAATGTTTAGCTTCTACTTTCAAAATATATCTCCCAAGAATTTCAGGAGGCCCCAAAATAGCAAATATTATTCGCTTGATTATTAACATCTTCTCCTTTTATACCAGTCAGTCGAAAAGTATGCAATCACTGGGTATTTTTGGTGGCCTCTCAATCATGTCAAAGATCATAAGACAAGCAGATGGTGTACATCTGGGCTTACCCAGCAGTAAGGAAAATATCTCCAGCACAGGTAGGATGATAAAGGCAGGACTAAACACACACCATTCCTTTTGGACCCATGGAACTGGAACAGCCCCATGTTTCTATTTACCTGTCTGGAGCAGGATGACCCAGGAAGGGGCAAGAGCAAACAGCACTGATGACATGGAGCAAAAAGAAGCCTTGCAACATCCCCAGCACAGCCCTCGGCCACGTCACCAGATTAGGCTGCCCCGGCTCATTTAGTGTGGAGCCGAGAGGGAAGAAGTTAATGAAAGAGACTTGCAGGGAGGCAATGGGGGTGAGGCTCCCTGGGATTCCAGTGGGGACGTGATGAGGGGCCAAGCCCCCCACAGCATCAATCACCAGCATGGTGCTGTTAATCTCTGCAGACCTGCATCGATTGGCCCCGAGAACCTGCCCCAACCTCTGGAACATTATTCAGGTTTGTTTTGGCCACATGGTCAGAGCTCCTCTGAGCAACAAGTTCATGGCCAAAGTATGCCCCGAAGCGCCGCTTTGCCCACTTGCATAAGAGCTGAAAGTCACCCTGGGCTTGGCCTGTCCTCGTGTTGCTGCAGCTCCGGGTGAGTTTTTAGAAGCAGCCTCAAAAACCAGAAGACATTTAGGAAGATTATGAGTAAAGGCCTGTTGTTATTCTGCGGCGAGCAGGGCTTATCTGGATCTAAGGGATGAAGTGAGCAGTAGTGATTATTCACATCAGACACAGTTATGTGTGCTGCAGCTCCTACACCAAACTTCAACCTTTTTTTCCATAAAACTGTCTTGCAAAGAACTGACAACTTTCCCGCTGGAGACATCCAAAGTCTGCCACTAGAAGTCTGAAAACTTAGCAAAGTGTTACTTTCCATCACTAAAACAACACTATCATTACACTGTGGGGAAGCCTTAATTGCAAATGAGAGGATGCAACTAATTTTGTGTACAGACTAACTCCGAGCTCTGCAGCTTCCAGGGAACTCTACCCAGGATCAAGATGCCACGCATACTTCGTTTGTTCTTTCTTTTCTTCGTTTCTTTTCTCTCTCCCCCCCGTCCTCCCTGAAATACCAAAATATCAGATAGCTGATGACAGGGAAGAAATGTTAACACTGTAGTTTGAAAGTTTTTAACCCTTGCCTTTCATCATCTAACACTTATTCAATCCCATGCCCCTCGCTTCACTGCTTCAAACCCTCCCGTACATACCAAGGCGATGACCACAATGTAAGCTTGTGCACTGACTGATTAGATTTAATTAGATGGATACTTTGTTCCACTGATCTTTCAGCTATACAAAGTATTGGGTTACTTAACCATATCGGTGAAAACATTGCTTGCACGTTTGAATGCGACGGATGTGCGACACTGGTCTGCATTAAAAAGTGAGATAGTTGGCTAAGTTTTAATGGCTGAACTGAGTTATATAAAGATCTGTTTTAATTAAGTTTGTGTCCCTAGAAGATTATCTCATTTTCCCCATTATGCAGTCAGTTTAGTAATGCCTCTATGTATGATCTTTGTCCTACCTACGTTTCGAAACAATCACCTAAACACTACCTAAACTACTCTTTTTTTCCTCTTTTATTTAAAGTCTCGCTTCTTTCCAGTTTTGCCACTTTGTGTCCTTGCTGCTCTTGTCCCAGTGCCAGCTCTGGGTGTAGTACCCTGCAGGGCAGGCTGCTGTTTGGTCGTGGGACTGGCCCCAGTGGCAGAGCCCCAACCCATCATTGCTTGGGTACCCAATAACGCCTCTTGGCATGGAGGGCAGGAACCTTCAGCTACCTCCACCAGCCAGAGCACAGGATCACAACCCAACTCCTTGACATGGCCACCTCTGCACAGCTGAAGTACAATAATCAGTGCAAGCCCTGTGCTCCCCATGAACACAAGGAGCTCTGCTGTTAGCAAGAGCAAAGCACAGCCGATGTACAACCGGTTACTTTGAACAAGTCTCTGGGCTAGGTCAGCCTGGCAAAGAAATTCCTCGTACAGCTCTGCTGGCAAACTCCTCTACTGTAACTGTACCTTATACAAATAAAAAATGCTTTTGCCAATAAAGTTCATACTAGGTCCCCCAAAGCAACGGGTTGTTTTGACAGAAATGCCTTTAACACTAAGCCTTTTGCCAGTACACAAATGCTGTACACAAAATGACAAATTTAGAAGTCATACAGAATGTTCTTATTTGAACTAAAGTTTCTGCTGCAGTCGTGGTTCAGTTTAAATGCTGATTTGAAAGATCACACTTACTCTCCTTCTCCTTCGGATTTCTCTTTGATTACTGTGTTTATTGTTTGTTCTTCACCCAGACCTTACTGTTGGCAACTGAGATGTCTGCTAGAAAACTTCCAGTTTAATTCAAGACTCAGAGCCACGCAGGATGCTGCTTTTAAAACCCAGCTCCATATAATTATTATAATCTCCATGATACCCAGAGCTCAGCTCCCCCCTGTCAATAATTAGTGCGATTGCAGCTTAATACAATTTTCTTTTTTTTTTCCCTGAAGCAAATACAATCTTTTTAGATCAATTTGTAGATGGTTACCCTAGAGGAGGACAACAATATAAACAAGCGCTTTTTTTAATCCCATATTAACTCATTTAATTTGCACAGATAAAAGCGTGAAAATATTTTGTCTCGCCAGCGGAGGGGCAGCCTCAGACCCGGGTGAGCTTCGCTGTGGTGGCTGCAGATCAGCCCTGGGTGTGGAGCAGTGAGAGAAAAAAACACCCCACGCCAAACCCCAGTGCTGAAAATCAAACCCACATGTGGGGTTAGTTATTTACACACTGAAAGGCCCCGCTTCTTCACCACAGTGCCGCTGCTTTCTGCTTCAGTGGAACTGAGCTGCTCTAACCTGGCAGCCCTGAGGAAAGGGAATCCCTGCGTGGCACACGGCCGCCACCTCCTCCGCTGGCTGGGGGACAGTGGGCACGCCGGGAAGGGCTCAGGGTCCTGGCACGGCCAGGCTGCCAAACCAGCCCCGGGGAAGCGCTGACAGCCAGCAGAGCCGCCTTGTTACAAACTCATCCTCATCTCGCACAAAGTTCTCGGCGGCTGGGCCATGGCTGGCCCCTCGTCTGGCTGTGTCACAAGTCCAAAGTTCCCCGGGACAGCAGCGCTGCTTGCCAGGCCATGTCCAATCGGGAGGAGGTTCTGCTCCCTGGAGCCCGGCAGAGAAAACGGTAGCTGAACATTAATTAAGTTTATAAGGAGGAAAGGGAAGGAGAAAGAAGAGACCGGGAGGAGAGTGGTGGAGCCTGGTGTGGGCTCCAGCACAAGGAGAGAACTCGACTGTAACCACAGAGAAATGGATGAAACTCACTCCTACCATCAAGCTCTGCTTGTCCTCCATGTATTATGCAACTGGAGTTATGAAGCCTCTTTTTAGTCAGGTTATTGCCCTCTTACACCACCAAAGGTGTAAAGGGCAAAGGGGTAAAGGGGAAGACAGCCAGGCAAAATTAACTTTGCTTAACATGAAGGCTTCTTCAGAGTCCTTGTAGAGGAGTCTGAGCATTGGCTGCAGCCCCATCCCTGCACATCTGCCCCTGCTGCAAGGGTACCAACAAAAGCAGCAGCCTCAGAAAATTCAGTGTTGCAAAAGCATTGGACCTGCAAGAAGATGACAAGGCAGGATTGTACCAAAACCACAAGAAAAGTGAGGCACTGCCACATTTTCTCACTGCCACTTCCTCTGCTCTGCTCCACATACATTTCTAATGACAGCTCTTAGCTTAATGATTTGGGGGTGGGAGTGTTGAAAAGGCTTTTTATTACTTAACATATATAAGAAAAGAATGTTGTGATGGACGGGGGAGAAAAGAGGGAACCTCCAAAAGCAGATAGTGACTTTGAATAAATGGGACATCTAAGCAAGATGTATTAGCAAGTCAGTGCTGCAAAAATTTCACTTAATTGAAGAGGGATTCATGAGAGTACCATCTGGGAACACCTAAAGAGCCCTTCTGCAGGCTGGAACAAGAGCTGGCAAATGCATCTTTGCCCAGACACCTTCCACATGACAGTGCCTTGACTTACAGCGTAGGTGTGCTATAGGAGAATAAATTTGTTTACAACAAATTTGCAGGACTGCCTGCATACAGATAGTTTTCCATATCCTGTTTGAAAAGTATACTTGGTATTCAATGGCTTTTTGGGAGACAATATTCATCAGTCAACTGAAGCACATTGTTTTTAATCATGAATATCTCTGCAGCCAGTGAATATAAAATATTGAAGGAGTCTCCCTGCTATAGCCATGTGCTCACTCCCCTCTACAGCATATGGATCTGTAAGTCCTGGGACACCAGTCAGCTCAGAGCTGAAGAATCGGAACCCCAGCGCTTTGAGTTGAAAGAGACCTCACAAACCATCTTGTTCCAAACCTCTACCATGGGCAGGGACATCCTCCACTATTCCAGGTTGCTCTAAGACCCTTCCAACCTGGCCTTGAACACTGTCATGGATGTGGCAGCCACAGCTCCTCTGGACAATGTGTGCCAGTGAATCACTCTTATCAGCGTAACCAGTATCAAACCTGGACAACTCACCTCAGAAACTGACATAACTCCCCAGGATCCTTCTGCAGGAGGCTGCTGTTATAATCAGGCTGCAGGGAAGGAAACTGAGGCATGGATGTTTGGGATCAGACTCTCAGCTCCAATGGCTGTGAGAGGGGCTTGGCAAGCAGCCGGAGCCCGCTGCACACATCCATAACACAGCTCCATCCATAACCAAGATCCTCCCTGAGCAACTTGCCCAGGATATCTGTGGCCAAGGCCTGATCTAAAGCCAACTCACTGGTGTCCCCAGCCCTGCTTCCGCTATAGATTCCACTCAGACCATTAATCTTTGAAAGAGCAGAATTTGCCACTAATGCAATCGGAAACGACCGTAGGAAAGGCTCCCATTAATGAGAGGCAGCTTAATATAACAACCGACTTCTACATTTCTTATCTGAAAATACCTCCCCTGGAAGCTGTGGATACATTACGGGCTTAAAAAGAATTACTAATGCATTAATTCTTGTCAGATTTGTAGTGTCCTAACCCACAGCTGCCTCACCCACTGACCCAGGGAACATTACTGAGAACGATATAATTTGGTAAATGAGGGCCTGACTGTGCACTGTGAGCTTGAGCTGTTATTTGGTCCTGGTGTGAGCAAGGGATACCCACTCATGCACTGAGATTATCCTTAAACAAATTTCTAGGATCTTTGGGCTGCAAATTAAACACTTTCCTTCCTTGCTATTTTGTGTTTATCCTAATGCAACCTTACGTGTCTATTTTACATAGTAAAAGCTGTGGTTCTCCTGATCCTGTGAGAATCCGCGTGGGCTGATGTTAAAATGGCAAGTGTGGAGTGGAGTAAAAGTGCAGCCGGGGTTTTGGGATTAAACGCTGACTTTGAGAACACACTGCAAACCATCCTATGTGTGGGCAAAAATGATGAAGAGGATATTTGCAAACACATCAGCCCTCAGGGAGCCAAGTGGCTGGGGGTGAAGGCCCTCTCCTCTGCACCCCTGCAGAATGCTGGCCTTGCACATGTGTGGATCAGCCTGGCTCCATCCGGGAACTGTGCCCCAGAGCTGAGCACGCTGCTGCTGCTGCTGCCCATTCCCTAAAATAACCAGCCCGTGCATGGGAAGACCACAAAAGCCCAACTCCTTCCCCGCCACAAGGCAGAAACAGAGCCTCTCTTCCATCACAGGAAAGGAGAGAACATCCTGACAAATGCCTGCGTTTTGGACGGGTGACAAAGCTGTCATGGGAAAGAGGCAGCAGCTCCCTTCGGAGACGGGAGGTGGGGAGCGGGATCAGGAAACTTCTGAGCTCTTCTGGCAGCCCAGGTCTGGCGCCGGGCCACCAATCCCCCACTCCTCGCACTTAAACACAAGCAGATTGACACCGAGCGCTCGGTGGCTGCTCCAGGGTTCCTATGGAACAAATTTGGATGTTCGGAGACCTGAGCCTGTTGGAGAGGTGGCACAACCCATATTCACCTCCATAATTAGCACAGCCCGGTACCTTGTGGGTTGTTTCTGCACAGACCGAGTCCCAGCTCAGCCTGGAAAGCCACTTCTCCCACCAGCTCCCAGCAGGTCCCTGTAACAGCCTGGAGAAATGCCTCGGGGGCACGCTGCAACACCTACTCACGGCTGCTGGGCTGGCCCTGCGGCATCCTCCTCGGCTCCCTCACACACATCATTCCCCATCCTTTATATAGAGATCAGATGGGAAAGGGGCTCTGTGTGTGTACGCAGGGCTGGGAGGAAATTAAACTGGAACCGGCACAAAGATCTTTGAAAGCACCGTGTACCGTGCCCCGCTCTTGGGTTCTGTAAATCACGGCCTGCCAGATGCTAACCTGAAACAGTCCCCACGTGCACCTCCCTGCTCCAGGAGCCTTATTCCATGGGGAAGCCATCAACTTCCAGCATTCCCAGGTAATTTGTACATTTGAGTTTCGCTCTCCGTAAAAATTGTCAGGATTTCATCTTACTTAAATTATCCTCTCCTTGGAGCTCCACTGGGTGCCTGGCCTCATGCCTGCTTTTAGGAGTCTCAATACCAAATGCAATCAGGGCAGAGAGGCAAGTACCTCCAGAGAGAAAACGAGAGCACCCAAATCCGTTGCCTGTAAGGAGGTACGTGCTGCTCACAGCTTGCAGAAGCAGTAATTTATATGAAATACATATATTTCACCCTGGCTTATTGATTAAAAAACAAAGTGTTTCTCTTAATTTCTCAGTTTTTTAAAGTGTATTCTTTAATGGTGCAGTTTGATTTATGATGTTAATGGCATTCCTGTGCAAGCAGTGGATTTCCAGTTTTTAAATATGCATATGAAAATGTTCTAAGAAGAAATATTTTCCTAAATGTTAACACTACCAAAGTCACTATTACCAGAAAGTAATGAACTTCATATGCAGGATCTCACAGCTGTTTGCTCTTGATAATTTTTAAAACTTCAGCACATTCACATCATGCTACCAGCCTGATGTGCCACTTTCTCCTTCCAGTATTTTACCACCTAAGTCAAGTTTTTGTGGTGTAAACCTGGAGCATCACAGCGACGAGTCAGGCCCTAACACAAAGAGTACACTGTATACGTTTTTTATTGTATAATTTATTGTTTTTTCCACTGAGCTGGCTATATTGTTTTATCCATTTGCGTGACAGGATGTCTAGGAAACAGCTGAAAGAATTATTTGCAGTGAATTTAAAACACACTGTGTTGGAGAGACACATACACAAAAATCTTTGTTAAGCAAATAACAGGGTGCTACTCGTGTGTCAGGTTGGGAAACTTAACTCCTTCATTTCATAACCTGCAGGTATGATAGGCACAACAGCTCTGCCTCCTCTGCTGCCTGTGCTCACGTCCCTCACCAAGCTTTTCCTACAGCAAACCCAAGCTTTCCCAGGACACCAGTGGAGAAAGAGCAGAGCAGCAGCCTTCCCATCCCAAAAATGCTGGAGCTGTCTTCTCCAGCTGCCTCTGTCTCTCTCCACTGATGAAAAACACTCCCACGTGACTTGCTGTGACTAAACACCTAACTGACAAAATCAAAGGATTTCCCTTTCAGACCTGGAGGATAAATCCAATTAGATTAAAGAAAACAATATGGTAAGAATGAAACCACAAGTATCATTGTTGAGAAAACAAGAAGAAATGAGCCCAAAGCCTGCAAGAAGGCAGGAGTTTCAGAGATGGGCTCCCAAAGCCTGATATCAGGACTGCAAATGCAACAGTCCAGTGCAAGCAAGGGGTATAAATTGATTTCTCATCAGTTGCTGCATGCATCAAATGAGTCCCGGAGGGTTGACTGGAGGATTGGGTGGCCTTTCCTTCAAGCCATAGCTGGAAAAGCTAAGGTCACCAAGTCCAACCCCTAATCTAGCACTGCCAACCCCACCACTAGACCATATCCTTAAACATGACATCCACACATCTTTTAAATCTTTCCAGGGCTGGTGACTTCACCACTGCCCTGGCAGCATGTTCCAATGCTCAACAACTCTTTTTGGTAAGAAATTTTCCCTCATCTCCAATCTAAACCTCCCCTGTGCAACTTGGGGCTTGTTCCATGGAGCAGAGCCCGATACTCTCCGGTCAGGGAGTTGTGGAGAGTGAGAAGGTTCCCCCTGAGCCTCCTTTTCTCCAGGCTGAGCCTTCCTCAGCATGTACCCACGTGTCCTGGTGTGGGACACAAGGAAGAGGATCCCACCTGAGCTCACTGTGATTGCACAGCACCCAAACTCTGTGCACCAAAGGGATCCCCTCCAGCACTGTCTATTTGGTGGGTAGTGAACACAGGCACATGTTGGAAGTGCAGGAATGGAGCCATAAATCCAGGGTTGCAGTCTCTACTTGTCTCTAAGAAAGTTTCTCCACAGTTAATTCTTAATCAAATTTGCTTTAATTGCTGCAAGTTATTGGCCGGTGATTTTATTTACCATCGATGTCCGTTCTGATCTTTTTAAAATTGAGATCTGTATTTGCGTCACTGAAAAAACATTCAACAATGTTGCTTAAGACTTCAATAATCCTTAGGCTTGTTTCCTTTTAACCCAGAAAAGAAAGTTTTTGAAACAGTACCGCAGGCATTTGCAAAATCCAGGGCTTGATATCCACTGACTAATTAATCCTCACACATTATTGCCATTTCATGGAAGAGGAAACTGAAACATAGGCAAGTCCCCAAATCCCTGAGCAGGTCAGAGGCAAAACTGACACTGGACTTCTTCAAAGCTGATTTCTCAGAGGGTGGTGAGGCCCCAGCACAGGTTTCCCCATGCCTGGAAGTGTTCAAGGCCAGGTTGGATGGGGTTGGAGCAAGCTGGTCTAATGAAAGGTGCCCCTGCCCATGTCAGGGGGTGGGACGAGGTGGTCTTTAAGGTCCCCTCCAACCCAAACCATTCTGTAATTTCTCCCCTAGACGTAGGCTCCACATCTAACTTTACCAAAGACATTTACATTTTGTATCAGCCTCGAGCAGACTTTATATAGTGTAAGAAAAGTCATCCTCACAGCTACTTCATTTCCTCCAGCTATTCATAGCAGCCCTGCAAAAAGTCAACAGTGTATTACACAACAGCGTAGGTTTAGCGGTGAGAGTTTTAACAGGCAGGGCAGTCAATATACATTGCAAGAAAAACATATGCCAGACTCTGAACTATGGAAATCACAGGAGCCAGCAGAGCTGTCTTGTGTTACGCTAGCCAGGAATCTAACTCAATAGCTGGTGCAAATATATACTAAATAAAACCCAGCTTTATAAATAGCATGTCTCTCCACTGGCACATACCCACCGGCACTCGGTCACTGAAAGAGAACCGAAAGCACACTCTTGGCATTGTCTTGAAAAAATGTGTCTGCCCAGAAAAATGGGATTCAAATACATCCCTTTCCTAGGGCAGGCAGTTGTGCACAATGTATTAGAGAAGTTCTCTCAGTTTGTTAGTTTTTTTTCCTCTGAGTACCTCATCAGTTCTGTGTTTTATATCTCTATGACTGGCAATGTGAACCTGAAGATGCCACTGGGGGTATCTGCTCTAGAAATGCAATTAAATTGGCGATAGTAGGTAGGCAACTGAGGTAATTCCCTCAAATTCTTGTCCAAAATCCTGTCTTCAGTCCAAGTGTTGCCTTTGGGCTCCTCTTTGGAACAGGGATACCACTTTTGCTTTGTCAGAGGGACCCAAGCTTTGAAGTGAATGCTTCACATGGTCCCAGACCTTACAGCAGGTCCACATTTCACCATCCTTGGCTTCCAAAACGTCTTTTTCCCTCCAAAGGAAATTAGAAAGTTCACTCTCCCAAGATTCCTAATACTCCCTTTACTAACTTGAAGTGATTTAGGAGATTACTCACACAAGCCATATCTATGTTTAGATGGGGAACATCCCAGATTCCCCTTGGGGACTGGAGCAACTTTTAAAACAATTCTTCCAGACCATAAACAAGTTCAGATACAGACAACTAATGTCTACCACCAGCCTTCCTAATTTCCACAAGCTCAGAACCAGACATTTTCATACTAGAATTTATGCCCTACCAAAAGAGAGGTGGTTGAAAGATCCACCATACTCCAAAGAAGTGGGGGAAAATACACAGGTATGAAAGAAAATATTTAACAACCAGAAGCCATTCCAGCTTCTTTCCCCTCTTCTTCTCAGAAAGCCAAGTTGTTCCATACAACCATCAGAGAAAACAAAGCCTTGTTTCCTGAGGATTCGCATCGCATGTCTTCATTCCTCCCAGGACAACATCCTGCACCTCTCCCCCAACTCCTTTATGATTCATCTTCCCCTTCCCTGCGATTCCTCCCTTCCCGACCTCTGGCCCTCACATCTGGAAGAGTGAGAGGCAGCTTGCGTGTGGCTGCTTCCAAGCCCTGCATCTGTTGACTGACGCGCCAGACAGACAAAGGTGAGGCTCACCCTGCTGACATTCCTCCTGGGAGGATGTGCATGGGGGTGTCTCTTCCCTCCTCAGCCACCATTTTCATTAAAAAAGAAAAAAACCCAGTAGAAACTTGGTGTCTTTGAGAGCTTTTATCTGTCTGTCATGCTGGAATGAAATTAGCCAAAGGGATAAATGTTCTGTGAGCATTACCTACGGGCAGAGGGGAGGCTGCAGCAGAAACCAAGCTGAAATAGGAAAGAACCGAGAGGCACAGCTAGGGAAACAACTTTCACCGCACAAATTCTCCCAGTCTCCAAGGACCAGAGTGAGACTCTAGGTCTGAATTTAGTAGCGCAGCCTGTCCCTGCTGCCCACTGCTACCATTTATTTGGACAAACAGAAAAGCCCAGGAGCTTTTCTCTGCAAACCCCTTGGAGGATGCTTCCTTTCCCCAGGAACTGCTGGAATTTGCGTTCATGGCTGAGGGAAAGGGCTGCACCTCAGGACTTAGAAACCAAGGTAAAGGGAGCTGCATTCACCCCAGGTACAGAACAGCCTGGGCTGGTCTTCCACACATCGGCAACTTCAAAATGCCATTCAGTGGCAACCTGACAAGGTTGTGTTTCAACAGGAGCACGTTATCTCTCTTTCCAAGGCTGGGCAGGCCACTTCCTAACAGACAACCCAACAGGCCCTGACAAGTGATTAAATAGGTTAAGGTTGGGGGGGATTTTGTTTTTTTTCTTTTCTGTTCCAACACTCAAAGCCTGACTCTGGAGTCAGTTGAAGCAAAGACCTTGTTCCAGCAGTGCTGATAAGGACAATGCACCCTCACAGGTGGAGCTTGCAGGCACGGAGCTGGATGGGAAGGCAGATAGCACTGCAGAGGCAATGGCTTCATCTGCACCGATGCCAGCAGCACGTTCCTGCCGGAGGAATGGAATCAGTGTGGAAGGAGCCTTTGCCACGCAGTGGGCCGAGGATGGTTTATGGGGATGGCAGAATGGATGTGGTTAAAATTTTAATCAGGATGACATGTGTTGTTGACATATGGCAACGCACCACCATCTGGATTCAGAAACAGACCTGGGTTTTCAAGCTGTTGCTGGCCAAAGCCAAGAACATTGCTGAGGTGCTAGGTCAGACTGGCTGGGAAGGGTTCTGCCAGCAATCCCTCTTGACACAGTATTGCTTTCATTAAAGCAGCCTGCCTGCCTACCCATCTGAGGTGAAAGAGGGAGAAAGTCCATGAAAGGTGGGAGAAACAGCGAGAGAAAAGGTCAGAAAAGGAGTTGAGCTAATGGACTCACTACCTGCCCAGCTTGGGGCTCTGCAGCGTGCTCAGGTCACTCCACTGCAGCCACTCGTTTGTGGTCTTGTAGGGTAAGCAAAGTCCCTGCTCCCTGCAGGAGCCCTGCCGTTCCTGAGGAGTTCCTGCCTGCCTCCCAGCAGCAGGCATCCAGCACAAGAACAAAGCACCTGAGGTTCAACTGCTTAACCATTTCATCTCCCCTGCAAGCCAAGCGTGGGCTGAGTTACCTTCAGCCAAGGGGGGAAGGAGAGGAGGGAGGGAGGGAGGAAAACGTGAGCCACATTTCTGTAGACGGATCTAACAGAGTAACAAAAGAAAACGAAAAAGAAAATTCCAGGACAACTCTTAAAGGCTTAAAATGTCCAAGCAGCTAACATTTTATCCTAGAAGAATTCCTCTGGGATTAGCTTGGCTTTCCAGGCATAATAAAGTGTTTTACAGTTCTTTTATTTTACCCATCCCATTTCTCTTTTTTATTTGCATAACACTCTCATCAATTAGTGCGTCTCTGTTTGCTCTCAAACAAATCCAGCGCTCATGGCTAAAACTCCAGCGCAGGAGAGACACCCAATGAACTCCTGCCCGTCCCGAGCCCTGGCTCGTTCCTGTCGGACACGCCGCTCCTTTGGATGGGTTCGACTCTCGGCTCCGCTGACCTGAATGCAACTGGCAGGGGGCGAAAGGAGGGGGGCTCAGCATCTCTGAAATTTGGCTCCAAATCATCATGTTGCCATGGAACGTGCCTCAGCCTAACAAAAGCCATGGGCTGGGATACACCAAGCAGCGCTGCGCTCGCCGTGTAAGGACCGAGTCCCCGGACACGCCAAGGGAGCAGCTCGGAGCCGGCCTGAGATCAACAGCAGAAATTCCTCTTTCCTTCAGTGGAGCCAGGCTTTCATCCTCTGTCTTCAAAGGGATTACCTATAAAATTCTCAGCTACGAGGCTTGTGTAAGTCCAACTCCAGAGAAAGAGTAAAAAAGGAAATTCTAGAATTCTCCTGTGTGTCTTAATAAGATACCATTCTCCAAATGTTGCTTCCTGAGAAGAAACTGAGATGATGGCACCATCACCTCCACCTTTCCTTTGTTTTTGCTTAATGTTTGAAAACTCCAAACTTCAGGGCAAAGGAGGATAAATTTATGATATGGGAGGCATCTAAGTGCAAGCCCCTAAGAACAGCAATGTATTTAACAGCTAACATATGTGCATATTCCTCCTTTTGCAATGCAAGAACACAGCTACATTTTAAAGTCTGGCTAAGCAGGAGTATATAGGACAGATCCCACACTGCACTTTTTATTATAAATTTAAATATGAATGGGAATTACACCACATTTTATTCTACTTCAAGTTCGTTTTTTGGAAAGCCACAAACAAGCTGGAGATTAACATCAGTCATCCCAGACTTCAGACAACACTGCTACAAGCTGGGAAATACAGATATTAAAATTTATGTTCACCAGTTGCAAAACTATTAGCTAGTTTGGAATGCACATACATATTTTGTGCATATAACACCCTAAAAAGTCATAATGTTAGGTTCTGCACGTCAATATAAAATTTGCAATGACTCCCTTTTAGATATTAATTCCAGGGAAATAGTTAGTCCTAGAGCCTGGAGAACACAATATTAAAAGAAGTATTTTATTTCCCAATCTATATAAAGAAGGGAACCATTCCCTTGAAAAATATCCCCTTGATATGTTTCGTAAATAGGTTAATACAATTTGAAATTAAACTTGATTCTGCAGCATGATAATATAATATCAGAACTGCATTCCAGAGGAAAAGCCGGCATTAATCATCAATTCCAGAAGACATTTCCTATTTCACCGTGAAGCAGCAATGCCCACAGAGCACTGCACAGGCCACACAGACAGGGAGGATGCCCAACGCCCCAAAGAGTTGCTGTCAATGGCTGAACTAAGCCCTGCCAGTGCCCTTAAGCACGGGCTGTGAGAGCCGTGCCATCGACTCCCATCGCAGCGCTGGAGCCAAGCCGTGCAAGGAAGGCTCAGGAATTCTCTGGCCGTGCACACTCACAGTATGAAAATAAACAAAGCATTTTCAAAGGCTCACAGAAAAAAAAATGTAGATGAGTTAAAAGGCAGCTGGTTTTTTAAAAAACCTCCATATCCTGACCTTGCACTCTCTCGGGTTTTGTTGAAAGCTGGGGAGGGAGAACACGTCTTGGGAAATTTAGATTGTGGCTCTCTTCTGGCTTTTTCACGATCACAGGTTTACCCCAAAGTTGTGTTTTCCTTCTATTATTTTACAAACTTAAAAATAACAAAGAAAACACAACTGGATGCATTATTTACTCAGCCACCAGCCTTTAAATATCACTTACTGAGGCACAGCCACCTCACCTTTCTCCTCAGACATCCACACCCCCACTTATCCACTTTCCTCCATTTTAACCTTGTGTCAATGTTTTCTCTCTTCTTTTCCCTTTCTCTCTTTCTCTCTGCTTCCCTCTCATTCTTTCTACAGTTATTACTTAACCTTCAGGTACCCACTTAAGCAACCCACCAAATAGCAGTAATGAGCATACAGAGTCAATAGTGTGGTACGTAATCACCTTGCCTACTGTGTTAATGTCAGTTATCTTTTGCTAATGTACATGACAGGCTTTATCTTTGCAGAGTGGCAAGAGTGAATTGCTGTTTGTTTGGGATCAGCTATTGTTACTGCACCTGGGCTCTTTTTTTTTTTTCTCCCCCAATTCTTAAAGCATTTTTTATTTGAGTGGAAAAGAACATATTAACACATTGAAAAGCCCCAAAACCCAAGAGTGGAATAATACAAGATTCTTCCACCACATCCATGCCAGCTCATCTCTGAAGATGATGGAGTTGTACTGGTCCAATGATACATCCACACTGTTTTTAACTGGCTTTAACTGTGACACATTATTGTCTGACACTACCCAGAGACAGGGCACACCACCCACAGCCCTGGGTTTCCCTACAGGCTGGGGGGATTTACCCTTTATTTACTGCTTTTTGACTGGTTTGAGTGTTTGTTTGTTCGGGTTTTTAACAGCTTTGTTAATTCTTTAAGGCACGGAAAGCCAGTTCTTCCCTGGGGAAGGGCACACCACACAGAGGGATGTGCTGCAAAGCTGGACACCGGACAGAGGATCCATTGCAAAGCTGGATGTTCCCTGAACCCTTTGTGCCAAAATGGTAACCCAAGGCAAGTCAGGGCTCTGGGTGTAAAGCTCATGTAATTTGTATTAACTTCTAACACACTCCTGGCTGCGAAGCCCGGCTCCAGAGCAGAGTCCCAGGTATTTCCCTGCCAGCTGGGAAAAGGGTTTGCTCTGAAAAGCCAACAGTGGGGCAGCAGCTGAGCCTCTGCAGCACTGCAGGTATTTGTGGGGCTGGAGTGGTTCCATCATAACTCTCATCTGCACAAACCCATTCCCAGAAATGTTCTCTTTGCACTTCAGTTCACTTCTATAATACCACAGGTACATCCAGCCAGCTCCACGGAGAGAAACAATCCAAACACACCGAGGGGAGAACAACTTCTTTCACATCTCTGAATCCTCTAATAATATTTGCTCTGAAGGTCTCCTATTCCCTTTCCCAGAGACAAAGAGGGAAAGAGAAAGGAGCGTGTGGATACATGTACACAGAGAAACATGCATTCAACATGATGGCAAAGCCTTATCTGCCCTTAAAAAACTGGCAGAAGGGTTGAATTCTTTATAGCATCAGACCATTAAAGCTACAAAACCTCAATTAAAAAACTGCCAGAAGATTTTTTTACTTTGCTCCAGAAGGATATAAAACCAGTTATGAGGGAAAAAAATCTGCTTTTACCATGGAAAGTCCAAACCATAATTACAGCCACACTTAATGTTATTGCACACCAGGATGACTCTAACTCCCATATCATTATTTTTTATTTACTATTTATTTTGCATTCTCTATTCTGTAGTTGATAAGGCATTAAAAAACCAAATTAAATAATATAACATATCATTAATATGGTTTGTTTTACCCAAGGCCATGAACACACCAAACCAGCTTGTTTACCTTGGTTTATTCTTGCCTGGAAGCAATTCAGGGCAGGGACAATGGGGAGGAGTGGTGCACACACAACTGGCACTCAACCCAAACCAGCACCTTTGGTGGTTACTTGCATCCCTCATGTTAAAATCTAACAACCTCAAAATTCCTCAAATCCTTACGGCAGGCTTTTTTAATAAAGTAACAAGGAGACACAGGCCCTTTATTTCTCTTTGGCAGATCAAATCTGAGATATGCAATGAGAAACGTGTACTTGCCCTCTTCAGACAGATTTTAAGATGCAATCCCAGCAAAGTCTCTGGTTTAGATCTTGGTGATAATCTACCACAGCAGTATCTATCTTAGGAATACACAGACTTGATAAGACCGATAAATCCAACAGAAGCACTAAGAGGACAGTAATCGGCCTAAGCTCCAGTGGATTTTGATCCTTTTGGGGGGAAATCTCTGTGAGATGTAGAGGGTAGGAAGAAATGAGGGTAGAAAAGGTTTATGGCCATTATTCTCTGCTCTGGGATGGTGAAGTTTCAGGGCAGAGAAAGGTTGTCTCCCATTCTTTGCAAGCACATCCACCAACTCTCAGTGGGGAATGGGAGCCAAGACCTGGCACTGTCCCTTCAGGAGTATGTCCTCCACAGTCCCTCCAGGAATGGCCTCCCTTCCAGCAGGACCAGGAGACCTGATCAGATGGGTGACCTCTCTGCTCACCACAGGGAGATGGAACTTTAAGGTCCCATCCAACCCAAACCATTCTATGATCTTACGAATCCTGAGACCAGAAAGTTCTCAATCCGTGTGGGCACATGGTGTTTCCCTGACACGATGGGCATCCTCATCGTGGCCGCCTTCCAGCTCTTGTAATTACATGCTGCTGACCCAACGACCCCTCACAGTTTCCATAGGCTGTGTTAGTTTTCACTTCCTATTGTGTTGCTTTGCACTTTCCAGGAGTTGCCATGCGCAGCCCCAGAGACACCTGCATCTTGCAGATGAAGCTACGGAACGCTGTGGTTTCTCACGGAAGCTTAATTTATTTATTGCTGCAAAGTTGGGCTGGTGCTAGGAGGTGCTACTACAGGAAGGACAAACCCAGGCAATGCTGGTTATTTGAGGAGGAAAACCAGTATTTCATACAGGTTCTCCTTCTTTCAGAGATGGACAATGAAAAAAGGAAGAAAAGATTTTTTTCTAGGAAGGCTTTTTCTGCACTGATTCCAACCCCTCTGATGGCCCCAGTTCAGCAGCATGAAGTGCTGGGTGTTGCCTTTAACATGTGTGTTTATTTATCAAGGAATTAAAGGAGAAGGAAGGATGCATGAGGCATGTTGGGGATCTGCTGCAGGGAAGACAGGGTTAAACCAGCCCTGAGCACTATGGAGCATGTTTGAAGGAAGTCTCACAAAAGTAATTTTAACTCCCTCCGTCTCGCTCGCTCCCTCCCTCCCTTACTCTCTCTCCTCCCCTTCGTTTTCCCGGTTGGACATTATTCCTCATTCTTTACATTGTGGTTATATTTATTCCATGTTCCATTGAAGCTGAATATTAAAAGTGCCAGTTCTGAGCTTCTGCTGTACAAGGGGAAAGAAAGGAAGGGGGAAAAAAAAAGAAAGAAAGGGAAAAAAAGTGCTGGTATTCAGTTCCTGTGAGCTCTTGCTCACTTTGAGCACTGTTCCTATTACACAATAATGTGTTATTTTGTTGAATTTTGGCATCCATCTAGCTCATCTGGTCAGGAGCCAAAAAATTAGAGTGTGTCAGTCCACCAGTTCCTCTGCAGAGACGCGCTCCCCTCGCCCAGCGCGTGCTCTGCGCTCCTGGCCTGGGGCCAGCAAGGGAAATCCATTTTACATACAGAACGCACAGAGCTCCAGCGCTCCGAGACTTTTTACCTACTAAAATAACTTTATGGACAAATGCCAGCCTGTGAGGCACATGCGGCAGGGAGCGTTTGGCACCGAAAACACGGTGAAGCGCTCGGCGGAGGCACCGAAGTTTTCCAGAAATGAGGAAATGGCTGTCGGTGCCGTCGTGGCACCTCACGTGACTTGGCACCGCCCGCCTCATTGGCCGGCCCCGCAGCCGAGCAGCCGCCATGTAAGGAGCGGGAGCTTCGCCCCTCGCTGCATCCTTAAAATGGCGGCCCTGCCGCGCGCCCGGCGAGCGAGCCCAGCCCAGCCCAGCCCAGCCCAGCCCAGCCCCAGCCCCAGGGCTTCTTTTTGTCCCCAACGTTTTTCCCCCTCCTTCCCCCTTCGCTGAAGTTTTTATAAACCTTTACAGATTTGAGTAGAAACAGATTTCTCACAACTTGCTCTGCGTCTCAATTTCACAGCTCAGCATACACTCAGGCACTGTCAAAAGCTTGACAGCGTTCCAGGGAAAATATTAACTGTAAACTTTCCAACAGGAATTGAAGGCATACACAGCTCCCGTCGGGATGGCCCCTCCACCAAGAGCAGGGAAGGCAATGTTTTCACAGGTTTCCAGAACTCGCTCTGCCGCCAAACCCGCCGCAACCCCCAAGATGGTCCCGCTTCGCCGCATCGCGGGCGCAGTTAAGAGGATCGCCCCGCCATGTGCCTTGTGCTCGCAGGCCGGACCCATTGAACACTGCATGCTCTGATGTATAAATATTTGCCTCTGGCTAAAGTTCAAGCAGCCCTCTGTGGCTGCCAGACACAACAGAACACCAACATCCAAGGGAAAGTGTTTACTGCAGCACTGGCCAACGCAGCAACTGCCAGCGATCGAGCCGCTCGCCTCGGCCCGGCCCGCAGGCGCTTATCGCCGAGCACCTGGCTGTGGGCCACCCCACGCCTGCCGCCCTGCCCGGGAAATGGTTAATTTATTAAATGTGCCAGTTTGACCTCATCTGCACTGATGGCCTGGCATGAGGGTCCCTGGCGTGAGGGAACACGGCCTCTGCACAGTCTCAAAGCATTAACCCTTTGTTAGGTGAAGGCCCGTAAGGCCATCGGGTGGTTCAGACACTTTCTGCCCAGCTGTTTCCAAAGCTGAATTGTTCTCCTGGACTGGAACGTGCACATGGAAGCTCCCCAAAGCTACTCCTGTGCATGGCCAATGGCCTGTGCATGCTGGGGACAGAAATGGATAGACTTTGAAAGGTACAGCAGTTGTTGGTGATGCAACACTGTTTAACGGACACAAAAATAAATTTTCTCACTTCTCTCCCACCCTCCAAACCAAATACAGTTTAGAGTCTTCACTAAGTAAGGGGTGCAAAATGCAACTAATTCAACTCACAAATCAGCTGCTTCAGTGTTCATAAAAACCACTCCTGAAAGGTAAGGAAGGGAGGGGAAAAAAAATAAACTAGGGGAACCCTGCAGGAGGCCTGGCTGTGATCAGGGCTGTTGTCATTGCGGTCATCCTTGAAACGGCTTCCCAGTACACCAGTAATTACAGTGTTAAAATGCAGTAAAGGAACATGCCAGGACCCTGCACATCTGACTCGTTCGTACTGTAAATCAAGTGGACTTTCCTATGAACGAACAGGAAAAACTGAATTTCAGGAAAATGTCCTGAAGAGACAGAGTGGAGTTACTAAGGAAGGAAGAGATGAAATGAATAAAAAGCAAGCGAGCCCTCATATTATAATTTAACTAAAATGTTAGAAGTTTTGCAAATCATTATTCTGGTGTTGCCTTTAATGTATGCATTAAACAACTAAAATACTTGACTTCTGTCAGAGTCTATCTACTAAAGCAGAAGTTTTGTACCAAGTTTCATGCTTTGCAGGATCTCTAGGCCAGAGAAAAATATTCCTTATTACTTTCTTAGCCTAGCTTTTAAAAGTTGAAAATTCACTGTAAATCTCCACAAATAATCTATCAACTAATCCCATTTCCTACTCCCTGTTCTCATTAAGTATGAGTGAGTTAATAGAGAAAGCTTGATGAAGATTTGAAATCTAGAGTTATACAGAAATTGTCTCATGAAAGTTTCTTGTTTGTTGTGAGTCTTAACACCTCTGCTCTGTCTGTCCAGCCCAGGCAGCCCGCGAGTGGCGGGTGATGTCAGTGCCGTCGATCTCCTTTAGACCTAAGAAGCCCAGCACTAATAGTATCAGGACGGGCTTCCAGGAGGCCCAAGCGAATCATGTGAAAGAGGATCACAGAGGAATGTTCTGTTCCCACTGTGAACAAGACAGAATTAACTCTGAGATGCTTCCTTCTGCTGCCCTGTTTGGCCGAAAGGTCAGAACGATTAGCTCTCGAATACTGGGAACCCACCGTCAAAACAAAACGTGGGCTGAACCTTCATCTATTTTAAACAGGAGGAGGCACGCTTAGGAAGGATTGTTTCAGATGCATTTAAGGTTATGAGTTTTCATTCTGCCTTGCAACAGCAGCTGCCTGTTAACTTTTAGTCCTTTCCAGAAGACTCAAGGAAGCTTTTTTTGAAGGCAAATTACCTTTTTCTGCTACATATAAAGAAAGAAACTATGTGGACAGAAGAAGGCAAGCCTGATGTTTAAGTCATTCTGCATTTAAACAACTCTACTACGCTGGCAAGCTTAATTCACTACAACAATTATTCTATCAGGCAAATTTCTGTGGAAATATATACATTGTTTAACACAGGGAGGATTCCTTTACCAGTCATGTCTTTGAAGTCCAAAGATTAAAAAGCAGATACATGGAAAACATTAAAATTGTCCAAATGCTTTGATACACTGTTTGTCTACATCATGCTGAAGAAAAGGTACTTACCAGGTCTTAATTGACTATATATTTAAGAATGATCATAGCAACATATTCAGCCTATTACCAGTGGGTATGAAATGTTACACCCAATAAATGTTGTGTGACACGTACCTAATGGGTATTCTATCATGTTCAAAGAGTATAAAACAAACACAGGAAAAATTTCATCCAATTGTATCTTTTTCATTGAGCATCAATGTAAATATAGACTGAAGCAATCAAAATGCTAGAAATATAAATATTCCTTTTAAAGCCACTGAATCCATCACTTTACTAGGAAAGGCTTAGCTATGTTATTTGCAATTCCCTCATTGCACAACAATGTACATTACTGTCTGTAAGCTCTAATTTGGCATGGCGCATCATTAATGACCTGAATGGTGGCTGTTTCACACATACATATTTAATTACAACAGCTGAACAAATTACATATTTATGCTTTATAAAGGGGATTGCCAGTCTAATTCATTTGCTATGCATGCAGGTACAGGGCTCCATCTGCAACAGCATCTGCACAACAAGAGCTAACAATTATCCATTGTAAGTGAGTGAGTGTATCTGGTGAAACCTGTAAGAGATGCAATCGTATTAACCACTTCACTGCCTACAAACCAGTATTTTCTCAATGGACCACAATATTTTAAATAATTTATCAACAATAATACTACTTTGCATTTTCACAACATCCCTCATCTGAACATCTCTGAGCACTTTATATGCTATAAAAAATTAAGCTTTAAACACTCCTGTGAGGAAAGTAGTTCTCATCCCAACAGCATATATGGGGAAAGGAAGGCACCTAACCCTGAGGGGCTGGTTCTTCAAAAGGCACAAAAGGCTCCAGTGGACTTGTGCTGATTTACATTATTTTAACCTATGAACTTGCCCAATGTGAAAGGTGAGCAAAAATCAGCAGCAAAGAGAGGCAGATCTCCGTAAAATTAATACAGTAGTTTAAGCCTTAAGAAGACTTGGCTTCCATGGGCTTTTGATCAAGCTTAAAATTATTATCCACAACCTACCGTCCTTAATTGTACAAAAACTCTTTACTGAATTATCTAACTAGCCCTCCAGAACATGAATAATTATTTCTAAAAATTCTCAGAGAAATGGCAAGAGATCAGAATACTGGAAAAATTAGAAATGCGATATAAATCTTCCAGAAAGAAGAGAAGAGTAATCCTGGCACTAACGGTCCAAACTAATGTTTACAGAGTAAAAAATTAACAGAACAAAATTGAAGCACATAAGGGAGACAATTGAGCTGCCTGAACCAATTAGAATTACTGTTTTAGTGCGGATATTTTTTGACAAACCAGATATATCTATGGTGTATATCAAGTGGGATGACAGTATTAATAGAACAATAGAAGTTGTATATTTAGATCCTGGCAAAGTACTTGAAGCAAACTCTCATGAAATTCTGCATCCGCAGCATTATTTTGACTTGGTTCTGAAGTTATTGTATGGATTGAAAACTTACTGGAATGGATGAAAATTATGAATAATCCCCTTCTGGGCTGAAACTACTCATTTAGTGATGTATTATGGGGAAAGGAGACAGGCAGGAAGAGAACCCCATCTAATTTAAAATCTTTCTTAAAAGAAAAATAGGAAGGGATTGAAAATCGTGCAAAGCCATGAACCAGATGTTTGATGTACCAGAAGAACAAAGAAAGGTGCTAGGAGTCTGAAAGCAGTCTGAGCACAGAATAAATTTAGTTTCAGAAAAATGGCCAAACACAATAAGAAAATCAAATAATGATGGGGAGAGAAAAAATGAGGAAATAACATTTCAAAACAAGCATAACAGTGACAGCAAAGAGCTGGTCATGTTGCATGGCAGCAGCAAAAGTCAGTGAAACTTCTGACAGTCCAACATTTTCGAGAAGTGGAAGGTTTTTCATTACCTGGGACTTCAGAAATGAAGTAGATAATCAGAGCTCTACTGGACAGGCTATGCAAGATCAAACAAGCCCTTTCCATCTCTAATTTCTCTGGCTTTACAGGAATGCTAAATAGCTTGAGAATGTTCACATAATAAATACAGAATAAATCCAAGGCACAGCGTAACTATAGGATTATCAAAAATTATTTCAACTTCAATACCTGAAAGAGGAAGCGTTTAGGAGCAAATGAATCAATAGTGAAGTTTCCGGTTATCATTTACAGGCTCTATTTAGAAATAAATAGGTCTAAATAGGCTACTTGGCATGGGGCAGCTGTAGGTCAACATTCTACATCAGACACTGTAATTTGCCATAAGTGCAGAGGTGCTCATTAATTACAGGGAAATCTGAAAGTATCCCTCAGGCCTATGGTGAGGCTGCCAAAGTGTGCAGTGAAGTGCAGGCTCCCTCCAGGAAGTTCTGGTGCTGCTGCTGCTTTAAAGGCATGATTGGGCTGTGCTGTACAAAAGATCAGCTGTCCCAGGATGGATATCTCAATTGGAAAAGCTATTTTATCGAATTAACAGCTATGGTGTTCTCTGAGTGCACCAAGTGCCACAGCTGCTTCCATGTCAGCATCCAGCATCATCTGGATCTGCTGGCCCCACTGACTTCCCTCAAACACACATCTCCGTCTCTCCCTCAGGCGACAGAGCAAAAATACAGGACAAAGCACACACACAAAAAATTAAAAAAAAAATAAAATCCCTTTTTAGGGCTGTGAATGGTGGAATAGGAATTCCAGACATCTCCTTCCCTCAGCAGGGCAGCTCTGACTTCCTCTTGGCCCAACCTGCCCGGTATTTCTGGATCCTGGCACCAGAGCGACGGAGGGAACTCCTCACGGCGCCCAAAGCCCGGGCAAGCCAGTGAGTAAACTCTGAACATCTTCCCTGGCGCGCGTGGCCAATTCCTCCCCGGTCTGTGCAGGAGCAGTGGAGCTGTTCAAAGGTTTAAACTGCTCCAAAAGGAACTAAAATACAGTTATTTTGAAAAGGAAGGGAGGCGCAATTGCTTAGTGGACACATGCCAGGCATCATCTCCGTAATTACATTTTGTTCAGTTGCAATGCCTGCTTTTCCTACACCCTTAATTAGGCAAGAAAAATCAGGAGAAAGATCATCCCCATTTCCCCCCAGCTTCCTGGGTTAACATTACACAGGATCAACTCCTGTACCTAAATGCCCTGTCACAGTACCTCGAGTGACCTTGTCAACTCTGAAAGCTGGTCAACAGTCCTCTTAATGCCGGGGAACACAAGCCACAGCTTTAACTCCACTGCCAGGGAAAGATGCAAGCAAGAAAATCAGATTCATTTCGAGTTTCTATTCCCCTACTCCCCTTTTAGACATCAAAGGGTCCAAAGCAACCCACCATTAAAGCTACACTTAAAAACAAGGTGGAGGGGGAAAAGAGAGTCTCAAAATGAGGTTGCTGGATTAGCTGGGAACGTGTGCAGGGCTGGCAGAGAGATACCAGGATAAGGCCAGCTTGACTGTAGGGCAGCTGGGTGAGAATATGACGGAGCAAGAACGATCCTTAGTACAGCAAGTAGTTACTCCAAAGGAGAAAATGGTTTAAATAAGGATTTTTATAGCCAGATCTTTCTTTTTTAAGTTTTAACTTCTCCAGAGTTGTCTCAATCAGAAAAGGTAAGTATATACATTAGATTTTACTTATTATTTAATGCTGCACACTCAAACCCAGAAGTTGATGACCCTTTAAAATAATTCTCCAACAAGTTGATGACCCTTTAAAATAATTCTCCCTTTAAACAATATATAACCAAAGTCCTTAGACCACTGCACCTAAGGTTTTTAAAGACACTGTTTTCTGCTCTGGAAACATAGCAAAAGTATTCTACTTATAAGAGTAAATCTATTTCTATAATATATTTTCTGACACAGCTTGTTTTTGTTTTCTTTTCTTTTGTTTGTTTTGTTTCAGCCAGTTGGAGCATTTATACGAAAAAGATGGGGTCAGTTTGCAAGTTGGTATAATGCCGAACCCTTCAACTCAAAAGCAAAGTGATGGTTTTTTTGCCCCTTATGGGACTGAACCATCATTATGCTTAAGTTGCTTCATTTGCATATCCGATTTTTCCATGCCTCATGCCATAATCACTTCTCTACGTAATGCTGCAATTTGCAACTGGAGAGATAATAACGATTTCATAAACAAGATTATAACTCCAGGTATTTAATAAAGCAACGGGAATGCAGGATAACAAAGGAACAGCTAAGGTAGTGCACTGAAATTCCTCTGGAGGAATTAAAGCTGAACAAAAAAAAAGAAAAAAACCCAACCAAAACCCCAATAATTGAAAACAGATTTTTGCAAATTTTCCAGCGTCGTTCTTTAGGCAACTATAACTCTTTAAACTGTCATTTGTAAAATTCCACTCGGATACTCCCCAGACTGCTGCAGCGGGCGCCTGTAACTTCAGTAGCTGCTCTCATGACTGTGGGGCTACTGCAGTTGTGTTCCTGCAATGCTCAACGCCCAGAGCCTTGCTGAAATATTCATAAATACACACATATATCCCCTGGAATTTAAAAGCTAATAACGAATCGGGTTTTGCTGAATTGCCTGGAAACGTGCGGCTATCGAAGCATTTAGCGTCTCGTTGTGTGCACGCAGCGCTGACAAATGTGTTAAGAGCATCGAGTTCAAATGTCAGACGCTGATCCAGACTGGCTGAAGCCTGTTAGGTGCAATGAACTCTCCCCCGAAGAAGTTTACTGTAAAGAGGCCAAGTCGTTCTCTTAAAATAGCCTGTGTTAGCTGGATCCAAGAATTACAGTCCCCTTTGCCAAAGGTGTACAGTTGGGACAACTTCTGCTCCCTCTTGTCAGACCTCCTTGAGCCCAGAACAGTCATGTCTCTCTTAAATTAGGAGAAACTGCTTACAGCTCTAGAAATGTCCTGCCAAACAGGAACAGCGCTGAAAACAAGTCAATATGGGTCAGTCAATGGACTATCCTGGGGAAGACACAAACTTCTGGCATTTGCCAAGCTCAGGCAGTCGAGAGATGAATCAAAGTGTTCCAGGACTCCAAATTATCTTGGAACTTTATATTTCGTCACCACGCTTCATCTCCTGCCCAGGACAAAGCAGGGCTGAAGCCCAGCCCCAGCAGTTCGTGCTCTGCTGGAGCAGTGAGAGTTTCCAGGGAATACTTTAAAGGAGCCAAACAGCCACTCCAGAAAATTCAAGACGGGGAAAAAGTCTGAAATGCCTCCCATTTCCCACCTGGCAGACACAACTCACCTTAGGGGAGACACTTTATGATTACCAGTGGTATTTCCTAGCATAACAATTTATCTACTAAATTGATTTGCAGGTAACATTCCTACTGTGCAGCCTCTTAAAAGCAGCAAAAAGGGCCTCTTAGTAACTGCTTTGCTTTGTTTTGAAAACAATGAAGATGCACAGCATTGTTTTAGTCTGAATAGTTCATAATTGTAAAATCTTACTCCAAAAATATACTTGCATTAACCTGCCTGTATTTGCATCCTCCAGAACACACTTCTCCTTAACTCAAGTATTTTTGGGCTCTGCCACTTTCTGACTTTAGGAGCAAGTTTGATGTTAAACTATTGTTTTTAAACAATTCTAAATGTTCCTTCCTTTATAAGAAGCACAAAAATTTTGCCAACACATGGCTCCGATTCACAGGAATATTTATTGTGCTGATAATTGAACTCCAGTCATATGACTGAAAGAGGCTAACCAAAAAAAAAAAAAAAAAAAAGAAAAGGCAAAAAGCTCAACTGTAATTTCTAGACATCTATAAATTTCTTATTCTTTCTGTGGAGAGGAAGCTCCCTGGGGCTTTCTGGATAGCCTCAGTTTTATTTATCACCCACTCTCTTCCAATCTATGAATGCCATAATTCTTCCTGTTGCAAAGAGATGAACATGGCCTCAGTCACACACTCCCGTCCTATCAAGGAGACATTGCTAAACAGCAGTTATGGTAATGGAAAGTATCGACGGCCCAAGGCCTTGCTATCAGCTTCAGTTCCTGTGGGCACAGAGCTCAGATCTGAGATCCAAACCAGCCTCTGGCTGAGCCTAACCATGGCTCCTGCCTCTATCTCAGTGCTTGGGACAGGGACACGGGCAAAGCAGGTCCCAAAATGATCTTCTAGAAGGACTGCTGGCACCAGAGGTCATGGGAGGGAAGGGACATGGATCTGATCATGTGTTGGTACGGGCAGACCCTGCTCATCCGAAACTGCTCCCTGTGCTACATCCCAGTAATCTTTGTCCTAAGAAAACACAAATACTGATTACTGCAGCTCACATCCAACAATAAAACCCAACAGGTTCTCTCTACCCAAAGTTACCAGTGTTTCTGAGCAAACAAATGAATATTTCTTGCAAGGCCCAAACACGGCCACTTCCAGGCTCTTAAATGGCTTTTGAGTTAAATGCGCTCCAACTGGAAAGAGGTCATAAATTTTTAAGAAGACCTCCAAGTAATTTTAAATATGCTTTATTATCTTCACTTTACTTTGTCAATGATATTTTTGTTACAAAGTTAAAATACTTTTGCAGATTGATTTTATCCTTAGCAGTTTGGAAAACGCGGAGGGTTTTTTAGTGTCTTAAACAGACCTTAATTTAATACCACTTTTTTTGGTTCAATCACAATCAAATCTATGTTTATAAAGCTTTCCGGTGTCCAAATAGCTTTCTGCACTCCAGCACACATTGTTTAATATTTCTGCATTAAAAGAAGCTTCTCATTTTGCTCAATTTAGGTGACTCTGCCAAGAAGCATTTCCGAGCATGAATAAGCCATGAAACATATATTCAAATTCAGATTAAAAATATGCATCTTTGAGCTTGGAATGAAGAATAAACACTTGGAATCAAACCCTGGCCCTATTAAGGTCAATGGGAAGAGTTTAAAAGTGAGTTGTTTATGATTAAGGAGATGTGGGTTCTAGCATCAGCTTCACACATGATGCAGATGCCAACTATCATTGCCCAATTTTACCAGCAAAATGGAAATACTGCCACCCCACACTGTGCATTTGTGAAAAACTCTAAGTGTTGTGTGTGTTTTAAAAACACAAGAGTCACATGAACAACTCAGTAACTTGATGAATTTCCTTGCTACTACGTGGTACTACACTGGGGAGTAGAACTAAATCCAAGTTGTAGAACTTCACAATTTGTAGTTTGAGGAAAATGGTGTGTATGTTATTTTGCACACTGGCACAGGTATGCTTTTTTAAAATGTCCAAGGAAAGTAGTTTTGGCTTTTCAAACGTTTCTGAGGAATAAAACTGTCTTGTATCTTCCTCAGCTACTGCTCAGATTAGTCCCTTCACCATCATCACCTGGATTTGGTGGTAGATGTCCCTGCCCATGGCAGAGGCTTGGAACAAGATGAGCTTTGAGGTCCTTTCCAACCCCAACCCAAACTCAATGATTCTATGATTTTCTAATTTTGCTCATTTGTGTGATTCAAGTGAGACCTGGACACTCATTTGCCCACATCAGCTGTGCCAGTTCCCCCTGACTGAGCACTTTTCCCTGAAAGTCAAATTTTCCTTTTCCTTGTTTTAGGGGCTGTCCATTTCACCTCTCTTCTCTCCTGCCAAACAATACGATAAGTCAAACCTTGTTTTCCAAATAAATGGAGAACTTCAGATTAACAAACAAACCAAGTCCTGCTGCAAATGGAAAACATTGATAAGAGAGTACAAAGAAATACTCACAACTACTGGCCACAATTAAACTTATTTTCTAATGAATCATTACAGCTGAATGAACACACTGGAAAATATTGTCATGGCAGATACCACCAGACCTCCAGTTGTCAGTCAGGTCCCTTCAAATCTCCCTGAGAAATTTCCAGGATAGCCTGGCTTGGGGCAGTGGTTTCTATCTTAATGACAGCCTCAAAGAAGAACACTTCTCACAACTCCTTTTGTGCTTTTTAAGCCTCCAAGTTTTGCCACTGCCCAGAGCCAGCTCTGACCAGATCTTTACAGCTGCCCAGACTGAAAAAATGGAGGAAAAAAAAAGTTCTGCTATTTTGCACAGGATTTTTGCATCTCCTTCAGCAACTTCCAGGCCTTTTATTTAAAGTATATATGTGTATGTGTGCATTTACTAGCATTGGGCAGTACCACAGGTCTCTGCACAAACCCAAAGCTCAGGCCATTGCTTTTTCTGCCCAGAGACACAATCAAAATGTGGATGATGTAGAAGAGCAGTGCCTAGGATGAAAAAGTTGCTTTGCCATGTAATCTCAAAACCACTCTGACTCCTACTTAAGCCCAGTTTTCTTTGGTCTTTCCTTTGTGGTCTTTTCATTTGGTCACAAAATGTCAGTTGAAACATGCAGGCACCCATCCACATCCCCAAAATAACCATAGCAAAACTACCATCTTCCCTGAGGAAGATGCACTGAGGAGCCATGCATGGATCCCTGGGGTCCTGGAAGGATTCATGAGATAAGGGAATGGCTTGGTTTGTGCCATTCCACCAGTGTTCTAAAAGCTGTTAAAACTGGTAAAATAAATGGAGTCAAATCTAGTAACTGCCACAATTCCTGGCTGAGGTGAGGTATAGCAGTGTTAAACAGCATCACTGGTGGAATACCTTGTGCATTATGTAGCTCAATTATTGGCCAAACAAAATAGGAATCAAAGCACTGCACAAAACACAAGGTAGAAAAGCTCAGTAAGGTCACCCAGCCCTCTGTGCCCACAGAATGATCCATACAAACACAGTTTCAGTCCTTTCTCTGCTTTCAAACGACTCGAACTGAAGGGCATTTAATTCTTCTTTTGGGGAGCACACCACATCTACTCCATTTCTTTGATGGTATGTGTTTTAGCTGCACTCCCAAGTCCCAACCTAAATTACTCTTCACTCTCCTTAGTGTTCACACCCTTCATATCATCAAAGACCTTTCACATCTTCTCCCTAAGGTGAGTTATACATATTTAGTGCACCAGACTGCGATAAGATTATCCTCAATAAACAGCACTTAAATAAGGGGCCCATTGAGTTGGAGGAAGTCTATCTGAGGACGGGGTTGTTCAAGAAATAGGGACAGGGCAATCTGGTCTTAATCTTCAGCCATAAATCAATAATAGCAGATACCCTCAGCAATTGCTCTTTGTTCTGATTTTCCATGAGCGTGGCCGTTAGAGCCTCCAATAACTGGAACTGATATTTTCTGGAGAAACAAGCCAAGGGAGAGAACTAATGGAGCCCTTTAAGGCAACAGGATACTGCCACAGAAGTGACCCAGCTGAGAGGACTTTGGTGGATTCACTCCTGGTTTTACCACGTTTGCTCATGCTCCTGCCTGTCCAAAGCTGTCTCTTTGCCCCCAGAAGATCACTGAGACAGCAGAGCTTCACCCAGAACGTACAAAACAGGACAATAGAAATTCTCCATGAAAGAAGAATTTTTGTTACTGTTCATGGGGTAAAAGACAGGAAAAAAAAACTATTTCTGACCCTTAAATGAGGACTGTCGAGAAGGCCAGCATTTAATGGTTTGTAAACACAAACTCAGAGCTATAAATGCATTGCTTATTCCCACTATAATCCCTTTTCAAACTGGTTCCCCTGATGAATATAAGGAGTATTGATTTTTAAACCCATGTAGATTCTTAGAGACAATGCAGACTGACTTAATTATAATCAATAAAATTTACAGACAGTGATGCAACCCAGCAGAAGCATTCCTACCAAAAAGTATGGCATAAGAATACTCCAGTTTCCCTACAGCACTGCTAGAATATGACCTTAATACATATTTTATTATGTATAGAAGCTTGGCCATGAATCCATCAGACCACCTGCATCTCCACAGTTACATCTGATCTGGTACTGCCTACGAGCAATGGGAGAGGGAGTTCCATCAGACTTTACAAGAGCTACTGCAAACATCCTTTTCCTTTTGGATATTCTCCCATCCTTTAGACTACTTACTCTCACCATGTCTATCTGAAACTATTTCTATTGCACTGATAAAAACACTAACGGGCGGAGAGACCGGAGGTGAGATTTGTCTCACCTAAAAGTGTTGGTCTAATGGTTGGGCACAGCTCAAAGTGAGGTGTCTCTGCTCTTTGTGGAGCCAACAGTGAGAGCCAAGCAGTTCCAAAAGGAATGTGCTGGGCTGGAATGCCCCTGGGGAGTGCCACCATCAAACAACAGAACCAGCCTACACAACCATCTTAGACCAAACACCCAAGTTTAAGACAGAAGAACTTAGATGAGGTTTACCTCAGTGCAAAATTTTTACCTGGATCAGAGTCTGTGGCACAATCCAGTGGAATGAAAATCTGGCACAGTTCAGACTAAGACAAAAATTCCCAGAGCATCCTCCTTTTCATGAGCAGGTAGGAAAAATCAGTGGCAGAAGGAGGAACAAGGCTTCCTGGATCTAGCCTGGCTTTTAAACCTGCCTTTTATTCAACTCTCTGCTGGCTCCTTGAGTCTGCATGGATGTGGGACTCACCCTTCCCAACACATGGTTACCTGCAGGTCTTCCATGGAATGGACTGTAAATAAACAGCAGCAGCCACCCTCCCCAGGACTGAGAACCACACACACATGTGCACAGCACCATAGCATGGCTCTTTATACCTACTGAAATGTGTTCTGGACATTGGAGGTTACCAGTTCCTGCACAGCATCTGGCTAAAACCTTTCAAAATCCACACTTTCAAAGTCCTACCTTTAGGATGCACCACGTTTCACCTCAGTGCTGGGTGTTCCAAGGTAATAAATTGGTAATAAATGGCCCCAGCTATGAAATACCATTAACCAGACCAACCATCTGACAGACATGGGACCAAACCCTGACTTCTCTGAGGTTACAGTGCCCCAAGAAAAGCTGAAATACACAGAGGGATGTGGGCTGGGAGGATGCAGCGGGAACAGTCATTTCTGCACTCCATAATTCTACAAGGAAACAGTCAGTCTGCTCTCTCCCAATAACTGATATCCACAAAACTGCTGTATTACTAATTACCAGTACTAAATTTGAGAGAAAACAATGAGTACAAACTGTCTGACCACCCAAGTAGCCTGGAGCCCACCTTTCTGCTTTCTAAGTGCTTTTGAAACAGCTCTGCACAAATGGCTGTGAGTTTCTCTCCGTGACAAATTAGTCCATGTTGACAGCCCAGGCTATCTGTAACTGTGGAATAAAATCTAAGTAAAAAAAAAAACAACAAGAAGATACCTTCTTTTGTAAATATCTTTCAGCTGGCACAGTAAATTACATTGATTCAGAAGTGACTCATTTCCAACGCTGCACACATTAGCAGCCCGTATTATTCAATTTGAGATTTTAATTTATAACATACTCCTGGTAATGTACTCCCAATACATTCCTCACTTCCCTACCCTGTGACTGACAAAAGATGAAAGATCTTTACTGTATAAATATTTTATATTAAACCCTTCACTCTGCTGTATTTCTTCCATTGTCAGTTCCCATTTGCAAATACTATACATTGTCCAAAAAAGTGCTGATCTCAGCAAAGGGCATGTGCTTGTAGGCAGCCCTGCAGCTCTGCAGCCTCTGTGCTGCTGCCAGGGAGAGGCTGGGAGTGGGGGTTCCTCCCGTTGGGAATGAGCCCTGCTGGCCAAGGGACCTGGTCACCTCAGAGGGCTGGATGCTGAATTCTGGGAGCAGGAGCAAGGAGCTCGCCCGCGGCTCTGCAAGCTGGAGACGCCTCTGCTCCTGCATCCAGCCATTGACCTGCGTGAGGACGAGAGAGTAAAAATGCCTCTGTTAAGTAAACCTTTTACAAACTCTCCTGTCACCTTGTCTCGGGGTGAAACTGTGTCAGGAGGCAAGATTAGATAACTTGACCTAAATCGTGCTGGAAATCTGTGGCAGACCTCAGCTCAGATCTCCTGACATCCTGTCTTGCGCATTACTGACAAGACCAGCCCTAATCTAGCAGGAGAATCCTTTTCCAAACTGTTACTTACTAAGAGCTAAATGCCACCAGCAGACATCCTCGGTAAAACCCTCCTGGCTGAGGCCAGATTTGGCTCCTATTTCTAACCCAAATCATAGGAGACTGCTCACTACCAGCTACTCCCAGCTCCCACCACTTCTCCTGACACTTCCCGCTATTCTTGCTTGTTAAGCACTTATTATCTAATCCAAAAATACTCCCTGTCCCATGAAGTGCACAAACCAGAGATTATTTATCTTGCTCTGGGACAGTTCTTTGATCAAATGAACGTTGCTGATTATTGTTTGGTCATTGTCAGGCTGCAAAAGGTCCCTTGATCAGCTACTCCTACTTTCTGTGGTTGTTGAGAAGAGTTATTTCGGGATCCTGCAGCTTAGATCATGCAGGTATTTCATCCCAAGATTTAAGGCAGCACGTTTAAATGTGTTACCCTACTTAGATACATAAAAAATAATTTCAACTGGGCTAAATTACCTTTATTATCAACCCTGGTAATTCCACCGCAGCCATTTTCTTGACTGATGTAGGGAACACTATGAAATGAATCCTCTGAGAAGAAGATGGAAAAAAACAAGACAGTGATCAATGGATTCAATTAGTTACAGTATAATTCCACCAAGATGAAAAAGATCCAAGACGCAATGCAACTTCTTCAGCTCAGCTAACAGAAGTTAGAGAGAACCTGCTGCTACTCTGGATTTTTTTTTTTTTTTTTTTTTTAAACTCTCTGGAACTACTAATCTGTGCAAGGCAGAAGGAGAGGAATTGAAGTACCAGCAGTACCCAGCAAAATACTGGCAGTACAGAGAGGCTGTGCCACAGGTGGAGGCTCCGAAAGACTGTTTTAATGGACTAGATACACATTATGTCTGTATTTCTTCACACATAGAACGCGTTATAACAACAGAGAGATTTCTCTAATGACAACAAAATCAAACCTTCCCAACAGCACATCCAAGCAAGAAATAACAATGCTGTCGCTACGCTGTGGAGGAACAAATTCCTCATCTAATAATTCCCTCAACGTTTCCAAACTCCCGCTTTCGGCATCTTTCCCGCACAACGCCGGGAAAGCAGATTCCCTTAATGCACAGGTCATCTGAATTGCACCCCGGCTCGGAGGCGCGCAGACCTCTCTGCTCTGTGCTATGTGACACCTCCTTGTCACCGGGGTCACCACCGCAGGCACGTCCCGGCAGCTGATGCCATTTGTGGTAAGCGCGGCAGCGGCGGCTGGGAGGCCGTGGCGGGGAAGAGAGGGAGGGAGGGAGGAAGAGCATAAAGACACAATTTAGTTAATCACATTATTAAGATCTTCATCACCGAGAGTACTTAGCACATGGAAATAGTCAGTTTACAAGATCCGAGCGGAGCAATCTGTATATTACGCCCGGGACGTTCCAGCGCCGGGAAATATGTAAATGTCATCATCTTAAAAGATAAAGGCAGGGAGAGAGCAGGGGGTT
The DNA here is from genome assembly GCF_027887145.1 of Ammospiza caudacuta. Lineage (NCBI taxonomy): Eukaryota > Metazoa > Chordata > Aves > Passeriformes > Passerellidae > Ammospiza > Ammospiza caudacuta. The sequence goes on along the minus strand of NC_080599.1, from coordinate 45,827,148 downwards.
TTTTGCATGTAAAGGAAATAAGATGAATGAATAAAGCTGATCAAATGATTAATAGAATCCATAATCTTAATCTTATTATTTCTAAAGAAGCAAAGGCTGTTCAGTTAAGAGCTAGGCGTCTCCATTTCATTAGGGACAATTATATTCCAACTGATCAAGATCTACACCGTGCAGCCCTCACAGCAGACTCATTTTTATATTTCCTGTCATTTCAGCAAGACCAACAAAGTTGTTGATGATTTGCAAGGAGAAAGCTCTGGAGATGGGTGTAAACAGATTTTAAACAACAGATCTGGCCAGGGTGATTTAGGACCTCCCCCCTCTGAGGAACACAATGCGAGGCAAAAGCAACCATGTGTCTGTTTCAAGATGTCTAAATCCCAGCCACGCTATCCATCTGAAAGGGGGAAAAAATAAAAAAAGAGATGTTTTATAAAATGTTTTCACACCCTGTTGGGTTAAGAGACAGTGGGTATTAATCCTATGGCTGTTTCCCCAGGCTTCCTCTTTGTGGTCAGCAGTGAAGCTGTGGTTGAGCAGAAGGAGGCCAGAGGCATATTTTTTTCCTCTTTTTTTTAAAAATTAAAAAAAAAGTCTGTGTTAAAACAAGAGAAAGTGGACCGGTTACACAGCAAAGCAAAAACCACAGCCAGCCCTCTCTGCTGTTGCTTTCCCCCTAAATGTGGCCTACAGCGATTCTGCTTTCCAAAAAAAAGGTTTAATTTAAACCATACAGTGCTACAAGCTGCCACGTTTCCAAATTCCACATTCCTTTCTAATCTGTGCACTTCAGAACTGACAAATTCTGCTTCCAATGGTACCCAGACTAACTGCGAGGAAGGAATTGCTGCTAACCCATCATTCCTCCCCTCAATAAGGAACACCAGCCCCCCCCCCCGCCTCTCCCCAGCCCCTGGATTTTGCTGAACTTTTTAAAATTATCATATTTAAGGGGCCAGATTCAGTGCTTGTAAAATCTTGAGTTCACTTTTCACACAGGGAGAAAAGCATTCCCCGGACTCAGCGAGCGAGGAGGAAGGGAATTCCCAGTCCAGAATAAATCCACATAACTCCCTTGATGGCTTTGGAAAGGCAATTTGCATCTGCCCAGGCTGTGCCCTGGGTGCTCTGTTTGCAGGAGTCCACACGGAGAAGGGCCACATGGAAAAGGCTCTTCTCTGCTATACAACCCAAAAATGTGCTGTGCAGAAGAGCCTCCCTCATTTAAAGTTAGGTAAAGTGACACTCTCAGTGAGAACAAGGGGGCAAAGAGGATGTCCTGCTTTGTCCCTGAGCAGGAGTGGCCCACAGTGACACTATGGATGCACGAGGAGTCCCAGATTTTCCTGGAGAGATGGGACCAAAGGCTTCAAGAAGCCTCACTGCAGAGCCCCTCCAGCTTAGGGACAGTCTGGTGAAGGGTGACTTGAGTGTCCCCATGGATCCTGGGGCACACACACTGCTCCATCAGCCAAACCCCAGGCTGGAGAAGAATCTGCCCCTTTGGGGCTGGCACAGCCCATGGGGGATTCCCTGGGAACCCACATCCACATCCAATTTCATGCTGTGCCAGGCTGGAGGAGCACCTGGGTCACCACCGTCATCCTGAAAACCACTCACCCACAGGTTTTGGCCTGCAGAGCATTAAAGTAAGAGTTTTGGCTTGCCCAGCAGGTGGATTTATTTCTGTCCTGGGGTTTTTTGGCCCTCCTGCAGCCCTAGGACACACAACCCTACTCATGACTTGTCACCACAGCGTGACAGCACGAGCCCTTCAGTAGATGCTCCCATCTCAACCACCCAACACGACGATTTCAGGGCACATCCACCACAAGTATTTATCCCATCTCCTGCAGACAATCTGCTGCTCAGTGGGGCCCAGGGGAGAGGAGGAGCGGCTGGATGGCTCCGGCTCCAGCGGAGCGCGGGGAGCGCCGCTCGCTCGGGCTCCCACACCTGCTTTCTGCCGGGGCTGCATCCACCATGCAGCGCCTCCTGCCAACCCCGAGCACAGCAAAAGCATATGTCACATCTCAGAAAGCATGGCATTTTCAGACTCCTTTTTTTCTCTTTGCCTTCTGCTTTCTGAGCCGCTAAAGTGCAGACGAGGAACATTTTCAGGCTTTTCTCAAGAGTCAGAAACTCAAGCTTTCATCTTTTTTCTTACTTTTTATTCTTACTTTTTTTTTTTTTTTATGGCAGCTGAGATACACATGGAAATTTTTGGTTAACCTGGAACCTTAAGGAAAACATCAAACCTGGTGAGGCTCACGGTAAGAGCAACTGCCTGGTCACTGCACGCATCTTAAACCACCGTGTAAATCACAAAATAGTTGAGTTCAATGTTTACTTTCAAGTAATGTCAGAAGTCGAGTGTGGAAGACCAGGTTCTTAGCCAGTGTAAATCCATTTAAGTCGCAAGCTCTTTCTCTGCTCCAGAATCATTGTGTTTATATTCAGACAACACACTCCACAGGCACCAGATGAGTGTTCTTAGCCTCAGCTCAATGATTTTTCTGGAAATGGAAAGAGCTTAGCTGTGGGATCCTTGCCAGGGTAGGAACTCTGCAGGGGGAGTTTTGAGATGGGGATTTTCAATAGGAGTTGGGTTCATATTTTCCTAGTGCTCCTTTGAAAATCCAAAACGATGGTAGCAAACTTGATCAGGTCCTTTTAAAACAGAGAAATAGTATAAAACTGGTATGGAAGATAAACTATACTGATGTGAAATATTCAGATTTAATACTAGCACAAGCCTGAATTTTTGTCACTTCTGCCAGGACAGTCCAATAAGGCCTTAAGTTTGAGTAAATGTCAGTCATTCTCAGTTGTCCCACTAGTAGTCCCACAATGGGACGTGCTAGCCAAAAATGGAAAGGAGGTACAGCATCTGCTTATGTTTAATTTATTTCTGCATTTTGGCGTGTTGTCCTGGGAGAATCAATGTTTTTAAGTGGCTGCATCTTTTTGAGCCAACTTGCTGTCCTTTGCTAACAAATCAAGGACATGTTTCTGGAAATGGAACATACTCCCATTGAAACCAGAGAGGTATAGGTATGGCAACCTTTCATTTTTAAAATTTAGTATGCGTTCTTAGAGTGAAGTTCCCTCAGTTTCACTCAAACAGAACTCTAGATTCCCCCCTTGGACTAAGCCATAATTCTCATTAGCAGGAGTTAACGTGCATGGATCATGGAGGAATAAATCCACTTAAGGCAGGTCAGGAACTCCAGCTAAACCGGAGCGTACAGGGCACCCATTTCCAGTACTCTGGTTTTATACAGCATCGCTGATGGTTGAAATCAGCCCACTGCTTTTAATAATTGCAGCTTTGAGCACGTGGGGAAGCCCTGCAAAGCTGGACAGACCAAGGACCCAACGCCAGCCCTGCATCCCTGGAAGATCCTTCCAAGATTCCAGCCACAGCTTGTCCTGATGATGGCAACAGCGTGGGTGCCATCAACTTAACCCCAGGCAGAAGGGAATAACATGCTCCTTTTTTAGGGCTGGTTAAAATAAAGAGGAGAGAGGCTCAGTGCGTACTTTTGATTTCAAATGCTAATTTTGATTTAATAGTAAGCGGCTTGTTTAAGAAGTAAAAGTGGTTCTGAAACACAAAGGTGCTTGGATGTTGTTATAACTAAAACGGGGCTGATCGCTAGGTTTTTAACAATTTAGTAACAAGAAAAACTGGTCACATGCTGGGACGTTTTATGCCAAGTCTCAGCCAGAGCAAAATTTTATGGCCGAGTTATAAACCCTTGAAAATAAGGGTTTATAATAGAAATGCTGACAGACCCTTAATTATAGCAGCACTAGCGGGCACTGTTGTAATAAGGCCCACATATTTTCCTCTTTGATCATTATTTATAGGATGCATTGGAAATCATCCCATTTACAACTGTATGCCCGCTCGGTTAGGTGGAGTTTTATCCATTAAGAAAGGGAAATACAAAGTCGGCTGCTGAAGAAAGCCGGGGGCTTTACCTCCTGGCGTTCCCGCGGCATTCCAGCCCCGGGCTGCAGGCAGTGACTAATGCCTTTACTCCGCCGGTTTGTATAAGAGGTTGAAGTTCAGGCTGGTGCAGTGCAGCATTCCCCGGGACCTGCTGCCTCTTTAGGCAGGCGATTAATCACTTGATCGATAGACCATATGATTAGGCACTAATAGCTGATAGGAGGAGAGAATAAACAACCATAAATTTGCTTTGTACCTAGTAATCCAAGTGTAAGAGAGGTCAGATAATGGCCACATAAGGTCATGTTGCCTAAGGAGCCCATATGGGAAAGATGGAAGATACATACATTTTTAAATATCTTCAATTATTATTGTATTGCTGGGCAGGATTCGGGCTGCCCATGCGCCCCTCTCCTGGAGCACGGGCAGGCTGCTGTGCTCCAGCACAGGCTGGTATCAAACTACCGCTCCCACATCGAGTTAAAAAAAGCAAAACAACCTCAAAAACCTCAGGCTGTGTGATGATCTCAAACTAAACATCCGCGCTGGCTGAGGCGGGTGTGGGATCAGTGGCCCTGGGAGGTCCCGGGGCTCTGGCAGGACCTGTGTCCCCATTGGGTCCCTGCTGGGTCTGGCTCCTGGCGAGGGGCAGGTTCCAGCCTGGTCCCAGCCCCGCAGCCCACGGCACCCGGGCAGGATGCTGGGCAGAAAAGCTGTCTTCAAAGGGCCATAAATCTCCGGCTCCCCACCCCCTCGCCTCCGTCCCTGCCTCCTGCCTTTTCTAAGGCTCTCTTCTTCCCCTGCATAAAAAATGGGCTTTTCAGGACTCAAGATGCAAACCAGGTTCAAAGCCTTTTTCTTCCTTCCTTCTTTTTTTTTTTTTTTTTTTTTTTTTAACAGTAAACGCACCCTTTGTCTATGGCAACGAATTTGAGAAGAAACAAAAATGGCTGGTTAAAAAGAAGAAAAAAATACTTCAGTCACCCCAACAAAGGCGAGGAGTTTACAAACCTTCCCCGTCAGCGCCTGGATGCAGGCAAAGTACTTACTTCATTAAGTTGAAACAAAACTCGGCCAGTAAAACCGTCAGCTCCATCCGAGACAACTGCGGGCCCCTTGCAGCACGTTCCCGACTGACCATCAGCAGACTATGGAAATTGCTTTTTCTGCCAAACAATCGTGGGGATAAATGCCCTCCTTTATCTGTGGGGCTATTTCTAAACTCCCCTTTCTCAGTGACAGGACATTCATGGGCTGCAATCTGATTTTGTTGCTTCTCAGTGTTAGTGGGAAAAGCGCATTCTGGGCTCTCCTGCTGGCACGGATTCCTCCCTCTCCCCCCGCCCTGTGCATTAACTGTGAGCATGGGTGTGTGTAACCACACATCCTCACAATCAAACTTGGGAGGTGAGGATGTTGTTTGCCTGGGTTATAAAATGATTCTGTGCTTCAGATAACGCCGAGGCTCTTGAGGTTCAAAGAGACCGAGATTGGAGCGCTCCCACAATGTCAAGCAATTCAAAATCACTGGAGTGCTGCAAGGACTTTATGTACACTTGACTTTGGGAGTAGACCTGTGCACAATCACTGTGGCACTCCCAATTCCTTTTTTTCTGATTTATTTCACAGGTGCAGTGTACCACAGACCATCCCAGCCACTTGCTGCACCCACCTCAAGAGCAGCTCCTGATCCTCAATGCAGACCTTTAATGCCCTGCCCTCAATGCAGACCTTTAATGCCCTGCCCTGCTCACTTTGGAAGAAAGGCTTCTCCCATTTAACAGAAATTTCTTCCTTTTGAAGATATTAAGGCCCTGGTACAGGTTATCCAGAGGCCCTGTGGCTGCCCCATCCCTGGATATGTCCAAGGCCAGGCTGGACAGGGCCAACCTGGGATAGTGGAAAGTGTCCCTGCCCATGGCAGGGGTGGAATAGGATGGGTTTTAAGATCTCTTCCACTCCAAACCATTCTGGGATTCTAGGATTTTACTGAACACACTTTACTGGGAAGGTCCTGCACATAGGTATTAAAGAATTTGGAGGGTAAACACCAAGCCCCAAGAAAGTCAAGTGCTTGTAAGAGTACAAAGTAAGAGCTCAGTGATCTCCATCACCTTCCTCCAGCAAAATGGAAGTTGTTCTCTTCCTTCTGAGAACAACTACAGCGACCAGAACAAAGTGTTGATTTGACCTAACAAGCAGAATTTTCCTTCTTTTCCTACTTTTTAACTACAAAGCATTTTCCCTTGCAATGCCCACTCTTTTGCCTCTTCCTGCTCTGCAGGAGCACTGTGTTCAAAAAGCATCCCTGGTCAGTTCTGCCTGGAAAGCCTAGAAAGGTGCAACCTCCTGCTACAAAATTAAAGGCAAATCCTCCTCCTCAAAAACACCTAGAAGTTTCACTTTAAATATTGATTTCATGTTCATCTGGCAGTATTTGCCCCATCATCCTTCGCTGGGTGCTTCAGCAGAAACACAACTTTTATAACTATCCATTACTCTTGCAAATATTCATGGATGCAATTCCCTTTCCACCCACTGGTGCAGTTGTCTGGTTTCCCCAGCCAGTGCATCCCCAGCCATCTGCTCTATGCTTTAATTTTAAACCTTAACCTAAGAGTAAATGGGTGCTTCCTGGGATAAAATAATTCAGAACTATCCAGTGTATATAAATAAATAGTAGAACAAATGACAATTAATAATAAAAAATATGAAATATTAGTGATCTATGTGACTGGACTGATTTCTTTCTAATCTTTTCATCTTTCCTCAGGAATCAGTGAGGGAAAGTCTATTCACCTAAGTGCACATGTTCCCCTTCCCACCCTTTACTCCCTTTGGTGGTTAAAGCAGCCAGAGCTGTTATCCTGCAATGTGAAATCTCACGTGCTCTTCAAGGATGCTGACATTTATTTAATTAATTTTCCTCCCGAACTTACACAGTGGGCCTGCATTCAAACAGCGCGCATGAATAATGCAGATTTTAAAACCGCATTATTACAAAGGATGTCAAGTTCACACACTGTCAACACTAATAAACTCCCCAAAGTGCTAAAATCCAGGACACCCGTCCCCCTCCTCATCCCTACATCCCTCTGGAATGATGTGGCAGCCCCCGCTTTGTGCCTGGCCGCCAGCAAAGAGCCTCACGTGGAGCTGGAGGATGGGGACTGACCCCACAGCCCCAGGGAAAAACACAGCACTTGGGGCTTTCATATCCCCAGGGATCAGCAGATCCCAAATCCATGTCTTACCCCTATTTGTTGTTGTTGCTGCTGTGGGACCGTGGGGCTGTGCAGGGCAGGGGTGGCCCCAGCCCCTTCCCTGACCACTTGCAATCTAATTTAAGACACGGAAAAACAAGTGAGTGAGACAAACACCCGGAGGAATGGGGTAAGAGTAACAAGGTCACATTGCTGTGCCGGCAGCTATTGCCAAACTTGCAAATTATCTGCAAGTTATTTATATATAAAATAATTAAAATCAGCTGTCCCATCCTGCCATCCCATGTCTCTGTCGCAGGTCTGCTCGTGCCTCGCACGCCATGCAGCGGGATAATCTGGGAGCTGTGGAGGACGTGGCTGCAGGGACTGTGGCTGGGACCTGGGGTGCACCAGGGAGGGTGGCCAGAATGCCCTGGGGACATGCAGCCACATTCCCCCTGGGGCATGGGCTGGGCTGGCACGCTGAGGATCTGTGCAGAGAAGGCTTCCAGAGACACGTAAGAGGTGCAGGGGATGAGCATCCCTAATCTGGCCATGATTCAATGCTATTTTGAGAATCATGGAATCATTAAGGTTGGAAAAGCCCTCTAAGATCATTGAGTCCAACTGTTCCTCCAGCTCTGCCAAGCCCACCACTAACCCATGTCCCCAAGCACCACATCCGACATGGTTTTTGAACACTTCCAGGGATGGTGATTCCACCACTTCCCTGGGCAGCCTGTTCCAAAACTATCGCTATTTTCAGAAAGTGAAACACATCAAAACAACCCAGTGAGCAGGATCCAGGAGCTGAACTCGAGCCACACCAATGAAAGAATAAAATATTCTCGGTGCCTGGCAGACACAAGCACTTTTGATGCCCTTTTCCCAACTCTGTGAAATACTTTCACCCCAGGCACCATCCTGCATGAAAGCAAAATGAAGAGGGGAGTATGAATGCTTCCTGAGGTCTCTGCTAAAGCATTAATAATGTTTAAAACTTTATATTCTACCAGCAGGTTCGAGATGCATTAACTACCCAAAGGACAGACTTTCTTGGCTCAGAATTACAGACTGACACCACCTGAAAATGTTTGACTCCCCTACACTTAGTACAGATGAAAAATACCACAAAATCCCTGGATAAAAATTCTGCCTTGGCATAGGGCTGTGGTAGTGTTTGGGGTTTGTTTTTGTTTTTGTTTTTTTTTTTCACATAAGCAGATAGTGATAAGAAAAGGGGAAACAGTTGTAAATTAAAAGAGGAGAAATTTAGATTCAATCTTCAGAAGCAATTCTTCACTATGAGGGTGATGAGGCACTGGTACAGGATGCCCAGGGAAGTTGTGGATGCTGCATCCCTGGAAGTGTTAAAGGCCAGGATGGACGGGGTTTGGAGTTACCTGGTCTAGTGGAAGGTGTCCCTACGTATGGCAGGGGGTGGAATGAGATAAGCTTTAAGGTCCCTCCCAACCCAAACCATTCTGTGAAGAGCACTCAGCCCCAGGAGGGCTCTGCATGCTGCTGCTACCCATTTTTCCCATTTCTAATGATTCCATGATGCCAAAATACTTCATGTTTTGAGCATCCAGGAGCCAGGAGGGCAGTGAGACTCAGATCATAGCAGAGTCTAGAAGCTGGAAGGATTATTTATGGCTCCCAAAGCCTTTGAGATGCCTGGGTGTCATTTACTTTCCTTTCCTTGCCCATAGGTAGCAGAGCTGCATTCCCAGGTAGCAGCAAGTCAGCCAAGCAGCTGCATTTCAACCTGGGCAGATAAGAAGAGATCAGGATGGCAAGAGGTCATCCTCAGGGACATCCCTGATCTCTGCCCCGGGCACGAGGTCACCCTGATCCTACTGCTTCTCTTACACCGTCTCCTGCCCTTACTTGACATGCGGCAGGAGCAGGAAACACTACAGGCAAATGTGACAAGTGTCCCAACAGCTCTCCAGCAGGAGAACGTCCCAGGCAGTGGGCTCTGGACCCTCTGCCTTCCCCATCCCACCCAGCCCAACTCTGGTGTTTTGTGCTAGTTAAAGGGGATTGAGCTTTTTTCCACAAGTATTGAGAGCTGAGAGCTTTGCTGAGTCAATTTTGAAAACAATCAACGTACTGGACATGCTCTGTTTTTCTACAGCACGTGAGAGCACCCAGTGGTGGCAGAAAGTTTGTGGGCGACAGCCCAGTCCTTCGTGCCCTGGGAGCTGCAGGCTGGCCCCGTGTGAGACGCACGATGCAGACACATAGTGAGACAGGATGTCTTCCCGCAGAAAGACCAAGTAAATAGTGTATAATGACAGGATTTCTATTATTGATGCTTCAGCAAATCATCTTGGATCCTCCGAGGATCAATTAATCATTGGGATTGTCAACACCCAACCCCATGTTCTAAGTTTTTGCCATCCAACTCTCCCATCCTCCCGTAGACACAAATGATGCTGGGGGCACGGTGCCAAACGAAGCGGAAAAAGAAAGAAGGGGAAAGAAAGCCCCGAACAGAGAGGCTGTTGTCAGGGCTGGACCCTGGCGTTGGCGAGGAAGATCAAATGCAGCTGCCCCCATGGCTGCATGTGGTTAAGCCCGCCGTGCCTGAGGGCAGGCGGGATGGGGAGCAGCCAGGCAGCCTACGACGGGCACAGATAATTAAATCATCCGATTGCCGGGCAGGCCACATTAAGAAGCTCATCGGTTTGCATGTGGCCCCTTGCTGTGGCCACCCGTGAGCTAAGTCTTGCCTAGATGCTAGTAGACAATTAAGACAAATTGTATGGCTGAAGATCAGACTAGAGCACTGCCAATGCCATTGCCTGGAAGCTCTGCTGAAGAATGAGGGCACATGTGTGTGGGAACCAAGGCTCGGAAGAGAGCTTTTAATGAACAACGTGCCAGCACTTGTTGCCAGAACACACTCTTCATTTCAGCTCTTGGAGAAAACAAAACCCTTAAAACCAGAGTTTACTACATTTCACTGATCTTCAATATGGCTGGAACTTCAGGATGCTTCTCCTCAAGCTAAGTTTGTATCAGTGAAAATATGCTTCTTGTTAAAGAAACTATTTAAAATGTGGAATCTAAAATCAAGCAAAAATAGCAGACAGTATGTTCAGCTTCAAAATTGGCTTGCACTCAACCAAGTATACCATAAACAGAAGGCAGAACTGACTATTTTTATCTTAACAGCCCTTGGGTGATTAAAATTTGGGGCCAGAATAAACAATTTTTTTCCCCATTCCTTGCAAGAGAATATGTGACATGGGCTTGGAGTCCTTTCTAATTTTTTAACTCCCTTCCTAGCTATTAGTTGTTTGCATTAGAAATGTTCCCATGTACCCGACAGCGCAAAGGCTGCATTGCAGCAGGCACGGTATGAATTATAGGAACACACAGACCACTGTGCCCTGCAGAGATTACAGCGCAAGATAAGCCAAAGACAACAACAAAGTGCTAAGAGGGAGCAGGTGAAAAGTTAACAGGGAGAGGAATGCGCAGATACACAGCATATGGGATTTTTGTTTATGAGGTGCAGTGTCACGGACAGCCCCTGCGACCCAAGGACACGTGGGAGATGAGGGTCCTGAAAATGCACCCTGGATGGAAAGTACCAGAGAGGTCAGAGAAGGTGCTGAGTGAGGGAGACACAGAGGGAATCCAAACCAAGGGACAAGGAAGGCTGGAGGAGGGAGAAGGGAGAGGGGGCAGGACAAAGGACATGGGTGAGTAGAGATGTGAGTGCTACGGGAGAACGTGGCTGGGAGATGCTCTGAGGGACAGCACAGCCAAGGTCAAAGGCCAGGGATGAAATCCAGCATCAATGTGAAACAGAGTAGATGGAAGAGACTGAGAAGATCCAGTCCATGGAATTTACATCCTTGCAGCAGCCAGACTAGTGAAAAAGAGCAATCATGTGTTGAGGGATGGGCAAGGAGGAAGACGGGGAGGTACAGACTGTCTGCATGTTTGCAGAACAAGAAGTCAAAGATGCAGCCCTGGCTTTGGGCATCCATTGGCAGTGATTCCAGAGACTGAAGGAAGGAGAAGAAGTGGCAATGGGAAGAGGAGGAAAAAAGGAATTAATTTTTGATGGTGTTAAATAATGCTGAGGGTTTAACTCTTCAGCAGAAGCAGCTGTAGGAAGGGACTGAGCCATGGGACTGAGCAGGATGGGAGCAATGGACTTGGCATTATGGGAGCTGGAACCAGGGGAGCAGAAGGAAATTATTTGGAAGGTGTAGAGGAAGAAGCCTCAATGAGGATTTTGGGATACCTCCAACCCAAGGGAACAAGAGCTTCTAACATTCACTGAGATGTCTGTGGCAGATATTTGGGTCTCTCTACAGCAGCAGCCCACAGATTTGTTGGGACACAATCCACCATCAACCCACAGAACTTCCTCAGACTTCATGAATGTGACTCCCCATCTTTTTGTTACAAGCTACATGCTTTAATACTTAACACATGAATGCTACAATTATCATTTCATGGTGTAGGAACTGCTAAGTCCTGCTGTGAGGACCCCCCAGCAATATTTATTTATAAACAAGTAAAATGAAATATTTCCTTAAAAAAATCTCTTTAAAACTGTGCAGATGTTGAAAATTATGCCAAACAGACATGATATACAGAAGGCCCAAAGAGTTCTCAGTCAATCCACCTGAGAGAGTCAACACCTGTGTTTCTGAATAACATTATATTCCCATATAATAATAGTAATTGGAGGAGAGGAATTATCCAACAAACTCTTTTTTCCTCATCCTTGTCCTCCTTTATCCACACCCTAATCATGTCTACTCAAACTCATTCAAATCTGCATTATTATTTCTGCTTCTTTTTAAGTAACATCATTGTTCCTAACTTCCACCTCCAGCTCAGTGTTATTTCTCCAGTTTAGCATGTTCCCATTCGCAGGGTGTCAGCAGAAAGGGCTTCTTACTCCAGGAAAGCCATTGCATATGCAATAAACAAACAGCCTTTGACATCCTGGTTAATTATATCAGTTAGCGACAATCTCACATGCATGAATGCTGTGCTAATGAAAACACTTTGGCATGCAAAGCAGGACCCATCAAGACATTGAAGTGTCCAAACCTGTGAAGTAGAAACAGCACAGCCCATGAAATACAGCAGGACTTTGCAGCTACCCTCAAAAGGAGCATGGATGGATGGCAATGTGGTCAGGTCGGACTCTAAACAAGGCACAGCAGGAGCCTTAGGTGCTGTACAGTTTGATTTCATAGAAGGGAAGGCATAAATTAAGAATTTAATGCTGCACCACTGGTGAGAATGGTGATGAAGGCATCTTAGCAATACAGCATCTTATATGTTCTATAAGGCACTTCTATAAAGCATGAGCACCCTATGAAGAGCATGAACCCAACCATGCTTCTTAAACTTCCAAACCAAGTGCTCTCCTGAATTTCACTGTCCATTCTCCTACATTCCAGCTGAGCTAGACACCAAGCAGGACCTCCATCCTTGGCACTTCTTCTGCAGCCCACTTACCTCCTCATCATGGTGGTCCCCCTGTGCCAAGGCTCCCAACAGCCACGCAGAGGAGCCTCAAGCCTTTCCCCCCACCAACCCAGGATCGCTCCAAAACAGATCTTCTTGTGACAACCACATTCCAACCTGCTCCAGAGGAGCAGCTGGGGGGGCAGGCTCCATGTCCCAGCCCAGGAGCCCTGTGGAGCCTCAGCCCTGGTGCACATGTGCTGTGCAGATGGACACGGAGCGTGCTGCTGCCGCAGCCCCATGCGTGCTCCCTGCGTGCTCGCTGTGCAGCCAATTTGTATCTTTACCACAGCCATTCGTCCAAGACTCATGAATGTCTGCAGCCAAAAACATGGAGAAATGAGGAAAATGGAGGTGAAAAGCCTCAGGAAGCATGTGCAAAGAAGGCAGAAGAAATGCAGGGATTGCCACCACCTTCCACATCCTCGTGATTAAGAGCCCTTCTGCAGCTGGATGAGGACCCATCCTCTGCACGAATCCTGACTTCCCTCAATGTCTCCATCTCTTTGGTCACACCAAACCCTTTTTTATTTCCAGCGTCTCCTCTTTCAGCTACGTAGGCTCATCCCTCTCACCAAGCCCTAACACGGTCCACTTGGTCTACTCAAAGAGAAAAACCACAGTCCTTGGAGACCCAGTCTCCTTCCATCCAGTAACACTATTCAGACCTAACCACAGTCATAATGTACTGACAGTTAAACTGCTTTTATCTCTTTTCTTTTCCACAAAGTTCTCACACAATAATCCCCTGTCATATTTTTTACCAATAAAATATATGAATAGCTAATCTGGTGGCTAGCTACAGTCGTACAGATCTTCCCTTATAATGACTTCCACAGTGAAATAACAAAATCCCTATCAAAGACAATCTTTTTATGGCTGTTAGAAAGACTGTCTCTACCCTGATGCTTGCCAAAAATTTGGTTTTGCCTCCCTTGTCCCCTCATATGACAGAGAGAATGGACTAACCCTAAATTTAGAATACACACGATTACCAAGCATTTAACAACAGAAAACTTCCCCTACATTGTTTAGCCTAGAGACATCCAAGTGCCAGAGCCAAGGAATGTTCTTCCCCACCTCCTTTTAGCCACACACTGAAAAAGAGAAGTTTTTAATCAAAACTGGCACTTCTGAGCTTGCAGTTGGTGGCAGCTCCCTTCTCCAATCAATGACATCACGTTGGACTGTGGCAGCAAGCGAGTGCCATGGGGGCTATGAGCAAAGCTGTGCTTGGTTTTGGCACTGGCCTAGCAATCCTAAAAAGCAGCTTGGTGGGTGTTTACAAACCAAGGCTGAGCTGTGCCCGGCCTTGGTGAGCTGGGCAGAGAGTGGGAGTGAGGATGCTCCAGGCCATGAGCTGGAGGGCAAGGACAGGCAGTGATCCCTGCCACCAACAGCACTGCCAGCACCCTTGCTGAAAAGTTTAAAAAGGATTTTAAAAGTGCCCAAAGCTGTAAAATTATTTCAAAAATGCCAAAAGCCTTGCTTGGTGACAGTAAGCTTCTTCATTTACCAGACACTTCAGCCCCACTCATCTTCCCCTTCACTCCTTCACCTTTCCCAATCCCTCACAGCTCCTGGAAAGCTGTGCATAGACCACAGCCCAAAAAACCCACATGGTTGGACTTTATGCTGCTGGAGGATTTTCCAAGGATGGAAAGGGCTGTGGGGCTTGGGCAGGAGGACATGAGGTGGTGCCAAGGCCAGCACACCAAGGAGTCCCATTCAAGGCAAACCCCAAGGAAGCTGCAGAGCTGAGAGGAGACTGAAGAGGTCTTGGAGAACTGACCAAGGAGATCTTCCAGTTCACAGCAAGAAACTTCTGTGCCAACTGCATCATCAAAAGCCCTGCACAAACTCTGCCCTTGCCAGTGGGGAGATGAAGGCTGACGATGAGGAGACCCAGGGCAAGGCCAGCACCTCTAGGAGAGGTCACCTGCACAGTGAGCCCAGCAGGCACTTCCACTGATCATAAATAACCAGGCACAACACAAGGGGAGCTCTGCAGCCCTGACCAGCCCCAGCCCAGTTGCTGTTCTCCTGCACAGAAAGTGCTTTTGTGGGTTTGCCAATATTGCAAAACCACGGCGCGCACTGGGTGAGGAACTGGAGCCCTGTCCGTGCTCAGAGCTCAAGGACGCCCTTGTGCCCTTCCCTGCTCAGGCCACATCTTCCCAAAGCCCTTTCACATCACTCAGATGCTTCTGCTTCGGGTTTCATGGGCAACACAAGAACCTAAAGCACTTTGGGAGGATGGTGGCTCATTACTGCAGGAACTTGGGTTCTCCAGAGGTAATTTACTGCAGGGAAGGACTTCCCGGCTGTGGCCAGACCAGGAGGATTTTTAAATTACTTTCTTTATGTACCCAGCTCTGGGGGCTGGACCAATCATTGCAACAGCTCTTCTGAGTTGTGGATCACCAGGTCATCAGGCCAGGAGTCTGGGAATGCCATGCCACTATCTCAACAGCGGAAGACTTAAGGAAAGTTCATTCTAATTAAAATTGTGAATTTAAAGTGGATTAATTAAACTGCATTAAATCCCTGTGTAAACTCCTCACTCAAGACTTTAAAGTGTCTTTATTAAATTGCTAAAGCAAAATTCAGCTAAACCAAATTAAGGCTGTTTCATTTCTAAATGACAGTGTCTACACGAGGATGTAATGCAGTTTAGATAATCCACTTTAAAAGTTATTTCACATCCATTTCAATTGTCCCCGTGTAGACAAGCCCGAGGAATTCTGTCGCTCATGAGCCTGTGTACAAATATGGGTAACAACAGGACCTTTTTGAGATTGCCTTTTTAGGAGATTATTTCCAAATATCCTCATGGACAAAAGAGCAAAGAATTGATTGAGCAAAGAGGGAGGGTATGGAGGGACAGCACAAGGGGGAATGGCTTTAACTGAAAGAAGGCAGGTTTGGATAAGATTATTAGGAAAAAATACTTCCCTGTGAAGGTGGGGAGGCCTTGGTGCAGGTTGTCCAGAGAAACTGTGGCTGCCTCATCCCTGGAAGTGTCCAAGGCCAGGCTGGATGGGGCTTGGAGCAACTTGGTCTAGTGGAAAGTGTCCCTGCCCATGGCAGGGGTGGGACTGGATGGGCCTTGAGTTCTCTTCTAACCCAAACCATTCTGTGATTCTGTGATTTTCAGAGAGAATGGGGCAGGGAAGGACAGCACGCACCCATGGGCTAACAGAGAGCAGTGCGACAAACATCCCTGGGAGATGGGGAGATGTGGAGGAAAGAAAGAGACATGCACAGACAGGACAGCATTTTGTAAATGGAATCGTGCACCCAAAGTAGTTCTGACTGTATCACAGCGAGATGTTTTTGTTCCCAAGAGGGAAAAGTGGAGTTTAAGGATGAAACAGTGGAGATGAGGAAAATGGAAAGTGCTGAACATGATGTCTGTAGTAGGTGCAGAGAGGTGGCAGGTTCACCAGCCACAGTGACGTTGGCACTGGAGGATGCAGAGACATTCCCTAATCACACCAAAGCTGCCAAGTGGAATGGGGGTGCAGCCTTGGACCCCTTCCCCATGCCAGGCTTTACCCACAGGCCTCTGGCAACAAGGAGAGGACTCTGGC
Source organism: Ammospiza caudacuta (assembly GCF_027887145.1). Classification (NCBI taxonomy): domain Eukaryota; kingdom Metazoa; phylum Chordata; class Aves; order Passeriformes; family Passerellidae; genus Ammospiza; species Ammospiza caudacuta. The sequence goes on along the minus strand of NC_080599.1, from coordinate 45,810,883 downwards.
TGCATTTGGCAAAGCTGAGGGATTAGGGGCATCCACGGAGCCCACGGGGATCTGCACAGGGGAGCCTGTGGGGCAGCAGCACTGAGGGTCTCCTCTCATCCAGCAGATCCACAGCCCCTCAATTTTGCAGGGAACAGCCATCAATGTGCAAAATGTATTTTGGGGGAGCTGAAAGCCCCAGGGGTTCAGGTTTTGGGAGAACTCTTTGTCCCTACACTCTGGGCAGCTGCAGAAGGCAAAGGGTTAAGGCAGTCCTGTGGTTTACAGTTTAGTAGCAGCAGCAGCACAGACCTTTGCAGGGAGGCTGGAGAGGCTGGAATAACTGCTGGCTGGAGCTGCAGCATGTCCAGAGGCAACAGCAATAAAAACAGAGTGGATTACATCCTTTTAGAAACCCTCCAGAAAAAAAAAAAAAAAAAAAAAGAAAAAGAAAAAAGAGGAAAACAAGAGAGTAGGGGGAAAAAAAAAAAAAAGGGAACGCCAGAAAGCGCAAACCACAGATTCTGTCTGTTGGCTGCTTTTTGATAAGCTCTGCTCCAAACACAATGCTAATGAGCGTGAGGGACATCCTCTGCGTGGGGCGGCTGCTTGACCGCATTTTGTCTGCATGTGGCTGATTTCCTCACCCACTGCCAAGCCCCGTGGCATCGCTCCCCGCTGGGGCTTTTCCTTCAGCTCCTCGCCCAGCCCGGCCTGCATCGCTCCCCCAGCCCATGTGAGTCAGCAGTAACTGAAGGAAAGGGCTGAGGGGGAACAAACACGCTGGAAACTCTCCCTCCCCAGCTCTGCAGGGTCACTGCGTGCTGCCCGTGTGAGCTCCGGGACGGGCGGCTTCCGAGCTCTTTTCATATTAGCACCATATGATTATTTTGTTTTCCTGGTTGATCCCAAAGTCCACCCAGCTCCTGGTGTTAATTTGCCCTTTGCCAAAGCCAGAGCTGCCCGCTTTTATACTGCTGGGATCTTTACAAACCCACTGGTGATTGCTTTCCCAAGGCATCTACTGGGTTGCGTATAATTCCTCTAATTAAATGTAAAGGAGAGATGGTTTGGTGGAGCACCATTCCATCATTTTCCCTCTCGCTTCACGCTGTGGACTTTAATGAGGACCTAAAACACCATCTTGACTTGGCTTTAGTTTCAGGCCAGATGAGCTTTGCTTGTTAAGACGGTCTTTGCTTGTCAGGAAAAATAGCTTTATTAAGGTCATGTAACGCATAGGGTTTGATTAAAGCTAATCAAGGAAGAAAACCAGACCGGAGCGGTGTGAATCAAACTTACTGCGACATGTTTAACATAACTTCACCTCCCCTATCTGTTGAAAGCAGACAGAAGTAAGATCAGGTTACCCAGAAGAATGCCTGAGTCGGGGGAGCGCGCAGTGCGCTGTACAACATCGTGTAGCGCCATACAACATCCTACAGCACCCTACAGCCTTGTGTAGCACTGTAGGTAGTGTAGCACTGTACATTTATAGCCCTGTACCACCTGGTTTAGCACTGTGAAATGTCCTGTAACATTGTACAACATTGTGTAGTGCCATACAATATCCTACCGCACCCTATAATGTTGTGTAGCATTGTAAGTAGTGTAGCACTGTACATTTACAGCACTGTACCACCTTGTGAAATGTTCTGTAACACTGTACAACATTGTGTAAGTACTGTACAACATCCTAAAGCACCCTACAACTTTGTGTAAAACTGTAGGTAGTGTAGCACCGTACATTTACAGCACTGTACCACCTTGTGAAATGCTCTGTAACACTGTACAACATTGTGTAAGTACTGTACAACATCCTAAAGCACCCTACAACTTTGTGTAAAACTGTAGGTAGTGTAGCACCGTACATTTACAGCACTGTACCACCTTGTGTAGCACTGTGAAATGTCCTGTAGCACTGTACAACATTGTGTAGCACTGTACAACGTCCTACAGCACCCTACAGTGTTGTGTAGCACTGTAGGTAATGTAGCACTGTCCACTGTACAGCACTGCACAGCACCATAGAGCCCCACACTGCACTGCACAGTGCCATACAGCTGTGTAGGGTGCCTCACAGCACCATTTAGCACCTCAAAGCAGAGTTGTGCAGTGCTGCACAGCACCTCAGAGCAGCACACCACAGGGTACAGCCCTGCAGAGCACTGCACAGCTCCCTCGGTGCCATACAGCACTGTATGGCCTCACAGAGCACATACAGCTCTGTACAGCACCGTGCAGATTAACCCATGCAGGGCTTCCTGGGAGCGACCTGGCCAACTCCAGCCCTGCTCCCAGTCCTCGTTAGCCAGGCTGTCCCAGCACAGGGTAATTGCCACACAGCAGAGCAGAGGTGGCCAGGCTGCCCTGGAATGCTCACCGTGCCAGCTGCTAATCCAGAGGGGTTCCACACCTAAATGATGGGGTATGGCAGCAAGGGCCATGCTCCCTACAGAGGAGACTCCATCCCTGAGGTTCTTTTGGGCTTTTTTGTCAAGGGGATGGGAGTTTTACAGAGAACGCAGGGGTGTTTTTCAAATCCAAAGGGCTGTCCCGTCACTGAGACTCATTATGGAGGCGCCTCCGGTTTGGATTTACTGGATATATTTTTCCATATTTTCCTCTAGGGACCCACAGCTGGGAGCTTGCCCTGCTTCCTCTGTGCACACCAACCACTGGGCTCCTTGCTTTTACTTTTACTTTGTCTTTACTATGAGGTGTCAACAAATGCAGACAAGGCGGTCCGAGAAAATAATTGGGGAGAGACGGGAAAAAACAAACTAAGTGCTGGTTCATAATTTTGGAGATTCTCTGAGAAACCTACAGCTCCAGTCAGCAGCCAAACACCATCAGCCAGGCCCTCGAGCTCCTCTGACTGCAAAATATCCATGCTTTGGAAAACAGGGATGAACTCCAGCCCTCTGCACATGCAGAGACCGAGGGACATTGTCCCACCTGGTGCGATCTGGGTCCTGCCGAAGCATCCCCAGCTGCCAAAAGCAAAACTGCCAATCCAATCATCTCCAGTTTTTGGTTTTCTCCTGAGCCCCTGGGTGGAAGGAAAACGCTGACGGATGTTTGAGACGCGAGCGGATTAAGCTGCAAGGTACAAGCTCTCACAAGCAAAAGCAATTAAACCTGGGCTTTTTGTTGTTGGGGTTTTTTTTTTTTTTTTCAAGAGAGAAGTTAGAAACTCAGTGCTGTGGAAGGGGCTTTTTAAGGATAATTTTCTCCAGAGAAGTTCAGGAACTCCAAACATACACAGGGATATCCTGCTTAGGACAAGGCTCAGCATTAAAAAAACACAGTCTAAACAAAAACGTGGGACTACTCCCCTGCTCCAGCCCCGCCGCTCGGCGAAGGATGGACAGGAAATTACCAGCAGTGGCATGGGGGCTGCTGCCAAGAGGCAGCACAGAAACAAAAGACCCTCTATTGTGTAGGAAAACCTGACATCCATCCCCTCTGCTATACTCTGAGCTCCCATAAACCTTTCCTGTGAGATATGATTTATGGGAGCTTTCCATATTTTCAGTGCCCTGCGTTGTGCCCCCTCCGGCACACGCAAGTGGGATCTGCATCGACACCGAGTTTCACACCACTGCCAGCCTTGAAAGCCTGGATTTCTCCTGATTTCTCCTCCTCCTCCTGCAGCCACCCCACAAACTGCTGTTAAGAAAGCAAATGAGATATTTGCCCTGTCGCGAGGCAGCAGCAGCCCTGCACTGCACAAAGGGCTCGATTTGCTCCATTATTCTGTCCTCCTTCAGCACAAAATAAGGAGCTTTTTTTCTGGTAAAACAGTAATATTTTATATTTCCCCATTTCTTTTCCAAGCTATACACTGTAATTGACTAACGGGTCACTCTCAATTAATTATATTTAACAAGTAGAAGCTGCAGAGCAACACTCCCTCCCCCAAATTATGTCCTTTGGTTATTTAAATAGGTGCAAGTAGAGGGATGGGAGAAGGAACAAGTCGGTAAAGTATCAGCTGTGGAAGTTTGTTGGGAACTTTCCAAAACCCTACATCTGCTTGGCAACAGCTCAGAAAGGGATATGGTTACTCTTTTAACAGTAACACAGCTTTCCCAGGCTACAATATATGAAAAACAGCTTACCCCGGAGCAGGGAAGGGCCAAGAGAGAGCTGCAAAACCCCCCCCCCCGGCCCCACCGTGGGACCCCATCACCTTCCCAGAGCCAGTCAGGGACCAGGAAAAATGTCCTGGGATGTGGGAGCCCAAACTCCTCCCCAGCACCCTGGGGTGGGCTATGCAGCCAGGAACAGCTCGGGACTGGAGAGGGGGCTCCTGCTCCAAATTTTGGGGGGAGAATCACAGCACGGTTCTTGTCAGCATAAGCATTCGTTCACCACAAACAACACATCTAAAGGCAGTGTTTATAATTATAGCATTAATTGATCTCTCATTTATTTTTTTCCAGCTGCTAATTAGAGAGATAATATCTCGGGTGCTTTACGAGCGTTAGAAGACTTAGCTCGCATGGAGATACTTCTGCCGAGGAAAGCTGAGGTGGATGGAGCAGGGAGCAATCGCTCCGCAAAGAGAAATGATTTACCACAGTTGGGTGCATTTTTTATACTTTAATTAATCTCGCTTTAGTCAAAAAAAAGAAAGAAAGAACAACTTCCCGCAGCCTGTTCTGCGATACGAGGGCAGGGAGGCATTAGGAAGATTTAGTGCCTCTGCCGGGTCAGGAAAACACGGGGAAAAATTAGAAAGTAAAAATAATAGTGGGAGAAAGGGGGAGAGTGTTTGACACGGGATGAGACATCTCTCCATGGCACAGGGAGTGGGACGGGGCTGGCCCAGGAGGGCTCTGCAGGGAGCATCCCGGTGCCCCGACACCCATCCCAGAGGCCACGGGCTCGGCACGCCGCCGTGGCTGCTCCGAGGGCCGGGATCCCTGCCGGGGCAGAGGGAACACGCGTCGAGATGCAGTTTTACAACTAGGTGAAAGTTCCCGCAGCGGCAGGACGGGCGGCTGGCACTGCCTGGTGTGACCCATTTCTCAAATAATTACAGCCTGAGTCACAAACCTGTTAAGACCCAATTAACAAAAATGTTATGCATCAGTGATGCGTGTTTTGTCCAGAACTTTTAATTCCACAGTTTTTCCAAGTAAATTCTCTCTCTTTATTTTCTAGTCATTAAATCCCCTCCCCTGGGTGCGAGCGGTTGCCTTCCCATTGTGTTGCGAAAGGGTTAGCGGGCCAAGAAGTCAGAAGGAAAAGGGTGTCATTACTTCTTGCCACTTTGTGGTGGGGAAAAAAATTTGGAAAAAAAGAAAATTTGAAATAAACTCTTGCTGCTCCCAAAGCCAGCATGAAGCCGCAGGGAGGGTGAGGGGTCAGGCTGTGCTCAGCCGGGGGGCGATGGTGGGGAAGGGCCTGGCTCTGTCCTGGCCTGCGCAGACGAGGGGAGGCAGTGGAGAGGATTTTATTTGGCAGATGGGTGCAGCTATTGAGCTTATGCAGTAGTGGGTTTTTGGCTGCCCGAGTGGGTAGCCTGTTGTTTACTGTTTATGGATTTGTCAGTTTTAATTATTGTGAAGTGCCCAGATGCTCTGGCGGCCAGTGCCATAAGCATTTAGGGAGCAAATATACAACGAAATGCACTTGAAAACATCTCTGCCTCCTCCCATCCCTCTCCTGCCCAGCTCCTGGGACACCCCACGGCACCAAACACCGGCTCTGCTGGGCGCACCATGGCCGTGCGGGACTGCAGGGATGCAGTGCTCCCACTGCTCCAGGGCTGTCCTGAGTTCTTCCACCTTGGAGCTGCAGCTCCATCAGCACCATCCCTGCAGCGTACACAGGCTGTCGGCACCGGGGGCCCTCTGGATCCGCGTTTCACTGTTCCTACCCCACTGCAGACCCCGGGCATGCAAATCTGGAAGCAGATCTGCTTCCTTGCACCTTTTTTTTGTGGTTTTTTTTTTTTTTTTTTTCCTTTTACCGTCCATCTTTTTAAAGTTATTGGACTCTGTTTTCTATAACGAGGTTACGTGCATGGCAAATAGCATAAATGCATCCCAGACGGGGCCGGTGAGGAATGCTCCCCCCGGTTACACATGTACTTTTCATCTGCGGTCGCGGGGCTGCGAGTGGCCGTCTCCAAGAGCGCCATAGCCCGCTCCTTCCTGACTCCATTGTAATCCATATTCCTCCTCCCTACGCGAAATGCTGCGCTAGATAAATTCCACTGTATTTCAGAAAGTTTTCCACAGCTCCCTAAGTATTTCCATATGACACTGGGCTCTACAGGTAACTTGAGTTAAAGCCATTCCTTAAGCAAAACTCCCTGTAAAATTTTCCACTATCTCAGCAGTACTCTATGTGCTGTCATTAAAGCAGAGCACATATATTTCGGAGCAGGATTTGCCGTGATGTCGGATTGCTCAGTGAGCCCCAATTAAGGTTTTTATTTTTTTTTTTTTTATGAAAACCTCCTCGCTCAGGTCTTTTGCCTGTTCATTCACTGAGGTCCTTTTTAAGGGGGGGAAGATGCAGCTTTCTGAGCCATGCAGGGCGCAGGCTCAGGCTGGGAGCAGCGTGGATAATGCCAGCCTTGTTCCCGTTGCCTTTTCACTCTGTTCCCAACCCTCTTTTTTTCCACCCATTTCCCCAGGAACGGCAGCGAACCCTAAATTGCAACCACCTGCTCCATACATCATCCTCAGGCCTGGCAAGCCCGAAATGGCGGCGATGCTCAGCATTCCTGCAGGGAATTGCTCCCCAAAACGCTCAGCCCCGGTCCCCAAGGACGGCAGCAAAACCGCTGCACGCATAAAAGAGTTTAATTTACCAACAGGCTTATGCCTAAAGAGTGCCTCCTGTTCTCCAGGAAGCTCTCAGCAGTGATGGAGAATCTCCAAAGCAAAGGCAAAATGCATAATTTCAGAGCAAAGATCCCTAAGGATGGAGGAAAAACCCCAAGCTGTGCAAACAGGATCGCAGTGCCCTGTGCATGCAGCGACTGCAAAACATCTGGCTGGATTCTGGTGAGAGAGAGAATCCAAGATGGCAGGAAAGATTAATGATTTTGTAACTTCTTCTGGTTTCAATGAACTTTTCTCTGGTTATAATCAAGGTTTTCAATGGCAGATTGGCTGCACGCTGGGCAGTGGTGAGCTGAGGTGGGGTGCTCTGTCTCTGGGAATGACAGAAGCACTCAGCCAGAAACCCGACTTGCAACCATCCTGCGGACTTCGTTACGCTCAAATGGCTGTTTTGCCACTGGTTTAATTAATAAGCCATATTATTGGTTAATTTTATACCATCCTGAACTTTTGTCAAGGAAAAATTGGTTAATTTTACAGTGAGTGGACTTGATGCAGCAAAAATAATGAATAAACAACTTTTTTAAAGGTATGGACTCGCAGCTTTGCTTTGTTTTGTATAAACCCTCAGGTTTTATTACACAAATAATGTCTATTATTGACAGAATCCTTTACAGACAAAGCATCTACCTTGTCTTCAAACTTCTTTTTAAAAATCTATTAAACACCCTGCCCCTATCCCAGGGTTTTACACATGCAAATACACCCCTAAACAGTTTTAATTCTATTTTTTTCCCCTCATCTATCTCCCTGCTTTCCAGATGGACCACCAGCTTCCCACCATTGCCAGCAACAGCTTGCGCATTGTTTGTTTAAAACAAAGATGACGCATTAAATATCATACACGATGTGAGGAGAGGGGCTAGGGATGGTACTCTGGAACCAAAATCCAGTCCAGCACGGTGTTCCAAAGGTTGGCATGTGCAAAGGGATCCAGGATCTGGCCATCCTCTGCCTTTGGGGAAGGCGCTTCCCTTCCCGCCTCGAGGATCCGCTGCCTCCAGAGAGAGTTAAACTTGTGCAAGCGCTCTCCAAATTATACAGGCTAACCAACAATTATGTCATTTCATTCAAACATTCATTCACCCGTCATGTGCCCAGATTAAACAGTAACACTTTGTTTGAAACATTCTGCTGAAATTAGCAGACCAGAGTTGCCTTCACCTATATTTAAGCACTGAGCCCTGCGCCCAACGTAGCCTTGCCTGAACTCCAACGGGTTTAGGCAAGTTTAGCACTTTTATGTGATTCAAAGCCATGCTTTTGTATGCTGCACATGGTTATTAGATGGGTAGCAAAAGCTCTATACAGATAGAGTCATAGGGATATGAAGCTGTGAAGATTTACGGGAAAAATTACAGGAATTTGAAAAGAGTGTGAAAATCTGAAAAAAATTATGAACTTAAGAAGAGGTTGACGTTCACTTATAGCGCCCCCAAAAGTAGTTTCAAGCTGTGATAAGAGGAAACAATGCAAAAAAGCTGTAGTTGTGATGGACCAAAAAAAGCAGAACTGAGTGTAGGGTTTGAAGTTTTGCACTGTTTCCTTCTTTAAGGACAATGATCTGAGACGTGGATTTTCTGAGATATGGATTTTAATCATTTTACTTTGCTTGAAAGCAGAATTGCAGCCAGAGCAGCAGCCCATGATGTCCCAGCCGTGGGACACTGGCACCCCTCACCGCCAGCACGTGTCACACAAGGCTATGGAGCTCCAGGATGCCCAAGGCTGGCATTAATGCTAAAATCTGCAGTGCTACCAACATCTCCAAGATGCCAGTTTGCTGCCATCAGCTTTGTGTGACAGGAGAGAATAGCAGGCAGATTGCGTATCTAATGAGCCACACATACTGAAAATCCACAGCAATCTCTGGAATACATGTGGATTTGTCTAAAACTTTAAAATATGGCCTGGATGATGTCCTGACTGCCAAAACCACAATGAATTCACTGTTACTGTCACTAATCTCCATGTATGTTACATATGGTTGACATTTTTCTTTAACTCTCATATTTTTTGCATGTGTGCGTATATAAATAGGGTAGGAGGGAGGCGAGGAGCAGGCAGACAAACAAACACCCGGCTGGGAAGCACAGCGTTCCCATTAGGCATTGGAAAATTAGTCCATAGTGTGTTATACAGATCTGCAGAGCCTCAAACAGCACGTTCTGCAGCATAGGTGAAGTCTAGGTCTGTCCTGGGAAGCCAGATGTGCCTTCTTGGCCTTATGTTAAAGTGCTCATCCCAAAGTGGGAAGGGATACTCTTGAGTCCTGCTGAATCCAGTGGGAATCTCAAGGCATTTTAATATGATATGGGGCAATCCATCCCCTTTGTGTGTTTCTTCAGGTTGTTGGTTTAGAATATTTATAGAATCACAGAATGGTTTGGGTTGGAAGGGATCTTTAAGCCCATCCAGTTCTACCCCCTGCCATGGCAGGGACACCTTCCACTATCTCAGGTTGCTCCAAGCCCTGTCCAACCTGGCCTTGGACTCTTCCAGGGATCCAGAGGCAGCCACAGCTTCTCTGGGCACCCTGTGCCTCACCACACTCAGCCAGAAATTCCTTCCCAATATCCCATCTAACTCTGCCCTCTGGCAGTGGGAAGACATTGCCCTTTGTCCTGCGCCTCCAGGCCCTTGTCCCAGCTCTCTCTCCAGGAGCCCCTTTAGATACTGGCAAGGAGCTCTTAGACATCCCTGGGACCTTCTCTTCTCCAGGCTGAACACCCTCAGCTCTGCCAGCCTGGATCCAGAGCAGAGGGGCTCCAGCCATTTAATACACACTTCAGCTTAAAAGATTTGATATTCATATCATACACATTGACCACTGATCAGAATATGAACTTTGCAGAAACAGGAATAAATCCCCTTCTCCTAGCAATGCAATACTATATGGTGTGCTGGCAGAAGAGTTGTATGTGAACTAAGAAATAATATTTCATGCATTCCTTTTACTTTCTAGGCAAATTTATGCCAGATTTTATTCCACTACAGCGTTACAAGTGGTGCTGCTTATCTCTGTTTCCGTGCACTTCTACCAAACAGTAGGTCAGCTGAAAACTTTGTTTACTGCCTGAGGAGAAGCAAATAGTAGTCATGCATGGTTGGCAGGGGCTCACGGTGTGATATATTCACTGCTGTTATATGGCTCATCATATAATTTAAGTCTACTGTAAACAGTCTATTTATGATACACATCCCGTTTGGACATGCAAATTCCTTGGCTTCTAAGAACAGCATTTCAGGGATGGGTATGTTCCTTCTAGCACGTGGTGCTCACTGTTGGTAAGTTTAATAATAAAGTGAATGTGGTTCTAGAAGAGGAGAAGACCTGTCTTAATTTTTACTTGAAATAAACACAACAAAATCTCATGCTAGCTATTTCTTTGGTGGCTATTTCCCAGGTGATCTACTTGCTCCCTTTGCCTTTTTTCCAAGTCTGTTCCCAACAAGCTGCTTTCCCAGGACATCCTACAGCAATTTGCTTTTCTTCTTTGTTAAAGCTGTAACCTCTCAGATGATGCTGCAGGGATGGTACCCACAGCAAAACAAGGGCAGGTCTACTCAAACACAGAGAACAGCTCAGGTAAGGGCTCTAGGGATGGGTGAAAAATTCTGCAGTCAAAAAAAGCAGACGGTGCTACACCCCTGAGCTTCCCAGGACTGTCACACCAGGGACTCTCCCTGTTGAGTTTCTCTCTTTCACCATATCATGTCCATGATAGCTCACACTCCAATTTTGGGAAGAGCAAACCCTGAGCACTGTAATACCCTGATGAGCCCCAATGCTGTGCATGAGCCCTCTTTTCCTAGTCTCTCTGACAGACCATTTTTGAGTTTTATTTGCCTCCTTTCCATTTGCCATTCAGATTTTGCAGAAGACACTCCAGCAGCCACACGGCACAGACTCAGGAACAACACCCCTGTTTGTGTGCTGCACCACATTTTGGACAAAGAGGCTGCACCTACACATGCCAAAGCCAAAGATACTGGTCTTAACACCGATTTTTTAAATTTGATTTTACTTTTGAAGAGCTTTGGGTTGCCTAAAGCCAACACTTCTCACAAAAGTCATGTGGTAGCGTTCTCTGCACATGCTAGGGGAGAGCAAATTTCCAAGTATTTCTAAAATCCTACCAGGCTGGATCCTACCACTCAGTCTTCAAAATTATCCTCCCCCGTGACTTTAAACAGACTTTATAAAGGGATGTGTCAGTAGCAAAAGGCATTGGGAATCTCTGGGCTTTCTGCAGGTGCATGTGGAGGCACGGGAGGAACGGCCCCAGCCCCGTCCGCCAGAGAGAGCGCTGCCGTGTTCCTGAGAACAAGGACAGCATTATTCCGGGCTCAGCGTCCATCCCAGCAGATGAGCAGCGGGGGAGAGGGTGTCATCCACTCTCATTTTTGAATATAGCAGGCAGTTTTCTAGATTGCTAGATTTAAGTCCCTCCATTGCTGCTGCGTGCTCTGATCTATGCTGTAAATATCTTCTGCAAGCCAAGAACGATGGTAATGGTGATAAACATCAATATCTGTGCTGTGCCTGGGCTGGGCACAGCAGCTACACACACACACGGAGTCTGCACTCCAGAAATTTTAATATCGTCAGCAGACAAATAGAAAGAAGAAAAGAAACAGTGGCGCTCCCACTCACGCTCCTGACAAACTGTGCTGTTGCAGAACCAGTTAAATAGTTTGCCCAAGGCCACAAAGAAAGGCTGTGGCTAAGCTGGAAGGGCACCCAACCCCTGCACATTTCCAGCCACGTGCATCAGTCCAGGGCTTTCTACTAGTAAAGATTAACATATTCAATACTTCTCTGAATACTTCTGAATAATTGTAACCACCACTTACTTTCATCTGAGTGGCTGTGAAAAGCTACATCATCCTTTGGTTTAATTTCTTTCCCCAAGAAAAATTGCATTTGAAAAGAGCACGAGCAAGTCTGGACCTGCCAATTACACTACAGTACCAGGACAGAAAAAAAAAAATCACATAAAGTTATTCCTGATGTTATATATGCTCATGTCAGTCAGGGCCTCTAAAGAGCCAGAAAACATTGACTGCAACTTGTTCAAAGCAGACCTTACAAAAACACAGCTGGTCTCTGAGTAGTTGTAGGTATTTTGTGGCCATTTCATGACTACCACAGTGCTTAAAATCTGTCACAGTGGAGGTGCAAGAAGAGCTGGTTTGTTCTTTACAGAACTGTGCTCATCTTCAAAAAAAAAAAAAGTGTTGAGAAAGGCATGAGGGAGGGATGGCTGTGAGAGCCTTGATAGTAACAAACTCACTCAAAACTTGCCCCCTTCTCTCTGTCCATGCTGGAGCCCACGTGAAAACTGATTTTGTGAGCCAGAAAACAGGGCTGCATTCAGCCTTCACCAGCCCGTATGTTCCAATGCTCAAAGACAACCCACACTATTCATTAAATACCATAAATTAAAATTTATGGCAGGTATATGCATAATTTAAATCATTTAATGTATGCAATTTATGCCAAATAACAAAGAAAAATATTGCATGATGCCAGTTCTGATTAATGTGATCAAACTTTACATTTCTTTGGAGCTTCTCCTAATGAAGGGCAAGCAGAAATTTCCCCTCACTAACAACTTCCCAGCTCCAGCTTTACTTTCTAGTGCTTTTCCTTGTAGCACACATCATTCATTTTGCTGAGCAACTACATTCACTCCTATTAGGCAGCTATTAATTACTGGGCCCTAATGGCAAGGTGACAGTGCATCACATCGCCATCGAGGAGTGCAGACTGGAAAGTTCACCAAGAACCGGGTTTGGAATAAAAATGAGGTTTTGTATCCTCATCTCCTCCTTGCTGAGTGTATTGTGCACAGGGTGGACGTCCGTGCCCAAACGGCCAGAGCAGGGCTGGGGGTGGAAAACTGGTCCCTGGCTGTTCAGGATGGCTGAAGGAATTGCTCTGTGCAGCGCCTGACCTGCACAGCTGGATTAGGATTGCTGTTGACAGGCATCCCAGGGAGAAGGGGAATACGAAACAAAGAGGCAGGGAAAGCCGAAGGTCCTCTGGAAAGGAGGGAAGGAAGGGGACTATCCTCTTCTCATTGCATTTGGAAACAGATGTTCTCAATATCCCCAGCTCCGAAGGGTAGGAAGTGGTGAGCACAAGTTGGGGAGAGCGGGTACTTTTGGCAAACAGCGCCAGTTCGGTTTTTTTTACTTTCTGGAGAACTAAAATGAATAGTGGTTTTAGTGGCATTTGAATCTGTCCATGGCATCTTCCTATCTGCTTTTGAGATCTGCTTCCTCCCAGAGCCCTGGAGAAAGAGCCCAGCTGAGGGAGCAGCGAGCTGGTTTCACAACATGTGAAACTCAAGAAGGGTATCCGAAAACCCGCACCCCAAACTGAGCCCTTCCACACTTCCAGAGCAGATGTTCCAGGCACCAACAGACTCGTGTGCCTCTATTCATCCCCTACACGCACTTTCCTCTTTAAAGGCATCTGGGGTCTGTTCTGCCATCGCCGTGCCGGGATTTATGTACGTTGTTCCCATTAGTGTTAATGGTAGTTAGACACATAGAGCCATTCCTCTCACACTTCAGGAAGAGAACAGAGCCTTATGGGTGAAAAGTTTGCTATTAAGGATTCTTAATACAATGGAAACATTCTGTCTCTTTTAATTGTAATTTACGTCTAAGTGTAACCGCTCTGGGTTGGGAAAACCAGGATTCAGTCCAATTCAATTATGCAATTCTTGCCACCTGGTAAGCCTTGTTATTTTATAAAGAGTACTGTAGTAGAACTGGCAGATTCATTCATGTTCAGAGCGTAAGCGCCCTACACTGTGTAATCACTGGCTCATAAAGGAGAGCGCCACACGAAAGTCAACCGCTCAATTATAACACAATCTTTAAAAAGGAATATGCAAAACCATGAGGCGAGATTCCTCTTTGGTTCAGCTGGTTTACAATTACAAGTTCACTGGGGTCTTTGCTTTGCAAAGCTTTCTGGTACAGGTTCAGCCTCGAGTTAAACCTGAGCTCAAGGCAGGGCTCTGGCACAGCTCTCGGCACCTCCTTGCAGACGCCGGCGGATAATCTCCATCCAGAGGGCATTGCTGGGAGGGGATGCTAAATCACAAGCCTGCAGGAAGGGTTTTATTGGGCTAATGCACATTCACTCTGACTTAGCTAATGAAGCTGCAACAAGATAATACAGGAAAGAAAAATATGGCCCCGGCGACTGGGAACGCTTTCATTAGCACCAGCACACGGGCACCTGACAGCCCATCCAAACCCCGTGCCACCCTCCATCCCCACAGGCTAACCAGCTTCCCCACATCCCACCCTGCTCAAACCCCTCAGCATCACAGCACTGACTGCCCCTATCAATGGCAGAGGAACAGATATAATTTTTTGTAGTAGACAGTGAATAGATATAGAAAAAGCCAGTGGAACAGCTTTAACCTACACAGGGTAGCAACTGTCCAAGGGAAAAATTTTCCTTGCCTTCATCAGCTTTGGCCAAGCCTCGTTCATACACTCTGCCTGCTGCAGGCACTGAACAGGAGCTGGATGTTCAAAGGACATGGATCAGAAGGCAGGACCAAGACTCACCTACAAGCAGCCGAAGCTTCTCTAAAGTCACACCCCAAGACCACAACTGGAAGGCTAGTTATGTTTTTACGAAAATACCAGCATCTAAAGTTTATTTTGCAGCTCTCTCTCTGCATTTCTGTATTCTAAGCTAACAGCCAAAATTTGCAGTAGCCTCAGAAAGTTTGGAAACACTTGGAAGGACCCAGGTGGACTAGTCAGCTCAGCCACGGTAGGGACAGAGGGTCTGTGCTCATTATTGCTGTTGTCACTGCTGTCATTTGGCCTCTTGACACCACTCCACAATTCAGGATGAGCATTTTCAGCCCATGTTGGATGCCTCCTCCCAGCCAGAGCAGACTAAGCCAAGGTTTTTCTTGCGTGTGCAAAGGAGAGGGATGAGGGGGACATAGCCAGGGTTTACTAATTCCAGAAAAACTCCAGGAACTCCCCACCTGACAGCTCTGCACCTCTGACAGCAACAGTGGGATGTTTTGAAATCTCACACCTTGTAAATAGGAGAAGCACAGCCCAATCATAAAAATGTAAAGTATTAATTAATAGTATAACTTCAGTTTGTATTCCAGCTCCGACATAATGAACCTGCCAATTTTGATTGCAAAGTGAAAACTCATCTCTTTATTTTGGACAAATAGGGTTAAGCTTCTTAAGCAATTCTTTGTTGTTTTGACTTCAACAATTTATGCAAATGAGATGTTAATTAGGGTAATTGTAACTTAAATTATGCTTGTGTAAACCTCTCCATTGGTAGGAAAGTGTGGGAATCCAGACAACTGGTATTTAAAGCAGCTGTACTAACTCACTTCTGAAAGCAAAGCATACCAAGATCACTTTCATGTCTTTACAATTTGTTTTTATGAGGTGATAACATTTTTACAAATACCATCATTTTTGCTTTTTTATATTGTAAGTGACAGTCTGACATTTTACAACTGGCTTATTGAAAACAAGAATTGAGCACTCTCGCTGTAACGGACATTAACTGCTCAATAGAGATTCACATGCTAATGAGGTGAGAGGGGCTCCAGAAAGTTTTGATAAATGCGACACACACTCTAACTAGCAGTGAATGTGAGTTGACAAAGAACATCTACACCAGGGTTCAATAAAATGTAACCCTTTAAATTAATCATACTGGCAGTATTTAATAGAATGCACAACAATCTCTTTTCTGATGGCTATAAAGCAGAAGAAATGCAAAGTCTCGACAAATGAAAGTTCCCACATTTCCCTCTTCACACTGCTACTTCCATTCGAACTCCGACAATTGGTAAAAAAAGGTAGTTACTGTAAATAACAAAGTAGGAGGTTTAATTGTTTCCTTCTTTTAAAGCAGGATGCTTTTCTTCACATTTATTTGTCTGGATTCTATTGAGCAAATACCCCGACTCGAAAGATTGATCATAAAAAGCATCACCGGTTGCACTCGGAAGGAAGTTTAAGGATACCGTCGGAAGGAAGTTTAAGGATACTGTACAGCAAAGAGAGGCTTAAATGACCAGCTTTCTGCCGGGCCTTTTTTCAGCCAAACTTGGCAATTTTTTTCTTTCACTAAATATAGCTTGAAGGAAAATATGCCACATCGGTTAATCAGAAGCAGAAAGCAAAGTTCAGAGGCTTCGTTCACACCGAACTCCCCAGACTTTGCCGAGATTTGCTCCAGCGAGAGCAAAGCTGGAACTTGAGCGCCAGCATCCAAGAAGAGGAGGTGGAAAATTCTTCATCCCAGTTGTCTTACGAGTTTATTTTTTATTTTTGTGTCCTGCCAGTCCTGGCCCAATGACACCAACAATTACACGTGAACTTGCATGATCTCAGGAAATAAAACTATTGGAAGGCCGATCGCCTCCACACGTTACACTAAGGCGTTATTTCTTCCTAAAGTGACAATCCTTAATACCCTTTTTGGGTTTAGCCCGTTTTAATCTTGGCAGGAAGTGTAAATCTGTGCACTCAGCAGCATCACAGCCTTGCTGGCTGTCAAAATTTTGCCTCCGCCAATGCTTGAGAGGTATTCTTGTCATTTCACTGGGGTAGGAGACTTCTCTGTCTGACATACAAGATCTCCCCAAGTAGTACAACTTGCCAAAACGCCGGCACACATACCCTGCTCGCTGCCTTTCATTTTGGTAACTCAGACTTGCTCTCTCAGCAGCTGCTGGAGGGCTCTATGCAACACAAGGAGGGAAAGAAAAGGAAAACATCCAAGAATGAACCCAGAACAAAACCCTCCACCCACCTCCCCATCGCCTTTGGACTTTATGAGCTCCCTCCAGCACATGCTGAAGTGCTCCGCAGCGAGTGCCCGGGCGCTGGGCCTGCGTATCCCAACACGTGGCCGCGCTCCCTGAGAGGTGTCGGGGCTGCTCGGCTCCGCTCCGCGCGGGAATGGTGAGCCTGGAAACGCGAGCGAGCGCAGGAAGGCATGCTGCAGCTCTGGAATGGCCATTTAGCCAAATTGCATACCTGTGCTGTGTCAGCTATATGGTAGATTCATCTCATTCCATTGGTCTAATGGATAGCAATTGAATTTAATTAGCAAAACTACTTTGACTTAGTCTCATACTGTGCTGAATGTAATGAAATCTTTCTCCTCTCTCTCTCTC
Organism: Ammospiza caudacuta; assembly: GCF_027887145.1. Classification (NCBI taxonomy): domain Eukaryota; kingdom Metazoa; phylum Chordata; class Aves; order Passeriformes; family Passerellidae; genus Ammospiza; species Ammospiza caudacuta. The sequence continues at coordinate 45,793,833 of NC_080599.1, read as the reverse complement.
TCTCTCCCCCCCTCTTTTTTTTTTCCCTCAAATAAAGAATGTCCTTAACTGCATTCCACCGTTAGAATATTAAAAGCTATATATGTTACTCTTAAGGACAGAGTACAGCCATCCCCTTTCACAGGCTTTAGATTTAGTTATTGTATTACATAACATAAAATAATTAAAAAGATACTTCGATAGTTACACACAGTATAAATTCAATTACCGCGATGTCTCCATTAAAAGCACTTTTATAGTATGAATAAAATGCAAATCCTCTTTAGAGATCGATACCAGAAACATAATTCTATGCTTCATCCTGAGAAGGAAGTTAGCCTTAATAAATCATCCTCTTAGATTAAAAAAAGAAAAACGTTTCAAAGATAGGAATTTGAAGGCAATTCTCTGAAGCAGACATCCTGGTCTTATTTCTGCTGGACTCATTTTTTAGCAGTGAGGTTCATGGGCTGCACCTCCTGCTTCCATAGAGCCCCTGCCAAGGAGAAGGATGCCGAGGAGAAGAAAAGCCCCGGCCACGCGCGCTGGCGCCGCAGCTCTGCCAGGATTTATTGAAACTCCCCGGATCCAGCCGCGAAAACTTTGCAGCAACTTGTCCCCCTCCCAAAATAAAAGTGCAAAGCAATTCCTCCAGATGAGTTTGGAGGGAATGTTCCTACCAAGCCTAACTTTTGCCTGGCTGGGCACAGCGAGACAAGTTCCTATGATTGATTATCGTGGTATCTCTGGATCTCTGACTTTGAACCATAACCTTTTTTGCGCACAATGACAGTTGGGACCTACCATTTGCCATCTGTAGAGATGGTGGGGGAGAAAAGGACTTAGCTTACATTAATCAACCAATTAAGAACAGACTTAAACAAAACACTAAAGCATAATAAAAACCTGACTGCTTAATAGCTTTCTACTCTTAATAGTTGCCTTCCTGTAGTCTGCTGATGGGAGTAGCATCACTCTCCCTGGTCAGGGACAGGGCTCTGGCTCTGGGGCTGGGCTCTACCTGATCTCATATGGAGCTGAGGGTCCTCTGCGCTGAGCAAGACCAAGACCCCTACAGCAAAAGAAAAATAGAAAAGTTTGGAAACATAAGTTTTAAATCACAGCCATACAATGTAGCTGGGCTCTCCCATCAACTCTGACTATTAGAGAATTATTTTAGTGAGTGCAAAATTAGTAACTAATCAAAGACACAAATCACTGCTTCAGGAAGAATTAACCTTTTCTTTCAAAGTTTGGGCAGTATCCAGGGACCCCAGATATTTTGTCACTGCCCTCTCCTCGTGGCTGGCAACACATCCTGAAGGAGAGACTGAAACAGCCGCTGAATAACAGGGAGTGGATTCGGCACTCGGCTGATCCGAAGAGGCTCTGGAGAGAGGAGATCCAGAACCTGTCCCAACAGCTCAGAGCCTAATTCTGCTCTCAGGGATGGTGGGTTAAACCACTCTTGTGCAAGATGGCAGAGAAATCTGGCTTTCTGTTGGGAGGTTAAGCAGACACCTTGTACAGTACACATTCTGCACTGCGGCAAAGGAGAAGAGATACCTCCACATTTCTTCTTTGCATCTGCAGCTGATGAGGTTGCAAGGCCAAGACTAATAAACCTGGACCAGTATCACCAAGAGGCACCACAGCAGCATCTTGAACAGCTGCTTGTTTCTGTTGCCTCTGGGTACCCACCAGTGCAGCTCTTCGGAGACCTCTTGGATTGTCTACTTAGTGAAGCTCTAGGAGACCATGCATTCTCACTGATAAAAAATAACACATTTATTGGAAGGAATCATCTCTAAATCCAGGCATTTAATACATGTCTGGATATTTCGAAATCATCCCTCCACTGTGTCCTGCAAAAGCAGTAGAGTGTGTTCTTGGTAAAAGAGATGAAGTGTATTTACGTCAAGGTGTACAAAAAACCCTTAAATGACTCAAGATTCGAGCAGCCAAGAAAACGTACAGTGTTACTGCAATGAACATGTTTTTCTGATATTGAATAACTGAAATTTGGAACAAATTTGCAGAGGTTGGCCAAGATGGTCTCTCCATCCCTGCGCTTTACGTCTCTTTGTCTATTGTTCTTTTTAATATATTGCATCTGTAAAAAAAAATTGCAACCTACTTTATACAATTACTACACTGAAGTCCCAAGCAATCTATCAAGTTGTCATACATTTTCTTCACATTAAACCTTTTTAAAATCTTTCCTTTTTTCTACATTTCAAGAAAATGCAGAAGAATATTGGCTTGGCCCAAAGGCAGCACAGTGAAACATGTCGTTCATCAAATCCGGTAACAAGAGGAGTTTGTGATACTGTGTCAGGAGAAGAAATAATCCCCAAAGTGGCATGTTGAAGTTTTGGAAGGTTTGTAAATCAAGAAAATTCAGACCATCAATAAACCTGCAATCAACAAAAAAAACCTGGAAAAATTCCATGTGAGCTGGTTCTGGTTACGGAGGTTTGGTGAACTCCCTTTTCGCGGCACTTCAAGCACCCGAGACGCGGATCTGAGGTTGCCGCTGCTCTGTGTCCCCTGAGGGAGGGACAATGACATGGCCGGGGCTCATGGGGCGGCCGGACACCCGTCTGGGTCATGGAAAGCACGGTGTTACCAAAGACTATTTATTATTAAGGAAAATGCTTTCATCTGTTGATGGCACCCAGAAACAATGAGCAGGAACACGAAGCAACGGGTGGGTGAGAGGGAAGGCGAAGGGAAACCGGGAATTATTTCAGCTGGAAACTGGACGAAATGCTGGGAGGAGGGGGATTATTTTGCCTGTTAGTTTAAAAACTCTCCTTGTCGAGGTTTGCAGCATTTGAGTGACCATCTCTACAGCAGTGTGCAGAAATAGAGATATTGCCTTAATGTCCATCAGCCCTTTATAAACAAGCTTCATAAGGTATGGGATAAAGCTCTAAGGATGGGAAGACGATGATCTCTCTCCTAAGAACTACAGGGAAAAATTTTACCTCCAACTCTTCCTCTATCCCTCTTCCCTTTATTGCCTACTCCAAAAGAGAGTTCCTGCATCCCCTGGGAGCCTCAGGAACTCCCAGGTACCATGGCTGGGCACTCATCACTGGGTGCCAACACTTTTGGGATTGTAAGATAACATAAATAAAGGCAAAATGTCAAGTGCTTTGCCTTCCATGGTTTCGAAATGCCAAAACCTCTGTTCCTGAACCCGGCTCACGCCGTCAGTCCCACTTCTTGCAAAACAAAGAAATTTGTTTAGGCTCCAGGAAATCTCACGTGTTACCGCACTAATTTGAGCCCAACTGCATTTGTGGTATTGTCAGGCCTTTATAGGACGATCCCATGTCCATTCCCAATGTAGGAAAAAACCCGTGTGCTTAATTATCTTCTTTAATAATTCCATGGTATGTGGTTTATTAAACAGGCTCCTTATTTGTAAACAAAATCAGAGGCACAAATGTGCGGCGATAGTCGCACTTCCTGGCGAAATAAGAGGCAGACAAAGAGCCCTAATGATGCACCAAAAATGCTCACCAAAAGTGTACTCTTTAAAAAGATCACCAATTTAATGCTTTTTGTATTTCATTTATCAGCCATGTAGTCATCATTCCCCTCCCTACCACCATCTGTACACACTTTCCCAATAGACCATCACAGCTGTCCCGTTTCTCACACAAACAGTACCTTTTATATGCTTCCCAACTGTTTTTAATAACTGTTCTGTGCACAGCACTGTACTTCCTTTGTTTTATTTTTTTCCGCCCTTTTTTTAAAAAATATGAAAAAGAGATATAAGCCAAACAAACAGGTCATCGTCACAATCAGTGGAGGAAGGCAATTAAAATGTTAAAAGCTTCCATGGCCACTGACCCGTCCTCGAACTGTGCCAGTAGCCCCAGCACAGAGCTGGAAAGTTCCCTGGAGAAGTTGCTAAGGTAGACAACACTTGTTAAAAAAACCCATGCACATGAGCAAGACTGCCTGAGAAATCCCTCACCCTTTTAAATGAGGAAATATTATTAATATTAAATACTGCTTCTGCAACCAGAGAAAGTTTTTTGAGTCTTTCGAAGTCCATTTATCAGCTCCATGACATCACTGCCCTGTATTTTGGAACTGTGTGAACAGAAATGTCCCATTCTCTTTTCAAACTCCGACTCATTTAACTCTTTCCAAATGCCCTGTGTAACCTGACTTTGCATCATGGGTGCTCCTGCCTTCCCTTTGGCCATCCCAGAATTGCCAGAGCCCCAAACTGGGAAGAACTGCACAAAACCCATGATGAAGGCGCTGTGCAGCCAAGGTAACTCAGCCCCAAGCCTGGGCAAACAAAGCCGCTTGCAAAAGGCAAAACTGGGAAGAGATCCAGCCAGGAATGGGGAGAAAAGCAACAATTCCATAGTGACCCATCTCATGGAAACCTACCCTACCAACAGGACATTCAGGAATGAAAACTCTCTGTATTTGCTTTTGTCCAGGGCCATGTCCACAGCAAACTTCAGCAGGCTGCAGGGAGATAGGAGCACACAAACAGTCTCTCCTTTTGCACTGTACAGGACCACAGCAGGTAACCCAGCCTGGGGACGGGACAGGGACACTGCTCATACCATCCTCATCCCCCAGACAGAGAGCTTCACACCCTGGGGCTGCTCCCTGTGAGACACACCTCAGTCTTCTAGGGGAGAGTTTATTACTAAAGACCACGCACATGGAAAACAACTGGTCTGCTCAGTTCTCACCATGATTTTGCCCTCCAGCTTTTGACTGAAAAAGAAACAATGTCCCTGTTTAAAGTGGGAGTCGAACACATTATTTTGCCTAGAAATCATACTCATATATCTAGGTTAGAAAGAACAGACACCTTGAAGATGCACTTCTAAAACACAAGTGTGCACCCCCAAACGGCCCTGAGCTCCGTGGCTGGGTGTTTGTAAAGGCATCTGCCTGGGAAGAATCTAAATCAGAACTGTTGTAGGTGATATCCTTTTCTGAGAAAAATAAAAAAAATATCCTGACCACAAAAATCCCACTCTCAACTGATTGCTGTGTGTTTTTCCCAACTTTTCCAGAAATACCCAACCTCCGCCCGCCGCAAGGGTTTGGCTGCTACCGAGGCTGGTGCTGCCCCAGCCAGGCAAACTGCTTGTGAAACTTTCACATGAAATTATGCAGGGCTTGCTTTTTAGATAAGCAACAACTACTTTTCTCTTTTTAACACAAAACCCGAACATAAACAGGTTTGCTGGCTATTTTTAATGAAGTCCTTGTGGCATGAGGAAAAGTCCTCATCACCACACAATAAAAGCATTGCAGTGGCTATCTTCCCTAAAAGCATCCCAACAATAGCTGGGCTTGAGAAAAGCATCCCAATACAAAGAATTCATTCTTCTGATTTACTTGAAACTACTTGGCCTCAAAAGGAAAAAACAAAAACAACCAAACCTGAATTAAATTTAAATTTTACCCTATGTTTCCAGCATCACTCAGGGATTTGGCCATTTTGTTCTATATCAAATTAAAACCTTATTGGGTAAAAAGATCAGACAAATTTCAAGTGAATACCCTTAGGATGAAACCTGTTTGACAATGTATTTTTGCTTTAAAATCTTCAAAGTGAGTGTTTATCTTGACAATAAATGTAGCAACTATCTAACTTGTCTTTTGATACGATTACAGGAGTGCATCCCTGTTCGTTCAGTGCATTACAACGTATTTTAAACACAAAAATGGTGATTTAACCAGACCCAATGTTTATTACAAAGCTCAGGCAGCTCATTATCTGTCCCTCATGCACAAGATTAAAGTGGTAGATGCAGAAAAACACTGCATGAAAGAGGCTGTCCCAACACTTTTCATTTAGCTCTTCACCCCTTGTTTCTCCTGAAGCCTTCGGCAGACTTTGCACAGAGCCGAAAACTTCCCCCTTGCCAGGGGCTTTCCAGAGTTTAGCTGTAAGGAGATGCCTCCCCATGAAATACTCCTCACAAGTGTGTAAATGCATTTTGCAACCTAACAATCCATGCATGGTGGATTTCCTGGGCTGAAGAGCACTCCTGCCTTCCCATTGTGGGCTACTTACAATGATGGAATCCTTTGGGTTGGAAAAAATCTTTAAGAAAACCAAGTCCAACTGTATTGAAAGTGAGGTGACAGTGGCTGGGATTAGACCAGAGATGCACAGCACAGAGGACAGTGCAGAACAGGTTTAAGAGTTTGTTTAGATACCAATGCTATGGCCATACCATGGATATGACAAATGGATTAAACCAAGGAGCAGAAACAACACCGGCTACCTCTCTGTGGCCAAGGGCTCGGTGACATGGTGGCAGTCTGGAGGATATGCTGTCACCTGCAGCTCTAATGGGTGTATGCCATGCTGGTTTTACACCTGTGGAAGGTGTGTTCCACCCCTCTGGGCACCTCTCTGTGCCACCATCCAGCTCCCCATAGTCACAGCAAGAGCTGGGGATGGACACAACCTCCCCATGCACCAGGTGAGATGGGAAGGAGAAACCCACTTAGCAGTCCCCTCACGTAACACCAGGGCCTTCCCACTGCACCCTGAGGGTGTCCTGCTGGAGGAGACCTCAGTGATACACCCTTCTGTGATGCTTTTAAACCACCTTTTTACATTGCACAAAAATCCAGAGTACCAGCAAGTTTTCTCTCATTGACCAAACAACACCAGGTACCGCACTCACCAGCACAGCCTGTTCACCTGGCCAAATAACCCCACTTTGGATACCTACCAACCCCACGGTAATTTTTTGTTTTACTACAGATATATCTTACCCCAAAACATGAATATGCTGAAATATCCAATCATGTTCTGGCACGATTGCCAAAAAAAAAAGCCCATGGCAACAAAGACGACAGCTTGCCAATGGCAGCTGCTGCACGCACACACAAAATTAAACTATATTCTTCTGAAAAGGGATATTATTATGGCATTTGTTTCCCCCCACCCTCACCCATTCCCTCCCAAAATAAAGGGGGAAATATCAACACATCTTAAACATTAGGAGAGATGGATTTGAAAAAAAAAAACAACAAAGGAGGCATGGGATGGAGAATTTAGGGTTTAATAGGAGATCCATTTGGGATTGGGGCTGAATACATGGAGCCGCCCTGAAATATTGGCTCACCTAGGGGAGCTGTATGGCACGAGCAAGTAAAACATAATTTAGGAGGCCTGAGGATGCTGAATCGCCTCAAGTTTGGTCAAGCTATCCCTCGGTTACAACACAAATCTGCAAACACACTTGTGTGCATTAAAGAGCAGCTGATGACACCCATCCGTGCCTCCTTCCCCCCAGTGTGGACCTGCCAAGTGCCTCCCGAGCTGCGATGCAATGCACAAGGGAGCCGTCTCCTCACTGTGAAGATAAATGTCATATTGGACCTCTGACATCATGTATTCTCCAAGTAATTATTTTTGATATCATAAGAGTTGTACAGGGTGCACAATAAAATTAAAAAGTAGAAAGCAAGGTTAATAAGATTATCGTGTTGGTATAATAGGTAATGCATTTTGCAGTATATCCTTAAATCTGCCCTCTCCAAGCATAATTAAATAACTGTGATTTATATTTTAAAGGAACGCAGACAGGCCGTGTATCCTCCTACCCACATATGCTAATTACTTTCAGCCCCTAAAAATCACACAGTTGTTTGCAGCTTTTTAATCCTCATGTGTAAATAACCCGACTCAGGTCCAAGTTGTGAACAATAAAGTCCAGGAAACTTTCAGAAGAGCTTGTCATTAAACCCATCTTGATTTTATCTCACTGATCTAATGGCACTGAGGTGCCGATACCAGCGGGAAGGAGGAACGACTCCCTGGGGCCTTCACGCCGTGACACCGGGACAGCGCTCAGATTGGAAGGGTGGATATTAATGGAGAAAAGATCAACACCCTTCAGGAGGAGCCAATGGAGGCACAAGCCCAGGATACCCCACCTGGGTCTCTCTGTGGGTCTGGGTGCTCCGTGGTGACACCGAGATGGCAGGCCACACGAGCCCACACGCTCCGCTCTAGGCCGAACGCAACCGCGCCGCTCTCCATTTTGACTCGCACGTGAGAGCCTGGCACACAAAATGGAGGCCCTCGTGTGCTTTACAGGCAGCAGCCACGAATCCAGCCCAAATCCACCCGCTCTACGTGCCACATCCTGCTCCTACATCCCTAAATGATGGTGCCACACACAGGGCTGAGCTCAGGCGTCTTACATTCACCCCTGGGGTAGGGACATGGGGCAATGGTGGCTAGAAACACTTAATATATATCAATACTCTGTTTTCTCTTTGAAATTAATCACACTGTGACGATGCGTTTGTCCAGGCGCTGCCCTTGCAATTTGGGATAAAATGCTGCAAGCCCCAGATGAACTTGCTGGTTTAAAACTGCCCCACACATCTGAGGCACCACGACCCAGGTGTTGATTTCAGTCACAGTTTTTGGTGGCTCCCATAATGCAGGAGAGAATTAACAACAACCGGAGATGCAGTTGCGCCACATGAATGGGAAAACCAAAGCGATTAAAATGAATTTTAGTCCACCAACAAGGCTTATCTACCACAAGACCTCACTGGCATGAGGAAATGTCCGGGTTGGCTGCTGTTAGGAGGCTAAAATAATTTCCCCTGAATTTACAGCCTGTAATTTAATCATCAGCTCCAGCCCTTGTCTGGAGGAGAGGAGCAGGGGCAGAGTCAGATCCATGGCTCCCAGTGAGGATGCCCCAAATTCATTTTGCTGGGGACAGTCCCTGAGGCCTGGAGGGTCCCACATGTGCAGAAAAGTGCAGGCTTTTGGGGAGGGGTTGAGGCGTTTTGGAGCAGCGGGTTGGAATTTGTTTGCTGGTTGTAAAAACCTCACCAGTGCCTGAACCAGAAGCATCAGGGGGAGGAGGAGGAGGAGCTGTGAAGAAGCTCAGGGCACAGAAAGCAAGGGATGCCCTTTCCTTTACATGCGAACGGGGAGAAAATACATAATTGTAATAATAAATAGCGGGTTTTATGAACAATTAGGATTCCACTGTCTCTTTGAAGGGTTTGAAAAGCTGACACGATGTTTTGGGTTCTCCAGATTCAGCTTTGAGGCCTCAACCAAGAGAAACATTCAGCCCCGCTGTGTACAGCAGTGACCACAACAAAGATTGTGGTTTCTCCCACACTCGCCTTAAATAGATCTAAATTAATGCTATTCATCATTGGGTGGAAAAGAAGGGAAATATAAAAGTGCAGTTGCTTGTAGAAAAGCCAGAAGCATTGGGCAACTTTCTTACAGGCTTCTCCTGCTTTTGCACCTCGAAGCAAGGAGGCATGGAAATAACACACCCTTTTACTGCGCAAACCCATCACCTGGAAAACATCCTGGGCATATGAAATACGCCTTTATCCCGTGTTTATTTGTTGTTGCTGTTGTTGTTGTTGGAGAAAGGGAAAAGCTAAACCACATGACTGAACTCCTGCCAGGGGTTCGTGATAGAGCAGGCCGTCCCGAGTGCCGCACCAGTTAGTATCTGAATTATCACGGATACTCACCGGCTCAGTTACACCCGCACAGGGAGAGCAGTTGTCCCACCTAAATCCTGCTTCTGTCAGCTCCCACCCTGCTCGTGGCTGCAGCGAGCAGCCAGTCCTGCTCCCCTAAGAGGAGATCATCCAAAGGTGGGGATATCTCTCTGTGCCACGCGGGGTGTGTAGGTCGCCGTGTCCCATGCATGCCCACGATAGGTGGGTGCGTGTGAAATTTGGGGTGTTGAGGAGCTGCGGTTGTCCTCTCCTCACCTCTCCTGACTGAGACAGAGACCCAGGCTCCCACCACTGACTTTTTATGGGTACTTTTTGTAATGCTAAAACAACACAAAATCTGCCTTTCCCTTTATTCCTCGAGGGCAGAAATACTGTGAGATGTCTTAGTGTCACTTTTTTTTCTTTAAAGCTACAGATGTCTCACTTTGGCAAAAAATAATGGAGCAGAAAAACAACTTTATCAGCCCACAAATACTAAAATCTCAGCTGACCGTTGATCTGCTCAGGTTCTCCTGCACATGCATTGGGAGCCCTGTGCAGGGAACACGTGTGAGATACCTGCTGCGAAGCTGCCTGAAGTGGTTTTCTGGTAAGAGTAAATGCAATCTGTCTGCAGAAAAAAACTTTAAGGACTGTTTTGGATATATACTGGAACAGCCATGAGCTGGAATTAGGTTTTTCAAAGCATTATAGGTGGAAGGAATGCCATGGATGCTTTAAAACTCTTCAGATAGGCGTAAAAAGGACATATACATTACGCATTATCTCCACAGAACAAACACCATTTGAAATGTGCCCCTTTTTAGCTACCATTATGATCTGTCTAAAGAGCATTTCGGTTGAAACTTGGGAGGAAAGAAGAAGAAGAAAAAAAAAAAAGCCCACTGATCTTACACCTGCTCTTTAGCAGTGGGAAGTAGGTTCTCAATCTGTTAACATGACCATCTGGCCAATCTGCATATCACGGCTATCTGGATTACCATACGATGGAATGACAATAACGTAGCCAAAACAAAAGTAAAACGCATCAAAAACTAACAGGAGCGCAAGCCCTTTTGATTTCAAATTAAATAATAAATGTGGTATCAGAGCAGAGCGAGAAAGTCAGCTAAATAATTAAAAATGAGCCTTCGCTGTGGCATAATTAAGTAAACAATATGGTGTGTGTTTCTGTATGAGCCAGCAATAGTTTCCACCGTCGAACGCTCCACTTTAGCAGAGCAGTGATCAGGAGTTCAAGGCGCTGCGACAGCTCTTTCAGTGACGTATGGCATTGTCAGGACACCTCTGCCACTCCTGCGACACCCGGCCCGGCTGCGGCTATTAACAGGATTAATGCAGCAACAATCAATACCAATTGTACTAAAAGATTACAGCGCAAAGCCTCGGGTACCTCTCGGACCCCCCGAAACCTCCACGGGTACGGGAGGGCTTCTGCATTAACCCATCTTTGGGTTATTCCCATCGATGCTTCTTTATGGTCGTCCAAGGAGAATATTTTAAGTCTGTTGACGGGAACATAAAATGGGTCGAGCTTAAAGTTCAAGGTCGTGTGCTATATACCACTGCCCAGCAATTAGCCACAGAGCACATCTAGAAGTTAAGTAAATTTTCAGTCACAAAAATAAGGCTGAGTTCTGGCACCTTTGCTGCCTTCGAGTCTAAACGCTAACAGAAAAATGAGCTTACGTAAATAAAACCTAGCCCCAGATTTTTTCTGAAATTTGGGATTTTTAAACGTCCTTCTGAAAGATTAAAAGATTTTCTCTGCCACAAACACCTCGCGAGTTTAATTCTCGCCCGAAGCGCATAACGATGGCTGGCCAAAAAAATAAACCAGACATTGCAGCATCGCCTCCTGGCCCACCATCCCGCTTCGGCCACTGGAGAAGTCTCTAAAAACTGTGACCTCTCAGAAAATTTAACTACTTCTATTGCGATTCTATTCCCCAATCTGACCACATTAGCAGGAGGAACTCCAAAGCAGTAAAAAACTCCAGAAAGTTCTCGGTTGAGTGCCTACTAATGAACAAAGGTTAACTTTATCTAAAAGGTCAAATGCCTGGTGGCTAAGGTTGTGACCTTAACAACTTAAATTGTGACCTTGCCACGTGCCTAGTATATTGTAGATTCTGATACAGATCATCTGGTAAAGGACCGGTCATAAATTAGCTTTACTGTTCGACTCCCACAAAGAAAACGGTTTGCCACAATGGTTTCCAACTTGTCATTTGATACAAGAGCAGAATAAGTGAAAACTAAAAAGCAAACCCAAGTTCAGGGTATGAAAATGCCGCCTGCTTTTAGTTAAGCAGATTAGAAACTGCAAACTGAGAGCAATACTCTAGATTTCAATACATTTTTTGGTCAACCTCTAATTCACAAAGCACCGATCTTCCTTTTCTTTTTTTTTTTTTTATAATTTCTTTTTTTTATCCTTTTAATGAAAATTACATGTAGTTTGCCTATTTGCATATTTTTGTTTTCTCTTTCTAGCCAGTTCTTAAAGAGAATAATTGATTTCAGTAGCTTTGTAAGAAGCACTATTTAAATCTGTGCACATGTGTTCCCTTACAGATGATAGTGCCTACTGAAGGAAAAGCGTGGATTCAAAGCAATAATTATCCTACATGTTTAGAAGGAAAGGGACATCTTGCTGCCGAAGTCATCTCGAATAAGGGCATCTTGGAACAGAATACTCCCCCCAAGAAAAGAAGACGAAAAGTGGGGGGAAAAAAAAACCCACAAGAAAAAGAGAAGCGAGCACTATGGGTGAAAAGGTCACAATGGTTTTGGCACGTATCTTCAAGCACGTTTCGGAGTCTGTGCCTCCTGCCAATACTGGCAACTTCTCAAAACTTTTAAGGAGGTAAAAACATTGTTTGGTGTTTACAAATCTTCTGTACTATAGCAGATGCTTGTCAAATCCACTATATGTAAGTTGACCAGCCTACCTAATATTTGCGCTGGCGACTTCCTCCTTATAAATACGTCGTCCATATATTTGGAGACCGAGGTCTGATGGAGTTGGAGACAAAGGACCCTTAATATTTTTTTCTTTTGTAATTTTCCTGTTGCGCACCCGGCACAAGCTGCCATTACTGCGGGTCTGCGGGAACCAATGGCTGTCAACTTGGCCAATGTTCAGGTGTAACAAAGACTGCTGGGATACATCGGAGGGGGGAAAAGAACAGGAAAAAAGGGGGGAAGAAAACGAGGTAGCTCTACGCAAGGCTTTCGGTACACCTCTGTGAAGCCACATAGACAGCGACCACACTGTGCCACCTTCCAAAAAACGTCTTATCCCCCTCCCCGCTGAGGTTTAGCAGGAATATGCCAGCACACACTCCTGCATCGAGAGCACAATGCAATGCGTGCAATCAGCAAACAACGGCCAAAAACACGGCGCGGTGCGCTCTGCACGGGCGCGCGGCTGCTCACACAAATCCCCAAATCTAACCCCAAAAAACCGCGCCAAGGGCTTGCGCCGAGTTTCCGCGGCAAATACCGAATCCGAAGGGCAATCGGTGTGATCGCTGCCTGTTGATGATCATGGCAGGAATAAATAACAGTTCGCTATCAAGGCTACTGTTTACCACTGGCGTGCCGATAAGATGGTATATCCCTAATCACAATATTGAACTTTCATAACATCTATTGCCTGACTGTTATAACAGGAGAGATCCCTTGAAGCTCCCCGAAATACTCCCACCCCTGGGTTTGGTCTTTTTCTCCCCATCCTACATTTCTGCGGCCCTACATGCAAGCCAAGCCAAGACCGTTGGATTCTCTCAACGATTTGTGCGCTCCACAGAGGGCCTGGGAAATACAATATGGATCAGTATTTACCGCATCACGCTATATATAAATCCAAATAATAAAAACCTGCGTGCTGTAGATCAGTAAATAGACATTTATAGCTTCTATTTGGATATCAAAGCATTTTAAATTTATCAACCCACTCCAACATGCGGAGGAGGAAACTGAGGCAGACAAAAGGGATGTGAGTCCATGGTCCCCTTGGGGTTGGTGATGGAATAGGAGGTGACCTGAAATGCCCCAGTGCCAAGCTCCCTTCAGTTAGCCATTTATCCATAACGCTTCCTTCACAGTGGCCATAATAAAGCACAGAGTAAATAAATAATTTTCCTCAATATTTGCCTACTTCCCTTTCACCATAAATGTACAGTATGATTTACCACCTCACACCGAAGTGCAAAGTAAATGCCGCAGCTTATCTGTAGGAAATACCATGAGGATACTCAAAAGTTATTTCCGAACAGGGATCATATCTGTAAAATCCCAGCGGCGACATTGCCTAACACAACAACCATGGCAGGGACTCAGCGCAGAAAAACTTTGGGGAAGCCAAAACTTTCTGCAAGACCCTCTGAAAGAAGTTGGCATGGGAAATGCAGGCTCCCTGGGCTGTAATTTGCTTGGTTTTCTTACCGATAAATATTTATACAGAAGTGGTTTCTACTAATATGATTCCTCTCTCCCCTGCTTCTCTGTTTTTCCAGCCAGTCCAGCCCCTCAGCTCACAAGTCAGGATATGCTGAAGGACCCACACATCCCATAGATGAAATTCGGGGCACTGCACTACAATCACACAGGAGAACTACAATAGCATATTATTCTACCCAGTCAACATACTACACATCCTCTGAGCACGCCGAGTCACGCTGCAGGCAGAGCATACTTTGTGTTGTAGTCTGGGATCTCAAGATTTTCATCACATGTTAAAACATCTCAGCCCCTCCTCATAAGCACAATATTGTCAAATCAGGAATCTTTTTTGAGACCTGCTTAGCTTTTAGGTGTATAAATCATGATCTTTTGAGGGGTTTAAATGTCTCCTTTTCCCCCTAGGGTTACCCAGAGGTTTGTTTCATGCCCACTCACACTAGATGACTAGGTTTGCTATCAAGGGACTGTCTTCTCTTTTCCCTCCAATCCTGCAGGGTTTACATTCCCCATCTAATCTCTGTGAGGTGAGGATACCTGGTACTCCTGACCCACAGGCCTCAGGCACCTCCTGGACAACTTTGTGCATAACATTCGCAAACTTTATTTAAAAAAAAAAATTAAATTAAAATCTATTCCCCCAAAATTAGGATAAAGGAAGCTACATCCGGCTGTGAGCCCACTTAGGACAACATTTAGGGTAACACCTGTGAAAGATGCCCGAAATGCTGTTAACCGCGGAAAGCACGAGCCACTTTTACGTGGCTGCACCTTAAAAACCCCATTAAAAAAAGAAAAAATAAAAGTGAGGGGGGGAATTTTGGCACCCTCCTCGCCACCCCGGGAGAGCGATAACCGGCATCCCCAGCTCCCTCCCCAGCTCACGCAGCCGCCGCACGGGCACGGCACCCGGCACGGAGATAACCGAAAAGTTGGAGAAGGTGGTAGAGAAAGGCACTTACCTGCTGCGTGCACAAAGTATGCCAAATATAAATCGAGTTCCTTAACAGAAACTCCTATATGGTGGGGCTGTACGCACAGCCCGGGGTTAGAGCACTGTGGGGACTTTACAAGGCGCTCGCCATCAGTACTTTCGAGCGGAATACCTTTAAATAAAATCACCATAACAAGGTCCAACCTCCAGACCTTATCTGCCTGGCGAAGGCAGTCAATTCTTCTCATCTTGCCCTTCTGGTCTGGATTGGAAAGAACGCAACACGGAGGCTTTTTTCCTGTGACTGTGAGAACAAAATCCTCCCGAAATTCAGGCCTGATATCTTTCCGGAGCTTTGCCAGAAGTCTGGATGCCCATTTTTGCTTTACCTCGGGTTTTTCACTTAGCAGTTCGTCCTTCACGGCTCTCTCTTCCTCTTTAGACATGCGTTTTTCATGTTTTTTGAAGTATTTTCTTTTTCGGGCTTGCAGGTTGAACCACGTGTACGCAAACGCTCGGACGTGAGGCAGAAGTGCTTCGATGAAGGGATGAAATTCATCCTGAAAAAAGTTACAAAGAAGGGTTGATGTCACCGAAACCATCAAGAAAGAGCTTCCAAAAAGAGGGCTTTTGCAGGATGGTGAGAATTAGGAGGGTGCTGATAAATTTTAAGGGCCGTGGGACCCCTCGCTGATGGACCCCGAACCCACCAGCGCCGCATCCCCGCTTCCCTTTCGCGCCAACCCGAAACCTCTGCTCGCGCCTCCCAAAAACAGGGTCCAACTTCAACCAAGCACCCAGATGGAGATGGTGCAATGCTGGCGCCCTTTCCCCAGTCCCCAAACCTTTTTTTTTAAAAAAAAAAAAAAAAAAAAAAAAGGGCAGAATGAGTTAAAATCCAAAAACTCCTTTGCAAGTCCACTTGCAGAGCGCATATCTCCCTTTGCTCTCTCCCTGACCCCGCTGCTTGCGGTGTAGCCAGCGTTTGCCCGCCAATTTGGCAAATCCTAAACATTTGGATGCCAATCAATGTTTGTATGGGGAAGTCTAAAGTATAGTAAAACTTTCCCGAAGATATATTTGGAAATAGCAGCCGGCAGAATAGTAAAATGCCACTATAGCTGTATATACAATTACAATGAAGGGTGGTTTTCACTCTGGTTCCTAAACAGTGAAAGGAGTGAGAAGTACCGCGGTCGATTTATCCCGCGAGCGCAATCATAACCAACACTAAAACCCTAGAAAAAGCAAGCCTTGCAATTTATCTTTTTTTAAAATATTTTTGTTTCTATTTAGTAAAAAAAAAACAGCTAAAACACTTGCTATCTGGGCATATTAGGGATAGTCAAACTCTGAGCTTTCCTATAAAATAAAAAAAAAAACAAACTCAAAAAACCAGGAAAAATTGAAAAATGCGGTAACAGAAAACTGTAGCACAACTTGTGCAAATACGCAAAGAATTATTAATTGTGTCAGATTTTCAAATATTTTAAAAGAAATGTCCTACTCGGAAAGTTAGTTTGGCCATCCAGAGACACTGCTTGCTTTGTGTAACGAGGAGTTAAAGATCACCCCTCTCCCCTGGCACAAAAAAAATCTCAATTAAAATTATGCTGACGCTAAAAAAAGGCGAGAAGACCCCTTGATTTTTCTTTTTTAATTTTTTTTTTCTCCTCACTAAGTATTACATAAATCAGCCAAAGAGATCAAAACATATCATAATATACGGGGGCCATGCTTCTTGTTTTTTTTCTGAATAAATGAATGACCCAACTCCAGGCTGCACATAAAAACCTATCCAGCCTATGGGGCCTGATCCAGCGCTGCGTGCTGGGGATGTCCCTGCTTCCAGTTCCTCCTTTTCTCAGGATTGGGCCCTCCAGGAGGGAAAAATAAAGTAATCCCTGCAACATTTTCCCCAGCATGGGAAAAGCCACCCGCTACCTACCCCTGTGCAAGGAAACATCGGGGATTTTTCAGATTAGCAAACTAACTTTTTTTTTCTTTAATTATCCCATGGAGTACATTTTTTACTCAAATCATTGTGGGTCATGCAAATATGGTTATTAAAACAGACATCTTACTTCCTTTCAACACTTTGTTTTAATTTGCATTGTTCTTTTCAGAAATTATGAAAAACTGAGAAACCAATAGTAGAAATATCCAGCAGCAAATTCCGGTCATAATTCAAGACCTTCTGCTGACTCCCCAAAAGCTTTCATTGCACTTATTCTGAGTGGCCCCAGAATTGTAGATACTTAAATCTATAGGTAGCACCATTGCATTTATTTTTACTTTAAACACAGACTGTTAAAAACTTTCCTAGCAGCACAATATATTTCACTAGAGCAGAGCGGCAGCAATCAAAGTACTATGAATGATTATTAAAATAAAAGCAGGTAAAATAAAATAAATCACTCCAGTGATTGGCACATTCCTCCTTTTTTTTTTTTCCCTCCTCTATGGGAAAAGATGATAGTTTCAAATTTCAATAAAGTTAAAAAAAAAAAAAAAAAGATTGCTGCGAGTTTGCAGTCGGCAGATTCAAAAAGTGAGAGGAGGCACAATCCCAGCACATGGAGCTGCTCTCACCCACCAGACACAGCTCTCACGGCGGGGGGAGGCAGGGGGGAAAAAGGAGAAAAATATAAAAACTACAGGTCTCTACAAGCTATTAAAAATAATAAACCCTCCCTTCTGATCCCTCCTGTCCTTCCCTTTCCCCACTCAGGGAGAGTCAAGGAAAAAAGGCCTTTTGTCAAGTGGAAGTTTATCTGTGAAGGTACACAGAGCAAAGAGGCTCGACAGCCCACAGCGAGCCAGGGCAGCGCTTCCAGCCTTCCCACTTTCCAAACACGTCTTGGTACATCCTGAAATATTTTAACTTTTCTGCTTTAAGCAGCGCTTTGTCCTGCCTGATCTCATGTGCTCAGGACTTTTTTGGCTCGGCGTTGGATAACATCCAGGAGAGAGTTGCTTTAACCTGCACTAAAGCTGATTTCTACGATGTGAACCTGAAAGGGGAGGTAAAAACAACACCCAAAAAGAAAACCTTTTAAAAAAACACTAAACCACTTTAAAGAGAGGGGGGGAAAAAACCAAGATGCTTTTTGGTGCAAAGTCAGGGTCTGTGGCTGAAGTAAACGAGAAGCACTGCTGCTCAGGCGCGAGGTGTGCACGTCCCTATTACACCCTAATGTGTCTTTTCAAAATGGTGTATGAGGAGAAAAGGTTAACGACTCATAAACAGACCAACTTTCAAAGTGTCTTGGTAAACACGCTGCTCCGGAAAATCGCACCGCTTCAATCTCGGCGCTGAGGTATTAGCAAAGTCCAAGTGGAAATAAAAGCAGCCAGGACTGATCAAACAGAGCTGGGCTGGACGTGGGCACGGGGAGGGGGAGCAGCTTCTGCACAATACAATTTTTTATTTCAGTGGTGCTACAGCCCCCTCAAAAAACCCCAAAAGTTTTGGAAACGTGTCAGTGCAAGTGTGCTAACAGATGTGCAACTTGTCTGCAGCCTCGCTGCAAAATAGCAGGATTTTAAGGAACTGGTAGAAAAGGCAATGATCTTTCCCTTTTCACAAGTTAGCTGGAAGGGAAACTTTGAAAGTATTTGATAAAGCTGTTTGCTTTCCCCCCTCAGTGCTGGATGGGTTACCTAAAAATAAAAGACACCAGAAAGCTGGCAAAGCAGTAATAAAAAGTTAGGGGTTTTCTTTATTGCACTCCTCTCCGAAGTTTGAGGATACAGCTCTTCCGAGAAGAGCCTGCCTGGCTCTAAGCAGCACCTAAAATTTGGGCTGCACAGTTCTGTACTGTTTATCCCAAAATTCTCCTCTGATCTCCAAAAAGGTGTTAGAAAAAACAAAACAAAAACCCTACGACAAAAGAACCCCAACGCCAACCCAAAGGCGCCTTCGATAATGTAATCCTGCAAAGGAGGCTTTGAAACAATGTATTTCTGCAGATCTTTTTGAAATTAAGCCAACCACAGCGACCCTTGCTAATATTTTTACAATCCATTTGCTTGTAAATCTATGAGGAGACGTGCATATGTTCCCCAACTATTTCCTAGCTCCTCAGCAGATATGTAAATGGAACGATGTTTGGATTTTTCCTGACAGATGACACAAAATGCTTGTGCCATTTTGGTTCCAGGGCTTGGATAAATATGCTCAGAACCAGCATTTTTGTTTGTTTTCCTTTTCTAACCCACTTTCAAGAGCTTCCCTTTAAATCTGAACTAAAACTTGACCAAAAAAAAAAAAAAAAAAAAAAAAGAGAAAAAGAAAAAAATCCTTCCTAAAACTTGTATCAATAAAAGCTCTTGAAACGATAAAATAGGAAATTACTTGCAATAGCTCAGGGCTCGCCCCCTTTTTTCTATAGAAAAATGACAGAATCACCTAATTGATCCTTCGGAGGGAAGAGTTTGTCAGGAGGCCTCTAATCCTCCTATTACTTTTCCAAACGTGCAGCAAGAATGCCAGATTTTCCTAACGGAGTCAAAGCACATGCCTGGCTTTCTGCTTTTCTTTTGATAAATCTAAAAAAAAAAAAAAAAAAAAGCTGGGAGGGTGTGTGGGGGGGGGACGACGGGGACAGGACACACGACTGGGCCAGGGAGCAACCAGCCCATGGATTTATTTTCTCTCCTTAAAATGCGACTGGGCCTAGAGAGCCCCAGGAGCCCCACGTGGAGATGCCAGGAGCGTCGGCGCTGCGGGCCCTGCACGGAGTGTCCGGGGGTCCCTCCCGCAGCCGCTGCGCTGACAAAAACCAGGTATTGCTCAGAGTTGAATTAAAGGCACAAACTTAGCCCAGGCACAGCCCGGAGTTGCTGCATCCCATCCTCTGCAAACTCCCGCTGCTCGCATTTTGCTCCTGCCTTTTGAGCAAGTGTACGGTTTGGAGTTTCGTGCCCCCGCCGGCCTGGTGTTTTCTCGCCAGCACCCCAAAATTTGGGGCAGGCTGGAGAAGGAGAGGGGACCGCGACTGGAGAAGGGGACGAAACTTTCAGAGCTCTTCGGGCTGCCTGGGAAGCTGCCGCCCCTCTCCCTGCAATTCCTTGCCTTTTTCTCGACGGAAAGAGCCCGGAGAGGCTTTCTCACCGGGAGAAAAAAAATATTCCAATTAAATTAATAAGAATAATGTAGTCAAAATCTCCTGCAGGAGGAAATAATCTGGGGTTTGAGTCCGCCACAAAGCATTTCCTCGTTAAACCATTATATCCTGCTAATTGAAGGGGTGTAATTCAGCGTCCTGCAGCAGCGCGCGGGGAAAAGGGGGGCCGGGGGTTCCGCGGCCGCGCAACCGGGGGGTACCGCGGAGCGACGCCCCCGCCTCCGCTCCCCGCGCAGCCCCGTCCCGCCGCGAGCGGAGCGCGCAAAAGTTGCGCCGAGCGCCGCGGGGCCCGATCCGCGGGCGGGAGGGTGGCGGGGGGGACGCGCGACACACGCGGGACAAGTTTGCGGGTGTCCGTGCGGGGGGACACGCGCACGGTCCCCCGGCTGGGGCGGCCTCCGCGGGTGCGGAGGGCGCTCTGCGCGGGGGCGGCTGCACCGCGCCGCACCGCGGGAGCGAGCCCAGGTGCGGGGGACGGTCCCTCTCTCGGCGCCCGGGGCGCCGGGGGGGCGCGGAGCCGGCGGGGCCGCTCCCGCGGAGCCCCGAGCGCGGTGCCGCGGGGTGCGGGCCGCGCCGTGCCCGGGGCGGGGAGCGGCGCAGCGGCTCCGGCGCTGCCCCGGGGCCGCGGTGCGGGGCGGTGCGAGGCGCTCCGGCGCGGGCGGCGGCATCGGCGGCATCGATCGCGGATGACCAAGCACGGCGGGGCCGTGCGGGTCGTCCCGCAGCACCGCGCCCGCGCGGCCCCCCCCCGTTAATTAAAGCATTAATAAGTAGGCGCCATTAGCCATGTGCCGACACAAATGGCCGTGCGGGAAGGGGGTGGAGGGGGGGGCATGCGAGCGAAAGGCAACAAAGTTAGTTTCGGCGAGCGGCGGTGGTGCCCCTTCCCCGGCGCGCACGGCCGCGCACCCCCGCAGCGCCGGCCCCACCGCGCCCCGGCGGCCGCTTACCTGGGTGAGACAGAGCGGAGAATACATGACTGCTGCGGGGGGCTGCGGTTTGGAGGTGTGCGTGTGCGGGGAGAGAGGGAGAGAGAGAGGGGGAGAGAGACAGAGGGAGAGGGAGAGAGAGGAGGGGAAAAAAGAGAGAGAGAGAGGAGAGGAGGGGGAGCCCCGAGCCTGCTTCTTGCTTTCACATTTCCAACTCTGCCAAACTGCAGCCAGCGCGGAGCCGCTCCATGAGCTGAACTTTAACCCCGCCTCGACTTTCCCGCACTACGCGCTCGGCATGCCTGCCCCGCGCGCCGTTAAAGGCATAGCGCTCGCTGCGCGCCCCTCCGCCGCCCCCGCTCCGCGCCCCTCCGCTCCGCTCCGCGCCCCTCCGCTCTGCGCCGCGCACCGCCCGCCCCGCGCCCCGCGCCGCCCGCCCGCGGGGGCGGGGAGGGGCGGGGAGGGGGCTGCGGCGCCGCCGCCTCCCTCCGCCCCGCCGCCCCGCAGCGCGGCCAGCCGCGGAGCCGAGAGGCGAGCAGGGCTCGGCTCAAAGTTTGCCTCTTTTTACGAAGCGGGAGGGGGGGGGGGGTTGTGTATTTTTCTGTTATAATTGTTATTTATTTATTTGTTTTTTTAATTTTGCTCTTCCCGGGGACTGCGGCTCCGCTCGGCCCTTGACCATGGAGGGATGGGGCGGGGGGCGCTGGGGGAAGCGGCGTTGCCTTCCACAACTTTCCCCATCCCCTTTGGCACTTGTCATTTTAAATCAAGCGCTTTAGAATCAAGGGTGCTTATTCCACTTTAAAAAAAAATAAAAATTTTCTTCTAAAAAATAGCAACACATAAATTCATCGGCACATCGCACTCCCCCCTCTTTCTTACTTATGAAATCTAAAAGTGAAGCGCTTAAAATTAAAAATACCCCCGCGCCTCCTGACACTTCTGGAGCGCATTGTCTTGGCACCGGCAACGTTTGGGTTTGGGGTTTGGATGCTCTCCAGCCCGCTCCTGGGGACTCGGAGGGTGTCCCGGCTGGTGTGTCCCCCCCTTTCCGCCTGGGAATAGCGTTTTCCACTGATGCCGGAGGCACTTTAGGTGACCCCCGCGTCCCTGCGCGTAGTCACAGGCTTTTTTTTTTTTTTTTTTTTTTGGGGGGGGGGAGGGCGACGACGGCGACATACGCAGGGAAAAAAAAAAATCCATCTATAGGGGAAAAGGAGGAAAAATCCCCTCCCGCTGCCGCTTATTTCGGAGGTGGAGGGGGAGTGGGTTGTGTCCCCCACTCGTCCGTGCCGCACCGTTCCCAGCCTTTTGCGGTTTCCAGCATTATCTTTTAAGTAACTTTTGGCGCCCTTCGGGAGACTTTTGGCCGCGGGACGGCTGGTTGCGCCCTCTAGGCAGGGGCCACGGTCAAGTGCAGCCCCTCCGCAGCCACGGACACCCCTCCCTTCCAAAAAAAATACGAGTAGAGCGAAATCACCTTCCCCTACCCCAGAATATTTGAGCGCTAAACGGGTGGGCGCGCAAGTTATCCTCATTTTTCCCAACTCAGCGTTTTGCTAAGCACGCTTTAAAAAAATAAATAATTTTTTAAACATGGGATTTTTTTAATAAAAAAGCTTTTTTTCTTTCTTTCTTCTTCTGCCCTCCCCCCCCCTTTTTTTTTTTTTTTTGGGTGCTAAATCCGGAGGTTTCCGAGGCTCCGGCCCCGCCAGCGGCCCCGTCCCCGCGGGGCGCCGCCAACTTCGGCGGAAAAGGCCAAAAAAAAAAAAAAAAAAAAAGAGGAGAAAAAAAAAATGAAGAGACAAAAAATAAGAAGAGGAAAAAAAAAAAAAAAAGGAGAATAAAAACCGAGAAAAAAAAAAAGAAAAAAAGGCGCGCCCCTCCCCCCGGGGGAGTTCAAACGTCGCAACACCCACTCCCGCCGCTGATTGGGCGGCTCTCTGTGACGTCACAAGGCCCCGCCCCGACCATTGGTCCCCGCCGCGGTCCGTCACATCCCGCGCCCGGGCGCGTTTCTTTGTGCGCGGCCGCGGGCGCTCCAGACGGCGCGCACGGAGCCGGCGCGCACGTACGGGCGGGGAGGGGGGAAAGCGGGGGAATCTGTCAAGCTCAGCGGTTTTCTCAAATCCCTGACAAAAAAAAAAAAAAAAAAAAACAAACAAAAAAAAAAATTAAAAAAAAAAAAAAAGGCAGCTGCGGCGCAGCCCTGCGCACCCGCGCTCCCTCCACGCCCGGACCCCGCGCAGACAATAGCGAATTCCCTCTGCGAAAGCGTGGGAATCGGGTTAAAAATACAAAAACAAGAGTTTAGGCGGCGCCGCGTCCCGCGGGCAGGGATAACAGGGATAACACAGATAACAGCGCAAGAGAAACTTTGCGGGCTCTAGCGGCTGGCGGCACTTTTTTTTTTCTTTTTTCTCTTCGCAATTTTTTATATTTTTTATGGCTAAAATCGACTCACAGCCGTTGGGAACCGGAAGGGAAAACCCGCCGCAGCCAACTGCCGCCGGCTCTTAGGTGGGATGTGTTGGGATTTTTTTTCTTCCCGTGCGTTTCGGGCTGATTTGGGGCTTTTGGTGGCTGCGGCGCGGGGCGAGCGGGGGTCGGGGCGGGCGTGCCCGGGCGCTGCCGCCGCCTCTCCACGCTCTGCCGGGTGGGCTCCCAGTGCCCGGGACTTTGCAGAAGTTACGAGCGATTCGGCAGCCTCCCGCCCACCACCCACCTCCCTCCTCCTCTTCTCCTCCACCTCCTCCTCCTCCCTCCCGCCCCCGCGTATTTCCGCAATCGCCGCGATTCGCACAGGAGACCCGCACCGGGGGGGCGGCGGGGCTCACGGACATCCCCCGCACACCCCCGGCCGGGCGGGCGGCCCCGCTGCGGGCCCGCAGTGTCCCGCCCCCGCCGAGCCCCTTCCCAGCCGCGGGGGTCCAGCGCGGGGGCGGTGCGAGCGCCCCTCGCACGGGTAACCCCCATCCTGCACGGGTAACCCCCCATCCTGCACGGGTAACCCCCCATCCTGCACGGGTATCCCCCCATCCTGCACGGGTAACCCCCCATCCTGCACGGGTAACCCCCCATCCTGCACGGGTATCCCCCCATCCTGCAGGGGTATCCCCCCATCCTGCACGGGTAACCCCCCATCCTGCACGGGTATCCCCCCATCCTGCACGGGTAACCCCCCATCCTGCACGGGTAACCCCCCATCCTGCAGGGGTATCCCCCCATCCTGCACGGGTATCCCCCCATCCTGCACGGGTAACCCCCCATCCTGCACGGGTAACCCCCCATCCTGCACGGGTAACCCCCATCCTGCACGGGTAACCCCCCATCCTGCACGGGTATCCCCCCATCCTGCACGGGTAACCCCCCACCACCCTGCATGAATAACCGGCCCCCCGCACGGGTGACACCCCCTCCTGAACGGGGAACCCCCTTCCCCTTCCGCACGGGGACCCCCCATGCGCACCCCCCGGCGCGGGGAACCCCCGTGCCTTGCGCAGCAAAGCTCCTTCGCTGCTCGGGCAAAGTTACCTGGCGCTGGCAAACCCCCCATCCTCCTTTGCTCGTCCACCTTTGCACCCCCCGTGCTTTGAGAACCCCCCCAGGCTTTGCTCCCCCCGGTGCGGTGAAGGAGCGGGGCCCCCCCGGCCGGGCAAGCCCCCGGCGGGGGAGGACAGGTCGTCCCCGCAGCGCTGCCGTGCCTGGCAGCCATGCAGCAGCCAAGCTGCAAAGTCTCCAACTTACACGGCACCCCCTAAAATAGTCCTGATTTCATCCCTGAAAGGATTTCCTGGCTTTGTGTGTCTTAACTAGCCTTGGCCATTTTTGTAGAATAACCCCATTATTCACAGCTCTGAGGGTACAATCTGCTAAAGTCACTTAATAAAAAAAAAAAAAAAAAAAAAAGCACAAAAAAAAAAAAAAAAAAAAAAAAAACCAAAAAAACACAGAGGAGAAAGAAAAACCTTCAAAGGGCGTGAGAAATAAAGGCAAACAAACAATTGTCTGTGGCTCTCAGCTCCCCTTGATCGTGGATACCCGCTTCATTAACAGGAGAAGCATTATATGCTTAAAACTGGAAGCCTCAAGATGCGTGATAATACTGCAAAATTAATTTGGGGGGGGGGGAGAGCAAGTTGATCTGAAGGTTAATTGCTATTTTTGACAACAAAGTGAGACTTCAACTCACACAACTCATAAGGAGTGGTGTGGTTACCCCTCTGAATTTACTGCTTTTAATCGACTTGAGCAGGTATTTAAAGACACAGAGGTTGGAGCCGCAGCGTACTGAGTACAGAGACCAACCAAAAAAAAAAAAAAAAAAAAAAAGGAGTAAGAAAGTAAAAACCCCTGAGATAGTGATTTTCAGTTTGCAGTTTGGGAGCCCCAGACCTGCGCTGGTGACAGCGCGGCTCCGTGCCGGCGGCGCGTTTGAACCTCGCGGCAGCGGCGGCTCTGCTTTCCTGGTTACCTCCTGGTGACCCCTGGGAGGGAGCCCGCCGGTTCCCAGCGGTCTGGAGACCACAGGTTGGAAACCACTGGTTTTGCATAAACTTGTGTTATTCGGCGCAGGCTTAGGTCGCGAGGGCTCCTCTTAGCAAATTGTCGGAGGATGATGTGCGCTGCATAAATTAAAACATCATGTCCCCTTGCCATGTGAAAGCATTATTAAAAGAAGCATAATAAGGGATTTCCACCATGTTATCAAGCGTACAAAGAGAACTCCGAATGGGAGGGATGGCTGTCATCGGGGTAGAACAAGCTGGGATTTTGGAGAGGCTTGAGAAGCGCTTTGAATAGCCCGTCAGTTGGACAAGGATCAGCGCTGACAATAGCCGGGCTATATGTGGTATGGCCTGTTAGCATACAGCAGTGATCATTAAAGGCCTGAGACAGACAGCAGGGCTCTCCTGGGCCCTGAGTGATGTTGGTGGCTTTGGGAGAGCCACTGTGGCTGCCCTGAGAGCAGCTTTGCCCCGCTGAGAGCTAGAAGCCCCCTGCAATCACCAGGCTCGATCCTGATTCCTTTTCCATCAGGACCTTAGAGCCACACGCTGCTGACTCACATCCCCAAGAGACCTCAGTGCCAGTGTGGTGGGTGGGAATCAATGCCCAGACGGTTCTCTGTGTCCCATAACCTACTATGGAGCTGTCTACAAATTCCAGTAGAAACATCATGGAGAAGCAGTAGTTTAGTGCCATGCCTAACCTTGTCCCACCATCAGGCATGAAATCAACAATATTCTGAAGCTACCAAAACTGAGAGTATTCTGTAAGACTCTCCCTGGGGAAGACATTGCTTTTTTATTCCACAGGTGCACAAAGAACTGGGCATAACTGGGTTTTCCTTCTTAGTTTAAAGGTTCCAGATCCTAAATTAGAGTTCCCCACAGCAGAACTGTTGGAACTCGATGATATCTAAGGTGTCTTCCAAACCAAGCCATTCTATGATTCTACAATAAACACCATGGTTTTGTGAACGCTGTGTTGTCCTAAAACAGGAAGGCGGAACTTTCAACTTCCAGGCTCCAAATTTCAGAGTAGTACATTTGATAAAAACTCTCACCTTACGCCACTAAACGCATGTGAATAATAATATTTTCCCATGCGATATTTTCTGTCCATCACCACGATTCCCAGCAGGAGCGCAGGGTGATGAAGAAGCACTGCAGTCCCTATCTGGCAGATGAAAACAGCCACACCATTTGGGGTCTGGGCCATGGGTGCATCGCCAAAGCCACTATGACGTGGGGAATTAAAGCAGCTGCACTAAGGGCAAGGGGGAATAAGGGCACTAAAAATTGGTCAATCTTTGTGTGAAAAGTCCTGCTTTGACCGTGAGCTCGTGGCGGCGTCGCTGCCTGGCACGGCCGCGCGTGGGGCGCTGGCTGCGGAGCCCAGCGCGGCGCAGGAACGCCTGCAGAGCTGTAATGCATTTCCACAGGGGCTCCAGCCTATTGCGAAATGCACTGCGGAGGAAATAACTTCCCAGCAAAAGTGGTGTGCAGGCTGCAGAAAGGAAGCAGCAGAACGGACAGAGGCGGGAGAGGCAGTGTTTCCCCTTTTGTTTTGCTGTAGATCTTCTTATGGGGAGCAGAATAAGTGGTAACATTTTTAAGTTAAAAACCCCTTTGCAAGCAGGGTTTATTTGAAAACACTAAATATTCATTGAAGTGAAAGTTCCCTATGAAAGTGAATGGAGTTTAATAAGTGGTTTACGAGTGGGCTCAAGCAGTGCCCTTCGGGCCAGGCCCCACCGTGGGCCAGCAGGGACCTAAAACTCCCTTCTTACCATGTTGGTGCCACCATCCAACTGGATAAATCCCCTGTTCACAGCCAGGAAAGGCACAAATAGGTACAGTTGTCCTCAGCTATATTTTATTTGTACACAGTCCCGCAGCGTTATCGCTGCTGGAAGCTGAGGGACACCTCTCACAATGGTACGAAATCATTCTCCAGCGATACGGAGTGATTACACCATGCAGAACTGATACTGCTCTTGTCCTAAATCCAATGTTTTATCAGGCAGTTTGGCATAAACACTTTGGTCCTAATCTCACACACCTCAATGAAAATTTCACTTGATAAAGTTTGCGCAAGAGTGGTATAAACACGGTGTGGCAAATATTGTTTATAAACCCATCCACACCCATCCACACACTATTTATTTTAGTGTATTATATATCCATGTGTTGTCGTATCTATTTATGCAATATATTTCTCAAAAGGAAAGTAAGTCTTGTGTCCCTGCTTTTACACGAGAACGTTTTACATTCAGGGTTCGCTCAGAATATAAAAGCTGAGATTCAATGCAGGGTGTGAAAAATGAACCTGAGGAATTGCTGACTGGACTTTGTAAAGTTTCAGATAGCACAAACAGTTATGTGACAAAGAAAAGTTATGTCTAAGAGAAAAAAGGGATATTAATACTAATATTAAACATCAGCCTACGCTGCTTAGAAGCAGTGGTGGTCTTTTAGCCCTCATTAACATGCATTCCCTGCTGCCCTTCGCTGCAGACTTTTCTCTGGAGTCTGTAACTTTCACAATGAGATGGGCATTATTTCCCCAAATAAATAAATAAATAAATTTCAAAGCAGTAATCTGCTTCACTGATAAGTAATTTTTTTTTTCACATTTCTTATCTATGCTGAAGTTTTGGGAAGAAAGAAAAAAATAATAATATGAGTGGCCTGTTCAGACACAAACTCGGACAACTTTGTGCCTAGGTTAGAGACAGGCTGGGTAGAAGGGCACAGTAACAGGTGCAGGTTTATTACTGCTTTTCTAGCACAAAATTTATCTGCAATTCTCTTCTGCAGTTATTTTTTATAAAATAGTTTTAGCCCTGATAACCCAGACAGGTCTGATCACTTTCCTCGTGGGTACAGAGCAGGAAAGTTTTCCATCAAAAGTTTTCCTAACTCTGTCTTTTTTCTACTATTAAAAATACTTCTTTCAGCCCTAAATTATGTATTCTTTAAAAGGTGATGCATTATTCTTCATAGGAAAGACAGGCACTGACATAAGATAGTTTAGAGCCCCCCACTTCTAGCCCATAAACTTCAAACTAAATGAAATTATAGAGAATTGAAAGTAATACTCTTTCTCAGAGATTAGTAACTTTTTACTTCTCTACCTCCTCTAATTTAATAGACAACTTTGTAATGTACAAGGACTGAGCCATAAAAGCTGTCTGTGCCATAGCTCACAGGGAAAAGTTGGTTGCAGCAACTCAAAGACCTGCACAAGACCCAATGCTTCTGCCTAAAAGATTTTTGTAAAAAAACCCCACAGAGTGAAGCGCGCCCAGTCCCCTTTGCTTGCTCTGCTTTTTCCCAGAGCCCATGGCTCCTTTGGAGCAGTGAAGGAAATGTGCTAGTCTCAGCACCTGAATTATTTTTTTTTTTGAAGTCTTTATTACTGTAATTCACTGACCTGCCGCATTGTAAGCCCTGGCAATATAGATCCTGCTGTGGGCACCCTGTGCTGGTGCTGGATCTCTCTGGAGAAGCTGCTTTGTTGGTTTACTTTTCTTTCTTTTTTTTTTTTTTTTTTTTTTTTCAGAAAGGGAGTTTTTCTTTAAAAAAAAAAAAAAAGAAAAAAAAGGAAGTGTGATCCGTGTGGGCTGACTGTCACAATCACTGCTTTCCTCTCCTAACAGCAGGGAGAAGGTGAGAGCATCCTCTGCTCACCCGACTGTTGTGTTAACTTCTATCCTGGGCTGGGAAGATTTCCATAGGGTAACCCCCGGAAGAAGCAGGCGCGATGCACAGGTGGCCCTCACAAAGGGATACGCTCTGCTATGGTTTTATTTGGATTCCTGGAAAAGCACATAAATCACAACACCGCCCCACGTACGTATGCCCGACCCCTTCCTTAACTTCTTTCATGAAAAGGTTATTTCTGAGCCTGTGGAGCAGGTGTACGTACGGTGGTGAAGCTTGTGGGCAAAGAGACACTGACTGCATTATTTCTCCCTCAGAAAACTGAAAACCCGAGCCAGGAGATCCCCGAGCCCAGCTCCCCCCTCCTCCAGGAGGAAATAGGCATTTCCTTAAAAATATTCTATTTTTTTTTTTATCCTCTTCAGATTCAGATTGTCACTAAATATAGAAACTCTTGTAGCCGCACAAACCGTGCATCGCCCCACAGCTGCTCATTTGCAATTTGTTCCTGCACTTAAAAATCTCTTAATGCTACAAATAAACTTTGGGAAAGTTACATCCCAATAAACAATGAGGTGTTGTTTAAAATTACATGTGCTACTGTATTATTAGGTCTCTACCGACACTACAATTATCTTTTGAAGCTGGCAATAACGCATTAGCTGTTCAGTCAGACGCAGAAATAGACTGGTGGATAAGCCCTCTGCCATTTTTATGAATGGAAAATATTTTAAAAGATTGTTTCCACTTTCTTCTTTGTCCTCTCCCCCGAAAGGAGCCCCCGCGCCGGCACTCTTTCCCCACGTCACTTCAATATTCATCTATTTTATCCATACATTGCGATACATGATTAACTGCCTCCCCCCTACCACACACACATCGCCCCAAACAATACAGATACTTATTGGATTAACTACTCAGTCCTCGCTGGAAGGAAAGCGGTATCCGTGAGCTCTCGCTTTTATTTGCACGTACAGCTGTAGATCTGTGGCATGACACAAAAATAAATCATAATAATTGAAAAAAAAAAAAAAAGAAAAAGAAAAAAGAAGAAAAAAGTGGATAATCCCTACGCGGGAGCGCAGTGTCCGCCGCAGCATCCGCGGCACCATTTTTACTCGCCGAGGGAGTTCGCAGCGCGGCGGATCCTGCCTGGTTTTGCCCGATTTCTGCCCGGTTTTGCCCGATTCCTGCCCGCTCCCCGAGCAGCCGCTGCCCGGCGTGGGCGACCGTGATGGGCGTCGCATCTCGCCGTGCTGCGGGCCCCCCTCCGGCACAGCCCTGGCACCGCACCGCGGCCGGGGCACAGAAAACGGAGGTGCGGCGCGGAAAGAATTACAGCGAAGCCTTTAAAGTTCGCTGTTTGAATTTGCTCTGCCTCTGGATTATTTGGAGGAAAGGGTTGGGGGGGGGGGGGGGAATAAGTAAATAAATCTCGCAACCTGCCAGCTCTGCCTTCCCAACGCTCGCCAAGTCACTGGTAGCCATTTTCATCTAAGGTACAGGAGGAGGAAAGAAAAAGGAAAAAGAAAGCCGAAAAATCTTTAAGAAAAAAGGACCCGAAAAAAAGGAACCAAGACAGGAAAACCCCGCGGAGCAGCGCAGAGCGGGGCCGCTGCAGCCGCTCCGCGCCCGCGCAAGCCCCGCCGCTCGCTCCGCCGGCCGGCGGGCTGCTCAGTTTTTTTTTTCTCCTGTATTTCTCCCCTCTTTTGTTTTATTCTTCCCTCACACCCCGTTTTTTTCTTTCCTTTTCTTTCTTTTTTTTTTTTTTTTTTTTTTTTTTTTTCCCTTTCCCCCTCTCTTTTGCCGCAGTCTCCGTCCGGCGCTGGGCGAGTCCCGGCAAGCCGCGCCGGCGAGGAGCTGATTTATCGCTGCTCCAGCCCTGGCTCGCAATTCTGTCACTCTAAATCACGCACATGCGGAGAGCGGGAAGGTTTTGGCCAGCTCCCCTCTCCCCCCCTCCCTTAAAAAAAAATAATAAAAAATTTCAAAATTATAAATAACGAAAAAAAAAAGGTGAGGGGGGGGGAGAAATCCAGGGAAGAGCCGGCGCCCCCCGACCCCCGCTGCAAAATAAAGTCTCAATAAAAGTGGCGGGGGCGGCGCGGAGGGCGGGAGGGATGCAGGGAGGGATGGAGGGAGGGAGGGGGGCACCTGGCAGCGCCGCGCCCGCCCCCGCCGCTCCCCGCGGCGCCTCCCGGGCCCGGCTCCGGCTCCGGCTCCGCCGCGGGGGCTGCGCGGGGACCCCCGAGCTCTCCCGCCCAGCGAGGTCCTGCCTGCCAGCGCTGCGAGCCGCTGTACATGTGCGTATCCACTTACATCCCCATCCCATATGGATGCGGCTGTGGGAGGGTTACGGCTCCCGGGCTGGAGCTGCGGCATCCGCCCCGGCGGCAGCGGGATGCAGAGCCCCGGGCAGCCTCCGGCTCTCCCAGCCCTGCGGCAGGCAGAGGGGCTCTGTGCCAGCCGGGTGCAGCGGCTGCGGTACCCCGGTGTCCCAGCACTGCTCCCACTGCCCATGAATCCAATCCATAAAGCCAAGGATCCCCTGGTCCTGAGAAATTAGGGTATCATGGCTTAGGACAGCAGCTTGGCCTCCCCCCACCTCTCTGTTAGGCCCTGCAGTGGCTGGGCTGTTATTCCCATCACATCCTTTAACAGTAAAGAAAAAAGGAAAATCCCTATGAAAAGTGTTGGTGGTATCACAATAATTCAGGAGTTGACACAATCCCTGGGAATTTTGTCCCAACACGGGGTCCCCTTGGCCGTGCCCAGGGTCAGGACAGGGTTTCAGGGGAGAGAAGTTTCAGGAATGCCTGAATCCCAGCAGCTGCACTGGCAAGTCCCTGAGACTTGCACTGCTGAGCGAGGGAGGAGTCACTCCAGAGAGCAGGACGGTCGCATGCTGCTGGAGATGCTTACACGGCTAATAAAATCCGGGATGAGCCCTCAGCAGTAATGCAGCACACAGGGCAGGAGGCTGAAACTCTTCTCTGCCACTGCACTGCAGCACCAAACTCTGACTTGCACACAGCCCTCCTCCTTAAATTCAAGAAATATCTCCAGATTTTCAGTACTGCTGAGCTCCAAACTTTGGTGCAAGTGACATCTGCCCTGCTTGGCAAAGGGAACCTGTGGGCCAGCCTTGCATGTGCAGCACAGACAGAGCACTGAATCTCCATGGAAAATCCTTCCCCATGGTTTAGAAAATCAGAAAGCCAGGGAGAAATGTATAGAGCAGAGACAAACACTGGACACCTGAGTGGAAGGAGGGAGTGACCATGGTCAAATGCAGTCCATGTCCAGTGCAGACTCCAGGGAAGCTGCTTTTCCCTCCTTGCAGCAGTGCTGCTGTTCCTAACACGTTGCGACACCAGGAATGTCTCCTGGCATTTCTAAACAGAGAATGGACCAGTGCTGGTGCTCCCAGTGCCCTCCATCCGGGGGACTGCAAAGGAAGCATCCATACACCCCCTTTTGCAGGGGGGCTCTTTGTTTCTGCCGGGACCCTGTCCTTCAGCTCATCCCTTGGGATGGTTTTATGACATCTTGGGGAAGGCAGGCTGGGGAGGGGGTGGGATACCCCTCCCAGGTGCCCATCACACCATCACACTCAGGTACCCTAGCACTCAGACACAGGGATCCCAACACAGCACTGCACCTTCACACGGGTACCCCAGCAGGGAGTTTACCCCAATAAACCGCTACACCTGCCCACAGGTACCCTGACACACCAGCACACCACTCTGCACACCAGAACCCAGCACATGGCTGTACCTGACCAGAGATACCCCAAAACACATCCCTGGAACTCACGTACCCCATCAGCCCCTTGCCATGCCACACGCCCTGTGTGGCACCAGTGTGGGCTCACCAGGGTCTTTGCTGTTCCCTGGAGCAGGTGAGGTTGGTACAATTTCCCTTTAATCCCAAACATCATGAGCCTTACTCCAAAGGCAATGCCAAAGTTTTAAAAATTCCTAGTTAATTTGATTTAAAAAGTGTGACTGTAGGAAATAATGAAGGTTGCTTCCTCCTGTTGCCACAAATTTGCATTCAGCCCACAGATGACAGCAGCGGGGCTGCGGCGTCGCTGGATTTCTTCGGAAAAGTTACCAGAGGCCTGAGAGACAGCTGGAATTCATATTAGAATATTTTTAACGTGCTCTTACAAATACTTTGGCATACGCCTATTCCACTCCTTTTAATGATGTTGACTTCATTTCCTTTAATACGGGGCGAAAAAATGCTACACCAACAAGACTTAATTAAATTAATAAGAGGGAAAAATAATAAATAATCCCAGTTGCGTTCCTGGACGGTTGCAAAATACAGATCGGAGGGTCGGGATGGTAACACCCAACAACTTCCTCGGATGAATTGTTGAGATGGGCGCATCCCTGTGCCCCTGCCCTCCTCGCTGCTCCCCTTTCCCGTGCGCGATGCGGTGGCAGAGGGGGCTCGGGGGGTGCGCGGAACTGGGGGATGTTCCCGTGCCCGCGCACCTGGGGGTGTGTGCGCACCTGTGCGCGCGCCCCCGCCGCTGCGCGCCCCCGCGCCCGCCCCGCGGCGCCCCCTGGAGGCGGCCGCGCGCGCCCGGCGCCGCCCCGCCCCTCCCGCCGCGCCCCCCCCACCGCCTCAGCGGCGCAGCGCCCCCTCCCGGCGGGAAGCGGCGGCAGCCTGAGGGGGCCGCGGGGCCGGGGCGGCCCTCGAGGCCGAAACCGGCAAAAATACGGCAAAAGCGGGGAAAATGCACCCAGGTTAACGCCTCCGAGCCCTCTCGCCCTGCTTTGCTGAGGTTCCCGTCAGCTGCAGTGCGTGTGGCTGATGCCAGCAGAGTCAAGCTTTCTCTGTCCCCCACC
Source organism: Ammospiza caudacuta (assembly GCF_027887145.1). NCBI lineage: Eukaryota > Metazoa > Chordata > Aves > Passeriformes > Passerellidae > Ammospiza > Ammospiza caudacuta. Next base: position 45,759,828 of record NC_080599.1, on the reverse strand, counting down.
TGCGTGTGGGATTTGAAGGTGGGGTGTCCCCTACTCCTTCCTTCCTCCTTCCTCCTTCCTCCTTCCAGGGAGGTTTTGGAGGAGGAGAGGATGCAAATATTACACTCCCCTGAGGGAAACAATTTCCTACCTTTCCTGCAAGCCAAGCCATCCCTGGACACCATCAGTGTCCCCTGTGTGGGGCAGATGCTGGTGCCCAGCGGGTCAGGAGGGCATCCTGGTGCCTGCAATTGGCGCTGAGATCCTTCCCGTTATCTATCCCAAGGGTGCTTTGTCATGCAACCAAGCACATCTCCCATGGGAGACAGGTGTGCTCAGAAAAATGGAAGATGGGCAGGTGGCTTCAGCCTGGGGGAACATTAATACACGAGGACAGGTCTCTGGCTGATGGATGTGCGCTGCCTTCACCTGCTAATTCACACCAGCTGTTGGCCTGACCTGTCTTGTCAATGGTCCTGAAGTTGCTTTGTCCCCTTTTCCACTCCTAACCAGCCCAGTAAGGGCAGGTCTGGTCACTTAACGCTAATGCCTGTAAGGGTTTCAGGACATACAAGTATTTATTGTCTGTTCAGCATTAGTATTTTAAAGTTTTAGCTCTTAAAGGCTGCAGACTCCTGAATAATTGCCCGTGAGCTTATGTCTATCACCTTTCTGTCTTCAGCCTCAGCGAAGCAATCCCTGTGCACTGGGAGTGTTGCCTTGAAGGACATTCTATGTTATCTCCCTGAATGACACTGATGTACATACAAGAGGACAAAATGCTTCACATTAGAGGTATAGATGTATGTATATATCACAGTGTTGTTGTAACCTACAGAAATGTTAGCATAGACTTTAAAGGAAAACTCTGCACAGGATTCGTGGTTTTTTCCTTGGGCTTTCTGTGATTGAATTCCAGCACCTCAGGAGAAAATTCTAAACTTTGGGGATTTTAACCTGACAGAGAACTTTCCAACGTGCTCCACAGAAACGTTTCTTGGCTGCTTCTGTGGCTGCCTCTCTTGCTGGTGTTCACTGAGACAAAATACACATTTTTTACCCGACCGGCCCATTTTTTTTACCCAAGTAATAAAATATGACACTAGAGGGCGGCCTGTTAATGTAATTCAATAATGAAGTTGCAGCGACTGCACGTGGAAATGCAGCACTGTCCCCTGCTTGGAGCCAGGGCTGAGGCTGGAAGCCGGTCTGGGAACGCTGCCTCCTCCTGCTCTGAGGCAACCAGCACTGCCCCAAGACAGAGGGAATATCCTGAGTGGAATACCAGAACCCAAAATAATGACTGTTCCTAAGAAGTGTGATTTTCTAGCAGACCCATGTGTCTCATGTGTTCAACACTCAGGCCTGCTCAGAGGAGGATGTGGCAGGAGCTATCCTGTCCATTTTCCCGTGACAAACCCATGTCCTGCCACAAACCACGGCCCCAGCTTCGGCAGGTAAAGGACAGTGCTGCAGTTTCAGCCCAGTTTTAGCTGCCTGCACTGCAGTTCAGTGAGCACAGTCCCTGCAGGCTGCTCACTCTCAGGCTCTGCACAGCCTTCCCGTGACTGAGGAGGTCTCTTACCATTCCAGAGACCCGTTTCCTTGTGTCAAATGAGGTTAATAGCTGCGTGCAATTTAATTAATTAAAGGCTGTGAATATTTTTAGAACACCAGATGCAGTATGTGTCAGAAATACCAGGTATTATCTGAGTACGCAGTGCTGGCGTTATCGATATTTACATTTTATGCTGCTTGGAAGCGAGGATTTCCTGGTGGGAAGCTGCCAACAGCAACACTTTCCCCCCCAGATTTAGAATCTGTGTGTCAAGCGTGAGCCAACAGGCACAAGTGACGTCAGGCAGAGGTAAGGCCAAGGACACAGGTGACAATAGAATGTGCACTGGCAGAGACTGGTGACACTGGAGGGTGTCACACATGGACCACACCATAAGCATCCTCAAGAGGCTTTCAGTGCTGTGAGCCTATCAAAGGTTAATTCAGCATTCAGAGAACATTTTAAGCTGAACTTAGCTAGACTTTCTTATTGTCTGCAGCAGAAATTGGCCTGGAGTTACAGATGGAAAGAACTTAAATAAGTGGCCACTTTCCTGAAAGCTGATGTTCCTTAGCATTTAGCAATAACGTGTCCTCGGTTTTTGCTAGATTGCAAACGAGCAATTAATTCTTCAGCACTTGTGCAGAATACTTTAAAAATGGAAACATGAAAGTCTTCTATTAAAATGAAGTTGATAGTATGCACCTGCCACTAATGTACTGTACACTGTGTCTTCCACTCATTATAGTGATGATTTGGGTTGAGATCAAGTGTCATATAGTGAAAATCACTTCAACATGTGCCTGTTCATATGCATAAACTCCTGTGTACCAGATGGCAAAATATAATGACATCTTAAACAGCTAATTGCATAAACCTTGTAATGCAGATAATTGCTGAACCAAAGTATGAGTTAATAATTTCCCACTGTATTGCCTGGCTTGACACTAATTCTAAAGGAAAGTTGTGACAATTCTAACACACTAAAGTTCACCAAGCGGTAATTAAAACTAGCACTTAAAATCATTCGACTTTCAAACCCTTAATTACAATTCAGTGGAATCACTTTGTGGAAATCTAACATTTATAGATAGTTACATGATAGCTGATATTTCATCATCATCCCTTTCATGGTGGTGTTCTAAGGCAGGCCTCAGGACGCACACAGCTCTCCCTGGAAGCTTAAGGTTGTATTGGTTTCTGTACCAGTGGTCACTGGGAAACACTTGGAAAACAGTGGTCAGGACTAGGAGTTTTTCCATGGATTATGCTTAAGGCAGTTTGGCAAGTAGTCCTTTTTTATCACCTGATGATATATAAATGTAAATAAGCACCAAGCCACTACAATGAAATCTATCAGGTTTCATAGCGTGGGTTTAAGAATTGAATTGTTGTGGTTGGTTTCATAATACAACGTACAGACCTCAAAGCTGAGCCTCTAACATATCCTGAGCTGTTACTGTGTATTGGAAAAGGTGCCATGAAGAATGGAAATAGAATTAATGATGGTAAATACAGTTTTAGGAGAAATAAGCCTTAGCAGACAAATGCAATTTCTTTCTTTGATGAGGCGCATCAAATAATATGATGAAGGTAAAGACTGAATGATAAAGGTCAATGAAGAGATGTGATATTCATTTTTTTATGGAGATTAGAATTAACACTGTGTGATATTCTGATCAAAAAGCATTAGAAATAGCAGCAGAGCATGCACTAATTAGATTAGGAATTGGCAAACAGCCTGTTAAAAAGTAGCTATGAATCAGGAGCCGTTATCAAACGGGAGAGTTTTACCAGGATCAGCATCAGGTCAGATGCTAGTCAATGTTTTCTTCAATGATTTGGATGTAAACACTGTAAATTCACAGCTGATAAATCTGAGGGTGACAGGAACATTGGTGGAGTGACAGACAGCGATGAGAATGGCACTCCAAGTGATCTCAGTTCCTTCATGAGCTGAGCCCATTCAAACACAATTGCTTTTAATACAGACAATATAAGATTATGCGGTTTCTAGTGCTCACACTTTTAAAAAATTGTTGGAAAACTGGAGTGGGTGCAGAAAAGAGCCACAGAGAGGATTTTAGGGCTGAAGAAAGTGCTTAATGGTGAAAGACTTAAAGCGCTCAATCTGCCTTGCTTACAGGAAAGAAGACTGGGACGTGACATGAGTGTAATGTGTAAGTATTTAAGTATCTATACGAGATGTGTCTGGAAATATCTGCTGGATACTGACAACGTTTTTAATCTTTCAGAGAAAAATGGATAACTGCATGTTGAAGTCAAACAAACTCAAGAGAGAATTTAGGGGGCTTTAATAGTCAGAGTAGCTGAAGGCTGGCTTTCAAGGCACAAACTGGATATTGTCTTTTTTTGAATTTTATTTTCGAAGCAAGACCAGAAGACCTGTGGTAGCTAAAACCAAGTGAGTGCATTTAATGCAGAGGCAATGGTACACAGTGTGTTGTCATGTATCAGGGGGCTTTCTCTAGCCTTCAGTGCTGTGAGTCTGTATGCATCAGCAGAGACACTGCATAAGCATTTGGGAGCAGGAACGTACACCTGTGCGATGGAATAATCAAGTAATAACTAGTGTAACACATTTCATGGGCTCTCCAGACCCAGGCCAGGTGTGCAGAGATCACACATTCATATATCTCTAATAACACATTATTTTTAAAAAGAGACAGTTTATGTGCTGCTGGAGCTACACAACCCCCCAAAAAGCAGCCCCCAGCCAATAGATCTTTCACCCCTTTTCTGCCTCCTGGTATGCAATGGCTGATTCCTCAGAGGTCTGTGCCTCTCTCTGTGGTAAAGGAGAAGCAGTGATCCTATCTCTAGACATCTTTTACCTGGAAGCCTGTTTTATTCAGTGTGAATCAGACATTCCTGGATGGGACTGGATTACAGGCAGAATATTAGCCTGAAGCTTCACCCCAAGCCTCTTTTTCTGTACAATTCTGTCTCAGTAATTGATTACTGTAAGAAATGCTGCCAAACACTTCTGCTGCTCACACAGTTTCCTTCTGCTCTGGCCATACACACCCACCACAGCAGTTCCCTATGTGTTGCTTGCATCCTACAAACTTGCTCCTCTCTCAACACCCGAGAACCCTCAACAACTGTCAAAGCCACGAGCAGACAGTAATCATTTCAAGACTCTACAGTACCACGGCATGGTGCCTCCAATTACAGCTCAATGTAATGCAGAAAGAAGAGGAAGCAGGGACCTCATCCCATTTCCTTCAGCTCTGGCACATTCCTGGAGGTCTCCCATCTAAGTTTGGGCAGAGCACAATCTAGCCTAGCCCCTGACCAAAGCCAGGAGCTAACCTCTATCAAATGCAATAGCACAGACAGTTCTGTGCAAGGCTCAGTACAGTCCTCTGTACCTTTAACGTATTTATTAGCCCATGAATCATAACTACCAGGTGTCTGTGTTGTTACTAATTTTACAGACAGATGTAACTGGATCTGATATGAAATACTTTAATGCTCAGGTTTCCTTTATTGCTCCCTGGGGGTCTTTCCAGCCACCCCTGCTACAGCCCTTTCCTCTGTGGGAGCAGCACTGCCATTTACAGCTGGCGAGGATCAGGCTGTTTTCCCCTAGAGAAAAATGCTCAAGGGAAGATGCCATTCCTGACAGTTAAAACACTTTCAGTCTGTACTAAGCATCCTCTGTGAAACCTCAGCTCAAGTTGATTGTGTCAAGCTCTGCAAAGTAAGTCCATTCAGCAGAGCTCACAGTGCATGTGTGGTACATGAAGAGATTGTGCTTCTTTGTGTATGCACCTCCTAATTATTTACCTGAGGCAGTCCCCCAACTGTCTGTAGCTAGCTGGAGTTACAGCCTTCCCTCTCACACTCCACCAGCTGCATGGAACATGTGCCTCCAGGTGGTCCTGGGTGGTTTTCCCAAGAAATTTCAGTACAAACCTCCCTGAGATTCCTGCATTTCATGCGTTGCCCACATGTGTAAGTGCAGAATGCCACTGATGGTATTTCAGCCTATGTATCTGCACCATAACTACTACACACTGTCCATGGAAGAGACACTGATAACTCCATAACAAACCAAAGCAAAAATAGACACTGAGCACCATTAATTATTGATAACTTAAATGCTAGAGGTTTGAAGGACATTGAAATTGTCAGTGATAGTAAAGCCTGGGCAGCTCAGCAGTCTGAGGGACTCAGGCAGAGACTGATGCAGTGGCTGAGGTCCTGCCTTTGGCTTGCAGTGATGCTGGTGATCAACTCAGTGCAGAAAATTGTCCCACCAATCAACTCAGCAGCTTAAAATGAAACATGAGCTGAAATTAGTTGCTAGGGTGGATGTTATCTAAGAAACTTGTTTTTCTTTAAAACATCTGATAGATCCAGGATGTGGCAGTGCAACATGATGGTGATTTATTTCTCAGACTCTGAATGTAAATTTGTCTTCCTCTTTTCTTTCAGTATGAAGAAGTCTTCAAAGTCGAACCTGGGGGTAAATTATTTTCCAGAAGTGGGAATCTAGAAAACAAGGCAAAATATGTTATCATATATCTTTACTGCTCATTGCAACATTATTTTCTGCTTAGGATTTCTAGATACTTATATCAATGCACTGATAGAGTAAAAACAATTTCTGATAATGGGTTTTATCAAAACAGAATTAAGTACTGAAAACATAGCATGCATTTTGAGTTTTATTAACAAATTCTGCCTAAATTGAATATCTTCCCATCATTCCCTTTCTAACCAAGATTCAGGGACATTCAAATAGTGCTAATGTAATAAATATTCACTAAAGAGGAACATAACTTAGAGATCTCCTACCTGGCTGTGGTTGTTTGGTGCTCTTCAGAGGAGAAGCCATGTTCTCATCTTCTCTCCTCTTCTCTCCAGGAGGTTTTTAGGAAAGGATCAGCCGTCATATTTTACCTTCTAAAAATGCATGCCTGTTTTTGTCATGCCTCATATGTGTTCTGATATCCAAACACATTGGAGACAGACTGAAAAATCTGTTGGTAGGTAAAGAAAACACTCTGGGAGAGTGGGCCTCCAGATTCTGTTCTCCATGGAGCAGTTGCCCTCTGCCATCATGCTGATTAAACAACCTTACAATAAAATACATTGTCATCTTAGAAGGGAAATTTGCTTTCAGAACTGGTGAGAATCACTGAAGACATATAATTTCTCCAGATAAACACCTGGCAACTGATTTTCTTTACCCTGCCTAATTTGCCTTTGATTTCTAAGACCCTAAGGCACTTAGAGATCAGAAAACAGTTCAGTCTATAAAAAAGAAATGCACCTCTCCTCTTAGCATTGGTTCTCAAACTGTACTTTCAGGCACTGCTATCACCATGTGTAATTACTTGCAGGTGTCAGCTGGAACATGGTGTCTTTTGTCTTCTCAAGTGCTTTGGCCAGCAGGGACCTAACAAGCTTTGGTTTACTGTGATTAATATGTTGGCTGTTGGTCTAAATGACCACTGGAAAAGGACATCCTGTATGATAAGAGCTTTCACTGTCAGTCATATGGATTGCTTCACCTCGGAGCGTTCCAAAGCACCATGCTGGAACAGTTTGGACCTGGGTCTGAAGCCAGTGAGACTTTCATAGACATGCAATAACTTGCAATTCAGTGGCTGAATTCCACTATGGGCATCAGAGCAGGGTAAGAAGCCAGTGATCTTGATCACAATTAGACCTGATTTATACACATTATTTGCTTATCATCTATTCCATATCACATCAATTTAGGTTCTTAATATGGGCACTTATCACAGCAGTGATTGCTGTCTGCTCTGTTAATTGATGATTTCATTGTTCATTGCACCTATTTATGTGTGGCTGTCAGGAAGCGTTTTGTTGTTTCAGCTATGTGAGCATAAGTAAAAACAGTTCTCCAAATCATCAAAATGGCATTCAAAAATCCTCAAAATCTCCAAAATGGGATTTTGAATTAGGCAGTAACTTCAGGGGAAAATCTGAAGATTTCCTGCAGAAAGAGAACAAATTCTTTAGAGATTTTTGGTGTCCAGCAGACTGGCTGCTGGAGCCTTCTCAGGTAGCAAGAAACCACTTCCAGGAAGTTTCTGCAGTGCTCTGACATTTATACAGTGGCTGCTGGTGTTGCATAACCTCAGGAGCATCATTATCATTGACCTATTGTAGAGCTGCCACTATTTCATGTCCCCTGTTCTTCAGCAGAGCAATGCTTATCAGTGCATTTCTTAACTCACCTCTTGTCAGTAAGAGCTTTTTGCCGTGTCTATTGTTTCTATTTAGAATATAGAGTAACGGCAAGACAAAGAGGTCTTAAAAGTTAGAGAACTTGGAGTTATGAGCTGTTTTATTTTATAAATTTTGCCAGGGTTAGTTTCTTAAAGATAATTCTCATTTTCTATTTATTTCAAATAATAGATTCTAAAGCTGTTTTAATTTTGCTGTTTCATTTTTAACCTCCATTATTTATCAATTTCTTTAAATTGTTTGGCTTGTTCACAGCACTCTTTAAGGCCTCCCCCCTCTATTATTTTATCGTGGCAGTTGAAGCGATCTCTGTATAGTCAAACACTGCTTTATGCAGATCCCATTGGGGCTATTCACATATCCATATGTGCATGCAGCTCCCACTAATGCTTGTCAATGGGACTTAACATATGAGCATGGACATGAGAATAGACCCCTTGCTGGGCACTTGACTAGATGGGGATTTTTTTTTGATGTTGATCCAGATCACTCACAGCAAACGTGGCTGTTATTAGAAATCACTGCACTTAACAGGACCACCGAGTGCAACCTCCCTTTCCTTCTCCTTCTTTCCACGTGGGAGCTGCTTGGTGGAGTTTGCAGGCTCATGGTAAATATTTCTTAGACACAAACTGGAATCCAAGGCTATTGCATAAAGTAGCTTTATTCTGTGTGTTCCTTTCTGTTTGCCATGAAACAGTTAAGTCACTCCATTAAAGAAAGGTCAGGTTTTTAAAGGAATTAAGTGGGACTTGGATGTTTGGGCTCTGTCTGTGGCTCCACCTAGGCAGGATGGTTGGAGCTTTAACACTCACTACTTATGAAAACAAATGGAAATCTGAGCTAACTTTGAGCATTTATATTTTATTTCCATGTACCTGTTTTTAGCATCTTTTGTGGTAACTGAGGGCTCCCCACTCTGCTGGTATTCATGTGCCATTCAAGTAATGACAGAACACTTTAAATCATGGAGCTGAAGTCTTCAATATGTTTTATAAAACTGATGCATCTCTGCCATTTGTAATCCCACTCCACTGCAATTCAGGGAGATGCAAATGTTGAATCAGTGTTTTTTGTTAACCATATGAAAATAATTACTGATTTCAGAGTAATTTGTAATGAAAATGTATCCACATCTGAAGAAGGAAATGACCAAAACAAGACGTGTTCTCTCAATCTCTTGTCTGCTTGGCGGTTTCCTGCTTTTAAGCCACACTTGAAGATTTTGGATGGTTGTTTTTTTTAAATGTATGATCCTTGGAGAAGTTTACTGAGCTATAATTCTGGGTGCACTAGGGACCAATGAAGTAAAGTCAAACATGGGCAGGAAGCACAGTGTTTCAATAGCCAGCCCTTCAGGAATTAATTTGCTTAGTTTAAATCTTCACTTTCTACCTCACTCCATGCTTTCAGATTTTCCCTGCTGGAACTAGAAGCATGAAGAAGCCTCTAGCAGAGTACCAGGATACAAGTGTCTGTGTCCCAGAGATCTGGCCCTGATTGCCCCAGCTCCACTGTGGGCAGAACCTCGTACTAGGGCTAAAATCTTGAATTTAGTCCCTGTGGACATCATCAGAACTGACCTCTGACTAAACTGGGGACACATGTCAGGATAAAGCCAAATAAGAGCAATTTCAGCCCACAGTAACTCACAGTTATCCATCTCCCAAGGTTGGTCAGTCTTTTCTGTTTTAAAGGTTCATTTTTGATGCTCAAAATTTGATCGGGTATTAACCACTAGGAGATATTTTCCAAAATTCTTTTTTTTTTGTCAGGCTGATTTATTTCTAGAAAACTTTTATCCAAACTAATTCATCTATCCTTAAGAAAGGTTCTAGGAAATATTTTTCAGTGTTACTGTTCTCATAGTTTGACCTGTAAAGCGCTGATAAAATCCTGGTTTGAAAGCAACAACTGGGAGACTGCCCTACATCATCTGTTTCTCAAGGAATGTTTTATGGACGTCTCAAAAATCCATTGAATCTCAAAAACCTTTACAAACTTCACATTTGCTTGTGCTCAGCAAAAATTTTACAGCACTAAACTGCTAAAGTCAGAGCAGGTTTTACAGGGAAGAGGCACCATTTGGGAAGAGTGCACAGAGCCTCTCTTGCCATGCAGGGGTTCATGAACACCTTTCTACAATATTCTTTCAAATATTTGCTAACTTCTGGGTGCTCAGTCTTGCATTCCCAGCAGTGTCCTGTGAACATCTCCACTTCATGTGCAATTAAATGTCATTTACAAAGCAGGTAATGAGTTAAAATAACCGTGCCCCTGTTGCTTAGGAGGAAGTATGTTTCTTAGCTGGTACTAATGGATGGTAGCTATTAGTTACTCCTACATTAAGGTGCATTCATATTGAAATTTTGTACTGTCATTACAATACATTTGATTAAAATGCAGAAGAATTACACATTAAATATCATGTGGCTGGATGGAAGCGTAATTTAGCTGAGTCTGCAGATGCAGTCATGCAGGTGTTTCTGTAATTCTGATTCACTTGGTAAAACTGTTGATGTTCAGTGGCCCTCAAATCACATTACCATCTGTGGTTCACTTCCTTGTGAAAGGAATTCCTTGTGCCTTTTATCAGATATGATCACTGGATTCCGAAGCAAAACTTTTGTGAATTAGGCAACATTTAAATGTTTGGTGTTTTGTGGGGAGGAGAGGTATTACACACATCAGGTATTTCAGCTTGCATTTGTTAACCACAGAGCTACTGCAACAAGAGGATAAATCCTGGGGTCTTTGTGAGAACCTTGTCTCACTCCAAGGAAACATTATGCTCTCTTAAATAAGATATGTAAGTCTGGATTGTGTTTGATTTGAAGCTTTTGAAACTAAACTAAGTTTTGTCATATGCATTTCCCTAACGAAACAGTCAGGTGCCTGAAAAGCACTGAATGTGAGTTTTTATAGGTAGATTCACATTTCCTGCCTAGACCTTATATCAATAAATACAATCTTAAAAACTGCAACCACCGCAGCTTTAGTTTTCACAAAACAGAAGATAATGCAAGGTTCTTTCAGTGCAGAGCCAGAGAGCTGAGCCCAACACCAGGTGGGTCCACAAGTGCCAGCAGTCACCCCCCTGTCCTTACAGAGCTGCTCGTGTCCCATTCCTGTGCTAGACTGAGAACTTCAAGGCAGGAAGCCACAACTGGGAGCAGAGGAAATAGGAGCAGATAGGTGAGGAAAGCAGGGACAGAGCTTACAGGAGCTCGGTTCTGCGCAAGGCTGTGACTGGGGGTTTGCAGTGCAACTCACTGCTGACCTTCCTGTGGTGTTTGCCAACCCATAGGTCTTTCCAGGCTGGGAACATCCAGCCCTTCACTCCATTTGGAATCAGGCTGACATAACTCTTAGAGAATCACAGACTTGATGTCATCAGAATGCAGCGTGAAGCAATCAAGCTAATGTGGACTTTTGTCTAGCAAGTCCTTCAGGGTTGAGCACAGTTTGAAAGAAAAAAACAAGTCAGAATCACAGGTGGTTTGTTTATTCTTTACCTCAAGGGTCACTGTGTTTACACATTTAGAAAAAGTGACTGAGCTAATTTATAAGACTTTTACTTTTAAGAAAAAATAAAGACCTCACAAGAATTTTAGTCCATCAGCAACATATGGAAATGAGAAAAATCTGTCCTCAGTTGATGAAATATTTATTTATCATTGAAATCCCAGACATTTGCATCCAGTGTAAGGGCAAAACAAATCTTATGCGTAACCTCCTAGAGAATTCTGTTAAAAGCAGTTTTGGATACCTGTAAGTAATTATACTATCACATTCTCTAACGGATTTAATTTGGGCCAAGTAGCAACTACTGTATGTCCAAAAAGATAATGAATTAAAGCAATGCTTTGGCATATCCCCTTTCTGAAATGTTAGCAGCCTCTCAAGTGACTTGAAAAATGGGCTTCAATAAATGGACAGGAAAATATAAGCAATTAAATTCAATCAATAAAGCTGTCCTTGACCAAAGTCCAAACATTAAAAACAACTCCAATTGAATTATGAGAAATCCTTTTCTGATTTTAACTAGATTAGTTTAATCACATGTGCATTGAAATTGTGTGCCATCCCTCCCTAAGTTTATGGAAACAAAAAGCTCTGTACTGCTCCCTGTCCCTCACTTGAGCCCAGCTCTGCGTTTCCTTACACAAGAGCTTTCTTCTGATGAACAAGGTCACTCACTCAGAGGAAAATGGCGGAGCAGGGTTCCAGGTGACAGCCCTGGTTTCCAGCCCTCTCTGCCTTCATTTCCACAGAACCCCTTGTCCCCATAACTACTCTGTCCCTTTCTATCTTTTTGTTGAGAAACAGAAACATTTCCAAAACCCTAAAAAGCTATTCAAAATGTAAACCTCTTGTAAGTCACAAAGTAACTGGAAGGTTTTGATACCACCTCCTCCCATTCTCTCTTTAGCTTTTGTTCTACTATATTGATATAGCTCAGGATAAATACACTAACAAAATCAGGGGTGCTCCAAATTATGGTAAGAATGTACATACACCCAGAGATAAGCAAATCTGTCGATAGAAATTATTCAGAAGTAAGAAGAAAACCAAAAACCAAAACAAAAGAAAACAAAGAACCAAAAAAACCCCAACAACAACTACAAAAAACCAGACCAAACAACTCAGAGGCTTCTGGAAAAAATATTTTTCCAACAATCAGTCATTTCCCAAACCATGTTATGTATAACAGAGTATTAAAATCCTCCCTGAAATGCGCAGCTCTGTGGGGGAATTTGGGGATTTCAAATTCTGTGCTGGAGTACTTCCCTGTTTCCTCAGAGAAAACAGGAGTTCACCTCCTCCCTTCCCCAGGGAGCCAGGAACAGCTGACAACTCCACAGGAGCCAGCCAGCCTTCAGCTGGGATTCACCATACAAGTCTACTCTGCCTTCAGGAGATCTGAACCAGCACCACCTGCGAGCTAAACACTGCTTGGCTGGTTCTCTGAGCTGACCTGTACAATGAAAGTAAGCTCTTATATTCAGAGGGAGAATATAATGTGAGGTTATTTTAGATCTGACTTTTCGGCCACAAAGCACTTAAGATATGAAATAGGTGGATCTGGGGAAATAATTCATAAGTAAGCCAACTGTTAGTTGAACTTGAACTCCTGGGGGAATTGAGGTTTTTCAGCAATTCCTTCCAAAATGAAGGCTGAATTATGACAAAACTGTTTTCCTCAGATAAGGGACAGTGGATCAGGAGCAAAGTCATTTCCTGTCCTATAAGAAGAGAAGTAAAACATTGCAACTAGAAAGAGGGAGGAAAAGGATTGGGGGCACTGGGTTTGCTGCATCTGCAGGATGACTCTGGAGACCTTCCCATGAATGCATCCCCACAAATGCTGTATCCAGATCATGAGTGGACACAGAGCCAAGTGCGACAAAACCTAATATGAAATATTACAATAAGACTAATGTCACAAACAAATGCCTGGTGCTGCAGTTCTGTTAATAGGAAAACTCACTCTGATGAAGTCTCCTACTGACTTCATCTTGACCACATTGGCTGATACTTCATTAATGTGTCAGGAGATCAAGCTGAGTAGAAAGTCACCTGAGAAAAGCAACTCCTTTCCTGATGACAGCAGAACCTCTGCCTTGGCCAATTTCTAGCTGTTTGCACACGTACTGAGAAGCCCAAGGAGCTTGTATTCCCTTAGCAACCAAAGTTGGCACCTGTGGTATTTGTTTTCAGCGACTGACACCAAGAGTTTGAACTTACATCTGTTTTACTGAATTATGGTAAAACAGTCTTACTAACTGCAAAAAGCAGCTCTCATTTGGACAATGCCATCCAGATCCTTTGCAGCTTGCGCTTCCTGTAATTTCATTTCACATCCCACCCAGAAATTACAGGAAACTGCACAGCACAAGAACATGACAAGTCTTGTGCAGGCTGGGTCTTGACAGCTTGACCTATTCCCAGCTTTAAAACTTGCCTATGTAGAAGTTTTCATAATGTCTTTTATAGTTTGTTCGTAAAGGATTGTTCACGTGATGCCTTATCACAAACTGTGGAATGAGTCCAGGAGATGGCAACAACATGAACTGCTGTGGGGGATAACAAGGACTCTGTTATGACTGGGAACGTTTGCAGTACTATAAATAACTCTATCAATATTGTGATAATGGCACTTTAAAGAGGTCTATTTTACAAGTGTTGAATGTAAGAGAGACCACAGCTGTGCTCATTAATTCTGAAGTATGCTCCTCTCTACGTACAATTTGCAGGTGTAACAATAGGAGTGTTGACTCAGTGCAGGTCTAGCTAATGTTTGGATTAAAAAAAAGGTCACAGTAGCATGATTAGTTCTTAACGAGTCTTTATTGTATTTGGCAGAGGGAAGGCAAATGATGATAGTTTAATTGAAAACAATAAAAGTAAAATGGAACTTTGTTACAGAATTTAGCTATACGTAAATAGCTTCTCCCCCCCAAAGAGCAAGTACCGTAATTGACAGCAGTAGATCTTTTGATAATTAATTGCAGTAAATTATCACTTGGCACAAAGAAGGCATAATTCTAATTAATTTGCAACCTTTCCAGCATAACACTGAATTGAAAATGGCAGTGCTGTAGTTTTTTTGAAGCTAATATAGAACTGGAGTACAAACAACATTGTGATGCTTTCTTGTGTTTCCCTTGTTTGGAGTTGAACCGGGGTGATTCAGTCCTCTCTATACAATTGCTGTACTTCACAGGGATGAAGTACAGCAATTGTACTTCATCCATTTGGGATGACCCAAATGGGCAGGAGTTTCCTGCACAGTCAGGATTAATCTGCCACAGCATGGGATAATATAATTATGGACAGAGATCCAGGCAGAGAACGGGTTCAGCTGGGGCTCCCCTCGGACGTCAGTGCCTCAATTTGAGGATAGTCAGGGCTGCAAAGTGTCCCTTTCACTGTCCTTTAAATCTAGATTTGGTTCAGAATGAAGTTTTGTGGTAATGTGGACAGGCCAAACTGTTTAAACAAAGCTCAGAACTGCAATGTCTGTCAAATCCATCAGTTAACTTACAAATGAATTTTTTTACCTCTGGGAACACAAATCCCCCTTGGCAGCTGCAGGGCCGAGCTACATGGCAAGTCCTCTTGCAGAGGTGGGATGGAAGGAGGTCTGTGGAGGCAGCCAGATCACAGCACTGGCAGCTTTTAACTCCAAGGACTGCTGGAATGCAGTGGCCAACAAATCCGTCTTAAGCAGGATGCTCGGTGAGTGCTTATGGATGAGGTGCTGGTCCTCTCTTATCATAACCAGAGTTTATGGTGAAGGTCCCCAGCTAATAATTTGTTAATGGCATTAAGATCTGGGCCCCAATCTGTGACTTTGCAAACAGCCCACAACTCTTCTGTGCCTCAAAACTTCTCAGTGTCCCTGGGAGATAATGTTTACCTCCCGCACATCAGTGTTGTGAGAATAAATTAACTTTGGGAGAGTATGTTGAGCTCCTTGGAAAACAGTTACTAAATAAGTGCAAGTATTATCATATATTAAATCAGATCAGCTATTAAAAATAAGAACAAGTCCTCAGATCTGTAGTCTTCGCTACATCAGTTTCTCCCTCCTTTGCTGATTACTGTTAGCCTTGATAATAATGAACTCAAAGACGATATTAACAGCCTAACCTATACTATGATTTAATCTTGATTGCCACAGATCAAGGTTTGATTTAATTGCTCTAGAATTAATTAGGAAGAGAAACAAGTTATAAAAAAGAATTTTCTCTCTAAATAAAGAAACTGTTTACATTCAATTGGAGTTCATGTTGGAACAAATCATTAAGCTATAAAAGATTACATCTGGGCTAGAATTAAAGTCAAGCCGATTCATTAACCCAAATGGTAGCCCAGAGATTACTAACATGGTATTTCTGCTTTGGTGATCAAAGGATCAAGGATACATGACCAGATGACCCTAATTGAAGCAATCTCCACTGAATTTTGTAAATGAACTTGAAAGTACTTAAAAGATAGTTCTGTCAATGTGGAGAATAAATTTATCCTAGAAGCCTTACTTTATACATAAGGAAAAGGAAAGAAAAGATAATGGCAATATAGCAAAACTTTATGAAGTACATAAAGCAAGAATATTTTCCTTGAGTTATGGAGGAACCTTATCCAAATTGTTTATAGTTGTCTGTTACAGCTTTTGAAATAAAGGGGATTTACAGTCAAAAACTTTGTTGCTGTTGCCCTGTCAATGACCTCATCACACCTGACCTATAGGGAGTATCTTCTGCTGGGTTAGCCCATAAATCAGCCTGCAGGCAAGGCCTTTCCCTCAAAAGCTGAATTAGGTATGATAGTTTTATTGTGTGAGCTACTGTTCACCGGGGACTGAGCAGAATCTGCTGCCCGTATTTCACTCCAGAGTGCAGGATGGATGAACTCCAGCCTCAGTCCCAATGGGGAGAGTCCAAGTCTGTGCCTCACTGAACCCCTGAACCTACAGACTCTCAACTCATCATTGGCAAGAGCTGCAGGTGCTTTGTCAAGGTAATGCTTGGAAGTATAAGCTCAGTTTTTTTCAAGTTTTAAATAAGAAAGATTTGCTTAAATGCTGGAAAGTAATTGCAGTGTGACTTCTTTTGAAAGCCTGGTATAGACATTAATGAAATCCTATGTATCCCTCTGTGGACAATCAAGAGTCACTGAGCATAGGAACTTCCTGAAGAGGGAGACTGATTCTTGGTGGAAAGGGGAGGAGTTGGATGTGACAACTAGTGATGGACAAGTTTCAAAAGGTTCAGGGCTTGTGCTTGTTTTGAATAACCATCCAGGAGCTTTGATGCGTATCCAAAGCTTATCTGGACCACCTGGGCTCATAAATATCGGGATGGAAAATCTTGCAAGAACAGGCTCTCTCAAGAGGTTTTTTCTCTTTTGGTAGTTTGGGCAAGTATTTACTTGTCACGCTGTAGATACAACAAAAATAGTAATGACAAGACATAAGACCTGTTCTTTAAGAGTACTTCATCAAGTCTAAATCAGGAATAAATATAAAAGCTTCTCTTAAAATGCTTTCTACATCTCCAGAGCTTCTTGTGGTTAAGAGGGACAAACTTTTAAAGTAAATGGGGAGAAATATGTCTCAGTTCTTTCTAAAGCTTAACAGCACTACAGACCTTTTGAGTTAGGTACTTCTGTCATTTAATCCACTTTGGTACAATTGTTTTTATGTATAACATACATAATAACAATGCTGCAGAGATTTTTGGATAAATGAGATGTAGATCAAGGTAGCAGGAATACTGGCATCTTCTGAAATGCTGTTTGTGTGTATGGCCATTAAATGAAAAAAGCTACCTTTCAAATGCTTTCCATGAAATCTCATGAATGTTTAAAAAAATCTTTATATGTACCCATGTACATTTCCCTAGTTCTCCACAGGCACAAAGTAGATTATAGCTGCTGAACTCTTTCAATTGGTTTTGTAGAGCACCATTTTTGGTTTACCCACTAAAAAAATAGTTATAACTAAAATATATATAATATATATAATGTAGTATAACTAAAATATAGTTATGCAGAATAAAATTTCCTGGATGATAAAGAGTGGGCTCCTGGAGCTGGTGGAGGGGTCTGGCCTCTCTCTCAGGCTGGAGTGACAGAAAGTGGGCACCCTTCTGAGAGCTCTTTCCAGGACTGGCTGGAGATGAATCAGTAAGTTCAGTTAGGTTTATTTTTGGAAATGCGACCAAAATCCTGAAGCCAGGGCTGACCTTCCTATACATTTGTTTTACTGTTGGCAAACAGTTAAAATCCACACAATTTCTAAAACACCAGCTTAGGCAGGGGAATGTTTCCTGTGACTGAGTAACCTTGGAGGAGACCTAAACCTGAGGCTCAGGCCTGGTGTCAAGGCATGGGACAGCACCTGCACCCCTCAGCACTCAGTGCAGACAGTAAGCACAAAAACCTGCTTTGTAAAAGCATGCAGTGTTTCAGAGAAAGTTCAGTAAAGCAGGTCTGTTGATTAAGCTCACTACTGTTTCAGGTACAGATGTTATTGGCATGGTTGGAGGGGAAGAGGTGCCCTCTGCCCAGCCTCTCATAGAAAGGATAAAACCAGTAACCTTTTCACCATGGTAGCACAGGCTGGTGGAGAGGCTGAAAGAGAAGATTCTCTCCCATGGTGGCTGGGGGAGAGGAATTTGGTTCCTCCAGATGGGAGCTGCAAGGGCAGATGCCCCAGGTGAAGTGCTGCCACTCCTTTTCCCTAAAGACCAGTGTGAAATAATGATGGGGAGAGTTGACAGCTGAAAGGCTTAGAAATACTGGTTAATCTTTTGGCCAGCTCACTTACAGAACTATAAGCATCAAGAGTGCTTTAAGTGATTCCCAGCAGCACATGGCAACTAGGATGGAAGCAAAACCTGAGGAGGGACTTCTTTTGAAGACCACACTGGTCACAACCAAATCGACTTCTTTTCACAACAGAATAAAAACTTCTTGTGTCTTTTATGGGTTGAACTTTGAAGAGCTCTGAGAAGGACCCCAGCAGCTGGGGTTCACTGCTGAGCAGGAGCTGAGCTGTAAGATGAGAATTTGTGGTCCCTCAGTGCTGGGAAAGAGGCCAAAGCCCTTTGCAACCCACAGCTAAGAACTCTCAACCTGTAGTCCAGCCTAATCCCTACATGGACATGGTATCCTGTAACCACTGGTTAGTTATTCTGAATGTTTGTTAAGAAGCTGTAGCCTGCTATTTCCATCTACCTCACAGGCTGAAGTCTCTGCGTGTCTGAGCCAGTGGACCTGGCCCTGTTCCTCTCCCATGGCAGCCAGTGACCCAATCCAGCTCCAAGTCCATGGGAGTGTCTCTGTTGACTGCAGCAGAACCTGGCCAGGGTTTTGGGGAGCTGGCAAAGCACACGGAGAGCAGCACACTGGGATCTCCCAATGAGCCCTGCAGCTCCTGTGTGCTGAGGGAGAGGCTGTATGCCCAGGGAGCACAGTTTGGCCCCTTCGTAGTAGCAACATCTAAACATGGGATGGCAAGTAAATAAACCCATATGAACCCTGCCAACGCACACAGCAAAAATTACCATCCTGTTCAGGAAGCAACAAATCAGGTCGCACATCGTTGTCAGAACTATTTAAATTGTCATTGGCCGTGTCACCCTTTCTTTTTTTAGCTGCCTCAGTAAGCCATGTTTTGGCATCTTTGTACTCAGATGGATATATCTTCAGTAGTGCACATGAAATCTAATGTGTTAGTAACTTGGGGAATAAATTTGCATCCAACACTCCATTATTTTTATCTTGTTTTTCTCTTTAACCAAGTCACAAAAAGTCTACACTTCAATCTCCAAGTATTCCAGAACGGTACAGCAGAATTAGGCAAATTAATTACATATTGACATAACAGCACTAAGAATAGAGATCTCTACAGAGCTTTGAAAGAGGAGGCTTCTCTACAGATGGAAAAACTTTTACACAGAGTTAAAGTTAGTTCTGTAAAAAAAAACCCACAAGACAAAAACAAGAAGTTCAAGTGTCTGCTCATGTAATCAGGCTTGGTTGCTTGGCTGTTTTTTTCTTCAGTGTTGGCTTTTGGCTGCCCCAGAATTGTCAAGTAGACTCTGGAAACTGGTGGGGAAGTGTGAAGATAAACCTTGCACAGGGTTTCATGCATTCAAGGGATAAGACAGGCTGAGGTGCTTAAATACCAAATCTAACCAGCATCCAACTGAGACCTTTAATAGAATCAAGGTAGCAGATCATCACTGGGAAGGCTTTGGTTTACTGCCATCCAAGAGCAGGCACAGAGCAGAAAACCACCCCTGTCCTCAAACCCCCCACCCAGAGGCAGGTCAATGCAGAACAGACATGAACAGAGCCAAACTGACACACAATATTTGTTAATGGAGAGTTTCTAGATTTGCATGAGTGGGTCTATTCCTTATTTCCTCTTCCCCTGAGGCAACACCCCTTTCCATGTACTCTCTTCTGTCTCTGAGAGTAGAGATGGCAAGTGGGATGAACTGTTCACTGCCATTCTCACATTCTGTGCTAAATTATACTTCCCAATGGGCAATTGGAATGCAGTTTGTGTCTCCTTGGTGTTTCTGACCTGTTGGGTGTGCTGGAGCTCCTCTGGCAAAGGGACAGGTAATGTACCCACCAGCTAATGAAGGACATCCAAGGAGAGCTCTCGTGTTTCTTAAAAAATAATCCTATTTGTAATCATACACACAGCAGAGTCAGACTTTGAGATTGTTAAATCCCTGCATGGAGCAGGTCTGTAGGGGTATGCTCTGTATGAAGCAGGATGGGTCAGTCCCAGTGCCTCCTCACTTAGGGGCCTCTTGGAGAGCTGTGGTGGGGTTTTGTGAGGTGTCAGTCCCACCATCACATCTCACACCAGCCACTGACAGCTGCAAAACACTGCCTGGGTCTTTCAATGCAAGCCAGTGCACAGCTGGGCAGTGTTCCTTACATTTTTCTCAAAAAAATCTGAAGTATCTTGGGGAGAGGAATCTGCATGTTATGCAGGTGGAGAGACAGGGGGCTGCCCTGCCTGCCCTCAGAGCAGTCACCTTCCACACACAGCCACCCTGGTTGGGCAGGGGACTCTCTCTGCTCCTGCCAAAATGTGAAGCTGGGCAAAGAACCTTTCCCGTTGCCTTGAGAAAGCCAGTGGATGGCTGATCTCAGCCAACTGTCTGGTGACTAATTTATTTCTCAAGGCACAGTTTTCCAGGTGTGATAAGTAATCAAGCCGTTTCCTGAAGGCAGCTGAAGGTTGGGAGTGTTAGTACTGAAAGTCCAGACTCAGTTTTACAGCTGCAGTATTTTTACACAATGTTAGTAACACAGTTTGAGGGAACTCTGTAGCTGAGAGAAACAGAAGATCTTCTGTCTCTAAAGTGAGATGTGTATCAAATATGCAGTCACTGCAGCTGATTTTAGAGATTTTCTGAAATACGGGAGTTGTATATTCTCAAATATTCAGCATTTATTTTTAGTCAACTTTTTGAAACTTCAGTAAATCTTTTATGAGAATTTTGCTACTTGGCCTCCAAAGCTGCTGGAGAAGATGTGTAGAGTTCTAAAGGACAAATGAATATGAGCTACCCTGGAACTGCAAAAAAGACATTTTAAGGTATCTTAATTAGAAATGCTAAAAAGAATAACGCGAGTTGTAAGGAACCTGAAAAATCAACCCATGTATTTTAGCACCTGCAGGAGCTTTTAAACCCCACACCTAAACCCCCTGGTCTTGATTCCACATATCTGATGAGTTAGTGTTTTCAATCTTTGGTCAAAAGGTCACTCCACTGAATTCCAAAACATGCATATTTTTTCTTTGATACACATGGAGTATTACTAGAGCCGTTACTCTGCTCTTCTGAATAGCATCAATTGTAATGGTGTAACAATCTGTGGCTGCCTGGTTTGAGCTCCTTGGGGCTCCAGGCCTGCAGTAGAGCCAAGTCCAGGCTCTGCCACTGGTGCAGGAAGATACCAAGACTGAGCCATCAGAGATGGTGCAACTCGGTGTGACAGACACTAATAGGTGTCCTCAGCCAAGATGTGCGTGTCTAAAATAACAGTTGATATAAAAAGCACCTGTTCCAAACTGATAGCTTGAGTCGGAGATGGTGAGGTAATGCCAGGTGATTGCATTGTACCCAAAGGAAGCAATCCTGCGATGGGAAAGATGGACTCCTCCCTGGCGGTGCCCCTCTCTTCCTTGACTGCCAAAGCAGCTGAACACCTGTTTGAGGGTTGACACCTGATGTTAGGCAGTAAAATGCAATGGAGGTGAATCCACCCTTCATGCCCAGATGAGACATGCTGCCTTTGTACGTGGAATGCACATTTGATGCAAGACCTTAACAAAGATCTACAAACAAGGTTAAAACACAGACCAGTAATGAAAAAGATCACAACTCCTAGGATCTGGATTCTGTCCCTCTCACACCCTGAGCCTGTGAATCTTGGAAAAGGAACCTTGAGCAGGATTTTTCAGGATGTTTAGGTGTGAAATCGTGACAGTTTCAAGTGATTCGTACAGCTTGCTGTCCATCATTTCAACATCTAAACACTGCTGGAATCCTTGCTCTTAAAATTCTGTCTCCACCTCCCTGTTTTCAGCACAGGGATAGCCTCTACCTGCCAGGCAGGATTACTGTCCCCAGCACTTTAAGGTCTTTGGGTGGCTGATGCTGCTGGTAAAAAGTGCAGGCTGGTCATGAATTTCAGATTGTCTTGCACGTGGAGCAGTGCAGACAGCACAGCCCCCGGGCCCCGCTGCGCCGAGCATCGCCACCACCAACCTCAGACTGCGGCGACAAAATTCCTAGCACCAACTGCTCTGTGAGCTCAGCTGCTCCCTTCCTCCTGCTGCCTGACTCAAAAGGCCTGGCAGGAAGCAGCACCCAGGTAGTAATTCTGCTCTCTGCTACATCAGCATCAAAACGTTTGCTCTGTTCCTCAAAACGCAGCTTCTGAAGAGA
Organism: Ammospiza caudacuta; assembly: GCF_027887145.1. NCBI lineage: Eukaryota > Metazoa > Chordata > Aves > Passeriformes > Passerellidae > Ammospiza > Ammospiza caudacuta. The sequence continues at coordinate 45,737,550 of NC_080599.1, read as the reverse complement.
AAAAAATCCAGTTTTCCCTGCGTTGCTGGAGTGTGGCTCGAGCCGTGCGCGGGAGCAGGCGGGGGGATGCGGGTGGGAGCGTCATCATCCCTTGAAGAATTCAAAAAAAGACTGGATGTGGCCCTTGCTGCCATGATCTAGTTGAACAGTTAGAACATCGACTGGACTTGATGATCTTATAGGTCTCTTCCAGTCTTGAACTTCTGTGATTCTGTGATTCTGTGTGATTCTGTCTGCGCTGCTGGAGCCTCCCGGTCAGTTGCCCGTCTCTCCCAGTAGATGATGCTAAAGCGCGATTGTTTTCAGCAATTTTAAGGAAGTGGAAGATTTTATCAGGGGAAATCCGAGGTGGTAAGAAGGCTTCTGGGGCTCAGTGCTGCAGGGGGACATACTGCAAACATCCTGAAAAAATCTGTGGACTGCTTTGCTCCTGTATTGTTTTATTAACTTGAATAGTAACTGGGTTAAAGGTTATGTGGGTTTTCAGGATTTTAAGCAGGCCAACATTTACATGTGTATTTCTACAGTCCTTACAGCTCAAGCACACCAGCACTTCACACTGTGTTACTGTCCATTTCTTGACTCTCACCATCCCAGAGCTCCTCACCTTTATTTCCATACCATATCCATTCTGTATTTCCTGACCTCTGTTCAGGCCAGTAGGACCCATTCGAGGTAAGTCATTTGGAATGAGGTATTTGACAAGAGCTGAAGCTTGCTGGTGGCTTTTGAAATAAGCAGAAATGTGTATTACTAGAAAGAAATCAGCATTTTGCCTTTAAATGCTGCTAAAGTTCAGATGTGTTTAAGCTCCGGACACTCTCTGGAGCCAGGAGAGGAAATGTTTCTGGAGTGGGGTAGGCTCAGATACACATTTCCCTGGAATTTAGGAAAATTACTGTGAGTTTGGCCTAGTCTTTACATCCATTGGAATTTTTCTGAGGATTTCTATGGCAGCCAATATAATTCACTCTGAAATGAAAATTTAAAGTGCAGAGATTCATCTAGAAGTTATTAATAAAAACAATAAAAATACAAACTTGCACTCACTTCTTTTAGCTAGAAAAATTGTCTACAATTTTTCAGTTGGATACTTTTTTGTAGTCCTACAGCTGAAAAGTCTTTTCTTCCCCCTTTTTAAGAAAAAAAGACAAGTTATGAGTCTCTTTACGAGACTTCTGGGGTCCGCTGTAATGACAGCACTTGGTTCCCAGCATCCAGGCCATCAGTCCTGCACTGATCTGCCTTAGGAAACATGCACAAGGTCATATCTTCCCAGCAACTTAGAACAAAGAATATTTTGGGAAAAGGATGTGCAGAAAGACAAAAGGATTTCTCTGGATGCAATGTCTGGTCTGTGGATGGGCTCAGAGGAGAACTTGATTCTTCATCAAGGGCTGGGTCTCCTGGACCATTATTGCTGCTACATTAATACTTTCATCAATTATACACCAGGGCTGTCAGATATAGCACCACCACCTCCTGCCTTCCTAAATTCCTGTAGGCAAAATAACATTGTTGTCAGGGATCCAGAGCTGATGTTGCCTTGTCCATGGCTGATGCAGTTCCTTGGGTCAGGAGCATATCCTGGGACAGTGAAGAATGCATCAAGGTATATGGATGGGTTTGTTTTCTTCTAAGCCCTTGGACCAAAATCAAATTGCCTGGAGGGAACTTTTAAGAGTGTTTTAGTCTCTTTTAAGGAAAGAAATTTTGAAAATATTACTGGGTTTGCAGTTCTCTTGCACTGACTGTTGGGTTTTCTTAGATTCTGCAGAGATGCTTTCTATCTGGTGTACACTGCAAGCAGCCACTGCAGAGGCTGTTTGATAAATGATGTATCCCCTGCTCTCTGGAGATCATTCTCATCAAACTGGGCTTACTTCTTCACCCACCTTGGAAAAAGGTTATCAATGGGAATTGGACAGGTGGAAGTTTTACAAAGGTGATGAACAGGATGAACTCAGTTCCATGTGGGCTTTTATGGTGATGGATTGCTTTAGAGCAGGAAAGTTTACTGAAAGCAAACTGCAAGAGAGCTGGAAATCAGGCTGATGGGCTCTTGGATCAAATTCTGACCTAAAGGAGCAGTATTATCCTTTTGGGATAGGGGGACAAGAACAAATATACATGGGCAGAATGGATAGTGGGATTTGTAGAGAAGCTCTAGGAGAAAGATCAATAGCTACATGAAGTGGCAATGAATGTGAAGTACAGCATGAGAAATCTGACAGAATTGTGCTCTTTCCATCCTAAGTGAGGCAAAGTATGAAATTCAGTATGTAAGAGCAAAATGGGATTTTTCTCTGTTGTCAGTGACCCTCAGTAGCTTTTACAAGTGGAGTTATTTAAAAAAGAATGGCAAGAGCTTACTTCACTTTGGACTGTTTCACTGTTTGAAAGACTGGGAAAAGAAGGATAAATATGGCTCATACAGACTTTAAGGCAGCTAAATACAATTGCAGAATGAATAACTTCAGAGTTACAGAGTTATTAGAGTAAGTATAAGGTGTTATCCTCTTCAAAATGGCCAAAGAAAATAAAATGGGAACCTCCAAGCAATAACATTCTGACCTCACAAAATGCCTTTGTCTAATTTAGACCGCATTAGCAATTTGTTCTTCACAAAATCCATGGTAGGAGAGGGGAGGACCTACAGATGTCCTTAAGGGATTCACACAGTGAAATTATCAAATGCATTTAAAAATACAAAATTAGCGCTTTCCATCCATAAATTTCCAAAGTTGTGTTTTAAAAGGAGGACATTACCTAACTCCATGTGAACTAAATCACTTTAAATCAAATGAGACAATTTATGTTTGGAAGATGTTTACACTTGAAATAAGAGCCTCATTTAGAATTTTTTTGCCTTTCTCTCATCCTGATTTATCTCCCAGATTTGACATCACTCTTATTGGTAGAAGTCAGCATTTGTTGTGTTTTGCAATGCAAAAATTCTTTTCATTCCCTAACACTAGAACAATATTTCATTGAATTGCTCTGGTTTATTAGACTAGTTGCACAGATGTCCTCTCTTCCTGAGCCAGATGTACAGAGTGCTGCTTCCAGCTTAGCCCAAACTGGAACATGTTGACAGAATAACATAACTGAGACCAGACATATTGCATTTTACACTAAAGGTCATGCAAAAAGCACAGGCTGCATATAGCATGGGCTGTTTTACATAAACACACATTTGGTTCAGCTTTGCTATAGGGATTACTGAAAGAATGCTTGGAGAGGACAGGCTATAAAGCGGTTGGAAAGATCTGACTGCTGTTGAATGAATTACCCCAAAGTGGTACATCTCTGTCAGAACAAGTGTGAAGGGCTCTTTGCAAAAGGAGGTGAGAGAAACTCTCTCAGAGGCAGAAGATACTTGGCAAGTTGAACAGGAGATTTCCCAAGGACTTTTCCAGTGCAGTGGGATTGATCCAATACTGTCCATAACTTGCTAAGACACTTTACCATCAGAAAGGACTCATCAGAGGAGAATAAGAAATCAAATTGCCCAGCAAGGAAGTTGTATGAATGCAGGCAAAGCCAGGGTGTTCCCAGTGGCTGCAGTATCTGTTTAGATGAGAGCTTGAGGGAAGCATTCATGGAACCAGATGTTACAGATGGGGAAGGATTGTCCTTCAGAGCAGCCACAACTTGAAATGCTTAAATGTCACACTCACGTGAGCTGAAGAAGCAGACAACCTTCCAACCAAACCAGGACCAAAATTCCCAACATTTCTTTGTTAACTGGCTTGGTATCAAGTGGTGGAAGTCTTGCATGGCACATGCCATGCTGCCCTCAATCTTGGTGATGAGAGAAGGAGCAAAATCCCTCTGAATTCTGGAATTCACCTGTGACTTGCAGCAGGTTTGCTTTGTCTGTTTGGGTTTTTTATAGGAAACTTAATCCCTTTCACTTTTCTGATCTGAAAACTGATATAACCATTACCTTCCTAAGGATTCTGTTCAGTTTAATTAATTAGGGTTCATAAAATCTTTGAATTATAAGTACAGTATGGACTGTAAGTGCCAAGGATTACTGGTACTACAAACAAATGAACAACAGCAAGTGACTATAAGCACATTGCAAAGGAGGAATGTCATTAGGGAAAGAGGTCCCATTTCAAGCTGCCAAATACAAAGGAGTGAGTCATTTATTTTCAGTATGAAAAACATTTCAATGTTGTTCTTTAAGTGATTCTGCTTATGATCATTACTCCTTAGCTAAATGCTATAAATACTTTGAAGTGGTGACACAGTCTTCTATTCCTACCTAGAAATGCGGAAGAAAGAGGAGAGGAATATAGAAAAATAAAAATAGCTGAAGAAGGCATGTCTGCTTTGCCACATGCTAAATTCAGTCATTTTTGTCTGATGCATAGTTCTGCCTTCTTTTTCCTGAAGACATCTCTGTGTGTGTGAGGACTGTACTGTCCCATGCTTTGTTGTTACAGTCTGACCAAGATTTATGAGTTGGTAGCTGTCTGAATTCTGGATCACAAAGCATCGTTTTTGTTCTCTGCTGACCTTAGCTGTGACCTCTGGGACTGCAGGCAGAGAGAAATGTGTGACTTGGGTACAGTCAGGCAGGGTAACGCAATCTGCTGGCACTGCTAAAGCACAGCGTCACGTTTCTGTGACACAGTGCATTAAATCGGCCTGCAAAAGAGTAGCAAAGGATATAAGAGGCGGGAGGAATTTCTATTCTAAATTTTTCAAGCATTGCCTGGCTCTCTGGGATATGTTCAGGACACCCAGTGACAAATGAACAGGTTATGAGTTGAATCGTCAGGTTAATTTAGCATACAGTATTCTGGTTTTTGCAATAGTTGTAGTTTGAAACAAAACTGGAAATTTTGTAATTTGAAACCAAACTGTGGAAATTCTGCTACCTGAGGTTTTGGAGCAGAAGATGTGTATGGATACATATACCTACTTATTTTATTCATTACAATGATGAGTGTATTGCTGTGCATGTTCTGTTTAATGAGGTGCACAGAGCAGGCTGGTTTGTCCCCACTCCTGCCTGGCTGCCAGGCGGCCCAGCCATCCTGCACCACAAGGGCTTTTCTCATGCACTGCCTCATCTATACAGCACCTGTGTCTGGTCCTTGCAATAGAAAATACTTTAGTATACAGCAGGGCTGTCAATTCTCCACTAACATAAGGTTATTGAGATATTTTAACCCTCTGAAGAAGTATCTCCTTCCTAAGAAGGCACTAGAGAGACGCTTGTTTAAAACTGGAGTAGCACAGTGGCAAATTGAACTCAGATCCCCAGCAGGAATTGTCTCCATTCCTTTCTCTCATGGAGGCAGTGACAAATGGCAGCCAAACCCTCTGGGTGATGCTGTAGGAATTGGCTGAGACAGGGTCATTGGGAAAACATGGGTTTGCTGAGCTCACTAAGTGACAGGGCTGTGTAACTCACAGGGCACAGTGACCATCACTTGGAGAGCAAAGAAAATCCTTCCTGCTCTGTGATAGACTGAGCCTATCATCTTCCCTTTGGGAAAGAAGTGGCAGCACATGGCAAGGAACTGGGGGCTCACAGAAAGAGAGGAGACAGAAAATAAAATTTCAGAACTATCTTTCTGATCAAGCTTGTTATTTGCTTCATATATGAATTTGCCAATCAGTAAAAATTGATTTTACCCTCAGAGCACTGAGTGTTCCTAATTTGAATTTAGCTTTGAATATCTGCTGTTGGAAATTTGTCACAAAAGCCTTTGGCTGGGACATGTGGCCTTTTACCTTGCTGATTCCAGAGGACAGTTGCTGCTGGTTATTAAGGATGATTTTTTCCTGTGTGATAGTGGTTTGAAGAAGAGCAAGAAATAACTTGGAGCTCTAAAGAGCTCTTCTTGCCTCTGCTATTTTCAAAGCTGTAATTCTGGTCCTATGTAGAAGTGACAGAGGAGAAGCTGAAAATTCCATGGCTCCTACAGAGGAGCCCCTTGCAGCACAGGCATATTTCTGGCCTGTGGTGTGAGGTGAAGGTGATTGATGAGGTCAGAGTGGGACTCCTGCTCTGTCCCTTCCCACACCTTTAGTGCATTTAGAGAAGAAAAATTCCGGTCTCCAGCTCTGTCACTCACAGACTTCTTTGCAGAACTATGTTTCTTGCAAAATAATTATAACTGCAAATTAGGAATGGGGGTGTTCAGCACCTCCTTAAATCTCCCTCATATGCATCTAAAATAAAATTAGTGTTGCAAAACTATTGTAACCTTCTGGTATAGGTTCAAGTCAGACATGAAACTGAGATGCTTGTTTAGTAGGAGCAAGCACTGTATATGCTTGATTTACTGCCCTTTTCTAATCCCAGCAAACCTATTTTCTGCACTAAACAGTCCAGGGTATTTGCAGCAACTTTAAATGTACAACTCAAATAAAGTATGGCTGATTTTAGTCACACCAGGCTTTCCTAGCCCAGCTTTTCGCCCTGTGGGGTGCCATGCCCTTGGCTCCCAGGGGTGATGCTGGTCTAGAGAAAAATGCATTCAGGGGTGACACCTGCATGAATCAAGGGACATTTTCCCATTGCCCTCTATGGATCAGTTTGATTCAAACCAACATTTCCCAGAGCTTGGTGGGCAAAGCGCAAGGGGACAAGAGCAGAGGCATACAAGCCAAAGGTCATTGAGTTGGGTGAATTGTGGTTTTGTTTGATAGTGACAGGATTCATCTTTTCTCAAAAACGTTGCTGTTCTAAGGTCCTCTAATTGCAGATGGATATCCAGGGACAGGCTGAGCCTAATGTACCACGCCAGCCTTACCATCCAGGCTGTAATTTTTTTCTGGAGAAATAGTATTTCAGAATTCAGTGGGCTTTGCTTTTAGTTAAATGTATTTTCTCACAGCCTTTTTAAGGGACTGGTTCGCAAAGCTCTGAAATCTCATTTTGGATGTTCAGCTAAGTTACAAAAAAGAGGAGCTGAAATCAGTGCGACAAATTCTTTCCTAAGAAAGTGAGTGTTTGAGTAATTCTGAATAATATCCACAGTATGGATGGCCCAACTCTGTAATGACTGGGTCAAGAGTAGACCAGAATCTAGCTAAGATCCTAAGATACCATTTAAACATAAATAACAGTTATTGTCTTCATAATGACTGGAGTCTTCAGCAAGGAAAGGGAGGGTACTGAATGGAAAATATTACTGTCAGGGTATATTTTACTACCTGAAGTATTTTATTGACTGCTTCAAGGAAATCAATGCCTTAAGTAAGCATAACTACATTAGGGAAAAAAAAGATTATTATATGCATTCCTGTGTGTTAAGTTCCTGCTGTATGTTTTATGTTACATGCAACTTGTTGAGCTGGTTAGGGTTTAGGAAATGCTTGAGAAAGGAAATGATCTTGACATTTGCAATATATTTGTAAAACAGATGCAGAAACTGAAGGTTAAAAAAAAGATCTGTCTAAGTATGTGATGGCATAAAAATTGGAATAAAATGAGAAATAAATCATAGGGACATATATGTAAAATAAATGCATTAAAGCCAATTTAAAATTGGGAAGAATAATTCAAAAGGAGGAAACAAATGCAAAACTAGGCAACACAATATATAGCATGGATGTGCCTGGACTTTAAATGGAGTTAGGATGGCTTCAATGTCTGCACTTTACTGCAGAATTCACCCGGACAAGGACCTAACCCCAAACCTTTTGCGCAGGTTTAAGCAGGGCACAAAAGGCTTACACTCCACATTTTAGAAACAACACAGGTACCTTTTAATGTTCCAAAGGTATATTTCTATACTAACTTCATTACTGTGAATTAACACATCAAAGACCTACCTATTTCCAACCATAGCATAATCAAAATTTCTTGAGCAGCTCCCAATAAAATTGATGGCATCCTTAGCCCAGCACTGAGGTACCTCAGTGTAGATGTACATGTTTTAAGGACTTCTGGGTCATCATATGGCCAGTAATGTATTTCCTCCCACGGTTAATCCTTCAGATGCCATGCTATGTTTGCCTTGAGGCTTGTTTCAAGGTCTTGATTAACGCCACCACTCCATGCCTAGTTAAGCTGGCAGAAGCCTGTTCTGCAACCAAAATGGGTTTCCTGTCCCCCCGTGCTCTCCAGATGGTTGTTTGTGCTCCCTCCCCCTGTGTCAGCACAGGTGTTTCTCTGACCATGCAGTGAGAGATCAGAAAACTGATCTCAGTGTAAACTGACCTGGTTTAAAAAAGAAATGCCTGGTTTTCTGACAGGCCATTTCCTTGCCTGGGTTCACTGCATGAAGAGGGAGTGACAGCAGGGCTCCTTCTCTCTCAGCTGCTCTGGAAGTCTGGGGAAGTGCATGAAAGTACTTGTGCATTCTCCAGGTATCAGTGTTCACCTGGATCATGGTGAATCCTTACAGACCTGCACGAGGAGAACATTCACTCACCACCAAGCTTCTAAAAAAGCAGCTTCTTCTACCCATGTTGGCCATATAAGCAAGGCCCTGTGAGATTTGCAGCCACTGTTTGGTAGAAATTGCTGGTGCCTATGCTCTTCCCTCACAGTGAGGGAATTCCTTACAATAGAAATCGACTCAGTCTTTGCCACTAAATCCATTCTAATTTGAGACTTTTAAAATCTGGGAAGGTTTCTCACTGGTGAGGTTCTAGGCTGCAGTAGTATATTTTCAGTTGCATAGGAACAACTTGATACTTCTACACTAAAGTCCAAATCTCATTGTCTCCTGTAGGCACTGCCGTTCCTTTTCATTTCCTTTAGATTAGGAACTACCAGTTTATTCCCTAAAGGCTGGATTCAGTCCACTGGGAAAGATCATAAAGTATGAGAAGAGGATAAATTGCTTGGTGGCCCCAGCTTGTTCACAGACCCCATTTTTCGTGAGCACAGTGATTTTCCACCTTGCATCACCTGAAATGTCCACCACAAGACACAGCCAGATCCCTCTCTGTGACATGACAATGGCACATCTCCCCACGTGATGGCATCACACAGGGAAGTGAAATTGTACAGCCAGGTGCTGACTGCATTTTCTGTCACATGACTGATTACACTGCAGCAAATCACCTGATCTAGCTTTTCTCACTCATTGAAAATGAAAACTATCACATTGTGTTGGATAAAGTGTTTTGGTCAAGTGGGAGCTACAGCTTCAGCCACTGTAAGCAACAGCTCTGAGTTCTGGCTTCTCTATGTGCTTGTTGTTCCTACACATCCATATTGGGGTTTATTACCTGAGTTAGGCTTCAGCAATTTTATCTACAAGATCCTGCTTACCCTCACAAGGCTTGGCACGAGGCTTTAGAAAATGGGGTAGGGTTTGGGCATCTCCTGCATATGGAGTGATACCAAAGCTATTCAGATGACTGACATTCCTATTGAAGGGACAGAAGATGAAGATGAATGCAATTCAAATTTTTGGGCTGATGATTTGCATTCTAATTGGGTGCTATCCCAACTCTACCAGCAAAATCTGTATATTCACCTGAAGTGTGCCTAAGGTTTTAAAAACTAATTTAATTAATTTATGAAAAAAACCAAAAAACTGTTGTAGTACACAGATCCCTACCCAAATATCAACAAGACTTTTAAGTGTTTTTCAGCTTGATTCCCTGACGTCAGGGATCAGTATTTTTTAAACACTATGCAAAAATTGTAGAGGAGAGACTGGCTGGTTTTGGACTCAGGTGTGCTCCAAAATATTCTTCCCGTTCCTTTGAGCCCTGATTTGACACAGGTCCAGGATGACACAAGTTTCTGATGCAGCAGCCGCTCCTACCCTTGCGGCTGAGCCGGGTGCTGCCGGCCCCAGCGCAGAGGACGTTCCTTGCACCCCTGGTGTGGGGTGCATGAGCGCCGTGTCCTTCCTGAGCCTGCTCACCCTGCACTCGCCCTGCCACGCTGAGATGCATTGCTGGTGCCTGGAAATGATGCTGGTGTGGGAGGCGGCAGAGCCAGAACGCAGCCGCTGCTCTTCTCATAAATGAACGTGAGCTGGTTTGATTAGGGGCGCAGCAGAGGCATCTGCGTGTGGCCTCCCCAGCACAGTATCTGAAATACACCCTCAGGACTTCATCCTCCTTCCAATGTGTTATACTTAATGAAGCTGCATGCTTTTTTCTTAAAATAATAGAAACTGCATCAGGGGAAGAAGGTAAAGCAACAAAAAAAATAGAAATATGAGATGGAACAAGCATATTGTATCAAAGATTGAAGGAAAACCAAAACTCTTTCAAGTCTTTGAACTTTTACGAAAGAGAGTAAAGGCAAAATGAATCATGAACATTATAATAATTAGCTCAATTTACTTTGAGCTTTTGTGGAGGAGTTTTTTTTTCTCAAACAGCTATTTTGGAATTCAAATTCTATTTTTGCTCTTGTGTTTTACCTGCTTTTGAGGTAAAGCGTGAAATTTCTTCTAAATGCCACCCAATAGTAGTTCATCCTTAGGATATTGTTTTAAACATAATTGAATTGCTGGGGTACATTAAACATTGCAGCGTTTTAAGCAGGGGAAATAATTTAATGATGTGGTCTTTAAGACAGTTAATTAGCCTGGCATGTATGAAAGTGTAACAAGAACACCACCTACTGTAAAAGTGAATGTTCTACACTCCGCAGCACTAATTCCTGATAGCTTCACCCTGCATGGAAATCATTAACCCCTTTTTTGTCAGATGTTTTTAGGCAAAATTACTGAGTTTGGAGTTGGTGATTGCAGCTCTTGCCTACATTAGCCAGAGGAAAAATCTAAGAGGTAAAATAAATCACAATCATTGTAAACATCAGATGTCATACTTTCTGAAAAGATTATTCTGCGGTCTGGTACAAGTCATTTTCATAATGATGATGGATTTTTTAGCTGGAAATAGTGAGGATTTAAATAAAATTTCTGGTGATGTCAGCACAGTTTTTAGAAAATTGCTTGTGGTGACCCTTCTGCAATATTGCTGTGCTGCGGGCTTGATTTATCCACCATAGGATGGGCTGGAAGGGACAACATCCAGCACTGACTCTGTGGCCTCAGCAGGAGGTGACAGAGGTCACGGTGTAGGGAAATTTCCGTGGTCCCTCCATAGCTCTCGAGCTCTGTGTTTTTGAGGACAGCCAGCGGGATCTGCATCTCCTGTGCAGCCTGAGCCAGTGGGGAGCTGAGTCCCACAAACACCTCGGGGTCCAGGAGCTCTCCACTCCCAGAGAACTGATGGCACTTTGCAGCATTTGCCCACCCATACACATTTGTCTCAAAGCAAGGCAGGACAGAGGCTTCCCAAAAAAGTCTGCAGGATTGGACCAGCCGGAGTCTTCAAAAGACCATCACCAACTTTTATCAGAACTCACACAAAGCATGGTGTATCTTCATCTTTTAAGCTTTGCCTCTTTATCTTGCAGTAGCAAAGCCATGATATTTAGTGGCTGCAATAACACTCCAGGTTTGAAATCCCCAATCTTCAGGGATCTTTTGCCCTTCACATGAAAGCCACTTACAACTAGTTACAAAGGGCCACCGAGCTCCTGATTTTCTGTATTGCTGGGATGGTTGTGACACAATTCAATAAGATAACACCTTCCACTAAATGGATCAAAAAAGGAGAGAAAAATCTGATGGGGGGAAAGAGTGAGGGAATTCTTCAGGGAACAAAGCTTAGTGCTGGCCCTGCTGAAGGCAGTAGAGGTGTTGCTCTTATTTCCAATAGCTCCCGATTTTACTCAAAGTCACTTTCTGCTTTTATGTCTGCTGCTGAAAGTGTTGAGCACAGCAGAATTTTCTCTTCCAGTCAGAGAGCAGATTTCGTGTTTTGCAAGCGACGCTGAGCACTGGCAGGGATGGGAGCATTCCTGATTAAACAAACTCCCTAATAGACCAAGTCTTGCGCTGCTAAACTCGCATGCATTATTGCGCAGGAGGCCGAGCATATTTCAGCCACAATGATGGAGTGGGCAGCACTCTGTCAGATCAATTATGTACAAGGCCCATCTTCTCTATGATTCCCTCGATTTTTCCTCCTGACAGTTCACCTTGTGCCCAACCTTCTGTTCTCACAGAGAAAAACCTGCAGACAATAGAAAACCTAAGGCTGTTTTTCCTCACTATTAAGTGGCATAAAGTAACTCTTTCCTGTCAGGTTCCTCATGAATTTTCACACAAATTTATCTTCCCCACTTTAGGGAATTTATAGCCTTTTTATGTCTTTCTTGTCTTTCTTTCTTTTTTTTTGGTTCTCTTTGGTAATGTCACAAAGACAGTGAGTGCACACTGGAGTGATCCCTGCCCATCAATAGCACTGCAGTGGTGGCAGCTCCTCCAGCCTCAGTGAGTGCTCAGACACTGCCCATGTCCCATCCCAGGGCAGGACACCTGGTCCGTGCTGGGTTATGGCCGATTCCACATCCTGCCTATGCAAAGGGCACTGAGATCAGCCTTTAGCAAATGTTTCTTTTCATGACAGAACACACCATTGCCCATGGAGTTCAAATCCTAGGAGAGACTGTTCAGTTGCCAGTCAATTATCTGATGCAAGTGGCCTCCGCCATTTATAATCAGTTTTGCCCTGCAGTATTTAATTTAAAGAATGAAGATGAATTAGTAAGTGAGGACCTGTATCGGACATTCTGCCCAGATTAACTCAAAGCAGATTTCATGAGAGTGAGGTGCTGAGTAAAAATGAACTGAGTGGTGTGAGCTGGGGCAGCTTCAGAGAAGAGAACTGAACTGAAGCTGGTGCCTCATCTTTCTTCATCCTGGAAATCAAAGTATCCAGCTGGGTCAGCAAAATAAGCTCCACAGTGTCAAGGCTGAGAAATACCAGAGAAAGGAAGCAAAGGGAGAAGTTGTAGAACAGCTTGGGCAAAGTTTCTTTTATTCCTTCTGTGCAGAAGGAGGAAATATTGGAGCACATGTTGAATTCCTGTGAACTCACTTGCGTGCGAGCAAAACCAGCACAAAGCTCAATTAAGCAATCAAGTCCATTGTTACAGGCAGGGTTAGATTCCCCATCTATCAGAAGAAGAAGTAGTACCAAACAGAAACAAAGCTCAGACAGCTGTGTGTGTACAAACACAAACCAGAAGCGATGGCTATCAGGGACCTCCTGGAGCCCGTACAACACACTGGTGGTGGGAAGTTCAGGACCCTTTCTCTGCCTTTGGTGGAACTGTCAGAGCTATCCCTGCAGATGAAGCTTCAAATGAAGAGTTTTGGCTTAGCTAAACTGTTCCAAACAGCCAGTGTTTGTGATGTGTGCAAGGGGAGAGAGCTCCACACCACCCACAGGGGAGAGGAGCTGCCTTGGAGTTGGTGCAGAGCACATCAAATGCAGCCAGAGCAGCTGGGAGCCTCGGGGAATTGAGGCTGCAGACTTCGCTCCAGCCAAGGATACCAACACATTTTTTTGGTTCAGATTGATATCTTCCACAGATGCCTTGTCTTCCCAACAAACTCACTTCCTTTCCTAACCTCCCTCTCCTCTGATCAAAAGACTGCCTTTTGATAGGGCAGAAATTAAGCTGTTTTTCTGCCTGTGTCACTTGAACCTGGGGAGAATTCAAGGTCCTGATAATGTGGCTTTTCCAGTCTTTTTTTACTTCTCACTATTTTCCATTTCACTTTGATCTGAAGGGTTCTGCTCTCCCTTTCCAATCTCACTTGTCTCTCTCTCTGTAATGAGAACCCAGGTAGCAGATATATTATGTGATATACTGTATCAAGCAGTCACAACACTGCAAGATCACCATGTTATAAAGACTATACGTGGCAAGTGCAAGATTTATCCTTGGGAAGTCATTACATTCTTTGATTGAGAAATAATACCCTCCAAGACAAAATTAACATTTTGGTCTCTGATAACCAAATTGATTTAAAAAAGGAGATGGTACATAATAAAACTTCAAGTTTCAATAGCTAAGAAATATACAGTAAAATGTTTTCAAATGTATGTAACTGCCGTTATGTGGTATAATTTTTTTTTTTTATAGCTACTTGATCGTCTTCTCAATGACTAGAGCAGAATCTTTTTTAAAAAGTGTCCTGGAATGAGCAAGGTTACATCTTCAAAGATACCTCATGTATCTTTAGCAACAAAGAACAATGAGTCTTTTCTCAGTGGAAAAGGTCAGTCCTTTATATGGTCTCTGATATTTAAGGTCTTAATTAGAGATCAACTATGTAATGATGGTGCCTGATGGTGCAGTGCTCTGTGTTGTAAGACTGACTGCAGACAGCCTGAGTCCTTGAAAGTTTTTACTTCCTATTTGGGCATTTTTCCAGTAAACACTGAGGATTATAGACCACTAGGTGAAGTTACAACCTCTGACCATGATTCCAGTGAAGAACAGTGAAAAAAACAATCATCTGGAATCTGGTGCTGAAACAGAACAAAGTTTACCTGAAAGGTATGAGGCACTGACTTGAGAAGATTTAACCCTGCTGGAGAACTCTGCAATTCCAGTTCCTACCACTCCTGCCTTTCTGCCAGGTGCACTTTGGAAAGAAGGGGCCCAATAACCTACATTACAAGTGAATATTTCAATCTGACAGCTCACTCTCTCTGACAGCAGTGCTGTGACAACACGTCTGGGTCAGATTCAACACGATTATGTAAGCCACCAACCAAACCTTTTTTTGAATACATTAAAGGCTGCTTAAGTACAAAACCCACCCATGCAAATCTTAAAATGCAGGGAAATATTTGGCTAAGGAGAGCTTTGGACACCCCTTTGTGCCCACACATTATAGCAAGCAATCACACCGAGAAACAGCCTCCACAAGAAACTCTTTGCATTTCCAACATCCAAGAAATCTAACACATGCCCAAATTCCTCTGCAAAAGGAGCAAACCTTAACTCTGACCTCAGCTGGAAGTTGGCACCACCAGTTTTGGAAGGGGAAACTCTGACTGTTGGCACCTCTTGGCTGGAAGTAGACAGAGGAGGGAAATCAGGTCTAGGAAAACATTTGCCTGGACAATGTGGGCTTTTTTCCAGTCTACAGCATAATGTACAACATTCCTTAAATCTGTCATTTGCATTCAGGACTGGAAATGGCATCTTTGGTTTCTTGGAAAGGGAAGAAGATGGTAGGACTCAAGGTGAGAGACCCCCATCCCTTCTGGCAGGGCTCTGGTAGGTTTTGGCCACAGGTACCAGACAGATGGTTGGTGTGACTGGAAGCTCAGCCATTTCTTTTGAGTTGAAATCTTTTTTAGTGCTTCTGGAGCCCTTCAGCTGCATTTTATTTCAGACATGACCATTCTGAGCTGAATTTAAAGAGGGCACTCATAAGCAGAGAGAAAGGTGTTCACAAAGGGCTTCCGAGTGCTTGGACTTGTTTAATATTAGCACCTCAGAGGCTTTCTGTGCAGGCAGCATTTCACAGCTCCTGAAACAGTTTTCATGTCACTGGTCCATCATCTTGTGCTACAGCCATTTATCCAACCCAGCCATCACCCTGTGTCAGGGACAGCTGGGGACGCGGTGGAGCCGAGAGGGAAACCGCGCATGAGGAGCCGCGTTCAGAGCTGCACTCGCGGCACAGGGACTGGATGCTCTGGCTTTGAGTGGCACTGGCAGGGCTGGCTCCAGGCCAGGCACTGCGATGGCCTGAGGGACACGTCCCTGTGAGGACAAGGGCTCTCAGCTCCCGAGGAGATATCACTTATGAGGCACAATTCATGCCCTCAACAGTGGCCTCTCTCACCTGAATGTCATGTCAGCGTCACCGGCTCTTGCTGAATTTGGAGCTCAGCAGTTCCTGGGAGCTGGGAGCATCTGCCTGGAGGCAGGATATCACTTATCAGCATCTTGGTTCTTTAGGAGGCTGATTCTCCAAACTGCTGCTGAGCTGCTACCCAAAGGCTTGCAGCTGGGAGAGAATGCAATGCTTTGAACTCCACTTGTAAAAGGCTTCTGATTCCTGGGCCACCAAGTCAAGACACCCAAACCAGGTGGGACTCTGCCTGTGCTCCCTGGAGGCAGAACTGAGCTAAACAGATGCATAAGAGAGGAAGGCTGAGCAGAGAAGACCACTCTAGTAGGACACATGGGCAGGAAGGGATTTTACTCAAATGAAGTCATCTTGGTACCCTCCCACAGTAATTAAGAATACTTAAAAGAAATTAAACTGAAAGATCAGTTCCTGTGATGTTGAAAGGATGCAGTGATGAGGAGCCACTCACAGAGGCACTGATATAGCTGTGAGTATTGTACCAATTCCTCAAGTCAAAGGAAAATTAATTAACTCACAGGGGCTGTCCCCCTTTCCTTATGATGAGACATGGTGGCAGATCTTGCACAAAATTCACAGAATCACAGAATCACAGAAATTCTAGGTTGGAAGAGACCTTTAAGATCATCGAGTCCAACCCATGTTCTAACTATTCAACTAGATCATGGCACCAAGTGCCACATCCAGTCTTTTTTTAAACTCTTCGAGGGATGGTGACTCCACCACCTCCCTGGGTAGATGATTCCAGTATTTAACCACTCTTTCTGTAAAATACTTCCTCCTTAATTCAGGTCTGTATCTCCCTTGGCGCAGCTTATTCCTAGTGATAGTGGAATAGGATTGCAGTACTTTAGATCTGCAAACTTTGCAGATCTAAGCAGACTTTGGCCCCTCTGGTTTTAAATGCTCCAGGAAACCTGCACTTCTCATGTAGAATAAAAAATGGTCACGATACTGAATTTCGTCATTTCCTCATCATTCACTGTGTAAGCAGGCAAAGAAAACACACATTGTGCTGTTTTAGAAAGGAATACTCTCCTTGGGGCTACCAAGTAAGAACATCATGTTTCATATATGTGATATGCAAGGTATTTGATTATTTGTAAAAATCCCTGTGATTCAGCAGCACTGTGGGCTCTGTGAATCAGGGGGTGATGTGAAGGGATGTTTATCTGAAAGTCTTGTCTCCCTCAGCAGCCCACATCGTCTCTAATTCTCAGAGACCTGCTTCCTCTCTTCCAGAAACAAGATCTTTCCTGCACAGCCTGGTTCCTGTACTCTGCTGACCCCCATGGCTTGGATGTTGAGGAGGTTACACATCAGTGTAGGAGTTAGGTTCAAGTATGAGTCCTCTGACAGGGTGTAAATTTTCTGAGGTATGATTTACACATGTAAAAATATGGCTATTTGTTTTCCTGTAAAATCAGCTAGTGCTGCTGCTGGTTAGGAAGAGAAATTCACCCATCACCTGTACCAAATACCTGCAGTTGTGCCTGATTCAGGCTGAGAAATGAAAGTCTTTCTGAAGGGGACATTCACAGAGCCATCGATTGTTCCAAGAACAAATAGGACTGATGTCTGAACTCCTGTACAACACAAACATTCATGCTGATGCCTTTTTAACCTCAGGCTTATCTTTCAGAGATTCATTTGCTCCTAGTATGAACCCAGATGGATGAGCTACTTATAGGCATCTCATATCTCCCAACAGATCTACACGGGAAGGAGACCTTGCCTCTGATTTTTAAACACATAGTCAGCTTTCATTTTTAATGGAAATCCAAATTCTTGTGCTCTAAGCAAAGAGAATGGAAATCAGTACCAAAAAGAGGGATAGATAGAAGAAAATAATTTAATTTCTGGTACTTTAGTTTCAATAATTTTATTAGTATTGCCCCTGTGCAGTCACATACTGCTTTCTATTACTTTCCTGTACTAGCTGTACTCGTAAGACTAAGAGGCACAGTGGCCCATGACTGGGTAGGTCAGCATTTTTTATTTCCTTTCAGCTCACTCTAATGAAAAGCACATGCATCCAGTAAATCTTGCCTTTTCCCTTATTAAACCAGTCGATGTTCATTACTGAGGTCTGTGCCTGGCTGGGTGGGAATCAATAAGATGATCCTTTTAATCGCCTTAGTAATCAACAAGCTATTTCTTATTTCAATCTCAGCCCAGTAGTCATTGAAATCCAATGATTTATCTGCATTACACTTGCACTCACACACAGAGTAGCGAGGTTTATGTGTGTACAACTAGAGAGAGAAAGGCTGAATTTTGCAGTACATATTAAAATATTGTGCCAGAGAAATATCCACAATGTCATTATTTACTTGCTGGTACCCAGTACCCGTGTTGCCAGGATGATTGAGTTGGAGTTGGATGTTAAGTCTGCAATGCAATTGAGAAAACTGCAGAAAATAAAAGGATTTTAATGGAGGGAATGGCCAAAAGGGCTATTTACCTGCCCTAAACTCAGCCTCCTGATTTTCCTTTTCATTCCCATGTCTGCCTCATCCAGACAGACAGCAAAGCATTGCTGAGAGCACACTGTGAGCACAGATCTGCTGCATAACCATGGGCAATATTTGCACCTTGGTGCCTCATCTTCCCCAACTGTAAACCAGGGGTAGGTAGGTTGATTATCTGTAGAAACTTCAAAGAATACTATTGTACAAGAGCATTAGTTCTGGCTAAATCCTGACTGTGCTTCATGAATCAGTGCTGCAGTTCCAAAACTTCCACAGATGGAGGGGAGGCTCCTGCCAGCCTTCCTCTGTGGAGAGGTTCTGGGATGTTATTAGGGCTGGTTGTCTGGGTAAGGATTGTTTGCACAAGTGAGCTAAGCCGAGCAGTGCACACTGGTTATGTAGCTGTATGAAATTCAGTTTGACTGCCCAATCAAAGTATTTGGGCAGGAATGGCAAAACCCTGACCGAGTTGAAATAAACAGCAAGTGTTGCGTTGATTTTAGTGATTTTACCCCATATTTTCTTGCAGCTGAATGATCATTAGGGTATGAATCATGGAGCATGTTAATAGAAGGAAAATTGGACGCAGGGACTTTTTCTTGCACATTTATAAACTTTGGTTTTTGGAGAGCAGAAAATAAAGGGTGACGGAGAAAAAAAAAAGGCAAAGTGCAAGTGCATCAAGAGCAGGCATCGGAGCATCTTTCAGCTGTGCCTCCTGTTACGTAAGGCTGGGCTGTGTTTGGGCTGCAACTCGACACTGCCCCTTTCTCCCCCAAACAGAGCTTTTTCTCATAAAATTCACTCAGGCACTTCTTCTCAAGTTCTTCATACACTTTTCGCAAGAAAAAAGAAATCATTCATATCTCTCAAAGAGAGTCTCGGATTCTTTAGATATTTTCCATTATAAGCTTTTGGCACCATTATTACCCACGGATCAAGTTACTTTTCTGATCCCCCTTCTTTCATCTACTAAAAATGGATTATTTCATTATTAGCCTGGAACCGTTACTGTTCACAGAGATCAGGTCTGTATATGAACAATGCCTCCCCCAGTATATTACTGAAAATCCCGGGGCTGCTGTAAGGTTTCCTTTTAACACTAGAACTCTATTTTTTGTGAGATCTGCATAGTGGCAAAGTCTTTGAAAGGCCATTCCTTTTCTCTGAATCCTACAAAAGCTAAATATGGGTGTTTTCAATAGTTTATGGAAGATCTTAATTAGTTTGCATGCACAACACATAGAAATATGTGTATATATTTGCAATATCTAGACTGACATTTTTTGTAATTTGACTATAGTTTAACTATTTAATTAACAGTAACTATAGTTTAACTATTTAATTAACTGTAATTCAGTGTTGCTGTCATGTCAAATCTGTCAGTGTATTAAAAGAAGTCCAGGGAAAATTGGCCACCAGAGTCACTCTAAAATTTCCTACTTGAGTGGTTCAGAGAGTGGGGAACGCTTTTGGCTGTTGTGTTTCCAGTTTCTATTTTTCTGTTCTTCCTCTTCCATCAGAAGTGCATCTGTCCACATGTGGACCTCAACTTAAGAAGCAGGGAGGTCTCTGGGAAGGAAATGCAGACCCACCTCATCAGCTGGGAAGGGAATGTTTTCAAATCACTGTAGGAGACAGTCCTGCTCTCATTTCTGCCCCACTTGCCACTTTCTGTGGTGAAAACCACCCCCAGCATCAGAGATCTCACAATTGCAGGAATTCATGAAATGTGGCAGAAACCTCAATCTTGCAGATCCTGTGACAGTGCCCTCAACTGCACAACTATTCCTGCTTCCCCTCTGAGTCCTTCATGCAGATGGCAACTTTACCAAACTCTAATCCCACTGCCAGCACCTCTGCTCCATCTTCTCAGAGCAAAACTTCCTCTCATGTCCTCCAAGCATTTTCAATTAGGAGAGCACCTGTCCTATGAGAAATGGGATGAATATTTCCAGTAATTTCAGCAGGGACCACCAATAGCAACAGAATCATCAGAATAGTTTGGGTACGAAGGGACTTTAAAGCTCATCTCATTCCACCCCCTGCCATAGGCAGGGACACCTTTCAATATCCCAGGTTGCTCCAAGCCCCATTTAACCTGGCCTTGGACACTTCCAGGGATGGGGCAGCCACAGCTTCACTGGGCAATCTGTGACAGGGCCTCACCATCCTCACAAGCAAAAATTTTTTCCTAAATAATCCTGCGCCCGTGACAATTTCTAGATGCCAGCAACACAGGGAGGGGCAGAACAGATGGAGCCACAGGTAGAGCACTCACTTCCCATCCCCACTCCTCTGAGAGAGCTTGAATTCTTTATGTCCTCCATGTGCCTGCTAATTAAAGTGTCTTATCTGGTTAGACTCCATCATAACTTGTTTTCTACTTAATATGAGACAAATGGTTTACCTCAATAGAGACCTGAGTTAGACACTCAGTTCATACACAAATGAAGTGATTTAAATATTTTTAGGATTTATTTATAACGACCTGTTTCCTTCTCTGTTTAGTTTAATTTAATTGAACACTCTGCTTCTTTTCACTTTCATGTTCCCTCCCTTCTGTGTGTGCCATTTCCATCCTCATTCAATCCCATTTTGATGAGACAAGAAAAAAAAAACAACCCAGAACACCCCTCCATCGATTCTAGTTGCCTAGGTTTGATTCCAAATCTGGAATTTAGCAGGAATCCTCTGTTACGCTGAATTATCGCACAGAGGCAAGCATAACATCTTTGTGGGATGTGGGCTCTTCCAGACTCTTTGTCCTCCATGGTAATGTCCCAATCACACTGAAGTGCTCCCAAATGTGCGAGGACTATTTAAGCTTTGTAAATGCCGTCCTCCAAAAATCACTCCACATAAATGTTTCATGTCTCTCCTCTGCGATGCACAGGCCCCAAACATTCAGCTGTGAGGGTGTTTATATTTGTGGAACTCTCTTGAACATTTGCTGTGGATTTCAAACAGCTGCTACACTGAAGCACTGGGAATAGTAAGATCATGAATATTCAGGTGAAGCCACTGGAATGAACAGCCGTTAATAGAATAAATGCCTAAACAGTTGTGTAAGGCTTATTAAGACCTATTGGGGCTGAGATAATAAATTCCCTCTTTGACATGTTGCAACTACTGTAGTTTAAACATTTTGGACCACCTCTTCAGAACTGAAAGAAAAAATTATGTTAGTTCTGTGTGATAACACAATGAAACACCTGGAAGGCTTGGCGCCTGTATTAGATTTGGCAGGGAGATTGTAACATGCAAGCTCATCCCCACTTAAAATCATGGCACTGTTTATTGTGTTAGTTGTCAAGGTTATCCAAATTACATACAGTCTGGACGGAGCACACTTATCTCATTAGAGAATGTATTTTTTACTATTTTCTCTTCAAGTTTGGAAATAATAATATTATACTTTTGCACTGAGGCAGTAACATGGGCAATCTATTGCCAAGAAGAGAAACAAATCAGAACACAAAGAAAAAACCAACCCATTCAAAGTTTTTTTTATCCCAAACCCAACAAAGTTCAGGAAACCAGCACCAGCAGCCTGGCTTTGAGCCTTCAAAAAAGAAGGGCATCCCTGCAGCTGACAGGCCTGCTATGGGGACTCCTTGGTGGCTGCTGTAACTCCAAAGCACTCCAAGCATCCAGAGTGGTTAATTGTTGTAGGAGAACTGTCTTTTCCTTTGAATTTATCTGTCACGTTGCATTATGCTGTGCTGTACTGCCTGGTTCTGGCACACTGTGTCACGAAACATAAAATCCGACAGGATGCAGTGTAAGTCTTGCAGGTTAAAATTTAAAGGCAAACTCAGTAATATTTGATCAGTTACCTGCTGTCGGTTCAGATAAAGGCCGTTTGATCTCCATGAGCAGGGCTAACTTGTTAGAAGCAAACTTGCACATGGCACAGGGCTGCTCTCAACTCTGCAGCAGCGTGAACTGGGGAGTGTCAAAGCAGCTCAGGTGCACTTGGAACTGTTAAAAATTAACCCACCTGGCTCTTTTTTTAATGTTTTAAGAAAAAGATCAAACTATACCCCTATTTACTAGTCTCTGTGGGTGACACCAGATTCTGGGTAGGTGTTTCAGGAGGAAAATCACCCAAAGGAGTGACTTAATTCTGCTGGAATTTGTACAACGCTCCCCCCTCCCCAGTTTTAACACACTAAAATTTCAGAGCCTTTCTGCCAGCACTGATGGACTTTCCTGGTCTGGTTTCATGAACAATCTCAGTGTGTTTGTTGACTGCCCACATGTACACAGCACCTGTATAAATCACCATCTGCATGAAAGTATCAGAAGCTGGTCAGGATGAAATAAAAGCTAAAATCCCAACATTTCCCTTCATCCCCTTCCCCACACTCCTGTTTTTCTGTGACCTGTTTATCAATATGAGAACCAAATCTGTTTCGGAAACTTCAGTGTCATGGTTACATTTTGGGAGGAAGGAACAGATGGAATAGATTAATTAGTCAAACTATGTTTAAGTAGAAAGGCATTTCTTTCCATGAGTAGCCAAAGGCTAGAAAGAACATATAAGGGACAAGGAGAAGTGCCTCAGGACTTCTTCCTTGCTGGAACAGCCTCCCAGTTTCAGACTTTCAGCATAAAGGGTCTTTGATTTCAGCTCCTATTAAGAAGTAGGTCAGGAGGTGCCTGATTTTCAGGAGGGCAACTGCTCCCTTCAGCTTATTAAAAGTAGCCAGTCCAAAACATTTCCTGCATGTTTTTTTTATAGGGACTCTGGTGTATAAAGATTCCAACCAGCTATTCCTACAATCTGTAGGGAAGCAAATGTCCCCGCTACTGGGATCCATCACTGCTTGCTCTTGCACTCATCAGCATGTGCCTGCCTAATACAGTGCACCATCA
This sequence comes from Ammospiza caudacuta, assembly GCF_027887145.1. Lineage (NCBI taxonomy): Eukaryota > Metazoa > Chordata > Aves > Passeriformes > Passerellidae > Ammospiza > Ammospiza caudacuta. The sequence continues at coordinate 45,714,500 of NC_080599.1, read as the reverse complement.
TCTGTCTCCAGTTTTCCAGAGCCTTGGGCAGATCCTCATTTCATCACCTCTCCATTTTTTCCTGCTTGGAACAGAAGACTTGCCACCACTCTTCTGGCCCTGGTGTTGTGAGCTGCAAGGAAGCTACGCCAGACACAGCACTGCCTCAGAAATTCAACACGACTTTGTTTAGCACCAGTATTGATCTGTGACTGGTGATACCATCCTGTGGGAGAAAACAAAGCCTGCAGTACAGCTGGTTTGGAAATCAGGTTTCAGTGAGTAACTGCAGCCTTTTTCATCCCTGTGTCCAGCCTGGTAGCATGCGCTGCAATGCTCTTGGCTTGGGTTCATTCATCTTACCTAAGAGGAGATACTTAAACAAGACACAAGGATTTTGATCATAGTAATATCCTTTACCAGCCAGTGGAGAGGAATGTGCCTATCCTGGATCCAATTAAGTTTTCTTTGTGGTCCTGGTTTTTGCCACAGATTGCAAAGGAGGGCACGGACAACCTGACTTAAGTACTCATCAGCTGAGGACCAGGCAGAAGATCTCAGCCCCTTCCTCCTGCTGATTTAGTTTCAAAGGCGCAATTCCTGCAAGTAATCACATTTACCAACTAAAATGTGTTAATTCACCCTCTGACAACTTTTAGAGATGTGTTTTAGTGCTGTTTCTGTTTTTATCTTCTGTCACGGACAGAAGGGGAAGATGGGCAGGAGTCTGGGATGGAAACAGTTATTTCAAATAACAAAGGAAAGATTTTGGCCAAGAGGAAGATTTAAATCTAACCCAGATGTAGCTCACTGGTGTCTGGAATGGGAGAGATGGTCCCAATCACAGAGTAGCACCCAAGGCTGGCTCAGGAAGCAGAGGGAAGTCTGTTGGTTGAGGAGAAAACTGTTTGCCTAGCCCCCAGCCAAAGGAAATGTCCTGGGACTGCAGCTGGGCAATGTGGGATCAGGGAAAGGATGGAGCTTTGAAAGCAAATCCTGCTGGCTTCCTTTCTCCTTGGCAAAGGACAGAGTGGAAATAAGTAGGAGCAGGGTCTTGGGAGGAGGAGGAAGGTCTTTTATTTAATGTGTGGTTTCTGAGCAGGGGTCTGTGCCCCCTCCCTCCTTGGTGCCCTGGCCTGAGCTGGCAGGACCCAGGATGAACCTGTGCAATCCCCTGCCTCATCACTGCATCCCTGATCCAGGGGACAGCTGTGTGTCACAGAGGTATCACGACATGTCAAATGTCTGAGAGGACAGGTACATGTGCAGCTATACACCAGGTGGGCTTCTACAGCAGGCTCGACTTTTTTAAAAGCAGCTTTCTGAGATAAGTGTAAAAAATCGCTTTAAATTCATTGTATTTGTTATGTCTTTGCTACAGTTATGAGGAGAAAGAAGGTAGGAAAGGAAGCAAGAAAGCTTTATTTTGTCATTACCTTGCAGTAACCCTGGGCACTAAGTTCTGGAATAAGCCCCACAGTAGAAAACACTCTGGGTACTGTACTTGTTGTGAGGCTTAGTCTCAGCAAAACAGATGGAAAAACAAAAGGCAAGAAATCACAAGAGGTCTGTTTAGGAAAGCATTATCTGAAAGATCAAAGAAACAACACGTAGATTGTAGTGATCATTGTTAGATAATAATTTTTTTCTTTTTTTTTGTAAATAGTGCTATGTGCTGAGAAAACCTGGCTCACAGCTCCCGTTATCTCAGTCTAGTCACCCACTTTTTAAGAAAGTTGAAATAATATTTTTCAAAAAATTTTGCTCCAAGACTAACATCAACAAGGTGATACACAGCAACCAGGGACCTGCTGATCTATAGCTGGCACTTCCAAAATTCTGACCTGGACTGGGAACATCTCAGAACAAGGCTAAGACATGATGGGCATGATCCCATTACAAAATATAGGTGAACACTAACAACCCAGACCTGTTTTGAAGGCCTTTAGAACGATGCTGTGTATTTATGTAATAATTCTGCATTAATTCAGACCTTGCACAGAGCTGGAAAATGGATTTCAGTCTTTCCTCACTTTGCTAACCCCCACTGGAGGTGAGGATCCATGCACAGGGAATTCAGACCATGGAGAGGAGGCTTGCTTTACTAGTGGCTTTTCATGGACTTTTTAGGAATAGCCTGAGAACCCTCAGGTGATTTCATCCCAGAGGTCATGGTAGTGTAATTTTAGGACGGTATAATTTTTTGGATTTGTGGTAGCATGAACTCATCTCTCTTTGTATTTTTTTAAAGAGAGGGATTAATGGAAGCAGGATCATTTTTGAAAGGAGGTTCTTTGTCTGACAGCAAGCATGTTCTTGCTGGTGAGAGGGCTGTTGAGAGTGGGGGTACAGGATCAGGATTCTAGGGGATGCAGGAGGGGCATCCTGGCAGGAGAGAAATGGAGCTTGTAAGTGAAAAACATTTATTGTTTGTGAAAGCAGAGTAAAAAGTCCAGGGAATAAATATGGGCTCCCAACTCCAGTGCCACCCCTGCACATTCATCTTTCTGGGGAAAGAGTGAGCACTTGGCATGGTATGAAACAGCCTGGGAAGTGCCTTGTTTTGCACAAGGTGATGTCCCTGGGTTCTGTGTGTCTCTGCTAAGCAGGGTCAGCTAAATTCAACAGAGGAGTCTGAAAAAGCTCCAGTACAGCCTGGCCCAGCCTCTCTGGAAGGAACTGCCATTCCTTGAAACCACTGTAACCATCTGTAATCTGATTTTAACACTTTGCTACCACTGATGTCTCCCCAACACTGATTCTACACGTGGCAAGTCTCTGGTACTGTTGTCAGCCAGCACAAAGCCAGCATGAAAAAAACCCCATCACTGAAAAGCCTGCATGATTAAAACACATTACTAAATAAATAAATGTATTTCCTATAGACTTCAGTAATCAAAAAGCCTGGCTGTTTTGCCTTTTTCTTTGGTAAAGAGGTATCCTTGCTCACAGTCTGGGTTCCATGGATACCACAAGCAACTCCAACTTTGTGCCTTTAATGCTTGCACTGTAGAAAATGCTGTTTAAATATTCATGCTGACCCTAGAAAGCTATCCACTCGGCCATCTGGAGGACTCCCATTCCCCATCCACTGGTGTTTTATTTTGAAGGATATATTCTGATCACACTGACTCGGCTAAATAGACTATTGGTCCATTTGTTTTGTAGCTGCTATTTAGTTACCTCTCAGGATGTCAGCTCGATTTATCTGTGTGGAGGAGAAGAATTCTTCAATAAAACTATAGATAAATAGGAGCAAGAGCTGCGGGTGGATAGGAGGTTGCTCATTCCCACTGTTGCTGCCGTGCATGGAAGTGACCTTGTCTGGAACCAGCTAACCTTGCACCTTGTGATTCACATGAAAATTCAAAGCCAAGCCCTGGCAGGTCAGAGGGAGAACCCAGCCTTGTGTTTAAGGAAAAAAGGGATTTGCTTGTTCAGGCAGTGCTGGGGTTGTGTACTGCACAGGGACACAGAGTGCATTCTGCCCAGGGCTAGAGGGAAATGAATGGAGAGAGAACACATTTAATTTGAAGTGGGAAGGAAAATGAATGTGTGACATCAGAGAGAGCCAGGAAGAGGAGAAAATGCTCTGTGAAGCAGAGCAGGCAAGGTAGAGGTCCCACAATTCTGCAGCTGGTCTTGCAAGCGAGGGCCAGTTCTCAGAGCTGCCTGCCTGTGGTGCGTTGAAACGGGAACAGAAATGGCCCCCAGTTTCATTCCCCAAATTCCAAAAAGGCATTGTTTGTAGTAAAGGAAGGATTATGGCCATCATGGCTCTCCAAGGGCAGCTACACTGTCCAGGGATCTGCAAAGTCACCTGAAACACACACAGTGGCAAAAGCCTTTTGCTATTCAGTGTCTGGACCCTGAGACACCCCACCAATATTGCCACAGAGGATGAGGTGAAATGTTCACGACTAACAATGTTTATTTTGGCCTTTTCTCTCCAGTTTGGGTGTGGGGGCAGCGGCGCTGGTGCTATTTGGCTGATTTATTTATGTTCAGAAGGAGGGTGGAGGAAGGGGGCGTATATCCATGGTCACGCTGACTTTTTCAAGCTGCTTTGGAAGAAAGTGCACACTTAATTGGCATTCAAAGTGCATCTCTGGCTCCTATCTCTCAGTAATGCTTGAATAGATTGTGGTGTGTACAAACCTGGCAATAACTCCACTCTGGACTGACAAGAGTTAGGAAACACTGCTTAATTCCTCTATTTCATTTTACTTTTTTTTGGTCTTGGAGAGAATTTTATTCTTTGCTGCTTGATCATTTTCCCTGTGATTCATGTCCTTTCAGGAAATAGTAATTGACAAAAATAAAGCACTTGGGTTGTTATTTAGTGAGCTCCAGCTAAATTCACACAGTCCTGCTTAAGAATCTATGCCCTCCATGCCACATTTGTTTTAAGCTTCCAGCCTCTTCTAGACAGATTTTTTCCCTCCATGCAGGCACAAAAGCACTTTAGTCAGCACAAATTTGGAGGTAAGAAAAAAAAGCTTGTAATAGCATATCTCATGCTGCTATCAATTTTCCACTGGTGGAGCACTGGGGTACATGAAGTCCTTTGTATTCTGAAGTCAGCTTTGGTGACATTACATGACCAACTACAACATTATAGTGTGTTACACATTGCTTTGAATTGTAACTTAGAAAAAAAAAAAGAAAAGAGAGAATAAAATAAAGATGTCCTGGAATGTGGCCAGTGCATAATGATTTCAATTTTGAAGAAATCCAACAACCAATTATACTAAATTCAACATTTTCATGTATGATAAGTTTAAAATCTCCTCTAATCAAATAGGGGAAGCCCTTTTTCTCTATTTTGCTATGTTTTTAGTTACCAGTAGGCCTCTAAAAATCTGTTTCTGCTTAAAAAGAAACCTTGAAAGCTTATATTTACTCAATGTATGTAAAAGGATTGAATGATACAATTATATATTTTAGAATACTAAAGCAATGTATAAGAGACTAATCACGATCCCAAATTCAATTTTCAAACCTTTAATTGATCCCATCCCAAAGGTAACATTCTATCTTAATTGCCATGCTGAAATGGTTGCAATTACGTAAAATAAAACTATTCATTGGTAACTGGAAAAAGTCTGCTCATTAAGCACATGACGGCCAGCCTTGAAAATACTTGATTGCAAAAGGATGCAACCACTTTGCTTATATTTCCTTTTCTGGTTAAACTCTCCTTCACATATGTTGAGCTGGTTCCAAAAAGCCACACACGCACAACAGCGAGCTGGAGATGGAAGTTGGTGCTGTGTGTGTGTGCTCCTGCACCTCCCGTGGCCAAAGCCACCTTTGAGGGGGGAAGAAGGGACCAGAAGGACAAGGGACCTCGGTGCCAGCCTGCTCAGCTGCCACTGTGATCTCTAAAGGTGCTCCATGAGAAGAGAGCTCCTCTGGAGTGCTGAACAAACTCAGGAAATAATAAGGGACAGGTTAATCCCAAGTTAAAACGGGAAGTTGCACTACGGGATACATAAGTATTCCTGCAGAGGTGTCACACAACTTGCAGAACTAGGTAAGGTTGAGATCTTCTCTGTTTATTTGGAAACCAAAGTCAAAGCAAAGCAAACTTGTAGTTTTCTAGGGGTGACAGTAGATGTTGGTGAAGGAAGAAGACTGGCAGATTTTTTTATTATTGCCAAGAGAGCCTGAGCCACTCTCAATTTGATATCAACACCTGTGACACTTGGAACGGTGCCTCACTGGATGCAAATGTCATGTAAATAGTTACGAGGTGCTTATTCATTGCTTTTACTCTTATTATTCAACCTTTCTAAGATGCAACTGTCCAGCTGAGACAAGCACATCCATAAGAATTCACCAGAACTCAGAACTGGGAGCAGGCACAAGAATTTCAGCTGTGGCAACAGTGGATCACTGGGACAAACTATTGCAGAGACAAGAACACCTAATTTTTTCCCTTTGATCTTATCCCAACAAGGCTGGATGCCTTTCCAGGAGTTAACCTCCAGTCAAACATACATCACTCTATTCCCATTGGGAATCAAAGGATGAATGTCTACAATCTGTGATGTACAGCAGGTCAGACTAGGAGATCAAAAGCTCTGGTCCTAAATACCTGACTTCCAAGTAATTCTCCAAGTAAACCCATCATATGGAGGTGTTGAAAATAATCCTCTTCTACAACATGGGAAGTTTCCTTATTGAGTGCCATTGTCTCAGCCTTAGTGCAGGTTTGGAGCTGTGTGGTACTTGGGTCTGTATAAACTCAATGAAAAGCATTCTCCATCCCAAGGAGCTCCTGTCTGGGTGGAAGATGAGATACAGAGAAGATACAGACAGATGGGGAAGCCACCAGGTAAGACTGAAATGATTATGTGTTTAATAAGCATTAACTGCAGCATACCAGTTGTGGCTTCTCAGTCAACTTCTATGTGAGGATTAAGTATTCTGGTTTTATACCAGTGAATTTCAGGACACAGGACAGGTCACTGGATATGCCCATCCCATGATATGCATACATCTGTCCATGAAAACAGAAAACAGACCCTTTAAACATTTCAGAGATACAGTCCAAGGGGTGTAGGTGCCTGAAGTCAGCCCTGAGAGCCTGGGTTTCTGTTTGCCTTTAACAAGAGGACTTAGATGTCCGATAGGACTTGGCTGTCCAAGCCGTTCAGAGATGCCAGTGCCAGCCAAATATTGCCTATATATATCTTTAAACATCTGAGCCTTTGAATGGCAGGGCGATGTAGTGGTGAATAAATGCCTACTTGGACATAGAACAAAGATATCTGACTGGCTGAATAGGCAGCATTTGAATTGTACAGAACACACAGATACTCTGTAAATGAATGGCTGTTCACTCGCTCCATCAATAGAAAAAATTGCTCTTTCTCTTTCTGAGCGCACAGTATTTGCAGTAAGAAGGACACACAGATAAAACCAAAAATCTATTTCATAAGCACTTGAGCAGACTTGTGAAAATAGAGCCAGTGCATCATTTTGCTGATGGAATCTAAAGCAGTGATTCAGATGGGAATCATCACTGGCCCCGCAGACATTGGGGATCTGCACTCATCCTGAGGCGTGCAGGCTGGTAAAGCAGGATTCCAAGCCTGACCTACTTTTGTCCCTACCTCGTTCCATCAGACCTAAATCCTGGTCCTGCATTCAGCCTGGAAGACTGTTGTGAATACAAATGATTCCAGGCATTGCTGATGGACTCAGAGGAGATCGAGTTCTGTATTTACTCGTACCATCCACACTTGGGAAATTCAGGGACTTTGAGGTCGTGCAGAATTGTTCCTCTAGCAAAATCAATGCACTTTTTGTGTAAATCAGCTTTGGAGCAGCTTCAGGTTTCTGCGGAGGGTCAGTCTTCACTCAAAGAGAGGGTGAAACTCAGCACAAAAATTACTACCTGAAACTTTCCTGAACTTTACTAAAATAGAAGTGAAAGGCCATATCCTTAGCCAGCATAAGCTGGCTCAGAGCAACTATATGACAATTACCATGTAGATCAGCAAGGCTTGCATTTATTTACCTGGCTGACCCACCTCTCCTATTGATTGCTGCAGCTGAAATCTTCAATGAATAGTTTTGCCTGATGCCAAAGAAAACAAATTAAATGTTAACTTTAAACAAAACCACAGATCATTATTTGGTTTGGTTTCAGCACATTGCTAAATAACTCAGATCTGTGAATGTTGCGGGGTTTGAAGATAATTTCAACTTTGCATTTCTGCTCCAGCACAGGGAAGATGCACTTTGGATAGTGGGACAAGTCTTTTCCATCAGTGTCCTTGGTCCTAATGTCACTGGGATCAGACAGCTGAGCCAGCGCCGTAGCAGGATTGATTGAAGATGTACCCTTGGGAAGAGGTACAGGTTGCCTAAATGTCTCCTTCTTCTGATGCCTGACTTAAACTAGTCTAATTTGGGTACCCAGTAACACATCTCTGCCAGGGGATGTTTATAATTTTCATTAGGTACAGACTTTTGTAGGAGATTGTTATCTGATAGCAACTGCAGCAAAAATGCTCAAAGTTCAGCCTGAGCAAATGAAAGGGAAAACCTGGAATGCTGGTTGTGCATGGAGCAAGGTGCCTTGACTTAATTTCTGTTCAATTTGGGATTTTTAGGCATTGTCTAATTAACAAGGACCTGCAAAGAGACCAGTTGCTGTCTTGTAATAGGGAAAGGACTTTGGTTTTCATTTCTGTCCACTGGTAAAAATGGCTAAACTGGAACCCTTGAAATGTAAATTTTTGTCACCTGACTGAAGTTTTGGTAAATTTAGGAACTCACACATCAAACTGCATTTTTCTGCTTTCATCCTTCACCAGTTATATCCTTCTTCAGCTCTCTTGAACACAAACCCAGGAGGTGAAACAGAACCAAGGAAGACAGAGGACAGAGGGTGGTTCAGGTCTGCTGAGCAGCCTCAGGTGTGGCAGTGCAGAACTGGAAGAGCAGCTGTGCAGGTGCAGCCAGAACACCAGACAATGGGTGAAAACACTGATGCACTGCACAAAACATCTGCTCCCAAGCGTTATTAATCCCAGGTATGTGGAATAGGGTGGGAAGCAGCGAGTACCTTGGGCAGTGGAGCACAGGCTGTAGCAGAGGAGCTGTAGGAGCCAGCACAGATCTGGGAGCAGACCTGGGTGCTCTAATCCTCACCCTCCTCCTGTAGCTGCTCTGCAATGCTGATTCTTTCATCCAAACCTCCTCAACTGCCTGGAAAGTGCAATCTGATAACACTGCTATGGAAGCTTCAGACCCACATGGGGTCATTGCATAACACCCCACATAATAAAGGAGATATTTATGTCCTCTCAGTACAAAGCCAGTTAATAATCCCCATTAGAAACAGCATGAAACGAGAGCACACAAAGCAGAGTTCTCTCCACTCAGAGTGTAAATTGCATAGTACTCCAAGATGAAGGCATGCTGTATTCTTTCCATGGTTATATTTAAATCTGTGTTTTCTTTAATTTAAATCTGCTCTATAAAGATCTCAGCAATTTCAGACAAAAGTATCCTTTAAAAGCAGAAAAAAACCATGACATGATAGCATCCTTCATGCCAGGCTGGCCCTGTTGTGATTTTACATTGAGGGTGCATTTTAATTGATGAAATGTGCTACACAGCACAACTTGAAAAAGTAACAACCTTTAGTTACCATTTGGAAATGTGATGGAGGTGGCAGAAGTTAAACTCTTAGGACTAAATGAAATAACAGAAGCTCCCTATCCTTTCTTGAAGACGCTCATTAGTTTTCACTTTCTCACATTCTGTTTGCCATGGATTTCATCCAAGAATGACGGATGTAGAGTTATTAAGCAAGTGATAGTTTCAAAACTCCAAGTGTCAGTGCTCAGTGTGGGAGCTCAGTTACCTTGCAGAGGCTGAAATACCCCTACCCTGGCTCTGGCATTGCCACAGAGGGAATGATCACATGGAAAGGTATGGCCAGAAAAGCCTCAGAGACACAAGGCAGTTATAGGAATGGACAAATAAACAAATGAGGAATGTAAGGGGAATAAGCTGGTATTTGAATGCATCAGCACACACAGGAGACGGGAAAAAAATAAAAGAGAAAAGAAAAAAAAGAAGAGGAAGGAGTCTTAGTGTGCAGAAGGCAATGAACAAGTACCTTTTCTTAAATCCAGTCCAGGGCTGGGATGCAGGGGTATCTCAAATCCTATAAGGTCTCTGTGAGGGAAGAGGCAAATCACTAAAGTTTCTGATTCTGGGCATGGGAAAGAAACCTGTGTGTAGAGGTTGTTTTTCTCATTCCTGTGGGCCTGCTGACCAGTGATGGTCAGCATATGGTCATAGAGTCATTGGCTGGCTTGGGTTGGAGGGGACCTTAAAGGTCATCCTGTTCCAACCCCCCCAGATGGGCAGGGTACCTTCCACAGAAGTCCATAGGACATCCTCCATGGGCAGGGTACAAAAGTATAAATGAACCTGCTGGAGAACATGGAAGGCAAAGCAGTGCTGCAAAGCCTGGCCCTCTCAAACTGGGAGGCAGAAAAGCAAAGAGCCCATATGATCTTTCCCCATTTTACCTTCCAAGTGACACAACTAACACACCTTCCTTCTTTTCCAAAGATTTGGAGATTTCCTCTGTCCCTGTTCACTTTAATCTCCTACCTCTTGCTGACACTCAGAATGAATCAAACCCATGTGTCAAACAAGACCCTGCTTTTTTAAATTGCTTTTCCCACTTGATGGAAGTGAATTGATGAATTTGTTCACAAACTGAAGAGAAAACAAAAAATAACACTGAAAAAAATCTGGCTATGTAGATCTTTTTCTGTCCTAAATGCAGTAAAACCTAAAAGGGGTCTGAGTGAGAAGCCTGTTAAGCAGTTTCTCACTTGTTTTTCAAGCTCAAGTGATATGATGTGTGTCAGCTTGGATCAAACTCTGCAGGTCTGGACATCGAGTTCTGGCTGGTGGTTTGAATTCCACACCTGGAAGCCAGCAGGGTCATATCTAGAACCAAAGTTTGAACTCTACTTTTGTAAGAGTTTCTGTGTTTAGACTACAGGCTTCAGCCTTATTGTAAAGATTGGATTTTAGTTCTGAGTTAATGTGGGGACTGTTGTTAACATCCAGCCTGGCAGTGGTTTAGAATGGCAGGGACCTTCCAGAGCAGTGGACCTTATCGAGTTTATTTTTTCCCTGGAAACTAGAATCCTATGACATATGCCACCAGATTTTGCAGAGGATACTCTGGAGAGGAGAAAAAAAAAATTAAGCCCATTCCATAGAGTCTTTCTTTTGAGTTAGTAGCTAGTCCCTATTTGCACTAACTGGGATTTTAAAGCCCTGCTGCAGCAGACACTGTGACCTGGTAGTTGCCAGCCTTGGCTTTTGCTGTGGCTTTCCCACTCCTCCTGATCCTATCTTCTTGATCTGCTCTCTCAGGCACCCATTGCTGGGCCTTTTCTCTGTTTTGGATCCGTGCCTGCACCTCCAGCACGTCGCTGTCCTTTCCCAGGGCTTTGCTGTCAGCTCCTTTGTGTACGCTCATCGTTCACTGAGGCCTTCAGAGCGCCTCGGTTTGTCTGCTGCTCTAACACATTTGGGGGCAGCCCTGATGGTATTCTCCAAATACATATTTTGCTGCAAGTCCACACATTTATTCTTTACTGGTCTTAGTCTTCCTGTAACCTTAATTAGAAATGTAATTAGATGATGGCTGCTATTCCTTGGGAGCTCCCAAGCATGCACTAATTGATAGCCCCCCATTACTCACTATGAGCCATAGAAAAATCCATTTGCTGTAACAGCTGTTGCAGGGCACGGATGGGAAACAAGGTGTCAGGGCATTTCTAGAAAGGTCCAGAAGAAAATGAACTGTCTGAATGTAATAGAGTGCCTTCAGGAATGAATGAGGGCTGATTTATCTCCGCTCTACCAATTATATCATTATAATTCCTGCCAGTAAGAATTTTTAACATACGGTTTGCTGATGGGTTCATGAAAACAGGGCTGGTCTGGACCTGGAGAAATCCCCTGTGAGAGCCTCTGTCCAAAAACTGCCTTGTTCCTGGCAGAGATTTGTTGAGCATATTCTTTAGCATGATCTGTTACAGTGGCCTGGGCATGTCCTAAGGAGTTTTTTTCTGCAAGGTCTGGAAAAAGAACAGGAGCAGCAATAACATCCAATGGAGAGTCAAAGTATTTGAGAGCTTCCAGGGGCACATTCCTGACAGCTGTAAGACCTGGTGCAGAGTACTAGGAGTGGACTTGCACAAGAGTTATGAAAACAGATGTGGAAGAGAGAATTTCTGTCCCAAAAAACTCACAGAAATTGTAAAGGAGTTTTGTACCCATTCTGGCTTGAGGTTTTCTTAGAATTTGTGATCTGATTTTATCTACCTCAAGTCAGTTTGTCCAGTCTTAATATTCAGGATTATAGGAGGAAAATGCTTTAAATTGAGAGATTTAATTGAAAATTGCTAAATGTGAGCTGCAGAGCAATGCACTGCTCTTCCTTGGTCCATGACAGGAGCAGGAATGCCAGTTTGGTATGATTCTGGGATAGCTTCAGACTGAATGTGGATGCAGATTCAGTTCTAGCTCTATTAGCACACCCAGCTTCTTCAGACAGATATTGTCATCCCGTGGTCCCAGCATTGAGATAACAAACATTTCACACAGACCACAAACAGTTTCACCAGCAGCATTATTTCCACCAAACAGGTGAAGCAGAAAGAACGGAAGGGCCTCCTTCAACTTCTGTTGAAATACATAGAAAAACTCACACTGCCTCTATAAGAAGTTAGATCAAGTTCCAAGGCTGCACGTCAACATTTTTCTGAGCACTCCTGACTCTGTACAGGGGCCCCTACATCATGTTACATTCCTTCTCAGGGTAAAGGATGTGGGAATTTTTTACCCTCCCAGAGACAACTCTCCTTTGAAATCACATTTGTTTTCTCTGTAAGTGCTGGAAAGAAATGGATGGGAAAATCTCAACAGTGAACTCTAAACTGTCTTTTATGCTGGCATCATTTTTTGGAGGGGGGAGGAAGGGAGTGTGCGTGCACAGGCACTCACAGCTAAGGTCTTAATTCTATCTCCAGATGCTGTGCATAATCTAGAGGTTTATCTTAATGAATTATTTCTGTTATTACTGCAGGCAAAGTGAGATTTAATTTGATGTGTGATATATCCCTGGATTAACTACCCTTTGGTTTTATTTGCTCCATAATGGTGAATTTTTGTTTATAGACCCATTTTGTAATTACATCCCTGAGCTCACAAGGGCTACAGCATTGCTGCTCCATCCTATAGGAAATCAGCATCCAATTCCCTTCTCCCAGTCCTGTTGTCAGCTGTGGCTAAAACAGAAGCTGCACAATATGATGCTCACCATTTTGTCTCCCTTAATTGCAGTTTTACAGGACAAAGTACAATGAATGGAAAGACTCTCCTTGGATGAAAATACTGGGATACCACTTGGGAGGCATATGCAAAATGCCAGAGTATCTTCACCTTGAAAAATGGTAACAATGTGTTATAACAGGTGCCAGCAACAATCAGTTGAGTCCTTCATGACACCTACATGTTGAAAGTGTCACAGCTCCACAGAGGCTCCAAGGGTGGCACAGGGAGCTGTGAGGCATGGCAGCATGTGGAGCAGGGGTTCATTAATTCCTTATTTCCCAGCTGTCATCCTCTCAGGGGGAAGTCAAACCTTCAGCCCATGCTGAAAGATGCAGTGTATGCTGGTGGTTGGGGCAATGGACACTCCTCTCCTTCCTACCCCATCCAGCCCAGCCCAAGCCCTTCCCAGTCTCCTGCCCAGGAGGTTGGGACCAGCATGTCTTAAGCACAGATACCCCCAGCTTCCACGGGAGAAAGAGAAGCCTGACCCTGATCCAGCTTCCCTGGTGCTCGTGTGACAAAACCATGAGGGTCCCCCATTCCTGGTCAGATGGGAGAGTCAGGGGGCTGAGATCCCAGGGCAGCTCCATGGAGAGCAGGACACAGCGCTGCAGTCCCAGGAGCTGCGGCAGCGCTCACACCTAATCCTCTGGGAACATATGGCACTCACTCAGAATCAGGTTTCATTGCAATCATGGTGATCCTAATTAGAACTACTTATAACAACAGAAGTCAGCCTAAGAACCAGGAAAAGTGAACGGAAGCAAGCAAATCCATCTGGGTATTAGTGTGCCCCTTGGAAAGGGTGGGGGGCTTTGGACTTTTGACCTAAAGCATTCTTGCCTTGCTCAACCCTTCACTCACAAATCTGCACTCAGCTTGCTGGGGTGCACTGGCTTTGTATTGTTCAGAGAAGAGAAGCTTTGGGATGACCTAATTGTGGCCTTCCAGGACCTGCAAGGCCCTGAAGGACAAGGGGGAATGGCTTCCCCCTGACAGAAAATAGGTTTAGATTAAATATTAGGAGAAAATGCTTCCCTGTGATGATGGTGAGGCCCTGGCACAGGTTTCCCAGAGAAGCTGTGGCTGCCCCATCCCTGGAAGGGACCAAGGCCAGGTTGGACACGGCTTGGAGCAATTTGGGATAGTGGAAGGAGATTGGAATGAGATGAGATTTAAGGTCCCTCCTCACCCAAACCATTTTATGGTTCTTTGATTCTGTGGACTGATCTCCTCCTTCCCAGGATGACCCCGTACTGAAGCAGCAGAGCTGTGCTCCTGCCAGAGCCCTGAGTGACAGACCACTCACCTTGGAGTGGGGACCTCATGGGACAAGGCAGCAGCTACAAAATTCAAACTGCAGGTTGTGCTTTCAGAGAGGGAGGTGCTGGGTTTGATCCCTAGTTAAAGAGTCACGCTAAAAAATATTTCCTAGGTACGTGTGACATTGAAGACAAAGTGTTTGGTTTTATACTGACAGACACGAATGTTTGATTTTTTTACTGACAGGCAAGAATGTTTGAGGTCATTAAGATGCATGGAACCAAAGCCTCTGGTTTGTAAAGAGTGCCTGCAGATTTACGTTACACAGCTTGTATTTGTAATTGCTCCTGATATGTCAGTTCTCATACACTCCCATTAAAAGTTTATGTCCACTATTTTCTCCCCCCCCAGCTAATAAAATTAAATGTTGGAAAGCCAAAGCAAAAAAAGAAATAAGTTGGCCTTGCTTGGACCAGTGCAAGATGGGATATTCAGAGCTGACACCAAAGCTGTCTTCAGAATCACCTACTGTTCTGAGAGCAGTACTGAACCCCAGCTTCCTGCCTTTTCCCTGTTAAAACCAAACCTGGAGTGTTGTTTTACAGCCTTGAGAGTGTGAATTTCAAATGGCCCTTAAGGGTGGAAAGTGATTTAAAAATATTTTTCTAAGAAACTCCAAAACACAAGCAGCATTTTTATGAGTGAAAATCTAGGAGTATGCGTCAACATTTGCAAATATATCTGAGGGATGCAAGGAACATAAATCCTAGGACTTTAAAGTTGTCACAAGGCCAAATTCTTCTTTTCTTTACCCATATGAGTAGTGTTGCTCTAGTCAATGGATTGAAACAGTTTCTGTAAATAAAATGAGTAAGATTTAGCCTGAAGTCTAGAGAAAATAATATGAACAATCTCTCTTCCCCCCAGGGAGTAGAATCCAAGCATTCCTTGGCTTGCCCTGGCCCTGCACAGCCCATGGGGCAGGATGCTCCGTGCGGGCTGCCCCAAGTGTCGAGTGCCTTCATCCCAGCTCCCGTGGGGCTCCTGGCTCCATAAATCACACTGCTGCTGCTGCTGCTGCTGCTGCTGCTGCAGGGTCTTGTGGCCATTCCCAGACACCTCTGCCCAGGGCTCTGCCCCTTCCCAGTTGTTTTGCTGGAGGAGGGAGGCACCACTGGGATCCTACACTTTGTCCTGCTCTAGGACTTAACCAAAGAGCAGAGGAGCAGAGGGCAGGGGGCAGCAGGACGGAGGTTACCACACTCGCCTTCCTCTGTGTGCTCCAGTCAGGGCTGGAGACAGACAAACCCTTCCAGCACTGGCTTTGGTTTTCAAGGCCAGAAAGGACCATTATGATAATCCCATTTGACCTCATCCACCACTGAAAGGGGCTGAGGAACCAACAACATGCTCCCGAAGTTAAGCAGAGCTTGCACGGATTTAAAAGCTACCACAGAGAATTTATGCTGGTAATTGCAGCCCTGCTACAAATTTCTTTAGAAAAAATATTGTGGATTTTTTTATCTTTTTTTTTTTTTTTCCTAGAGTACTTGTTTTGCAAGAAGTAGAGTCTGGTACTCACCTACAACTGCAGCAGGTCATTTACTGGCCCTTTTCCCTATGCTAATAAGGTATAATAAATTTAAGACCAGTAAAGAATCTATAAAGGCTTGATGACTATTTTTACAGATTTGTATATGCAGTGAAAGGCAAATTGTTTGCAGCAATTATTGATTGTGAAAGGCTGAGTTAATGTAATTGCAGAATATAAAAGGAGGAAATATAATAAAAAAATAAAATTAATATACCAGTCACAGAATCTGAACTCAAAAAGCCAATAAAAGACATGCAATAAAGCACTCCAGAGAAATGGGACTCTGTCACGGTGAATATCAAGCGATTTACTGAAAAGTGCAGATATCAACTGCGGCATTCCTCACTGCTCAGCCATTTACTTGAGTCCTGCCTGTGTTTTGTTTTACAAAATTAGTAACTGCAGCCAAACCCACACTTCACTGATTGCAAAGTGTCAGCAAGGTCTTCACCTGCCTCGCCATGGAAGCTTTGAAGTCTTACTCTGGGATGCAGAGTAAGGATGTGGAAAGACGTTGGTCCAGAAGGAAAATGCTGCTGTCATCAGCCTGCCGAGGGAACAGCTAAAAATGGAAAACTTCCCAGGGAGCTGGGGTCCAGTTACACACTGGTACAAGGAGTCCTTCAATACAGTGCCCATTTGAGCAGCACCCCGTGGTGAGAACAGTGGCATCATCAATGTCAAAATCATGCACCAGACCCCACAAACACCACGACATTGACTAGAAAATCAGGAGACTAAACAGAAGAAACTAAAGATATGCCCTTTGTATTTGTTATATGACATTTTTGAACCTTCTAGGGTTTGGATTGTCAAGCTTTGCTCTGTCTCCATGAAGAACTGGATTGTGTTTTATTTTGTGCCAAAGCTCAGATTAGTGGCATGATCAACCTCCAGCAGTTCCTGCCCTTGAACAGATTGAAGTCTGCTACAATCAGGACTTGCAGCACGGGCAAAAACAGAGGTTGGTGGCAAATCAGCTAACAGCACGAGGAAGAAATACAGGAAAAATAGGGAGAAATTTTTTACTGTGAGGGTGGAGATGCCCTGTCACAGGTTGCCCAGAAAATCTGTGTCTGCTGCATCCCTGGAGTGTCCAAGGCCAGGTTGAACAGGAATTGGAGCACCCTGGGATAGAGGAAGGTGTCCCTGCCCATGGCAGGGGGTGGAATGGGATGATCTTTAAGGTGCCTCTCAACCCAAATAATTCTGTGACTTTGGGATTCTATGAAGAGAACATCCTTACTCCTCAAAATGTGCACACTAATAAATTTGAGCAGCTGATGAATTTGTTCTGTATTTTAGTTTTTGGATTTTGTTAAATACTATACAAAGAATAACGACAGTTCTCCCTATTTCCCATAATGCCATTTCTCCCTAAAACCATGGCCAGGATGGATTTCAGCAACTCTTCTGGAGGATGCTCTGGCCTCCAGAGCAGGCTGGAGGTGTACAACTTACTATCAATTAAAAAAAGGTAAGCAAAACCCCTGCTGAATGTGCACTTACATTTTCTTCATTTATAACAGGACTTAGCACTTTCAGTCCAGAGTGGGAAGTAAGAGGATCCTTTTAACATGTCCATCCAAAAAGAAGTAAAATATAGATCTTTCATAGGCTATATATTTAAGAGAAGAAATGGTGCTTTTAAAATGGAATGTCCAATATCTGGTGACTAATGGATGACAAAGAGGCTGCAGGGTACTTTATTAAATGTCTCTAGAGACAAAGAAGTCGATTGCTGCTCACTGAGTTGATTTACAATGATAAAGATTTCTATTTGTAGAAACCTCGTTGGCTTCAGTCACCTCCTCTTGCATCTCAGGGCACATAGAAATTGAAAGCTTTGCTTTTGCAAGAGAAAAGAATTTTTCTCTGAGCTCGGCCTGACTGCATTTTTCTGGTTATCATGACAATCCTATCAGACTAATGGGCTGACAGCCCCAGAACAGCTCTGCTATCTAGGAAGGGAATGATGTGACCTCCAAGAATCATTATGTCATATCTAGTAGGAGCTTTATTGTTTTATTGATACCATTCCCTGTGCTGAAACCATTCAAAAATGAAATAAAATGCTTCTCTGCATTTATCAGTGGTGAGAGGGAAGAATGAACAAGTTCACCTGGATTGCTGCCAACAGAGGAGAGCAGTGAGGCTGGGACAGTGATGGGGTGTGTGAGGGAAACACTCTGGGGTCACTGGCAAGCTGTCCTTGGTGTCTGTGTAGGAGATCAGGACCCCAGCTAGCCCAGCCAGAAATAATTTATGTTTCCGTGCCAGTATTTGTTCCACCTCAGTTTTCTCCTGGTTGAGGAAACTCTTTCTCCTCATGGTTGTTGGTGGCATAACCTATTTTAAAGCCCTAATTCTCAGCCTGTGCTTAGGACACCAGCTCACATTTGCTCTGCACTGTCCTGAACTCTCTATGGCATGGGGTGCTCTGCACTTACTGCATCAAGTATGCTGTCCTGTGTCCAGAGTTCAGACAAGAAACTCTGTGAGTGAATCTCTTGCTTCCCTAAACCAAGCAGAAGACAGGCTGGGAGTATTTTGTAGATAAACTTGTAGTAACCAAGGTCAGAAATAAAACAACAACAGATAAGAGAGATCAAAATACTGATTTGCTGATTGGCAAAGCCCTCCTGTTCCACTTCTTTGTGGTGTGGTAACATTTGAGACCACTGAGAGCTACTCATTTGCTGATGCAACACCAAAGGTGGACAAAACAACTGTACTGGGGCAGGCTAAATAAAGGAGCTGCAGCTTCAAAGGAAAGCACTCGCAACATGAAACTTGTGATGGGCTTGTGAAGGTGTCAGTGTGACAGAAGCCCTGGGGCTCCCGACAGGATGCCCATTGATAGGAATAGCAAGGTCAGATGGATCTGGAGGATCCGTCAATCACCGGAGCACAGACTGCAGGCACGGCATAGCTGGAGTGACACAGCCACTTCCATAGTGCTGGCAGGGCTGGGCTGCCTTTAAAGGAGAACAATTTTTTACAGAAGGAGCTAGAAAATGGTCCAGCAAGACAAAGGCGTGTTACGACTCCTCACACCAGGTCTTGCCTGTGCTTCCTCCTATAAACCTACAGAAATTTGGGAAGCAGCTGAGTCGTCACTTCTTTGCCCTAAAGCTGACTAGCAGTTTAACAAGAGGAGATTATTTTAAGACCATCATTTTATAGGATGAAGGTATCAATTCTCTATCTTCCTGTGAATAATCCTGTTACAGGATGACAGGATTTTAGAACAGTCCATTACAAAGGACTATCTTTTCAGTATTGTCTGATTGCTTTCTAAGTCCTTCACAGCTTCCTTCACACAAAGAAAATGTGAAATCCTGACTTTGTATTCCAACTCTTGAGCTGCATTTCAGCTGATTTCCCCAAGACATTGCACAGCATCTATATAATTTATTGACAGTCTCAGTTTAACTCAATTATACAAATATGCAGCTTGCCACCTGCCCCACTTGCATTTTTGGTCTGACATACATCAGTGCACACCAGCCAGAGGTGACCACTGTATTTATCTGCTGCTGTGCCCTGTGGTTTTACCTTCCCAGGATTCCTTACAGAGCAATGGTGTGTTACTTCTGCTGTTTTAAATGTGGGGAAAATGAGAAGCAAACAACTGAATGAGTACCCCAGAGCTGCTGTCAAAGGCAGAAATCAAACTCACATCGACCAGAGCAGTGGTAAAAAAAGCACGGTCTCCCCAGTTTGCCCTCCTTTCACTTTTACCATAAATTCCCAAGGAAGGTGTTTATTGAAGAGGTTTCTAACTACCTCTGTAGTGCCCACACATTCATTTTTTTGGCTTCCTATATGGAACATTAACACACCAACAATGTATTTTGCTTTATGCCAGAAATTAACTACCTGCAGTCTTACAGGAGTCAGTGGGGCTCTCCACAAGCAGGCTGTCTTTGCCTTTTGGTTTCCTTTGTAGAAATACAAATTTAGTTCTTTAAATCCAAACAAGTCCAATTCTTTCCTCAGGAAGAGGAAATACTTCTGCAACTCTTGTTGAAATTCAGGGATGTTGCATTTATTTACTGTAACAGCCTTTAGGAGCCTGAGGAATGGACCAGAAGCCTACTGGGATGAGTGCTGTAGGAACACAAGATAAAGAAAACTCCCTGTGTTTAGTGATGCTGGGGAGGGGCTGTGTGCACTGAAACATCACAAAATGCAAGAATGAGTATATTTTCACATACTAAACAATAACGAGCTGCAATAAAAGCATTGTTTATAAATTACCCTATGGTATCTCAATAGTGACAACTCCCTGCTCATTCTCACCTTCATCTTTCAAAACACACATCCTGGTTGTTTACAAAGCACTTTCTCCACCCAGAAATAAAATAACTCTCAATTATTTTCTCCCATCTCTGTGAACAAATGATTCACTGCAAATTCTTCTCTCCGATGAGGTTAAAATCTATGTGTTCAAAGGATTTCTACTCAATGATAATATATTCTTGTCCTGTCTGGGGAATATCACTGATATTTTCTGGAATAAAGAAGGAAGTGAATTTTTCTACTTCAGTTAATGCTTCAAACTATTCCCTCCTATTGAAATGTTCCATCAAAGCAGAGACAGCTCATTTCCTCAAGAAACTATATCCACCCACCAAATGTTATTTCTCACCCTACATAAGTAATAGGAGATTTCCTACTTTTTGCCCACTTCTACCCCATAGATTTAATGTGTAAACTGGGAACATGCAGAATATATTGCTTGGCACAAGTCAGTGAAGTTTCACCTGTGAGAACACAGTATGAATTCAAGCCTTGGCTGTTTGTAGTAAACCACAGGGAGAATCTACCCTTAAGTGATGTAAAGTTCATAGATCAGGCACAAATCCACAAAGCCAAACCCACAGAGCAGTGTTTAGGCTTGCAGAGCTCACATCTCACTTGACTTGAGCCTTGTCCCAGGGCAATCACAAAGGGAGCACAGCACTCCCCTCTTGCTATAAGGGGCTCCCACTATTTTGGGAGGATGTTGAAGTACAAATCCCCAGTAAAAACACTGAGTGGGAGAGGAAAACATTACCTATTTCATGAAGAAGGCAGAGCAAAAGTGATTGATACTCTGGTGAGGAGCATGTGGTGCATTAGGAGAGCATTCTCATTCTCAAATTTTACAGTTAAACTTTCTTTTGTGTTCCTGAGTTATGTTTAAACACTCACTTAAACTTCAGGTGTGAAGACCTGATATTCCTGGCGATACTCTGCAATGAATCCCAGGATTCATTTCCATAACCTCTGTGTATCACTGTGCCACAAAAAGTGAGTGAAACTTGTACTGTGGTTTGCCCTTTCAATTTCACACCTTTCTGTGTGAACCTGGAGAGCTGGGAGGACAATTATTCCTGGGTCAGATGTGATTTTATTTTAAACTTTTTTTTCCCTCTTTTTTTTTGTTTGGTCCATGGATCAGTTTAGGTTCCAGATGATCTAGATCTTGAGCCATTGTTTTCTCATTGTCATGGGTCATGACTTTTGGATAATTTTAACTATGAAGAAAACTTTATTGCTCTGAACATGAAAACACAGCTCCAAAAAATCTCTGCTAGGAGCAGAGTGACAGCCAAAGTTTTGATTAAATTCACATCTTCTGCGGGCTTCTGCAACCAACACAAACGGCTGCGAAATCTTTTGCAGCAGGGTAGTGGAGAGAGGAAAAGAGTTGGCTGCAAGTTCAGGAATTATTATTCTTATAAACCCATTCACACACCTATCACTTGGGACAAGTGAAGGGCCAAAGACATGCCAAGCAATTACACAGCTACACAGGTCCGTGCACAAGATATTCTGCATCACGTTGGCTGTAATTTGCGCTCGCTGCATTGGCACAAGCTCCACCTGTGTCAGATGGTGACAGAGAAAACAACTTTTCTGGGAGACTAAATCCATCTCAACAGTGGCCAAGCCATGTCCCTGTTTTTGGAAGCCTGATTGGTAACAGCAGCACCTTTCAATTTGAAGCAGACAAAAGGTTTACAGAACTTGCAGTAGTAAGGTGCTCAGAGCCTCTTGGTGACACCAGTGCAACCACCCACAGCTTCTAGGGGATTTAAGGGATAATATTCAGTCTTAGCTCTGACCTTAGCCAGATCTTTGTGTCCTGATGACAAATGATTTCTGAACAGTTTCATATTTTCCCTTGATACTCATTTCAGTTGAGAGAAACCAGATTAATTTCTTTCCTAGTTCAGCTACAAAGACAACAGAACCACCTTTCCCAAATCACTGAAGTTCATGACATCGAGGATCTTGGAACAGCAGGAAGAGAAATCAAGTTCATCATTCATCTTTTACAATGTGTTTGCAGAGTTTACATCAGGGGTGATGTATAGTGATGGAGTGACTTTTGGTCTTGTACAGGACAGTGTTCAATAATCATAGAATCAATTAACTTCTTTTTCTCTACTGCTAAACTGAAGACTGCCATTCCCTCCCAGGTGGAATGGTCTCACTTCATTATTTTTCCCAATGTTTTTGAAATCTTCCTTCATTAATTCTTGTAGACGTACAAAGCCCATTGTGACCATGAAGGAGATCACAGAAAAGGACGAAGTAAGACCTACACACTTGTTTTTAGGGTTTCTGAAAGCCTAAAAATGCAGCTACATAGTTGAGGACTTGTCAGAACTTGACTTTGACTGAGGATTTCTTTACAACAAAAAGTACAGTCAGTTACCTTTGGTGGGAAATGTGTGTTGACCTGAGTAGCCAGGATCCAGGATATCAAGCCAGAAGTGCTAAAGGTGTCTCTGTTCCCTTGAGAAGGTGTCTGTCCAGCTGCAGGACTGTCTACAGTATTTACAGACCTATGGAGTTTTAAGGGCAGGACCGAAAAGCCCCCGTGCTTTTTGCTGTCCAAAACCTGTAACTCTTGTTCAGAGATTGCAACCTCATGCTCCTAGAGCTGTGCCCTTGAAAATCAAGTCTTCTGTTGGACAAGGCTGCACAGACTTGGAGTAGCAGGAGCAAGGCTATTCTCCAGATTAGTTATTGCAACCACATCATCCCCCAGGACCACTTTGGCACGGTGCTGTAGCTGCTTTCTGCTATTTGCTTGCCCCAAGAGGATAGAGAATTCAGAATTGCATCTCCCTCTCCCAATAATATCCTGTTTTGTGCTGCTGCTTCTGCTTTGCCATGGATCTGCCAAGTGCTGCAGGTGCTGGAAAACAAAGGTGAAAGCACCCATATGGTGCTTTCGGATCACAAAACCGACTCACAGAATCGAAAGCCCAAAAGGACCTGTGTTTTTTTCTCACAGGGAAGCCTAACAGGGAATACACAGAGTTACATCCAAGTGCCAAGGCCCGTGAAAGGATTTATTGTGAATGCCTTTTACAAGATTCCTTCCTTGTTGGAGATAGTTCCTTTGGGATTCCCCGTCATGATATTGCTAATCCCATCTATTCAAAATTTATGGTGCACATAGTCTAGAATACCAAGATGACTTTTAAAACACAGAGTAGACTGGGGGCTTTGCTGTTTTTAAAGTTTTTTTTTTTTCAGACTTCAGATCTCAGGCCTTCACTGTACCAACAGGCTTCCTTCTGCAAACGGAGCTGGAAACTCACTTTAATTTGTATGTGATATTGTGTTCAGTGCAAATGTTTACTAATATTCCTGTACAGCTCTGGGGTCTGGTTTTTGCCTGGAATCTGGCAAGCCAAGTCTCGTGATTGGATGGTAAAAGTAATTTTGTGTAAGGAGTGTGTGCATGCAAGTGTGTCTGCATTCACACCTGTGGGGCTTTTCCTGCCTTTTCCTTCAGTCACTGGTTTAGAAATTACAATTTCTTTGAAAATAATATTTCCTTTCCATGCACACACACATAAAAAATTAACTGCAGATACAGTTTCTCTCAGATTTTAAAATCTTTTTAGTCACCTTTCTCTGTGTTTGTGACCTCCATAAGTACCAGGAGAGTTACTCTGCAGTTCCCTGCTGTGTACAGGTAGAAGAACAGACAAAGAGGGGTCTTAGCAGTCCACAACATCCTGTCTTGGGAACAAAGAGCTTTATTCCTTATGTGCCAGTTCCTTGGCCTCTGACATCCTTGCTATTTACAGTGATAACAGAGATGGACCTTCCAAACATGTACCTGGATGAGGCCATAATAACAGGCCAGTGAAGGACAAGGCAGTACTTTAACTCCAATGAAAATCACATACTGGGGGCTTTTGTTTTAAAATGCCATATTATGTTTTTCCCTGAAAAAGTTTAATTCAATTTGGTCCAATTAAGAAAAAATCCCAAGCAACATATAAGTTACATGATGCCTTCTTCATGTCAGATCAGTGAAAAACAATCTTTGACAAGATTGCTTTCAAAACACTGCAAATGTATTTGGAAACCAGCATTTTTTTCTCTCTTCTGCTTGCAGGCTCCTTAAATGAAAACACTTTATGGAATAGGGTCTCTTTTTAGCTTGAAAACACAGATTTCTATCTCGTGTCTGAGTCTCCGTGGTGCCTCCTGAGCACAGCAAGGACTAGTTCAGAGGACAGATCCAAACCAGCATTTTAGAAATATAAACCCAGTCCTTCTGAGAAATAATCCATTCACTCCCTGGGAATATCAGAAAAGACAGAAAAGTGATAGCACTAATAATAAAAGCAAGAGCTGCTGTTATTAGTAGAGGACCTATACAAAGTGCACATTTAAATGAAGCTCATTTAAACATGCTCTGGTTTAATTAGATTTAGTTTAACCACCTAAAAAAAAATCCCAGCAGAACTTGTGGCAGGGCTTGGGCTGCTGCTCCCTGCTGTGAGCCCACCTGTTTCTGCCAGCCTCGCTGCCCTGGCACTCGGAAAATCCCGGGGCTGGCTCCGCAGGCTGGGGAGGGCCACTGCCCGGACGCGATGTTTAAGGGGGAAAAAGTTCTTTTGAGTTAAAAAATAGCCTTGGCTGTGATTTTCCATGCTGAGAAAACAGAGAAGAAAATGCTGCTAAGCATCTAACTTTACAAGACGGGAACAGACAAAATTTTAAGTGGATTTTCACACTCTGGAAAAGTAGTAAAAAACGACACTGTTTTAAGATAAACCTTCTCCCCAGTTTATTAATTATATACGTATATATTTTAAAAACCCCAAACCACACACAGAGATACAGCTTATATTGGGAACAGTGTCTGTCCAGCTTTTGGCTGCGTATTTGAATGCAGGAAAACCCTTCCCCGTGGAATAGTTTCCCTCCCAAGGAATGCTCAGAGTCCTGAGGAAGCCGCAGGAAGCACCTTTGGTAGCACAGACAGGGCAGGCAGGAGGCTCCCGTGAGCCACAGGCAGGGAACGACAGGGACTATTTCTACATAAACAAGCCCAGGATCAGCTGAAGTTGTTGTTCACTGGCAAATGAAAATAAAGAGACAATTCAGAATCAAAGGTGAGTCAAACAAAAAATATGTCCAATAAGAGGAGGCAGCCCAGACAATCAGTCAGATGCCAAAACATGTGACAGACCCAGAGGCAACTCCAAAACAACCAAACCAACTGCCTGTGAAGTCTGCCAAGGAGCCAGATGCTCCTGCTTAAAAATATCTTCCGCTGCCTTGGCATCTGCATTTTCTGCCTGCCGTCAAAAGAGGAGGGAGGGGAAAATGGGAGAGCGGAGCGGGAGTAGGGGTGGGGGGCAGCAACTAATAATATTTTTGCCATTTTCATTCTAAGTACTTCTGATTATTCATTTGCAGTTTGTCATCATGTCTCTGGAGAGCAAAACAAAACCCCAGCCTGGCACAGGCTGGGAAGGGAGAAACAGGCAAAGCCCTTTATGCAGAAAGGAAAAAATGAGGGGAAAGATCCAGTAATTCCACACTGCTGCGGGTAGCATGTCCCTGTTAAGGTGATAAAAAGCTAAAACTGCTGGAGTTGGTAGTTTACCACCTGAGAAAGCATCAGTGTGCCCAGAACCCAGACAGAGCTGGGGACAGGGTGCTGCAGCCTGCACACACCCAGGGTGTCCCCGAGGTGCCCCGTGCTGTGTGGTGGGGATGAATGGGGAGTAAATGTCCTAAATCAAGGTATTGCTGCTGTTAACCAGAGCAGCGGGTTTTGGGTCACAGAGGCTGCAGATGCTCAACAGAGGCTAAAAACACTTAATATTAACTTAGTGAATGAAGATACAAATTTTTGTTACCACAGTAGTTGAATAAAACTGTTAAATAAAATACATGAATTTTAAAAGTAGATTCTTCAATAGGCAAAAGTAAAAAAAAAAAGCACAGCCAAAAAGAGAGAATTTGTGCAATTTCACTTACTGGAGGAACTGTAATGCAGAAAGTATTACCACATTTCACCTGTGTTGAAGGGCTTTCCCTCTTGTATGTAAAAGTTTTCAAAGGTGAATACACCTCTTTGGAAATTCAATCTTTGGTTGTGTTTCTTGATTCCTTGAGTGGGAATCAGGAATCCTGCATGTGGTCTGTCCCTGTGTCACAGAACTGATTGAAGCAAGAAATTTCTGTACTTTGGGGAGCCAGATGTGTCCCTCACTGCTCCATCCCAAGCAGACCTGTTGGAGCAGCGGGTACTGAACGAGGCCAGGAATACAACACTCTATTGGAGAGTGGATTTACCTGAAAAGAGTGTTTGTTTTTGTGAGATAGAAATCAGAACATTATCTTTCTTCTGGGCTGCCTGGGTTGGGTTCTGAGTCAGAGGGTTTGGGTCACTGGTGCTTTGGGGACTGTCTTGTATCGACACAGTTCAAAGCCAAAAACCTGGTACTAAATGAGCGCCGTATCAGAGACCATCGCTGCCTTTTAGAAAGCAAACAGCGCTGGGGGTCAGGCCGAGCACAACCAGGATATAATTGCACCCCATAAAAGTCTCAGGAAGAACAGAGGGATTCCTTTGTGGCGTTTGACTCTCTCTCCCACTCGGATGCGTGGCGGTGTTTGTTTCAGGGCAAAGTTTCGCGCCGGCTGGTCGCCGGCAGAGAGGGCGAGCTCTGGGCTCGCAGCTTCTCTCGCAGTCCCTCGAGCAATCTGGCAGCCATGGGGCTGCCACCACCTTTTCTGCGCTGAAAGGTTCAGCTCCAAAAATCTGTGCTACACCTTGTAGCCCAAATTTTGCATACAGAACCCGTTTGCAGGGAAATGCAATCGCAGTAAATAAATAAGTAGCGGGAGCCAAAGCAGCAGCGTGGTGAATCGGCGGAAGAATTTCAAAGAAATGGAAAGAACTTGCGGTGACAAACGTTTCATGCGAGTCTGGTACTGAGATTGTAAGAATTTTGCATGTCTACATCAACTGACTGATAGCAAAGGAGTTTCTAGTCCCCCTCATGGCACACACAAATGTCTGTTAAAGACATAAATATTTAAAAACAACAGCTAGACTAAGAGGGTTAGCTTTCATTTCATCTAATTTGGCAAGCATTAGCTACACCCACCAGAAATCATTTTATTTTGTGTAATTTAATAGCAGATCTATTGTAGCATCGCAGTTTCTGACATGCCGAAACAAATCAATGTGGCCTTTTTTTAAAGCTGAGAATTAATACAGGGCTGTATTTCATATGTTAGATGGAAATCAATAAAGATGAAAATCTTTTTGTGTTATTCACTTATTTTCATCCTCTGCTGCAAAGTTTATTTGCCTTCCTGCATGCAATACAGAGACTTTGATCCTTGTTCAAATATCTCTTATTTTTCACATCCCTCATGTTTGATCTGGTTCTCAGGTGAGAATTATTGGCAGAACTTGTTAGAATTACACCTGCCAATGGCAGCAACATGAAATTATATAAACTGTACTGTGCATGCCCTTTAGAGTCTTACACAGCAAAATAATATTCCCACAGAAATCGATCTGAGATTTTAATTTATTAAACCCTCTGTCTCTTCCCCCCCACCTTAAAGGGATAGATGGAGATATGGAGGAAGAAGCAAGATAACATCAAATAAAGCAGGTTTTGAATAGTCACGGATGACCTTCACAATATGCGTTTTGCAATTTTGGGTGGATTAGAGGAAACTAATGATGGCTTTGAAATGAGCTTTTGGATAAAGCCTGGGAAACTCTAATCATTACAAATCCACTACTTAAGAGAACAATTCCATGTAGCACACTGCAGATTTAAAGCATACATGTCTTATTTTCTTTCCTCCTCTCAACAAGCTTATTTTGCTTTCACTTATTCCAGTCTTCTTATAGGAGCCCAGAGACTGTTTTCATTTTCTGCCATGCCTTTAAATTTAAGGGAGCCTTTTTTTTTTTTTTTTTTTTTTTTTTTTTTTTTGCCTGGTGTTGTCCTTACAGTGCCTTTTGCTTTTAGTTTAGGACTCATAGAGTTAACAGACTGGGAGAGAGAGAGAGAGGAAAAAAACCCAACCACTTGCATTAAGCCTGAAGCCTGTCACCTTTTCTTGGCAATTACACTGCTAATGGCTGGGTCCCAAGCAAAGTGGCAAAGAATATCTCTTCTCACGTTCCCAGCTCACAGTGCATTCCCAAATACCAGATGGTGTTTTTGGAATCCGTTTCACTATGTTTGATATGACAATACTTTTGTATAATGTTAAATTATATATAACTATTTCAAATAGCCGATACCAGAACAAGGCTAGAAAAGGAATATTAGATGCAAGGAGGAAAGAGAGAAACTGAAGACTGAGGGTTTTCATCTCCTGTCGTATCTCGTGTCTCTCAGATTTTTGTGTAATTTGAACAAAAGAGGAAATAAAAGTGGTCCCACAGACGAGCTCTCACAGTGGTACTATACAGAAATGGTGTTGCTTCCTTCCCAGAATTTGGTGTACATCTTAGGCTGCCTGCCAGCTCTACAGGAGGCAAGTGCAAGATCATAAATAGTGCAGGGAAAGCAGGAAAAAAGAAAAGGGGGAAAAAACTCAGTCACTAGTAAAAAAAAGTCCCACCATTTTCCTTACAGATTTTTCCTTGAAATCTCAGAAAAAACAAGTGCCAGAAAGTTCAGGAGAGGTAAACTGGTACATCTCCATTAACCTCAGGGGAGCTGTGCCAGCTGACAGGGGCACTTGGCTCAAGATATTTAAGCTGAAATAACTTGTATCTATAGAGCAAGTCATCTATACATCCTGCTGAAGGTGAATCCAATCTTGCTTGCCCAGATTAGCGATTCCAGTTTTATATTAACACTGATAGACTTACAGGAGTTGGAAAATACCCATTGGAATCAGGCCTGCAGATTTAGTTGCAAAGCAATTCATCATGCCTAGACAGAAGTAGCTCAGTCATTCCTCAGGAGACAACCAAGACCTCAACTTTAAGGGGGACAAACATTTTCCTTTTGTTGACTACACTGCAAACATTTTCTTAAGAACAGGAAGGAAATGCACTACTGAGGCAAAAAGTATTCAGGATATGCAGTGTCCCATCAGTCTGACAGTGATGCCACTTCCATTATCAGAATCCCCTCCTGTAAATACTTTTAGTTAGTTTTATGATTTCTAAACTGAAATTTTTTATTCTAATGTACCCAGGAACTTTGTTTTTTTCCATACGCGTTTCTGCTCAAGGCACATTTTAACAACCAGCAAGCTTTCAGG
This sequence comes from Ammospiza caudacuta, assembly GCF_027887145.1. Lineage (NCBI taxonomy): Eukaryota > Metazoa > Chordata > Aves > Passeriformes > Passerellidae > Ammospiza > Ammospiza caudacuta. The sequence continues at coordinate 45,685,201 of NC_080599.1, read as the reverse complement.
ATAAATGCTTACCAACAAAAGCACTTCCCAAGTCTAACTGCAACATGAATATTGAAACTATAAGGACAAAACTTCACAAGTAATTTGCCTAGTTGAATCAGTTTTGTTTCTGCATATGCCAGAAACCTGTCCAAGTGAAGGTTTCATTCATATGGCTACACACAAGCAACTCACCACATGAGTACTTACTTTTTACACAACAAAATACTGATTTTTCCCTCTTGATTACTCGCACTGCCAGCATACAGTAAAGATTATCAAGCCCTCAAAGGATCATACAGATCCAGTGACTACTACATAATTAACAATAACTTGTAGTAATGCAATTTAAGAGTCTTTTTAATGGGCATAGATGGCAGAATGTATAGCCCATCTTTCTTTGTCATCCTAGAAAAGGGGCCCCATGTGGAGCTGCTGGTTGCTGAGTGATGCTTTGTAGTCTGTACCAGACAGTTGCACAGTACCAGCTGCATTGGCAGGTAGCCGAAGTGCAAAGAGATAGCTGCCAAGCTATGCTATACAAAGGCAGCAGTGCCAGAGAGAAAGGGACCTTTGCATGAAGTCACCTTTGACCCTGAAGCCAGCATGGATCCCATATTCATCAATTCCAGACAATTGCATCTTTCATTCCACCACAAACTATGATTAGAAAGGGCCCGTTTGTGATAGTGATTGTTAGTTTACAGTTCCCAGAGATTGGATTATTTAATCTTTAGTTCTGTTGGCAGCAATATTTTCCCTAACCTTTTGTAGTGGTGTGCCAGTGATAATCTAACATATGTATATAGGGAGATATACACACACATACAGAGGCACCTCCCTTCCCCATCAAAACTGGGTGAAGAGAGAGAGATGCACAGAAAAACGAAAGCACGCAAAATTCACTGTGTTTGGCAATCACTGTGCTAATGTACATTTTGAGAATTCAGCCTGGAAAGTGCAGAGCACTGTGAGTGCAGCAGCATCTCAACTTCTGCCCACAGACCTGACTTTCCTGCAGTTTTTTTCTGCTCTATGGGAATGCTTTTGCTTTAGAATATTCAGATTATCAAAGGCATTATTTTTTGCGTTCAACTTGCAAAATTAATTGCAGTATAATTTTAAAAAATTTTTCTATAAGTATTGATCCTTGCAGCACATGCAAAAATAAGTAGTTAAAGATTTTAAATGGACTAGTGAGAAAATCACCAATGACAAACAAACCTCAGGGGAGTGGGGGGAGACAGAGCATGGAATAAAAGCAGCAGGGAAATGTCTAGGCCTGGTTCCTGCCTCTGCTCTCCCGTGTGTCCAGCTTTGATAATGTGAGTCTTATTGAAATCTGTAGCAGAGCTCACAAGGTGTGTGTGCCTGTCAGCACTTGAATCTCAGTAAATGGGTCGTCAGCAGTGAACTGCCCCCCTATCCTGCCCAAACATCACCCAGCATTTCCTCAAGCAGTAAAACAAGTCACACAATCAACAAGTAGGCAAAGAACATAAAGTACCTGAGAATATAACTCTGAACAACAACTTTCCACATTGTTTAGCAGAAAAAAGGGTAAAAATGCCACCAGAGCGAAGTGAAGAACTAACGTTTGCAATTGGAAATAGAGAGAAAAGGGAAGGGAAAAAAAAAGTGAGTCTATAAAACTTTCATGAAAATATTTTTTGATCTCCTTTGGTCTGATCTCAGAGGTGTTGGCCAAAGCGGAAAAAAATCCCTCTACCTGAAGGCTGGCCGTATTGTGCTGCACCTGACTTCTGGCTCACATGCGAGACCGTCTGTTCTTTATTTTCACTCTGTATGAAGCTAATGGAATTTGCAGTTGATTAACCTCAAATCTGGAGTAATGATCCAGCCTGGGACTGCAGCTGGCAATGCTGGGGCTATTTGTACTTCTTAACTGAGTAAGACAGCAACAAGTGTAGTGGCACAAAGGTAAAGATTCCGGGTAGATGGGTGAGTGTCAGGGGTGCCATAAAATGAGATGGGAACGTGACCTGAGAGTGCAGATCCTGTCCCCTCTCCCCACAAAGAGGTTGGAAGATCAACTCTTAGAAAAATTAATCACAAGATAATACAATATGAAGTATATGGCTACAATTATTCAATTATATTCTACAGAGGATGCTCAGACCGCAAGATTTACCCTTCTTGCATAAGGAATCCATGCATTAGAAAAAGGTCATCTGTTAACGAACAGTTTCTTTAGAAAAATTAGGAGCAGAGGGTCCTAAAAGTTCTCTACAACTTCTGTTTGCGTGAAAGAAAGCAATGTCTTTGTTATATTGGCACCTGAAAATAAAATTCAGAGGCTTACACAGTATTGTGTCTATTTATTTGTGCTAATTAATGTTTCTGTCTGAAATATAAAAAAATCACAGCCGAATCACTGCAGATAAACACCACCAGAAGCGAATTCAAGCATTTTTTTTACTTAGTAAATGAATTTCTGTTTTCTCCTTCACAATTGTTCAAAGCTTCAATGAACAGTTACACAAACGAGCACCAAACCTCAGAACTAATTTAGTTTAGCAAGTGCTTCACACTTCTTCGTTTACTGAACAATGTTACTTTCAAATCACGACAACATTCTTCCTTCCTCGCCTCATGACTAATACAGTGTTATTCAAGCCACTCCTCTTCAGACACTTCAGATCTTTACAAATCATTTCCCCAGCTTTACCACCTGATTTCTAATTAAAATTAAACGGAGAGAGTTCCTTCCACTGATGCAAATCCTGCAACCCCAGGCCAGTAACAGGCATTACACATTTTTTCTATCCACGGCATCATTTGGAAGAGGAACTTCTACAAAGAGGTAGGTAAAGCGAGCTGAGATGAGCTGTGCTTGGTCCAGAGCTCTTACACTGCTCATTGGATAAATGTCTTAATGTGATGTAGTGAAAATAATTTTTCACTCCGAGGAAGATCATTCTTCTCATCCTATACAAGTCTTGTCAAATTAATGACTACTAGTGGACTTTCCTAACACTGCATTAGTGTCTGTATTTTATTTATATATCGTGCATGTAAATATACATGTGCACACGCACACACACACGCACTGTGTGTACTATATGTCAACAACTAATCAAAAATTGTTTGCCCACAAGCATATGTGAAAAATTCATCTAAATAATTGTACATTTAATTTTTAATGAAATCCCAGTAATCCACCCAATTTACCAAACTCCTACTTAATATGAAACAGTGGCATGCACGGAGATGTCTGAGTCTTACACAGTGTGAGCATTCGTACCACTTCAGGCATCCTCAGTCAAGATTTATTAAAATATTATCTTGATTTGGAGATCACTGCTTTTACTTGTGTGCAGAGTGAAGAAGCATATGCTATATGAGTAACCCATAGTGTTTGGCTTAAAGGCAAAATAAAAGTCAGCAATAAATAAACAGTAAAAAACAGACTGCTGGGAGATGGAAAGACTCACAGTCTTTCCTGTCTTTAGTTCCCTAATTCTGCAAACCCTTATATTCACAAATAACTTTTATTTTAAAAAAGGCAAATACTTAAATTACAGCATCTTCAGATATTTTTAAAACCTATTAATTACCATCTAACACCCTTTCTGAGGTGAGTTTCTTTATTCTATTCCATACAAGGGAATGACGAGACATAAAGGAATTAAAGTGATAGTTTTGGCAGACCTGTACAGAAACCAAGGGAAACACATTGCACATCTGCTTGTGAGAACACGCATTTAAAGCAGGCACCTGCATTTTTCAGGTGCAAACACCTTCAGCATACAAACAATTCCACACCAAGCTCATGCACACCTGTCCCAGAGTGTGCACCCAGAAAACTTGTTAGAACAAAGGAATCTGCAGCCATGAGCATGTGTATGGGAGCACAGGTGTTTGGGTATTTCAATCCAGAGTACATGAACAGATGTTTGCATCATATTGAAATTTTCACTATACTCAAAACTCTGCAGCTCTGCTGTTCCACCCCTATCAGTCTGTATTTCTCATATTCCAGAAGGCCTTGTCTCACACCGCTTTTCAGGGTACAACTTCCATGTGTTTTGGCTCTAGCCCCTTATCCTGTTGCAAGGGAAAACAAAAGTCCCCAGCCCATCTATCTTTCTGTTCTTAGGCAGAAAATAACTCACTTTTTTGACTAGCTAAAACATTTTTTTCATTAGGGCTTTGTGCTCTTCCCTGTCCCTCTGCATTTCACTATTGCAAAGATCTGGGCGTTTATGAAGTATCAGTTCCATGATCAAGGAGTAGATGCAAAAACTGGGGCAAGTAAGAGAAAGGTGGATTGCACCACTCAGAGATGAGGACAGCTGTTTCCAGGAGGGAGATTAAGGTGCTGTGAAATCACACTTTGTCAAGTGGGAGACATCAGGATGCAGGGCTGTGGGATATGACCAGTGGAGCATCAGGCTTTTCTGAATCCCTGTGCTGCAAGGGCACACTGTCAGCCTGGTCTTCATGTTTTTCCCCCCCTTGTTTTCCTTTTCTCAGTTACACATAGTTTACAGCAAAGTTCCCTGAAATCTGGAACAGAGCAGATGCAATCAGAAGTGCTCGCACTGCTGGTCATGAGGACATCTCATGGAGCTGCCACAGAGCCTCTGTTGCTGTCCTGTGGCTCTTTGGCTTCCTGCTGTGGAGTTGTCTCAGTGCAGAATAGTTTGGGCAAATGAGGAACTGCTCTGCAATTCAAACCCTGCATCTGCATCCAAAGAGAGGAAAATAAACCACAAAGTTGTCTGTGCAATTGTCCACTTACTGGACCTGAGCAGTTGGTAGCCCACATGTTACTGAATGGGATTTTAAGTAATGGAAAAGAAACAACTTCAAGGAATGATTGGAGTAGCAAAAAAACCCCATCCTGTGGTTCACTTTCTCTGCTCAGGTGTGATCTCTTCCTAATGCAGGGGAACATCCTCAGATCACAGCCTGCCCTCCCTTGAGTCTCCTTTACAGAGCTGGTATTGAGCACCCACTCTTGGGTCCATCCTCTTCCTTCTATTCTTTACACTTTCAGCTCTTGACACAAATTTATGTTAGAAATTACCAAAGGTCACTGCTTGCCAAGAGCAAGGCCCTCACCAAAGGTTTCCCACCACTATAAGCCTCTGTCCTCTTCCTACATGCCCTCATGCTTCCCTGGAAGGTATTTCTCCCATTTGTCTGTGGAATACTTAGAAAACTTCATTAAGAACAAAATGAATGGGTGCCCATAGAAAAATAACAAGTTTCAACAACTCTACATGTCTCCATAATGAAAAAGTTGCATCCTAAAATCAGGTGAGACAGTTATAATTTTTAAAAGAAGTTACTATTTTCTTTAAAATTGTTTGAGCATTATTCATTGATTTTTGGAAAAGAGGGAAGCCCTTGTGTTTATCAAGTAGTGCCTTATGCTAATTTCATTCCATGCACATAGCAGATAGAGAGCTGATTTCCTTCAGAAACCAAGGTAAAAGGAGAGGAAGCAACAAGTCCTAATTTGTCTAAACTATAAGTCCTCATTAGCAGCAGATCATGAGTAAAGTTGAATTTTACTTGTGTTTGCTTATAATCCTTGAAAACTTGTCCCCCATTTGTGCTCTTGTAAAACCCTGGTGATTCACCTTTCAGTCACTGCCCTAAATAATCCATTTAACCCATTCTTCTTAACCTACCCTCTTTCAAATAAAATCACAAAAGAAAATTTCTAGTAAAAAACCCTGGCAAAGAGAAGTGCACATGCAAGTTGTCTCTATTTGTTCCTGAAAGTAAATACAAATATTGACTGAATGATCAAATGAGGCAGATTTTTTTCTTTTCTTACTGAACACAAAAGGTTAACTTGGGTCACTTTGGAATACTCTTTATATTCTGTTGACATAAACCAATAAGACATGCAGAATCAGGTTCAGACTAATTGAATTCCGGATTTAAAAAAAAAATTATGGAAAAACTCCCCTTTAATTTACTCACAGACACTCAGTTATGGAAATACCCTGTCAGTGACCATGTACACCCTGTGCCTTTTGAGTTGGTCGTGTTTAAAGCAGAAAGGCCTATTTGAGAGCACTGTTTGTGCTCTTAATTTCCACACTGCTCCTATTGACAACCTCAATCCGTGTGTGCGACTCCAATTGGGTTGTGAAATTAATATGGCTGTTTGCGTACATCAAGGGCAACCTGCACTCCTTTGGAAGCAAGGGCATTGCAATTATGGGTAGTAAGAGCCTACAAGCTTATAGTGCCATCTGTACTATCCAACACTTCCACCCATCCCTACTTGTATTGCTAACTTTGTGTTTCACAGCCTCTGAAAAAAAAAAACAAACCACCAAAGAACAACAGATACGCTTATACAGGCAAAATATTTTGAATCTCACTCCACTAGTCAACACATCTATTTAATCTGTTCTAATGATTTTTATCTTACTGAGAATTACTCTTCATTAATCTCCTCTATGGAAAATAGATCCAGAGATCTCCATTGCAGTGAATGTAAGGACTGAAACCTTTGTGTAAAAGAGCTACCGCAGGTTTGTGCAGCACCTGATCCTCACTGAGACTGGCTTCTCCTGCTCCAAGATCAGTTGAATTTCTTGGGAGTATCGCAGGACCTCTACTGTTTGTGGGTGAATAGAGTATGAGTGTATTTCATGTGCAAAGTGTGTGTTTGAACACATACAAAGAAATCAAACACCCAAAATGAGCTCTGTAATTATTACCTGCAGCACTTGCGAAAGAGGTTCCTAGTCACACTCATGGAAATAACAAAGATATTATCAGTCCAAACCATGCTGTTATGTACCAGAATATTTGTCTTCAAATGTCAATGAAGAAACAACTCTATTCACCCTAAAATAATATTTAAATATTAATCAGTGTGAGTGACCACATCTAAGGGAGAGGGATGCTTCAAGCAGCACAGTGAGATTCTTTTCACTCTTTGATTAAAGCATGGGAACCTTTTAATAAACCAAAAATGTTACCTTTTTTCTCTCATATGAAGTTTAGGAAAGCAAATATCTATTTCCTTTTTTGTAAAAAGTTTTGGATTGTTTGTACGGAAACTACAGGGACCTTTGCGGCAAAAAGTTTCAGAATATTCTTTTATTTTCATCTCCATTTCCACTTTACTCCAAATATAGTGAGGGACTTGCCAAAAGTATAAAGGCCAGACTGCTAGAAGCCATTGCAAGCATCCCAGTATGTTTAAAGATCCAGCGCTGGTGTTTAAACTGGAGTACGTGATCAGGTTCAAATCAAGATACTAGATCTTTCAGGTAGTGTCTATTTTCTCAGGTTTTAAACACAGTTTTGATACCTTCCAATCTCAGTTCAGTGTGTAAAATTAAATTATGGTGAGTGGTAGGAGACACCTCTCAGGTACAGCTCAGACTGAGCTTGGAAGTTCTCCTGTTCATCCTTCACCACGGAGACCCTCCAGATCGTGCTGTTACTGGCTTTCCCAACTATCACAACGATTTCATAACCAGGGGCATGATGAGCTCTGGAAATCAGACATGGGGATCACTAGCAGGAATGAGCTGGCCCTTAAGGGGACAAAGCTGTGCCCTTGCTCCTGGTGACACAGATACCTACACAACGTCCTCTCCTGGCCAACGCCGAGCGAGGACCTCGCGTCTCCAGCTCCTGGCTCAGTGGGCAGCACTGGGAGCCCAGACAAAGTTATTTTTGATAAACAGGCTTTTCTCTCCAGCCTTTCCTCAGACTGTCCCACAGCTACACCACTGTGTCACAACAGATGTGGAAGTTTCTGAGGGGAAGAGGGTTGAACAAGGGTTAACATGGCGCATTCTCCTCTTACTAAAATGATGTCATTTCCCTCCCCCTCCCCGAAAGTATCTATTGCTTTGTTGTTTACATACTGAATTTAAAATCTATATTATAGACCTGCGTGACTTAGAATTGAATGAATTCTCATACCTGAAGACATTTGTACAAATTTAATTTCAACTCCCAGTGCTTCACTGTTATTAAAAAGTATTTGATTTTACCTGCAAATTGCCCATTTTCCCCATTTTCTATACTTTCTCCACAAAAATAAAGACTAAGAAAAAGGAAGTACTGATACACTGTAGAAATTGTCCCAATGAGTTTATAATCCAGTGTGAGTTACACAGTACTGATAAGTAAAGGAAGTTCAACCAGACAGTTTAATCCTCCAATTTCCTGTCTTCTAATCAGCCACTGACTCCTCTGGCTTTAAATTAGAAACATTCATGGCAATATTCAGGACAGGTGAAGGAAAAAAGAGTAGCAAACAACTGAGACAAATACTTGTAAGCAAGAGGAGGCCACACATAGAAAATGAATACAATGTAAAGTATGTATAATGATGCACTGGAGTGTTTAAGCTATACAGAGAATTTAGCAACTCTGATAGAGAAGGAATAATTTTATTAAAAATATTTATACAGCAGCTGAGCAGCATATGAACATACAAGAGTTACTGTATAAAACAAAGGAAATCCATGCTGCAGTGTTACACCATTCACACTTTGTTATTTTTATAGGGGCAGGAGCAGGATAATTATTGCTACATGTATGCCTTTTGATATACCATAAATCATAAGTAAGAAGCACAAATCAGCAAAGCCACGGACGGTTCAACAGCATGTGGGGATTACCATGATAAACTTGGACTGAAAGTGCCTATAGATATGCTCAGTGATTTAAACAAAAAATACTTTTTTGAGTATTTTGGCGCTGCTAATTAACTTTCCATATGATGAAACTGAATATTTATTAGATGTGCCATCATTGTTATTTTCATTTGCAATGATATTTATAGTGAGGATTCTATTAATTCTTAATTGATGGAAACACTAGCAACATTTTGACATTTTCATATTTTTTATTAAATTGCATTAATTACCTGAGTAATTCCAGCTATTCCTCTGAATAAACAGAGGTGTGGAAGAAAAGTAGTCACCAAAAGCTTCAGTAAAAAAATGTTAAGAACCTTTAAAGTAACTAAATTACCATTTTAAGTCTAGACTGACTATTTTTAATAAATTCTGGTTTCACTCATGGCTTCAACAGAATATAAAGACATTCACACTGAACTGAGGATTGAGAGCGGGATAGTAAAATTAGAAAATAATTATTTCAGAAATGACAGGAAGATCTGCTTTAACTGTCGCATTCAATAACAGCAGTTTGCTCATACATGGAGTCATTTGAAATGGCTTCTTATTTATTAATGAGGCTTTTTTTTCCCTTCAGATGTTTCACAAAGAGCGCAGTTTGGGGGTTTGAAACTGTTTGGATGGGGAAAACTCAAATTATGGGTCCAGGCTGGAACTCAGTTGCTCAGGTGAGCAAACCTGGAGTCGCTCCACTCCTCCCAAGGCAGTCACTTCAGGCCGGTGGCAGCGCAAACCTTGAGCAGAATTTGGCCCAATTTGGGGTCTTTAGTTTTGTTTTGCCATGGAGGATTTTCCCTCCACTATATACCTTTGCTGCACATCTATTTCAATAACCCCATGCAAAGGAATTTTGCAGACAATCCCTTATTAAACATATTATGGTCACATCATACTGGCTTGCTAGAGCAAATAATTAAAAAAAAATAATCAGCTTGAAATAAATGTTTATAAAAGTAGCACAGCTGCACATATTTGTTACAAATGCAAGACAGAGTACTGAAACTTTTCTATGACTAACCCTTTAGTGTCTCTATGACAGCAGCAAATTTCAATTGAAAGTGCCAATGAAAACAAAATAATGATCATTTTCCCAACAAATTCACCTCGTTTCTTCAGGCTCTTGCATCGGTTAAATTATTTGCTATTTTATATGTATTTTCAAAATAAATATAGCTCCTTCTTACACAAATTTACAGCATTTGGGGGAAATTTTATGCTAAAATGTCACATTACAATATTGACAGAATAATAACTGTTTCTGCATTTACTTGATTAAAGCATAAAAAAGTAGATTAGGTGTAAGAGTGCCTTAAAACAGTGGAGACAAATGCAGTTATTCCGGAAATATACAAATCCTGCAGCTTCTACTGAAAGAGTTTGAAACATTTACAACTGTCTATAAGAAAGAGAAATAACAGTTTTTCTTTTACTTTGACCTCTTGCTATTTTGGCAAGTAAGATAAAATATATTAGCCATTCCATCAGATGGCTGGGGAGAAAAACTAGCTGTGATGAGGAAAAACGAATTAAAGGAGCATTAATAAAGATTATCTATGAAAGAAAATAAGGTCAAAATTAGAACTCTGCATTTTAAAGCCACCTTTCAAAATTGCAAGCTGCTTTGCCCAATGCTAAAATCCATTCATTTTACTAATCATGCAATCAACCAATCTCCATTATCTCCAGAGCTGGCTATAAACATGCTATAGACTGGGGTGAAAGAGGGAGAGTGTGAGGTTGAGAGACAGAGAGAGGGAAAGAAAGAAAGCAAGAAAGAAAGAGAGAGAGATTACTACACCCAGCCTTTTATAAAGCCGTTTCTTTCATTATAACAGGTCTTTTCATCCCAGTGACACAGAACCTTTAAATTTGGGCATAATGCTCCAGTACAGTACAGAGCTATAGCTTCAAATGGATTTAGAACCTGCTCCAGAAAAAAACCAAACTCCCTCGCCTGACACACAAATTGTTTACGATTCATTAAAAAGCAAAATTGCATATCCCAGTGCTGGCAGCTGAGTCCATATGGGTGCAAGGGGTATTCACTCATCTCTTTGTATGCTGGCAGTACCAAACCGAAGTTTAGCACAGTGCAGCTGAGATTTTGTGCAGCCAGACGATGCATGAGGTAATTTTCAAAGCTTTATTTGTCTTTAAAACATTAAAATCTGCTCTCTAGCTTACTTTTGATGAAAAGAATGTGGCAAATGGGATGAGGTTTGGGGGGGAGGTAAAGAAAATCTATTTTTGTTGTGTGTTTTAGATTCATTATGTATGAAAAACTGCTTATTACTCCATCAATAATTGAAACTTTGTACGAAAATTATTTGCAATTAACACATCTATTGTAAAGATCTTGAATTATTCACTTCAGCTAAAAATAACATCTCTTATCTACCACAACTTCTACAAAAAAAGGCTATTTAAGTGAATTTTTTTTTTCTGCTAGAAAATAAATGGTGTGACGTTCAAGTTTAAGGAGAACTTTCTGCAATGTTTAATCTAAACAACAGCATGTGTGGTTATAAAACTGTTTATTTTCAGGCAAGTGCATTACTAAATGTTTCCAGGATTTTTACATATTATATTCACAGCACTAAAACATCTGTGAAGTAGATGTGACTGAAATGAAACTTCCTTGGACACTTTCTCTAGAGTGCTAATAACTGCCTAGTAACATTTGAGGATACTTATTAAATAATAAACACGGACGTACCTCATCATAAAAGCAGCCGATAGACAATAAAAGAGGAGTGGTAATAAAATATACAAATGGCTTGGAATAAGGCAAAATCTCAGCATGATATAAATCTTGTGGCTAAAACAGGTACTTGAAAAACTTTGTTTTGAAAACGATATATAAAAATCAATAGCCTTATTTACAGGGGTTTAACAAGCTAAAAAAAAGTCACATGAATAATCAACAGTTTATGTGCATGCAAATACCCCTTCCCCCTCCAACTTCTCCTGGCAGAAAGTCTAATTGGAAAATCAGTACTATAAGTAAAGTGGTTAGGCTTCCCTATTCCGATTAACCAAACACTGCATGTTACATTACGCTGGCAACCGCTGGCAAACCTCTAATAGACGCTTAAAAAATTAAGAGTTTAGACAAAAAAAAAAAAAACAAAACGGAAAACCCCGAGCCCAAACACCTTTAAACACAAGCCACATGATATACACAATGGCTACCACCAAGCTGCAGAATAAAAACCTTCCGGATCTCACTTTTAAAAGTCTTTCAAGTCCTCTGAGGTCTTAAACTTTCCAAATGATACCAAAATTGGTCCGGGGCGGCGAGGGGGAGGGAAAGCCCCCGACTTGTTTCAGCGTATCATACAATGAAAGTGATCATGCCTTGTTTTGTAATTCCACTCGCCAGTCCTTTTTTAACTGATATCTATGTGAAATGAGCTGAGGTTCACGGTCCAGTTAGGAGCGGATAATACATTCATTGTCCTGGCAGCAAACTTTTCCTCTCACTGGAAGAATTCACGCTTGCCACAAGAATAATAATTACAGAAAACTAAAAATGCGCTGCTAACGAATTAATCCCTAACGGACAACACGCTAACGAGGGCAGTAATGATTTGAGGACTCTCTTCCTCGCAACAGGACTTGCATCTTCTGCTACAATGGGCTATTGTGCATCCTCCTAACTCACTATACCTCTTATAGATTCAAGATGTCAAAGGTTGTCTGGCCCGGCTGACCATGACATGCTAGTTAACTCGTTCTACGGAGCACGTTGGGACTTTATTGAAACTTTAATTGTGCCCAAAAGCAGCTAGAGCCAGACTATGTGGGATCTGTAACACATGGCTCCAGGTCAGCACAGCCCGGGAACCTGTTCTAACGCAAACAAGCGGAGGGAAAAGTTAGACCAGGGTCTCGGATGAACGGCAGCACCTCGCAAACCGCGCTCCTCTCACACGTGATGATTTTACACCACGCCACGACCGCACCGTTCCAGGCTTTTACAGGGATCGACTCGCTTTGTAACGGACTGAACTTTCCACCTTCCCTTTTTACAAAATACTGCATGGTGAAAAATGCACGCGCACACGGACGCTGGAGAGCAGCAGATAAAATAAAACAAACTGAGCGTTAGGCAGCCGACTGAGACAAGTTACTCTGCACAACAAGGCTTTTTCAAACTACTTCTTTGCATACTTTTTTTTTTTTTTCCTTTAAGGAGAATTGAAAAAGCTTCCCTCTGGAAACTGTAGTGCACATTAACAGTCTCCTGTTACACAGGGGAAAGCACACAAGTGGGACAAGTGTGAGGCTGCTCTACTGAAGAGTGTGAAAAAAATCAAATGTTAATTTGATAAATGTGAGGTCTGGGACATTTTGTCAAAGAGGGAGGGAAAGTAGAAAAGGGAGAAAAAAAAAGCAGCCCCGCTGCCAACTCACCATCCACCAAGTTCTGGCCGAGATGTCGTAGCAGAGCTGCCATTTGATGGAGCCGTCGGAGGTTTTCCCTGCCATTATGCTGTCAGCAAGCTTCATCTGATGCTAACTCACGGGAGATAAGACACCTAATTGAGAAAACATTTGCACTGGCATGTTGGGCAACATGTAGCCCGGTCCATACCATATGGAATCATGGGTAAAAAAAAAAATCTCCTTGACAATGAACCAATCTCTCACAGACCCAGTGGCAAGGTGAAGTGGAGATGAAAAGTCATCTGCTCCTAGCACTGTCTTCTCCTCTCTCTCTCTCTCCCTCTCTCCCCCCCTCTCACTCACTCTTTTTTTTTTTTTTTTTTAAATAAGAACCCACTGCTCAACATCAAAGAGAGGCGGTCAAAATTAGGGCTTCATCACTCAGATGATTTTGGTCTGCAAGGTTTTTCTTTCCTCTTTTTTATTTTTTAAGAAGAATAAAGAGATTTAATAGGACAAAGGCAGGTAGTGGACTGTGGAGGGAGATCGCCACAGGCTATTAGCCTAAAATTTCTGCTTGACAGATGGAACTGCTTAGAGACTATCATGCAATGTTTTGGGTGTTTTTTTTTAAAAGACTTTCAGTCTGATTCCGTATCTGTTTATCGCAGCTACTTTTCTCGTGTACGTGACTGGGGGGGAAAAGACTGAACAAAAAAAGAAAAAAGATTGTGTCTTTCTTTCTTTCATAATTGTGCATATAATAATTTAAGCAGTGAAAGGCAAAACAAAAGTATAAACTGTCCAAGTTAATTTCTCGATCAAGTGATAGATACTTTCTGATGGAATCAAATGATCTTTCATGGTTTTTTGAGACACTCAAGTTTTGACTATTTATTGCTTCTTGATTTTAGCTATTAGATCATATTGTTTAAATGAATGACTTTTCATATGAACGTTCAAAGTGCCCTCTAAGAACTGAACAATTTCCTTTTAATATGTTTGTAAAATATCATTTTGCTACAACATTTTTTAAATTGTGGTTTTTAATGTCACATTTCTTAATCCCATCAGGTGACAGCTGCCAAACTCACAGAGGTTTGTTTCTCCCTCCTGCAAAACTTCTCTGCCACACTCAAAATTTACAGTGAGGAATTGACAGATAACTTGGGAAAAGACAGCCCCAAAACAAACTGCTTTGAAAAGTTATGAAATCCTGTTATTGTCTGATATTAAAATCTTTTCCTGCCTAGCAAAGCCAGAGATAATCATAGATTTTCTCATCGCATTTTCCCACTTCTCCTGGTGCACTGTAAACCCAACTGAAGTACTACTTTTGTGACAGCTGACTATTAAGCAGGCAGTGAATGCTTTCCATTTAAATCACCCCGCTGTGTCACACGGAGCGACGGTTGCTCGGCTGTGACCACCACAGTCCCTGACAGGGCACTCCAGCCTATACAGTAGAGCCTTTCCTCAAGTGCTCAAAAAAATGAACTTCTGAACTGGCAAACACACTCTTGCCAGGAATATTTCTTGGGGCTGCGGAGCTATGGCTGATACAACTCGCTCACTAAGAAACAGCTACACTCCGCAAATCTTTTTTGTGATTTAGACACAAGAGGAAAATGTATTAAAAACATCCACTCGATTTTAAACAATATTCGTTTCTGTTTGTATCAGCAAGAGGAGCTCGTGGGTGCACAATTCTTGTTTGGATTATTTTGTGTATCAACTGTTGTTTAACTATTTGGCTACAGCAGAATTGTAATTCTGGGCTGCACAGATTACAGAAGTGCCATTCAGTACAGAACAGAACCAACTTTTATTGAGCTTCAATAATACCCTTGCATTTCTGCGATGTGCGAGATGATAAGCAAATGATTTAGTGTAAGAACGAACTGCTAATGTAATATGCAGGGGTTTGGGTTTTTTTGCCCCAAAATCTTACAATCTGTTTGGACTAAACATCAGTGAATGATCTATGCTACCACAGCATCCCAGTTTGCACTTCTAGCTCCAGATAACAGGTACAATCCCACTGCTATTTACAGAAAAGGGTCTGACTAGCATGGGAAGTGTTAAGTTTTATTTTGAGTCCAGAAAAAAAATATGGACACTGTGCCAGGAACTGTCCTTGCTCTGGCTAGCCGAAGTATTTATTGTCTTCTGTTAGTGCAGGTTTGCTAACACTACCTGTCCTTTCAGTCTCACTGATTATTGGGAAAAAAACTCCCTCTCCAAATAGTCACACAAAATATAAAGCAAAACTCTTAGTAACAATCAGCCCTTGAATTGGTGTCAGATTCAATTTTCTGCCGCTCTCTCTGCTCCTATCTCTCAAACCCATCATCTTACCCGCCCTGCTTATTATTTATTTAGTATTTCATACCCAGTTGTGCTGCATGTCATTCCAGGCAAGTTCTGATAAATCTGTATTCTATATGGGTTTTTAGCACCTGGTGTAGTTAGAGATCTACTGACAAACTTTCTCTGGATTGCTGTATTAACCACTTCTTCCTATACCAACATATGATTTTACCTCCCAATATTAATTGTAAACACACCAACTAAATATTTTTTTTAGAACATACACTTTTCAGATTATGAATGACAGAAGCATGAAACCATTTCCTTCCTGACAGTGGAGTGGTTATGTGCAAAGAAATGAGGAGTGCTGTTGGTTAACAGTGTTTTAAATTCAGAACAATTAGGTGCAGTTAACTTTGCCATTGTTCTTTCTGATGCTGGGGATGGTGGGTTCTTACCCATAGAGCAATTACTCCTTTCATAAGCGGCTGTTGTTAATAGCATTAAAACAAGATTAAATACAACATGTTAAATATTGCAATTATTGTGGAAAATAAAATTATTTGGTGAGCATAATGGGGAGCAAATCAAGCATTTAACATGATCCAGGAAATGCTACTCCAAACAATTGCATTTGTTTTATGCAATTTTTCCCCTTTGATTGCTGACAGATGCCGTTTTGGAAACAAACATCTAAGTAGTTTTCCTTCAATCAGGAAAAAAACCACACACCAGAAAATGGCTACATGTTTTGAATTTAACTCTTGTCAATCAGCATTCTGCACAACACTCCCTGTGAATAGTACTGGGACAAAACGATGCCTTCCAAAGACTAATAAGCAACAAAGATATTTGCTTCTAAATCAGATCTGTTCCAAAGGAAGAAAAAGCCTTCGTGTGGCATCGACATTTGTGCAGATGCAGCTGCAAAATAAAAATGCTTGCAGTATAGTGTGGTATTTCAAGTTGGAAATAAGTTAGGTGTGTATGTTGTGGGCTACAGGAGATTTGTCTTCTTACCGCTTGAGGCCTCAAGCAATGGATTGAAGCACTTGCCAGTTTCTTTCTGACTTCCTTCTGGAGAAATGGCCAACTACCCACAAATAATTTGCTCAATTGTTGAGCAGAGTTACCTGCTGCAGCTCACACAGCACAAGCAGGCCCCTCTGTCTTCCCTTAGCCACAAGTTTGGATGAGGACATTGTTGTTCCTATCAAGTGCATGGAAACAGGAAAGAACGCTAAAAAAAGGCTAATAAAGTATATTGATTCAGATGACTGTATCAAGCTGGCATTTTACAGTCTACTGGAAACCAAATGCATGAGAGCATTAGAAATGTTGGCATAGTGGGTGGTTTCTCCAAATGTTGGCTTCTACTGTTCATATCGGTGAAAGAAACGCAGTAGAACTGTGGGCAGCTCCCAGTGCCAGACACATCTTTAGGATCTTAGACCTCGTTATTAGATTATCTATTACTTGCACGGTACCTATTGCCCATTAACCCTCTCTTTGTTCCCTTTGCCTCCTCCTATTTCTCCAGTTGCAATTGCTCAGAGTGTGATTTAGCACCAGTGTGATTTAGCTCTGTTCCTAATTTCGGAGGCATTTTCCTTGGGAAGCCTCAACTTCGATGAGTTACGAGGAGGATTTCCTTATCTTGAACAGCGACAATTAGTTCAAGAGCCACGTGAGAGCAGGCAGTTGATTTTTGGGCAGCCTCTGAACTGATGCAAAGTTGCTGACAACGAGTGTGCTCTAGCTTTTGGAAATCCTATAATCCTGGCTTCAATCAGGAGGATCTGCTGTTGCTGAAGGCGTAAACAAGGAGAGAAGCAGCATGTGACCACTGCTGCTGCACCTTCAAGGACTCCTGAGCCAAAAGGAGTGCCATGGTAAAGCTTCTACTGGTTCCTTAACATTACACACACTTTTTGGATGCTCTTCCTGAACCCAGGGAAAGTAGTCCTTTTGCCCTCTGCAGGAAAAGTTGGGTTTGGACTCTGCATTTCCCCCTGTGGCTCTGTTGTGTGTGTTTCTCCCTGCTCCCCTCTCACTCCTCTGATTTTCTTCCTACCATCTGTATTCCCCTTTTCCCTCATCTGAAACAAGCATCAAGATCTTGTTTCTGACAGAACGGTCTGTCAATATGGAAACACACTGACATCACAGACAGTGCTGTGACTTCATGTCTGAAAGAAACAGGAGAAACAGATGAAAGGACTGAAGGCGAAGGAATGACACATACAAACATTTTTAAAAAATAAGTAGAAATTCTTCTCTATCTACCCAAAATGCAAAGGAACATAAACCAGATTTATTTTTAAGTCTAAATATAACCAACTATTTCCTAATCTGTGACCATAACTCAGTACAACATTTCAACATGCTCTTCACCCATGAGAGGTCCCTGTCCCCAGGAGCACACATCTTGGCTGGCTCAAGGCCTGTGTGACAGCCAACACGACCTCAAGAAGGACTGAGCCGTGTCTTAAAAAAAGACAACATCAAGCATGTATTGAGAGAAGCCTTTAGAGGGAAAGGAGGAATCCTGCCCTGGACTAATCTGTACCATCTAAGTAAATGCAAATTCATAGAATTTGAAATGAAAGTATTCTTTGAAATCACAAAGTCAGCTTGGATGCAGCTGGATCAAAGGTATCATTGCCTTGGTGGGGTGGGGCTACAAAACATGCACAGAAAATACTGTGTGTACAGGGGTGGAATACCTTCTGTGATTTTTTCTCCTTAGAATTAATATTAACAAAAGGGCATAACCACTATTTCTATTACTAGCAGAGGGTTTTTTTTGTAGAAGAATTTTGGAGGGGTTAAAAGCCCCACACTTCCTTTACTATTGAATTATATATTTTGGGTTCCAGCATTAGAGGACATGCAGAAGATACTGCTTTCCTGCCATCTCCAGAGCTACTGCAACCCCTTAATAAGAAGATTCATAACTAGTAGGAGAAGAGCTCAAGAAAACTAAAAGGTTAATATATTCTAACTAGACGTTGGGTATAGAATGTCAGATCTGTCAAATTTCATTACAGTTTGGTGCTCAATGAAAAAGATTTGATTTCTTTTGCCACTGTCCTACTATGTTCAAGTCACACAGTGCCAGCAGCAACCAGCCAACGACCACAGGCTGGCACTGAGCGGGCCCGAGTGGGAAGCCAGCCGCAAGGACCATCTGTTTCCGATTTCTAGCGAAGCCAAGATGTGCAGTGAAGTGCATTCCATTCACCCAGCCAGCCTTCTCCCTGCTCAAGTTATTAGTGTTACAAGTGAAATTATCTTTTCCAAACAGCGGGGGAGCTATAATCCTTATGGAACAAGGCTTTAAAAAAAGGGAAAAAAAGAGGAGGGGAAAAAAAAAAAGAAAAAATAAAAAGGACAGAAAAAAGGCCCCCCCAACACTCCCTCCTCTTCAAACATCTTTTGTCAAAGTTGTCGATGACACTGTTTGTAAATTTAATTGCCATGTTCACGGGTTTTATAATTTTAAAGGATGTTTTATTAAGAACTATATTCTCTTAGGGAAGAATGTGTATGTCAGTACATGGGCTCTAATGTAATAAACCATTCAAATAAATTTAGAGGGTTATTTATGAATAAAGTTAAAAATGACAAGATGAATGCTCATTTAAGTCTCTCTAACATGAAGTGCCTTGAAAAACATCATAGGTTTAGAAGTATAATTTAAAGTGCGAATGCATAAACAGCGCTAATTACATGCTACTTACATTGTTTCAATATGTAATGCATATGTTTAACCTCGCAGAGGAAGGATTGGTCTTGGCACAGCAATCGTGGGGATTTAAGGGTATGCTAAACTGATAACTGTAGAATGAGCTCTGACACAGGATATTGGTCTCCTACTGTTACCTAAATGCCAGGTGAAACCAAAGGATTTATAGGAGGGCGGGTGAAAAGGGGGAGGGGGAAAGAAAAAAAAAGGCTACACAATGAGGTGAAACTGAGAAGTTTATTTTCAAAGGGGGAAACATTTATCCTTTGACACCATTCCATTCCGGTGACTTTATTTCTAATATACCATGAGATTAATGATGTGGCTACTGTCACTGTGTCTGATGAACACTGGCAGAGCTGTGGAACAGTTGATCCCCCTACTATTATAGGACATATTTGTAAATTGGCATCTATAAGATGAACTCATCCTGTATGCCAGCCAATTGGAAAAAATCTTATTCAGGAGGACAGAGTTTTTATTTTCCTATTGAATTCTATATGATAGCCAGTTGGTTTAAGATTGGCTGATAGAATTTTTTTAAAATTAACGAGGTTTGATATTTTTCGTGTCATATGATAATCTCTATATGACTCTTAGGCAAATCAGTTGTAGATAATTAAAGAAGTAAGTTATCATCAGGAAAAAGATCCCTGACATACCAGAAGTGGGCCAGTATTTAAGTCTTTGCTTAGGGAGGGCACAGTTGCTGAATATTGCCGTAATGATTCACTATCCCATCCCGAAAGGATTTATTAATTCTAAAGTAATCCCATTCTAAATGAAAATCCAGAATAGCTTGTTCCATTCATTTTCTTAGTCTCTTTCAATCTATTTTTACAGTCTAAAACTATTTTAATGAGTGGATGGTATAACACATGAAATGCAACTGTTGAGTCACCTGAAACCTGATTATGAGATGAGCTTCTTCTTTGGATTTTAATTTTTCCTCTGTATCTTCAGAGGTGCAACTGGACACTGATAATCTCTGTTCCAGGACATTATTTGAGCTATGGCTAAGCTGATATTAACACAAATCATAACCTCATTCCAAATTTTCTGTGTATCCAGAAACATCTGCTATAGCTGCACACGCTGCCCAATTTTAGGATGCCTTGTTTTGCCATGGGTAAAATATATTTCAGGCTGTCTGGTGCTGTGAGAAATAACCCTTCAGAATCTCCCCATGCAAACTTGCTTCTTTGTAGGTCAGGAAGAGAGGGGTGCAGAAGGACCCAAAGAACTCAAGTGGGAACTGGGGGAATTGCTCCAGCCAGCTTTAATATTTGAGACCTACAGGGAATGGGAAGAGAGTGAGGTCAGCAGGTGAAAATGCAGAAACTCTGCACATTTCTGTCGTGGACTTTGTCAGACACAGGATGCTGAGGGCCAGGGCTTGCTGAGCCCATGGCTATTTGTGCAGGCACAGGCAAGGGTCAGTTGCCAGTTTGTACATAATGCCACAGGACAAGTTTTGGATTCAAAGACTGAAGCCTAATATGCTCTGGGAAACTAATCTCTGATCATTTCCTTTTGCTTTTACTTACTCTTCAGTTTTTGGATAAGGTGGGTCATAGTGGAAAAAAGGATTTTATTGTTAACCAGGAGGGACAGACAAGTCCTCAATTCTCTCTGGAATTGCTTTCTTGGACAAGACCTACTGAGTTCAGCAGTGCTGGTGGACTTTCAGGCAGCAGTGCTAAATCAGTGCCTTTTATCATCTACAGCTACATGAAAGACTGAGACTACTCCTTCCTAATGAGAGACTTCTGTAACACTCTCTGCTTAGGGCTATTCTTAAGGAATAAGGAATCCAAGACAGATGTGGCAGTGACCATCATGTTACTCTCAAAGACCAAATCCCTCAAAGGAAAGGAAATATGAACAATTAAAACAATAAATACTCTGAATCATAGGAATTTCCAGTGCCCTCAGTTCTGACTCCAGTTCCACACATTAATTTGTATTTCTTGAGCCATGAATAAGTAAACCCTCTTTTGTTTAGAGAACGAGATTAAAATGCTACTAATATTAAAAACACTCCTGTTTGCTGGCTCATACATCTAGTTAAATACCTGCCAATTTCTTTGCTTTGCCTCTTGAGTGTCACACTTGTCCTCCTGCTAATACCAGCTGACTGTCAGCCAGCAGGCTGAGCACTGCAGGTAAATACCTAGAGAAGTGCTTTGGCAGGGCTGAGCTCTGTGTAAGCAAATTTTACAAGCAAGTCAGGCATAATCTGTTGAAGGGGCTCTGGATTACTGAATATTTAACAGTAAGATAACACTTTTGTGACTGCAAAGACATATTTACACTCCTGTGTAATCTATGGCACTGGACATCACATCATGGAAGAGAAAACTGAATGAAGTTCAAAACACATCACTCTAAATCACTCTAAACACCTATTTTTTTCCCCTCCAGTTAACTGATCATAGAGACAAAGGAATTTTGGAGGTGAAGTCTGTAGCATGTATGTCTTCTGGTGGGGCTCCTTATATTTTTTCAAACAAGTTTTAAAAATCTGCACGAATCTTAGCTGATAATAACCAACACACCAAGAAGAGCAACAATTTTTCAACTAATCAAGTTGAAAATTTGCCATGAGTTGAGAATTTATGAAACTTGATTACTTCACATATTTGAAAATCAAGTCTTTTTCAACACCTGGTGTATTGCCATATTGCCAGCAAACAGGATGTTATGTAGAAATTTTTTTTTTTTTTTTTTTTATCCACTGGAATTCCCATTAAAACAAGACAATATAACAAACATAATCCTTTATGGCCTTGATTCTGAAAACCTGACTTTTTCCTCATGCTAAAGGGCTTTCTTTTGCAAAGCTGCCTGACAGATACGAAAGAATTGGTTGACATTCTAGAAAACAGAAGGATGCAGGAATTGCAGTGTCCCTTGATGCAAATCCATCTTTTCCTAATGCCGGTATCCAGTAGCAAGAAGATGACACTTCTGTCTATGAAGGCTCCTTTAGAGGGAGTTCAGGGCCAGGAGCATTCCTGGGAGTGGGTAAAACAGGAGGTGGTTCCTTTCCTGCCACCTCATCTGTCCCTTACAGGATTTCTTGCTTCTGTGTGCTGGCAGGAGTTTGCACAAACCCAGAAATGAGTCTGGGGGCTGCTTTTATCTTCATAGGTGTCACTTGAGGAATAGCTGTGAGCTTTTCTCCATGCTTGGGATCAAAGGTGCTCCGTGCTGAAAAGCTCAGGAATGATTTCAAAATGTACTTTGAAGCTTTCCTGGTGGGAACAGCTGGAATGTGTGTCTGTGTTACCAGCTCTAATACTATGAGCACAAACACAAGCTGAGTCACAGTGGACGACAATGCTGCTGACAAAGTGTTTTAAACTGCAAACTAAAACAACAATGGGATTATTTATGGACTGCAACTCTTATTTTAATGTCAATAAATGTACTGGATAAATTCCCCTTCATTAGCTGGAAACCTCAGAAGGAAACAGAAATATTCTGGTAAACCACAAGCTTGTTCTTAGCAAATAGATGGCTGCTTTTCCACTGCTGAGGCATAGCCAGACTGTTTCTGCACTGGGATAATAAATCTCTGGGAGTGAAAAACAAAGTCTATAAAAGCAAGACCTCCAAAGTAAGGGTGTGAGACACATGGCCCTCAAGCCTCCAGAGGATGGCATTAGAAAGTATCAAGAGTAGGGGTTTTTTTCCTTTTTATGAATGGAAAACATGTTTTGCAAGATCTACCATTCAACTCAAAACAAATGGTTGGAACGAGTCCCTGTCACTATGGGAGGTGTTTGCTCTCCTATCTACTGGGCTGCAGACAGCCCAGACAGAGGGAGTTGCTTTGACTGCTGTGTGCTGCAAAATAGAAAAAAAAAAAAAAAAAAAAAAAAAAAAAAAGAGGAAAACCATAACAATAATCCATTACACCCCCCTGATTCCTGAGATGTCTGAGGTGCAGAAGGAGCAGTTCTTTGTAATATCTGACTCCACAGATATGCATCGGCCCATGGCATACACAAAATAGAGGGTGCTCTAATGCTTTCCATCCAACCTCTGGACACTTCACTCCTGCTGGTCCTGGAGAGAAACGGAGGACCCAGAATTGCCACTGGGGCTCTCCCATCACAGGAAAAACGCCATCAGATCAGCTGAGGTCAGCTTCCCATTCCTTGAGAATGCTTTTCAGAGGCAGACAGAACAAGGCACAACATCTTACAGGTAGTACTGGTGTCTCCTCGTGTTTCTAGAGCGAATAGTTTCATGTCAGGATGGAAAATCCAAACATCACAGTCACAGATTGCCTTTTTGTTCTGCTCCTCAGCACTTATCTGTCTTTACTTTTCCTTTCTAAATCTGTGGTTCAATGTCTTATCCTGCACCTAATGGCTTGTAAGCAATTTCCAAGATGGAAAATGTGGTATTCTCTTATCTGTGCAGCATTTTGTTTATTTATAGCATGACACTAATGACACTTTGAATTTGCTTCTGAGTTTTTTTCTTATTGTAAAGACAAGGCACACAAACAATTGTGTCTGGGTCTAAGTACGTTCTTAACCCCATTCAATTTATTTCAGATGCTGAGTCCTCAGGAAAAGGGACCAATGACTAATAAATCAGGTGTTTCTTCCTTAACCTACTGGGATCAATAAGAAGCAGGAGAAAAAAGTTCTTGTTTGCATGAGATAACACAGACAAACAGCACCATGTAGTGGGTAAGAGCATATTTCAGGCTCTAACATTTGCACAGAGGCTCAGCTTGTTGTGACTTGTATTTCAGCAAGACTAAAAATTGTTTGCTAAGAAGGGAATACAGGGGTACAAATACTACTTGCATATTCATGGAAGGCACATAATCCCCTTTTTACTGAGCAATTTATGTAAACCTCATAAAGCCCAACTGAGTTGGGCTTCCAAACCTACAGTACCTCAATATGTTCCAAATGAGGCAGAAAGAGAAAGGGGGAAGAGAACTCAGCACCTTTATGTACAGCCCCAACCCCTCCAGTCAGAAATGGATGGTACTTTGCCTAAAATGACTAATTTTGTCTTTAAAATAAACAAAAAAATAAATCAGATTCCTCCTCATAACTGCTTCACCTAAGAATATAGTGATCACCTTCCTAAAGGGAAACAACGATCACTACAGCTTATTTGTGTTGGGAAACCAGTGCTCTGGTGCATCATCCAAACCATTATTCCACAGTGGATTAACCCAGACAATACTTATCAAAAAAGGCACACCACAAATATGAGCCAGGAATACATTACTGGGAAAGCTGCCTGGACCAATCTGAAATTAGAGAAAATGGGCAAGTATTATGTATCAAACAATGCAAAACACTTGCACAGACTATGAACATACATCACTCTAACTGCTTTTATATTAATTTAAACCAAGTAAAAAAATTATGAAAATGAAACTCTGTCTCCCTTCAGTGTCTCATCAGATTGCTTTATTCTCACAGCTCCGCAGGAACCCAGTGGCTCTGCACTCATATTCCCCACTCGTGCCTCTGCCAGCATCTCCCTGACAGCAGTCACATGTTTCCATCCTCCCTGGGGATGGGACACAATGCAAGTCCCATCCTCTCACCTCTGCACACCCCCTTGTCCTACTCTTTCTGCACTTCATTATTTCTCAGACCTGCAGTCATCAGTTTCCCCAGTCTAGATCACCTTGCTCAGCACTCTTAGCTGCACTCAGCAGCAACACAAACTTATCCCATAGGTATTCCCATCTCTCCACAATGCCACGCTTCTGCTCAGACCTCTCTTGCTCCACAACTGGCCTCTTTTCATTCTCAATGTATTTCTGGTTTCTTTTTCCTCCCACTTCATTCTGTAACTCCCTCAGCCTGCCCCACTGGAGTTCTCTGGTCATTCCCACACCCACCTCTGTGGCAATCTACAAGTCAGAAAATGCTTGATTCATCCCTCTTAGCTGGGACAATATAACACAAAAATATATAGAGACAAACAGAGAAAGCCAGATGTGTTCACTAACCCCTGTGCTTTGTGCCTTCTAACACCCCAGATTATTTGGAGTAGGGATCTTATTAACTCTATTTATACTCCAGCTAACACATAGAGGCCATGAATGGGGATTTGATTTCTGGACTATTTCATTCTATAAAGTAAATTTTATTCTAAATAAATCCCTAGAGAAAAGATACTGGTAAAATCTGTCTTGTTCTAGGATTTAATAACAAATGTACTATTTGGTGCATAATAGGCAATTCATTTTGCTATGCATTTACTCTATTTAAAACATAAAGCACTTAAGGATATTTGGAGTATGCAAGACTATTAGAAAATCAATTTCTATTCTGGTTTATAGCCCAACCACTTAAAGTCTTAATTTGCTACAATTCACTTTCTGATATTCTGACTCGTTAAAGTGGATCAGCTACCTCCTGAACTCTGGTCATATGCTTGCTGGAGCTAAACTATTTAATTATTGTCTACCATATCAACTCTCTCCACTTGCTTGTTACCTACATTTATGCATTTACAGCTTCAGTCCAGGTTGTTTGCACTTGCTTGAGAACCTGCTGTCTCTTTTTCCGAGGTTTGGAGGAGGGAGGCTTTGGTTTCTCTGAGGGCTATCCCATTCCACTTGACAAATAAACAAACAGCAGAGTAACTGGCAGGAAGTCATGTCCCTTTGGTGAGCAGGGCTCCAGCTCATCAGAGGGCAAACCAGGCAGCATCATTTTCACTCCAGCACAAAGTGCCCATTCTTGACTCCTTGACCAAAGGAAGCAAAAGCAGAGGGACAACGAGCACAGCACATCTGCAGGGCTGGGTTTCACAGGAAGTTATGCAGCTCCTCCACAGATAAGTTTCACTGAAGAACAAAGACTGATTCTGTTCAATGCTCCGAGAATGCTGCATTGAACCTGGACTGAGCTTTTCATTCCTTGAAAATGAGGCTCAGAGAGCAAAATCTAATTTCTCCCTCACCCTTGTTTAAATTAGCTGCATGATTTTCATATCAGCCCTCTACTTACCATATGAAAAAAAGCTTAAAAGACACCCACTCCTTCTCCAACTAAGTTTACATGTTTTATGTATTGATTTTAGCAGACTACACACAAGTTGGTGCATCCAAGATAAATGTCAGAGCAACAATGACTAAACCAGTTATGTGAAACTTAGTCCCTGATATAGAGTTGCCTTAAAGCTTAAGAAACAAAATATTTATGACCAAGAGCAAGACAAATGGTGCAATAACACATTAGCAGGCAGTATTGTCACTGATTGCAAACATATTTTGAGCTTACATATTTCATGTACACCCTGACCTCAGAGGCACTCTACCCACTACAATTGGTTTTGCAGCAGCTCAACATTTACCAGGAGATAATGAGGTGTGTTTTTGAACGATACAAGCAGCATTAGATGTAGTGGGAGCCAAAAACATGATCATATTAAAAGCAAATAGAGCAGATTACCTCTTGCCCTCTCTTTTAGCTTGAGCAGCATATTCCAATAAGTGCAGAAGAGACACTGTCAAGTACTTCTTTATAGTTTCATTTTCTTTTTTTTTTTTAATCTCCATTGCTTGCAATGCCCTTGCCCCCTTTAAAAGCTGCAGAATAAAATTCCTTTCTCAGTCAATTTTGTACTCTCTCCCTCAGCAAGGAATGACACGGGATAAAAACATAAAAGCTCAAAACTTCACCCCCTCTCCAAAAGAAGAAATAGAGATAAAGGTTAAAGATAAGTTTTCATCAAAATTTAAAGGAACCATTAAGTTCAAAAGAATGTCATCAGCCCTGGTCCTAATTATTGCTCATTTCCACTGTGCACAGCTCTGGGAGAATAGTGGAGCATTTTATAGCAAACCATAGCTAACAGTAAGCATAGCCTTGGAGATTCTGCTCTGCAAGGAGCCCAGGAGAATCTTTTCTCAAAATATTTCTTGGGCAGTTTTGGAGTAGAAGTTTTGAAACATGAGGAGAACAAGGTAAGAGTGGTCTGGGGGAGGTCCCTGGATCTGAGCAGTATCACTGTGGCAGCTCGGTGATGCAGATCCCAAGAATTCCCCTTGGTGGCTGCCTGATCCGGAGCTGGGCTGGGGCTGGAAGCAAAGGCTGTTTGTGCTGGCTCAGGGGCTGGGAGCCCCGTGGGGCAGATGGGATCACCTGGGAAGGTGGGCTGGAAGCTGCTTGTTTACTCTGGCTGGGTGCTCCAGAGCTGGAAGTCGTCCCCATGAAGGAGAAAATATCCAGAGCCCCTGAATTTATAGGTTGGCAGCCTCCAATTTGGTTTTTTCCTAACTGGAGTTAAGAAGCTGTCTCTTTGTGGTTATTGATAGAAATTTTCCTTCAGTTTCAGGTCTGATAAGATTATTGTTTCTTCTGTAACTTAAAAATCATATTTCTGCAGACTGTTATTTAAACACTTGACCCTTGGTGCTGTCTGTCACATACAGGAGCACTCCTTCTGGGTTAGCATAGAGATTGAACATGGCATTCAGAGTGGTGCACATTTCTGTATTAAACATATAATTTCCATGTGCTGTGGGTCTAAATTTGACTTAATTGCTTTCTCTCCTCATGTATTGCAAGTCTGTACAAGAGCAGCACAAGGAAGAAAGGTTTCACATCTCCACCTCCCTTCCCACCTTCCAGCCGGTACAAGTGATTCAAGTTAATTGTATGACATCACAGCAGTAATTACTCTCCAATAATGGTTTGCTCCCTTGTGTGACAGTGGGCATTTGGGTCAGCAGATGCCATAGTGGCACTGACGTAAAAGCTTTGCCTGCATCTTATCTGTCCTTTCTGAAACCTTCACCAAGCTTCCTTCTTTCATTGTTTTCTTTAGGGATCCACAGGGAATCAGCTCAGCTCCTCAGTACACCAAACAAGCTGATTTAGCCAGTCCAAGCTCGGATATATTAATTATGAATCCAGAAAGAATCAGAGACTGATTCACAGCATAGCTACAACTCCATTACAACAGACAAACCCCAGCTGAAGTTATTCTTTCGCCAAAGGAACAGACAGCTGCTATTCAAGTAAAGGTAGCACATCACCTTGAGAAAACTGTTACATAAAATCATATCTTTCTACCTCTGGGAAGAAAGCAGCAACTGGCAGCTGCTCCAAGATGGTACCTTCTGATCCCACCTCTGATCAGTGTGGCGGCCAAAGCAAAGTCACTGCCTCCTGCTTCCTCCTGTCTCCCTCCAAATTCCCTGGGCAGCCAAACTGCTGTGGATGTGTGAGCAGCTCAGGAGCAGCAGCCTGGCTATCAGGTGAAAGAAATTACTCCCACTACATACAGAAAATGCAGTTATGGGAAGACCCATGGTTTGGGACAAGGACCTTCTCTGTAATGCACTCTGGGCAACCGGGCATGGATCTTTTCCTCTCTCCAAGTGTCCACCAAACTGTCCAAAGCTTTGCTGTTTGAGAAGATATGCAACTCAGAATGCGTGTCATTCATTGTATCCAGCAATAAACAAAATATTTAGTGCATTTTTAATGCTGTAAAACCTTTTAAAAGATTTTAAAACTGTCCACTGTGGGACAGAATTAGAATTGTTTTGCTATCTGCAACAGGCCTGGCCTCCAATCACATAATTAAGCAATCACAAATTGCAAAATTGGTTTGTTTGGTTTCCACACCACACAAATACTGATAAAAGCTTTTTAGTTTGTCAGTTAGTGCACTATAATTTACAGGTTATGGGCAACACAATTTGGCAAATTTGGAGCTTGAAGACCACATCCTCATCTCCCCATGTTTCCCCCACACTGGATACTTTACTCAGTGCGCTCTCTCTGGTTTCAGTGGCTGCATGCACTCAGATACTGTAGCAGCTACAAAGCGAAATAAAAGATTTAAGGCTTGTTAAGCATAAAGGATTTTTTTTTTCATTTGAGACATAGGGTTATACTTCCTGCAGCCAATTACACCATCTTTAACCATTGCAAGGACTCATAAGCAGCAGCATATGCAGAGTGACTGGCTGCATTTTGTAGCTCAGTTCTTACAGACACAGACGCGTGTCCTGCAGACCAGAAGCACCATATGCTGCAGGAGGGAAGTGCTGGGGCTTCTGCACCATCTCATGTACTCCTCCTGTTCCTCAGATTACCCAAGTGCACTGAGTAGCCAAAGCTGTTCACATAAAAATTGTGCACCTTGTACCCGTGCAAATACTTTATTCAGCAATAAATATACAATCTGTAACAATAACAACAACAAAAACACACACAAAAAAAAAAAAAAAAAAAAAAAAAAAAAAAAAAAAAAAAAAAGCAGAAGATCTTTCCTAAATCATTTAAGCAGGTTCTCTGCAAGATTTCCAGCAGAAACTTTTGGCACTAGAAATTAGCCAAAATTGCTCTTGCTGAAACTTTAAATCTTTATGAAAAAAACCCCTATAGATTACAAGGGAGAAAACAGAACTACACCAGAAATACCTAGGGAAAGGAAAGCCAATATTCTCTCACGGGTTTTCCAGACTACCTAGCAGAAAGTTAATGCTTAAGGCCCCACAGGACAGTTCAAAATGCATATAAAGATTTTTGCTTGCTGTCAAACACACCAGTTAACTGAGGCTTTTAGATCCCAACTCTGAACAAGGGTCTATGTTAAACATCAAAATCCTTGGAGGATCACCAGGAAGAACATAAGGAGGATACAATACTTTGATCTACTTTTGTGGGTGATAGGGGGAACAACATTCTGCTCTTTAAAGAGCAGAGAGACTTCGCAGTCTGTATTTGTATTTATTTTCCAGCAGGATTTCCAATGCACCCAAGACCAAATGTCCACAGTAAGTACTTTCTGGAAAGAGGAAACATCTCAGTGTTGAGTGTACCATGGCAGGGTGTTTCATCTAGCACCTAGCTCATGAAATGGAAATAATGGGAACTTGACAGCAAATGAAACTGCTTGAGGAATCAAGCAGTGGGACTGTGCTCCAGAGGCTGATTAGTTCAGAAGGTTACCAAGTACAGTATTTAATAATATTTGCAAAAGCTTGCTCTTCAGAATCAGGCTCCCCTAAATTTAATTCTCATTCTCTCTGCGTTGCCTCTCTACATGAAGGTAGATGGGCAGCTTGCATACTTAGTCACGAATGGAAGAGCTTTGCTATTAAAAGGCCAAATTCACAATTCTGCTGCCATCTCTATGGCTACAAGGTTGCACTTTCAAAACTGACAAAATTAGACTTTGGTTATATCTATATAAAATTATTGCTTTATGAGAGGTGATTTGGATTTATGCTGGTGCAAGCTAAATTTAGCCCTGAAGCTGATGTTTCAGGGATTTTAATGAAGTGCTAATTTTATATGGCTTAAAATAGAACTGGAAAACACCTCCTACACAATTTTTCTAATATCTGGGTTAGCGTGTCTGTTACTTCAGTTACTTTGTGCTTTAAATTATTGGCATTTGACTTGTGGTTTTGGCAGCTATAATCTGCTTCCTCCAATTAGCAAAGAATGGGGAAGGATTTCTGTTTTTAAATGCAATTCAATATGGACAATATTACATCAGTTTCATCCACTGAGAAATCCAGAACTTGCTCGCACCCAGCCCAGTTCTGCTGCAGAAGCATTGCACTGTAATTGTCACGCGTTTGCTAAAGCCCTGGTGTTAATTCACACTGGAGCCAAAACCTGGTCACAACAGGCAGGTGAGATTGTCCAGGTGTGTTCCTGGCAGAAGCACAACTGAACCTGTGCTGCAGCAGTGCAGGTGTTGTGCAGCCACGCCTCCCACTGCACCTGCACTGCTGTGCCAGCTCTTGTTTCCAGGCCACCACATTGTCTGGGATGAAGAAATTCCATCTCCAGGGAGTGCTGGCATTTGGAATTGTGCAGTTTGTCTGTGCCCAACAGAAACACCTTCACACCTGAGCATATAACTATACATGAGAGCACATAACAACCCCACTACTACATGCAATCCTTAAAAGCTGCACACTGCAAGCCACCTGCTAATCACCAGTAAGAGGCTATTATAGCCTTTTAGGGGCATTGTTATTTTAAAATAAATATACTAAGTGGATTTACACTTTCAGTCAAGGAATGAGCAGACTGTTAAGAGATGTCCTGTATATCTGACAATTTCTCTGCCACTGCTTAGAACAAACAATTCCTTTTACAATCAAACAACATCTTGATGGTCTAGATCAGCATTTACAGGACCTTGAAACTAGCATGTTTCTGTCTCCCAATGTTCCCCATAGAAATCCCACAGATATCTTCTTTGAGACACTGATATTTTGTCCACTTTCACCTTTATTTCAGAGAGGGGACTTCTAGACTTTTCTATGCTCTGAGCAAAGATTTAGTGCTTCAGAAAAAATACATCTGGGCTTCTCTGCCTGCCTCCTTCCTGCCACTACAGCACACAAGGAACTGGACTGAGGGCACAGGACTCCTCAGGTAACATCAATCCTGGCTCTCCCTGTCAGCCCCAGTTTATGTTTTGAATGCTCTGTGGTTGTGGGCAAGGCAGGAGGTGCAGGGTGCAGAGGCACTCCCACTCTGCTGCAAAGGATAATTCCCTGCTCCCAGGCATTCTGCCCCCTTCAATCACTGCCAGCCTTGGGGGGTTGGCTATGCTTCAGCTCGCCTCCAAATGAAGCTATGGAGGAGGATCCAGGCAATTCAATGGTGTGGGATGGATGTCAGCGAGTTGGACTCTCAGTAATTAATGGTTCATAAAGATTCCTGGTGTCCAAAATGAGCCTGGTTATGTGACAACATCAATCTGTTCCAGGGGGTGATCAGAGGCAGGTGAGAGGAATAGGTCTGTGCCATCACTCTCCAGGATGTGCCTGGGGAAGGGTCATGGCTCGGCTTCTTCCAGGTCTTGTTATTACCCATAACATCCCCTTTGTGCTCTGACAGTGAATGTAAATGGCCCCAAAATCAAAGGACTGCAAAGGACAACAGAGGTGAGCTACCCTAGAGCCAAACTTCTCAGGTTTGTGTCAGCTATTCCACTCCTCTGCTAAAGGTGCAATGTCAGACTAAAACAATGAAAAATGGGGTAGAGTTTCACTGAAGTCAGGTCATTTTCATGGTGGTGTTTGCCTGGAGTAGGACTGACCAAATCATCAAAAAACTCTCCAATCTTGAGGGTTTTGTCAGGGCACTTTACCAGCTTAACCACCAAATGGGATGTAAACATGCATTTAATCTACTTGGTGCAGAAACCAAATAACAAAACACCTTTTTTTTTTTTTTTTTTTTTTTTTTAATTCAACCAATAAGCAACATTCAGTGACTAACAAACAAGAGCTAGTTGTGGAAGAAATATTACTTTTGCAAGAATTACTGGATTTTGTGGAAAGAAACTTCATTCAGAATTGAATTTTATTCACTTCATTCAGAATTGAATTTGATTCACTTCATTCAGAAGTCTCCCCCCTCCTCCTTTTTTAAACCAATATTTAAATTTATTACTTAGGAAAAAGAATTAAAATGTCTCTTCTCTCTGGAAGAAGTTTTATTACTTATAAGGATCCTTTACAAAATTGCTTTGATTAAATGAAGAAAAAGAAAAGATAAATAGATAGCTAAATATCCTCTAATAAGAAAAGTTAATAAGGAAAATGGTTCTAATATTTCTTTCTCTGATAATGGCTCCTTTGTTTTGGTTGGAGAGGCAGAAGTGAAGCACACACTCAGTGCTGCATTCCCACGACTAAATCACCTGTAAGATTGCATTTTGCATTTGAAAGCTCTTTGACAATGTCTGTCCCAGGGTAGATTCCTTCGCTTCTTTGATGCAGTTAAGCAATTTTGCACAATCATGTAATGGATTAAATTAGACTTAGTCTTCCCTGAATGTTTTATACGAGGTCTGGGTTAGAGATGGAGCTCAGCAGCATCCACTCACAGTGGAGAGCCCACTTGAAAACATTTTGCAGGATGGGCTTAAGTTGAAGAATCAAAATGAGAACACAAACCTCTACTTGTACAGAAAAAATATGCCCTGTTTTCAGTGACCTTACTCTTTTTTTCACCCCTCCTTTCCACCTCTGAGCTGGAATATTAAATTGTGTCATTTTCTACTATTCCATAAACACCTTTTGAAGGTGGGGAAAACAAACAAACCCCACTGCACTTAGTACCTCAATGTATTATCTCAATAAGAGGTTTTGAGAGAAAAATGAAAAGACTCCAAGTTCTTTTGTGTCACCAACAGCAAACCATCCATTCTTCATCCCTGGAAGAGTTCAAGGCCAGGTTGGATGGAGCTCCAAGCAACCTTGTCTAGGGAAAGGTGTCCTTGTCCACAGCAGGGGATTTGGAACAAGGTGATCTTTAAGGTCCCTTCCAACACGGGCCATTCTAGGATTCTGTGATTCACATCACTGATGAAAAATGGAGCTGGTAGGAGGGGGAAAAACCACTCCTCACTAAAAGTTGCTTTCATCTTATATACTTAACTTGTATTTAATGAAGGCATTTATGAGCAAATGAAATATTTTGCAGGTATTTGCTATGACATAAAATAGACCTGGGGAATCCATTTCAGGGAAAAAATACCCTTGATCAGGCAGTCTGCATTTAATAACATAGCAGAGGACATAAGCATTTCATAAAAAAGAAATCTAATAATTAGGCCTCATTTTTTACTACCTGGCTTGCATTTAAAGGTCTGGTTTAAGGTGCAAATGGAAAACTTTCTTTTGATTTCAGGAGACTTTGGCTGTGTGTTGCTTAATAACAGCTTTGCTAATGAAGTGTCTGTTGGTTACTGAACATGACACATTTCCTGGCATTTTAAAAAACTCTTGTAAATATAGAAGAGTTTTTAAAGTAAATAACAGAAATTGTCTACTCTTGGAGTTTCTTAAAAATGAGGAAAAAAAGCAGCAGCTGACGCTATGTTAGTTAACATAATTTCAAATACTTCTTTTAACATTGAAAAGGGGGATTTTGCACTTAGCCCTGATAATAACCAGTGGAAGGCCCTCTCTCTACTCTTACACCACCAACATACTTGGGCTGCATCACCATTCACATCCCCTTTTCTTCAACTTATTGTCTGCTTTGTTTTATTCTGAATGAAACTCAAAAAATTCTAAAAGTTATTTGGGTTGAAACTGTAAACCACATGAAACCCCTGCTATAACTTAGGTTTGTTTTTTTTCCTAAGCTTAGTCAGAATTCTAGCCAAATTGGCAAACATTATCAGAGCTTCAGGTTGGTGCGTGTGAAACAAAAATCCCCCCAAAATCTGAAAACCAAGTCACTTTTGCCTTATTTTGGGGATTTCTGTGGAGAACATTAAACAGTCCTGTGTAACAGGATTAAAGTAAATTTAACTTTCAGGGTCTGAAATTTCTTCCTCCAGGGTTTAATGACAGTTTTATTAACATAAGTTGATGCAGGATTAGACCGTTAAATATTTAAATCCCAACACTTCCTGAAATTAATCTAGAAAGGGGAAAATTTCAGCCTGTTCCTTACCTAAAATAATCTATTCCACCAATGTGCTTCTGTGGTCCACTCTTCTCATAGAGATGATTTAGGAAATGGGATACAGAGTTACCAGCTAATTTACTTTTGGCTAAATTTGCCCGGAATACTTCTGAACAATTAGCACTCTGGTCTGAAGGACAAAATTACTTTGACAAAGTCGTGCCTAGGGGCTGCTCCATGACGTGTTCAGAGTCCGACATTTTTGGTACATGTCTGGAATTGACAGTGACTCAATACATAAGGATATCCTTTCATATTCATTTATGTGATAACCTCACTTTTGTTGGCACAGGAATATGTTGTCTTTTAACCTGACTTAAGGAGCTGGCCCTAGAAATAGTCTTCATCTTTTTGGATAGCAAGTTGGAATCAAGATTATTTTGACAGATGGCATCTAGCCTGTCTAATATGCATTTTACCTGCTCCATAAATATTGATGACTTTAATACATTTGTGTTCTGCCATATGCTTCTTAAAGGTACACTTCCAAAAACTTGACTTGGTGTGTGATTTAGACGGAATTAATCTCCATTTTGTAGTACTATAAATGAGATCACAATCACACGTATTGTGTCTGATGTTGAAAGATTAAAAATGGTGTGTGTGAGGGTGCAGGGGGTAACTCCAGCAGATTTACACCCCATTCCCTCTTAGTCCTGACATTGTGCGTGTTACAAAGTACAAGGGGAATACGTCTTTTTATTATAAAATATTTAACACAGAAAGGAGTTTGGACAAAGGGAAACCCCTGCCTCACAAGGTCCTGCCACTTGAACCACATTTAAAGCATTTTTGCTCTCTCCATTACAAAACCCTTCAGCTCTGTCACCTCCTATGAGTGCCATATAAAATGCCTCAAAGAAAAAAACATTGGAAAGATTAGATACTTACTAAATCAGGTTTTTTAGAGTCACAATTGCATGAACATCTCATATGTACACTGATATACTGCACAGATATTCCTCTGCAGAAGCCATTTAAAAGACATCGCTCCATGTTTTCTGGAGGAGGACTGTTTGCTTTATGCAAGGACAGTTCCTTTGAACTCAGCCATTTCCAAGGCAGATGGGGTGCACAATTAGCCCTTTTATTATTAACACACTTTCCTGCTTCTCCACCAAGGTTACAGACTCGTTCACAGGGCCGTCACTGAAATGGGAGCAGGGCCAGGGCTGCTGGCAGGAAAAGGGAAGATGTGGGCAAGTGAAAGCCCAAGAACCATTCCCCCAGGCTCCCGTGGCCTTGAAAAAAGCAGAACTGCTTCCAATGGGAAGAGCCTCATGCCCCAAGCTGGGAGAAGTTGGCTTTGACTCCCAGCAGTTTTTCCTCTGTTGGATTTGCCACCTTGTCTCATTGAGCAAAAAAGGCAGCCTTAGCTCAGCCCCTCTTCACATTTCACTGCTGCTGCTTCCTTTGCCCACTCCAATCAGAAATCTTTCAAATAATGCCTGGGACAATCTCTGTGCATGTATTTGTCAAGGTAGTCTGCAATACAGCTGAATAGCGCAATACACATAAAATATGGCATGGCCTTCATAGTAAACTGTAGGAGTAATACTTCAAAATTTCATAAAATATGAAATAATGCAAACTTACATTGTTGCATTAGTTTGAAATGATAGATAACATTTTTGCAAAGAAAAAATATTTTGAAGCAGAATTGGGGGTTCCAGTGAAAAGAATTTTTCTCAAGAATGATGAAAAACTTCTAAAAATTGCAACATTATGTAGTTGCAGTTATCAAAAAATTTATGAAAGATAACTTTCTATTCTGTCAGGAGCACAATTTCTCTTGCTATTTCCAGAGAAATGAGAGATTAAAATTCAGTTAGAATCATACAATATCCTGAGCTGGAAGGGACTGTCAAGGATCACTGAAGTTAGAATAATGATATGAGCATTTACTAATATTTCTCCATATTTAAACCTATTTGCTTTTGGGTTTTTTTTTTTGGTTGGTTTTTTGGTTGTTTGGGTTGCTTGTTTTTGTTTCTTTTTCTTGTGAAGTGCCTGCTGTTAATTACTGTGCTATACAAGGGGAAGATAGTGCACCCTAGCCATCATTGAGGAAAGGAAAAGAGAATGAGAAAACCTGCTGAGCATATTTTCAGAAAGAATTGCTTGATAAATAATAACCACTTCAGGGCTCAGTATGTAAAAGAGATGTTGGTGGTCCCACTGATGCTTTGGTACATTTAGTGATGGCAGAGGCTGTTTGTTGGCACTGAACTCACACAGGAGCCACATCCAGTGAGATGCTCACAGGAGAAATACAGGCAGCTCACTGCTGTCACTTTGCTACCCCAAGTTTATTACAAAGGGACCCCAAGCACCATACAAAACCATCAGGAAGGTTTCTCTGCAAAGCATTTATCTAAACTCTCTTCAAATTAAACAAAAGTTTTACCAGCCTTTTTTTTTTTTTTCTCAGTCAAGTTGTAAGAGGCTTGGTGTGTGTCCACTTTGATTAGTTTAAATTCCCTCACTCACAGTCAGGATTTATCCCTGGGCACTAACTTCTCACATGGCAGTGCCCAGCAGCCACACAGGGTGGTATTTATCAAAACTTGAAGCTATAGTGACAGCACCGTCCTGAAATTTGTTTCTGGTAGAGGGGCTAGGCTGTGAAGGATGTTTTGCATAAGATTTGGTTTGCTTGAGTAGATTTTTAACTGGTTATTTGATGAAGTAGCAAAGGCAAACTGGCAAAGGTAAACTCAATTTCATGCCCACTCATATTCCCTAAATTAAAGCTTTGACAAGGCTCACCAGACTCTTAAAAAAATATTTGGGAAAAAACCAGCATCAGCCTATGCAGAGTTCAAAGATAGGTCAGACCCCTGCTCGATATAAACCACTAAAGCATCCCTGGCTTTTGTATGTTCAAATCAATTTTCACCAGCAAGGAATACATCCTGGCTCTGGCTGGATGAGGCACAAAGAAAGCCAGAGACCACAAGAAGAGCTGGCATTTCTGAAGCGAATTGTAATCTCTGCTTTAGCCCGTAAGAGATGGCTGGGACTCAGTCCTCGGCTGGAGCAGAGCATGCTAATTTGGGCAGGTGCTAAAACACAGGAGCTTGGCAGCTGTGAATGGGAAAGAGAAAAATGAGTGCTCCTCCAGCTTTCAGTTGAGATTTGACACCTCTAAATGTGGGCAAAGGCTGAATCAATTCAGAAGCTTGAGTGTTTGGTCGAACCAACAAGCAATACATAAAATAAGCCAGAAACACAGCAAGAAATGGCTTTCCTTGAGTGGCTTCTAGGTAGATCAAAACCACAGTAGAAAAAATTTCTCAGAGCTATTTATTTATTTTTGGTACTGGTAGTTTAGAGCTAGTTCTGGAAAATACTATGGCAAATTACAACTCCTGTGGGTACTAGAGGTTAACCAATGATCTGCAGCCCTCACAATAAATGAATTAATTGTTTTTCCCCCATTGTCTTGTTTGACTCAAACTATTTTTTCAGGTACTTCAGTTATTTGTATTTTTGCAGTTTACCTGTTCTCAACAGCTCTGCCTGCTGTCCACTGACATCACATTAAACAATCACTTACCAAATTGCATCTTTTCTTACATCAGCCCTGTCCTCTAAACCCCTCAAGTGTTTGGATCAGAGAGCAGCTCACTGCATTCAGACTGGGGCCTGCACTGAGCACAGCAACGTGAACGTGCTTCTTGCTTTGCCCTCAGTTCTCAGCAATGCTCATTTCACTCTGTGGTTCTTCACCTGATGTCCCAGCAGTCCTATTATCTGTGCTGCATCCTTATCCAACTCATTTTCTTGAAATGCCAGAGAATACAACTGACAATCCTCAAATGCAATTTATCTGAAGGATTTCTTAAGAGAAAGAGTAATCTCTCCATGTGTTTTTAAGAGAATGAGGACTCTGCACGTAACTGAAGAATCCAAGAGACTTTCAACCATTTTTCTTCAATCTGAATGTAATTACCCATTGTAGCAATTCAAATCAGGTATTAGATCAGTTTTGGGCTCAAGTTCAGGGAATTCTTATCTTGGCAAATAAGAAGCTCCACTAACATTTCTCTGTTTCCTCTCAAAGAACCTCTCCAAGGAAAGCAGGTACTGGAGGCCTGGTTCAGGGAGCACAAGTGCAGGATTTTAGGCACCTGTCAAATCTCAGTATTGGTGATTACAACAGAGAAGCCAAAGCCATAACTCTATTTCCAATATACCTAAATCATTTGGAAGCTGAGATGGTGAGAGCACAAAACCCCTGTGTTCACAAGTCCTGGGCCACTGAAGTCAGGTAGCAAGCTTTATTTCCATGTTTTCTATTTCCTAATATGTACGCAAATCACTTCTGAAGTCACATGTATTCTGTAACAGAGCTCAGGAGCTTCTTTTATTTTCTCAGGCTTGGATTTGTAGTGTGAATGTGTCACAGAACACCCCCAGAGGAATAACCTTTCACCCTGTTGGTTTGTTTACTATGGCATTTCTTTGTTTAATAAATGAGGTCCCTAATATTAAAACTTTTACTTGCTCCTAAGGTTTTGTTATTGCTATTGAAAATTATTTCATTACTTCAGAGGGCTCATTTCAAATCAGTACCACATCTTTCTTTTGTTCATATCCCCATAATCTATAAGAAATAACAGTAAAATTTTCTCTTCATTACCTTCCCGTCCAATCTCATTACTTCATGTTTCTTTATGTTGAATTGGATGAGTCACTCAAGTTTCTAATTCAAGTTTTGAAACCATTCAGATTTAAATTACATGCTTCAGACCATCAGCAAGTAACATCTTCTCATAAAGATTGGGGGTTTTTTGGTGTGAAGAAGCATAATTTAAGTCCTAGCAATGCTGATAGTGCTCTGTAGATTTAGTCTTTTCTGCAGTTATCATTTTCAGTATGCAGAATATTCTATTAAGTAATACACAGCTCTCAAGGGATTTACATATATATTATTTATGCAGGAACCCCTACCATTATATAATCCTAACAACCTTGTTGGCTAAGTAGTTCCACCTAGGGAAGCATTTCATCTTGTCTCAAGAATATTTCCTAATAACTTTACTGCAGTGGATTTCTTGTCGTCTACTTCAACAAGTAACAGTTCATTCTCAAAGGGTTAATTTCTCACAATAGAAAGAGCTTTTAAGGCTTCTGCAAACCTCTCATCAGCCTTTTATTTACCCAGTGTTGTGTAGTGGTTACTGTAGAGTCAGATTCAGACAGGAGAAAGACAACTCAGTGCTTCTAATTCTTCTGTGGATATGCTACATGACCCATGTATGAACTATTCCTGAGCCTAAGGCTCCCTATTTAGAAAGTGGATATAATAATATGTAATATATATATGCAAATGTAAAGAAATAGATGGGATTTTAGATTTTTAAAAGTGGTCTTAGAAACCTTGTTCCATTTATTATTCACTATACAGTGGAATACTTCTTAGTACAAAAGACTTTTACCCTTCAGTAAAGCCATTGTTTAATTTCTTGTGTTAAGTCTTTTCTGGGTGAGTACCAGAAAATCAGTGACCTTCACTGAATCATGAGAACTATTGGGAACAGTTTCTGCTTCTTACTCGCACATTTCCTGACTGATAGAGACAGGAGGGAAAGACTTAAGCCCATTGCTGGTGTGGAAAGGATATGCCACGACTTCTACAGAAGAAAGTTTTGCCTTGTATTAATCAAATCCAGAGCAAAACAAAACCCCAAAACCAAAGCAAATGCTCCTGGTCTTCTATATTTGCTTGAGATTACAGGCACAGTGGTGAATATTAAGAAAATCTCTACAAAGCATGTAGAGATTCTGGTACATCTGGTACTTTGATTACATTGTCAGCTCAGGTAAGGAAGGAGATAAATACTGATATCAATAGGACAAGCATTTTAACCAAAATGCAGCTATGATTTAATTGATAGTACTAGCAAACTGCTTTTATGTTGGGAATTGAGCACAATCAATAATTTTCAGAGCGCTGCAGCAGCAGGAAGACTACTCATTAAATTAAGTCAAAATCACCTTGTGAACGGATTCAGCATTGGGAATAAATACTGTTATAATTAATTTTGATATATAAATGAAAACATAACCGTTTTCACCCCGTTCAGTACTCCCTGTTCTTGTGTTCAATTTGTTTGATTCCATTGCTCCCTCTGGGCTGCACAGGTGTACATGCTACAGAAATTTGGCTTGATGCACATTTACCTATTCCTTCCAAACACACAACTTCTTGGGAAGCTCTTAGCTTCCACTTACAGAAAAGAAAAATCACATTATGTAAATGGCAAATCAAAATTCAGCAGTTACTAATTGCTGAAAAGTCTCTAAAAACCTGCATGTTTAGTGGTAGTGCCATCCCAGAACTTCACAGCTCTCATCCTCTGCCCTCCTATGGCACAGTTCTGCCACAGGAACCCGCACCAGTAACTTGAACTGGTGTCAACCAGAGCCAGAGGGCACAGCATAAAATCCCCGGTTGTAAATATCACTAGACCACTCTGAAGTGGGCTCATTTCTGGCTTTGCCTTAAGCATCCTTGGAAGGGCTAATTCTGTTTCATTTCCCTCTATTTTCAGCTATTTAGCATAATTAATTTGATCAGCCCAGCAAAAAGAGTGCTTCTTTCTTTCATGCTGCAATGATGCAATTCCTTTGACCCCTATTTCTACCTTTCAGATGTAAGAGGTTCACACATTTTGAAATAGTCACGACTTCATTACGATCAGTTATATTTACAGAATAATTACTTCAGTAAGTGAAAATACTTCTTTCTAAAATGGCAAATTTTCAGGTTGCCTCAATGCCATGAACATTTACACCTCCTGTTGCTCCAGATAAATATCTTTTCAGGAAACTGAATTGTGTAACTTTTGGAAAACATAGAAACTATGAAAAACTGTATGCTTCATAATAAGAAAATTATGACCTTTTAGGAAAATTTGATGTACATGTACAATAGTAGCAGTCCATGAGCAACTGGTAAGGAGAAATGCAGCTCTGATTAAATCCCAGCTCTTGTCCAAACTTGAAGCTAGATTAACCTTAAAGATTTTGAGGTCATGAAAAGTCCAATAGACCTGCAAGAAGAATGATATTGTACCCTGGAACTCAATCACACTTGCTAGAAACCTTTTTTATTCTTTTTTTAATGGGACTATCTGTTACTACAATTCCAATTCAAAGCTCTCAAGCACATATCCTAACTTTAGGATAGGAAGATGCACTTAAATCAGCACGTGATTAAAATCCTTTCCCCCTGAGAATGCAGTTGCAGATTTCAGGTGTGCACACTCTCTGTTCTGAGTTCTCTGTGCTCACAGCATGCAGAGATGTTCTTTGGATGGCAGGTAGTATTTTCCTCCATTCCTTTCTCATCCTTACTCCTGTAAAACCCATGTTGATTCTCCAGGGTTTTGAGGAGAAAAGCCAACAGCAGATGTGGGATTTACCAGGGTTGCTTCTACCACTAGCTAATATTATTATTTCTCCATACAGAGCTTTCAATACAGTTTTGGAGGCTATAAATTTACAAACAATGAGGCAGAGGGTGGGCTCATAGATCCCAGTGTCATGCTCTCAATCAATACACATACAACATCCCAGATGCTGCTCTTGTGGCTGGGACACATAAGAACCCACCTCTGTTTCACACTAACTCCATCAATCCTCTTCATTCTTTCTTTTTTGTAATAGACATGCTATGATAATAATTAGGTTTTTGTTCAAAGCAGCCATTCTGTAAGACATGATACTCAAGGTAATACTTTTATTTTTATTTTATGGGCTCTTGTTTTGTTTTGTTTACAATTATCAGTGCCTGCTCCAGGTTCTCCAGAGAGGTTTTTTCTGAAGCAGGTGCATTTTCAGCTCATGTAATGGATTTAGAGATATTTGGCCATAAATAGATAGTGTTAAACGCTGCTGTAAAAATGAGATAAATGTTTATTACCCAAAAGGTTAATAAAAAGTCCACTTGGGACCTTCTAGAAAAGAATTAATCCCTTTAAGCCTGTATTGAACCGGTGACAGTTGCGCAAGATTCACAAGCAAATTGCATCCCTAAAACATCTTAAAAGCAGAAAAAAAAATTCCCAGACTGCACACCACAGTAAATGGAGGGAAGGAATTAATGAGATAGGTACCATTTATTATCTAATTTAAGCACTTAGTAGCAGCATCTGTTTACAAATAACCACTTTCAGCATTAGATAAGTCCCATGTTAGGCTACTGTTCCTTCCCAACTTTATTATCAAACACTATGATTTTATCAGGGTAACACAGAAAATCTCA
This sequence comes from Ammospiza caudacuta, assembly GCF_027887145.1. Classification (NCBI taxonomy): domain Eukaryota; kingdom Metazoa; phylum Chordata; class Aves; order Passeriformes; family Passerellidae; genus Ammospiza; species Ammospiza caudacuta. Next base: position 45,642,376 of record NC_080599.1, on the reverse strand, counting down.
GCTGAAAAACAATGAGCTGTAAAAGTCAGCAATCCAAAATGTCAGGAGGAAGAGGAAGCTGCACTTGCTAGGCACAATACTCCTCACGCATATACAATATTTTCCCTGAATTTCATAGGTTCTTACTCCTAGTTCTAATGGACTAAATGCACTTGGCTTTTTACTCCCCTTACACCTTGCTGCTGAATACAGAAATGTCATTTAGTAGCCTGGATGGAAAAATAATTCAATTTTATAAAAGTACATGTGATATTATAGCCATCAGACCTGACAGCTGCCAATGACAAGGTGAACCTAACATGATCTGTTTACACAACACACAGTCCTTCAATGCAAACTCCTCCACACAGGCACCTTTCCTGCTCCCCTTGGGGGCAGGCAGAACCTACATTCTCCCAAAATCAATACCCTTATGGCCTCCCAAGGTTTTCAAGCATTCTCTTCCCTTATTTCCATTCATACCTCACTTCTTCTAGTTGTAAGTCTGCTTTTCCCAATCAATAGAATGGACAGCAAAGCCTCTCTATTCGTGCTAGAGGTGATTAGTGGAGTTAAGAATAATTTGGCCCTCTAAGTCTTAAACAACCTTGCTGTCATCCCCCCCTTCTGGCTGCCTGCTAGAATGAGACAGTAAATCCAAGTTTGCTCCCTCAAAGGAAGGGATGGTGGAGTTGGGATAGCTAACTGGTGTCCCAGGACTTAGAGATCCATATGTTGCAGAGGGGAATGAGCACATGGCTATAGCAGGGAGACTCCTTCAATATTTTAAATTATTTACTAGCTGCAGAGATATTCATGATTCAAAACAATGTGCTTCAGTTGAGTGATGAATATTGTCTCTAAAAAGCCATTGAATACCATGTATACTTTTCAAGCAGGATATGAAAAACTATCTATATGCAGGCAGTCCTGCAAATTTGTTGCAATTAGTTTTTTCGAGGGCTGGAATAGGATATAGTGATTGCAGACTCAAAATTCTTAGTAGGTCCTACAGTCTTTGGCACATCTTTTTTGTGCTTTCATTTCCAATTGCTTCCATCTCCTTGCTTCCACCTCCTCTGAGGTTGTCAGGGTCTGACAATGAAAATGTTGGAACTAAACTGATGCAAAATTTGGCCACTTGCTATTGTTTCTTTTTCAGGTCACTGTATTCAAATACTGGTTTTATTTTCTCAAAACAATTATGCAATTATTTTATGCTGCCTTTCCTCTTCTGTTTATTGCCCCTGATACTTTCCCCAGCATACAGAGTTTTAAGAAATCTGCACTTTTATTCTCCCAATCACTAAAACCCTGGAAGATTTTTTTTTTCTTTTACTAAATACAAAATATTTTGAGATATTTGGATGTCTCTTTGGTAGCGTGAAAGAAAATTATGAAACTCCAGTTTATTTTATACTATGCTGCTGTTTGCTAGAAATATATCCTGAAGTTAATGAAGTATCACTGCACATCAGAAGTTTAATCCAGATCCTTCAATCCCCCCAAACTTTGTGATATTTTAAGCTAGAACACAGCTTCAATTAACCCTGCCTTTGCGTATCCCCAGGTTGGAGTCCTGGGCTGATGAAATAGCCTAATTCCATCCTGAGATTGACAAGTTATTAATTAGGACAGCAGGCCTGTCACAACCTCTAAGCCTCATCAGCACTTCCACTGGTTCCTTAGAGAGATGTATTGTCGCCTACTATTGGGATTAAGCTTCTCACTTCCAAAATATAAGCCTCAGTCACGGCACTGGATTGAAAATGACTCTATTAGTATTTTTGCAGCCTGTTGGCCTGTATCTCTTCCAGTCTGGATTTAAGGATGAAGTCTCAGATCATTGAAATCAATGGGAGTTTTGCCACTGGCTTGGCTGGGGCCAGAATTTTACTCTACATATTTTACAGGGAATCCTGAGAGAAAGAATTTAATTAAGGAAATAGATTAACAAGTGCAGTGGTTCAAATACAGCCTTGAAATATCCTCAGTTGTCTTAATGATGGAGATTGTGGCTCAGATAATGTAGAGCAGGACCTAATCTACAGAATCTTGCTATGGTGGCTGAGAAAGCAGCAGCCAATGTCACAAACTCTGATCAAATAATAGTGAATTATTGTTGTAGGATAATGCTCAAAGTACTTAGAAAAATCCTTCAATTAACAATGCTGTTGGACTCCAACAAAATAAAGGAAAACTTTTACAAGGGATGATTGAAGGGTTCTAGGGACTCCCTGTAAATTGAACTCTTTCCTTGACACAAAGGCATGGTGAGAACACACAGACTTGGAATCAGCAGGAATTGTGTGTTTTCATATTACTGTTTCCATTGTATTTATTGTTCTCTAATGATGCCATAAACATACAATAATGCCAATCAAATACAGCATGAAGTCTATTTAAGAGAATGTTCAGTTGCATTTTTACCTTCCACCAGTTTAGGCAGGGAGCAGCGTGTGTGTAAATATAGTGCGAATACCAAAAGGAAAAAAATCACAACAAAAAACCCACAAGCAAACAAATCATTTTACAGGAAAATGTGCATGTGTTTTACTGAGAGTGTTATATCCCATTTGAAACATTCACATTTACTACCAGGTACCCTGAAGAATGGCCACAGTGCTAAAACATGAGCACTTTTGCAGCTCTACTGGTTTAGAGACAGCTGCTTTTGTTGGATTAGATTCACAAGAAAAGCTCTAGCCAACGCCATGTAGGTCACCATGTGGGGTTCTAGCACTTGCCACACTGCAAAAACATTATTTAAGACCAAATTTTGTGAAGGAGCCAAAGGCCCTCTGTAGCATCTGGGTATGCTGGTTTCTAGTTCATTGCTCAGAGAAAAATACATGGTTTCAAGACAGAAAATGGAAAGGGATTAATAGAGGGATTTTTGTACAATGTAGATCAATGCCCAGGCTCAGATTTGAGTCCCTTATGCATTTATCAAAGGCATCAATGCACAGCTTTATAGTCACTGCTTTCAAAACATCCACAGGCCTGTAGACATCATGTAGAATTAGCACAAGTACAGAATGTAGAAAAGCAACACCACTAAGAATGTGTATCTAATTGCACCCCAGCCAGGATAATACCAATTTCCACAGTAAAGCTATAGTCAGCCATAACAATTAAAAAAATCCTACCTTTTCCTTCCTATCCTTTCCAGTCAGGCTTTCCCAAAGAATCTCCAAATGGATACTATTTAACTGCTAGGTTTGAGAAAGGACTTGCCTTAGATTAAGTTTCCAGTGAGCAAGAGTCAACGCTGGAGATTTCTGCATTACCAATGTAACATACACAGGGCTATCACATCTATTAGCTGAGATCCCTAAGAGTGCTCCAGTATGGAGACTACACAAAATAACATTCCCATCCTTGGGAGAGTTCAAGTCTAGGTCATTTTGGCAACAGACATGAAGGAAAGCAGTGCTGTTCCTGGCTGTGCTAGAAAAATAAAAGTCCAGCTTCAGTCAGTTTGGGACCATGAGAAGGGCAAGACTCTTGTCCAAACTTTAACACTTTGCTATTTACACAGCTAGATATTTTAGGTGTTAACTAGCACAACCCAAAAAAGAAATCATACCAAAATCTGGGGTACACACAATTCTGAGTAAACCCAGGAAAACATGTAAAAAACTGACTGATGACCAACAGGCAACACTGTCACATTCACAGAGATCTGAGGAGGCACTCAGAGGAGGATATTTCCCAAAAGCATTCCCATAATTATTTTTCTAAATTTTTCCCATAAAACCTTATTTTAAAAGCATAAACAACAGTTCTCTTTTCCTACCTACCCCATTTGCAGTTTCTCCTCTGCCAAGAAGATGCCACAGAGCTCTCCCTTGTCATGCACCACCAGAAGGAAAAGCTGCTTTGCCACCAAGGTGAGGCCCTCAGAAACACCTGTGTGCATCCCTGGGGTTTAAAAAGATTCAGCTGGGTATGATCAGTCTCACCTGGGCCTGCCTTCAGGATCTTTACACCTAATAATGCTATCTACAAAAGACTGAGCTGGAAATGGCTTTCAGGTGAAGAAACTCATCAAATGCAAAGACCCAGGTTGTCCCCATAAGCATGAAATGGCAAAATGCCCTTTTTTTTTTTTTTAACAGAGTCGTTTTCCAGGATGGATTTATATCCTGCAGTGTTCACAAGGCCTGTGTTTTCACAGCATTTGAGGCAAACAAAATGCTCTTGATGAAATACCAGCTCTTACTGTGTGCAGAATATGGCATTAAATTCAGAGAGCAAAGGAAGAAGTGGTTTACTTGCCTTGAGGGGAATTGAGAAGTGACAGTAGGCACTTAACAACAAGTTCCAATTACAGCATTTAAATATAATTGCATACTATGTTAATCTGTGTCAGGGTGGCATCATTTTAATATGATTGTCACAGATTCTTTCTAATATTATGAGTGATGTAAGTGAAGCTGAGTCTATGGAAAAAGTTCAGTTTCAGGTCTTAATATACACTCTAATTCTGTCTGTCAATTATGCTACAGAAAAGTTCAAATAAAGGTCTGGGGATCTAGCGGATGTAGCTACCTTTATTAAAGTACTTCTATTGTAAATATATGTATGGGTCAGGAGACAGTTATCATTTGGTCTTGTTATTTTTTATGAGCCTACTACTATTAGAAGAGACTCTTGTGTATAATAATTTAGATGTGTCATCGAATCTTATTACAAATGGAAATAGTGAAGTGAAATAACAAAAATTACAGCTTGACCTCTGAAAAAATGTTCATCTAGCCACTCCTACTTGTGCATTATATATAGTATTACAAGACACAATTATAACTCAAGGATCAAAACCATTTTGCATATCCTTTATAAACTCCAAACTTTTCCTTATATAATGTAAATTTAACTGCACAAAGATTGGATATTGATGTCTAGTAGGTAAACTTCAAACCTTAAAATAGGCATTACTCTTCTGGCAGTGGTAAAAATGTGTCAGACTGTTTTTTCTGGTGTAAAAACCACATGAAGGTGTTTCCCGCCTCCTTGCTCCCCCTCATCTAGGTCTGCATTGGGATTTACTGCCTCCACAGTTGTGCTTTAGGAACTGATTGTATGGCTGCACTTCAGACTTCATCAGAATTTTAAAAAGTTGAACAATGTCTGCTTTTAGAGGGTTTTTTTCTCCAAACCAGCACACTGATCTGGTTTAGAAAGTACAGTTGCATCAACAAAAGTATTGCAGCTCAGGAGCTGAAATCAACAGCAGCAGTAAAGGGAGAGAAATTATTTATTACAAGCTTTCCAATGTATTTTCTACTTCTGAGGAGTATTTAAAACGTCTTTATACAGGCACAAACTTCTGGTCCTACACCTCACCCAATGCTGTACAGGTTCTGGAGGCAGTACACATAAACAGAATTTATAAAAATACAGCCACCTCCTTGAAAGAATCTGATTTTATTGTAGTGATGATCATGATCAACCAAGAGAATAAAACAGGCAGAAATCTCCATGAAACAGAAAGCAGAGAATGGAATTACAAGGCAGTGATTATTAAAACTTCCTTATCTTTGTGCAAAACATCTTGAGATCTTTCTACAAGTTTACATCTCATATTAAAATATCACTGCCACCAACAAAACTATCCCCGAGCACCATGCTGGCACTTGGGTTGCTGTAATCGTGCAGGAAGGATGCCACTTACTGAATCCCTGGATTTTCCTTGGCGGTTTCCCATCCAACACTACAGAGCTTGGCTGTGTTTAACTCCCAAGATCAGGCAGGATCTCAGCCAACATTGCATGGCCACATATTTTCTTAACCCTCCGACCAGCTGCCATGCTAAAAACACAAGTTGCAAATGCCCAGCTACATAATTCCTTAAATTTAGGATGGTCTCTTCTAATATTTTATTTCCCCAGGTCTCTACACAGTTACTTTTATTTATCTGTCATTCTATTTTCTCTGTGGTCATTTATGGTACCAGGATAATTTTTAAGCAGTTTTTCTTTCTGGAAAGAACCAAATAATATCAAAATATGGAGTTTCTCCTAAAATGACCTTTGCTGAAACAATGGCTGTCCTGGGGGCTTATGAGAAAAGACCCAAAAAAGAGATGTGCATTTTGGAAATCAGTGAAGCAAGTGAGTGATTGTCCTATGAGCCCTTGGACAAGGCTGCACAGAGCTACCATATGCTTCCTAGTGCTCCCCTAACTGCCAGCTGTCTCCACCTTGCTCCTTCCAAATGGCAGAGGGGGCAGCTGAATTGCCAAAATTGATGTTTTGACCTCCAGTTACAGGCAAAGAACAGGCTTGGGGTCAATTTGATAAGAACACAAGCTACATGTAAGTAGAGCAAGGACAAAAGAAGGTCATATTGTTCCACTGCTGTCACGCGAGGGTAACTGAGGAAAAATAACAATAGAGAGGCATTTCTGCTAAACTAGTGGGAGATGAAAGCAAAGCTCAGATCCTGAGCAGCATTATACATCCATTTTTCCCTTCATTTGGGGAAGAGGCAAATTTTATGCAAAGTGCCAGGCAACAGAAAATTGGATCCACTGCCCTTTGAATTAATGTGATCTGAATGCAGATAAGCCTAAAACAAATGAGTTGTCAAAAAATGTGCAGGCTGGGGAATCTATTACAATCACCATATCATAATCTTCTTTCTCAGAGCGACCTGATTTACTTTCTTCTGTCTCTTATCCCCCTTTCTGCCACTTCTGGACACATCAATAAAGAGCCATCACAGTCAGTTTGGGTTCTGCCACACTGGGCCTCGTTTCTGAAGACTGGTGCTTTGAATCACACAATGGTTTGAGGTGGAAGGGACCTTAAAGATCATCCAGTTCTGAAGCCCCTACCATGGGCAGGAATGTTAGGCACTAGATCAGGTTGCTCCAAGCCCCATCCAACCCATCCTTGCACACTTCCAGGGATGGGGTATCCCCAGCTTCTCTAGGCAACAGGAGAGTTGAGTGAGTGGCCCCCAGCACACAGAAAAAGAATTTTAATGATTATTTTTCCAATGCATTTTTATGGTGGTATATCTGGTGATTTTTTTACTCTGCCAGATGGAATCCTAAAGCTTCCTTCTTATGAAACATTAAATTGGACAGGTTGTGACTGCCTGATTTGAGTTACTCTCTAAGGTATGCATCTTGTGGGAGATTTAACGAATAAAAGCTTTTAATAATGAAACACATAATAGGCAGGTGTGAGGTAGAATGTAGGAACACATCCTTATCTCAGTCATAAACAGAAAGCTTGGAAGAAATGCTAATAAACTGTTAAAAGCCTTTAATTAAGTGTGGCCCTAATAAATTTTGTACTGCTTGGATGTGTGAACTTAAGAGATCAAAACACCTCTAAAACTTAGGAATTTCGCCCCAGGGCACCTGGAGTCACTGAACATGCCACAGTTTCTAGGAAAGGCAAAAGATGGTGCAATCACTTTGTCAGTCTTTATTGCCCCAATACCTTCCTGAGGGTTTCATAACCTGCAGAACAAAGAGTGCCAGGATTCACATGCTAGAGCCAGGCTGTCAACCAGCCAGGCAAAACCAGACTAGAAAATGTAAAAAATCTTAATTTCTTTTAACTACCTTTCATACAGAGGCAAGACCTGCAGAATGAGACTCCTGAGGGCATGGGTTTTAGGGGGCACATGCTATCTTGCTGCATTGTGGCCTTTAATATTATGTTAACATATCCTAAGGACAGCTAAGCTTGTCCAGGTTGGGTAAAAATCAGTATTTAGAAGAGCTGACCCATTGAATGAACCTATGTATACTCTAAGGAAGCATTTCTCACAAAGCTGACAGTATTAGATCTCAGAGAATCCTCAGAGAATTGCTTCTACCTAGCATTCCAAAAACCTCAATTTGACCCTTTGCATCCAAAGACTTACACAAAGACATAAATTCACAGAGAAGCCCAGGCTTCATTAACTCTAATTCTTGTGGAATAGGTTGTTTCAATTCTCTGCTCTTGAGGCTTCCCAAGGCAGTTCTTGCTGGCTCTCACAAACTTCAAGGGGCTGTTCAGCAGTCATAGATCATAGTGGCACCAGGTGAATGTCTTCAGCCCTGGAAGACAACCAGGAGTGAAGGATATTCAGCTGGATTGCTGAGCTGACTTTTCACTAAACAGGAATTTGCTCCACTCTAGACTTTCTTTGCATTGCCCAGTTGAACTGACCTGTGCTTGGTGATTTGCTCTTGTAACCTCCAGAAAGCTCTGTGCTTCCAGAAGCTCCTTGGTACAGAAAGATACAAACAGCAAATCAAGCTCAAGTAAATGAGATGGTGCTCCCTGTGCATGTACTGAACACAGGCACACAGAAACTCATTATTGAACCTCCCTCTCACATCCATATGTTGTTGCATTTCCCTAATGATTCTTCCACTGTGCCAGTGTTTCCTCCTGAACAGGAGATGCACAACAGCTGGTGAAACAGGACAAAGTCAGGGGAGAGCAGCTATTAGAGGAGTTAACTGGTGACGCCTGGACACCACTAGGAGATATTTTCCATGTCACTGTGCATTCAGCATGGAATCTGTGTTATCACATGGTGCAGCAGTCTTGGCAAATCTGTTCCAAAGCTGAGTCTGCTGGCACTTTGCAACTACCATCATCCCTGCTGTCGTTGCTCTTTGACTGCCTCACTGCAAATGGTGTTCTCCTGTCACCTCTCTTGCCACACAGACAGACAGACAGGGCTCAGTTTAGTTCCAGCCTACCTACGTAGTCTGTCACCAGGCTGAATGGGAATACTTTGGGCTCCTTTTAGATGGTATTTGCCCCTAAGAGACAGACTGAAAAGCAGGGATATAATTATTTTCTGCTTTTATCCAGGAATAGGGGAGGAATTCCTGATTTTCCACAGGCATAAATGTATTAAAGTCTCCTCAGTTCAGACATTCTTTTTTCAGTGAAGATCATACTACAGATAAAGAGTCAATGAACTTCAGGCATTACACCTGAATTCTTCAAAGGGACAGCAGAGAGCAGACATTGCTGGGAACTGGAGTTTGGCTTGTGTGTAAATCAGTACAGGAGTGGGTAATAAACTATGTTGGTGTTGAAGTAATTTTGTGTCTGTCAGAGGCAGTTCCTTCTACATAAAACTGTATTCACTGTGGATTTGCAGTTATAAAAATGGAAAGGCATGAGGACAGAGCAGCTCCTGGCTCATTTGTCAAATGTTGGGAGTATATCAAGCTGTACTGGACAAACTTGTTTTTCCTGCTGTGCAGATCCTTTTGTGCATTTCACCCCTTTCACATATCAAAATAAACTCTTCATTATTTTGCAGTTTTTGAGGAGTTCTTCAAAGCAGTTACTCTGTTTCTGTACTTTGTACAGAAAGGATATTACTTATCATTCCATTCTGCTGCTCTCATTTTACCATGGACAGAACACATTTGTTGTTCACTGACCCCTCTGGATTGCAAGAGCAAATGTTAAAGGGATTTGCTCTACATCCACCCTATGGGAGTCCTGTTCAGTGTGACTAATTCCCTGTGCTAACACATAATTAAACACACCTTGAGGATTTTTGCTTGGTTTTTTCTTGTTGCCTTTTTTTTTTCCCTGAATGTGCATGCAGCCAAATCTTTGAGTAAATTTTATGGAGGTTGAATTCCCATCTCAAGAAGAAATTGGCTTGACCATTCTGGGGGCTGACAGCAATGGGCCGCTTCATACAGGCAGTACATTGACACAGGTCTAGAAGCTTTTTGGAAAAACAACATTTAGAAGATGGATTCATTATCCACATGCCATATTATTGTGCTAGGACCAGCAGAGTAGCAACTGCTCACCCAGGTATCTTTAGAGAACTACTGGCTTACAACATCTTTTTTCTTTCTTCTGCCAGCTCCTGAATAAAAGAACACAATATCTGTACAACCTCTACTTCATTCAAGAAATTCCCTGTCTCTTAAAGACTTAGTTCTTTCATTAAGCTGCTGTTAAATAGCATGATTGTTTTTACAAAACAACAAAAATGTTCAATCTTCTCACGTAGAAAATGAATTTCTAGTCTTTAAATGTTCTTATAATGTGGAAACCCATGGTTTCTTTGCCCAGCTTTCTCTACTCTGTCCTGTACAACTGAACAAACTTTCAATTTAATTTTTTCTGGCTTTGATATATTTTTAAGCTACTTACCTATGTATTTTACTCCTTTCTTGCTCCTAGCTTCTGTATTGCGAGAGTGAACCCTTGGCATTTAGGAATAATGAAATTTTATTTTGGACACCTAGCCCACAGCAGAGGGACTAAAGTGACAAAGTTCTTTTTTTCTACTTGCCCCACATAAACCAGATACACAAAGTACATAGACATGCATAGGCTTCTCTAAATATTCCTGTAGAGAAAACCTCTTCTGGTGCTGGCTAACAAACTCCCCTCAGGCGTTTTCTTCTCATGCAACCAGAAGATTTCCCTTATACCAAAACCAAGTAATTTTCATCTAGTATGTTTGGACTAACCTAATCAACGTGATGTGACCATCTATTTTAAAGTCTACAGGAGGACATCTAGACCAGTGCAGTATGACTTGGAGCAATTTTTACTCTAAACTTTATCAGACATTGTCTGCTTTAGTTTATCTTTATGGCTGGTTCCTTAGCTTCTGGCAAGGCAAGTATTTAAAAAATGAACATATGTTGCATAAAATGACAATGCATGTAAATTAATTATTTGACTCTGACATAAATTTCTAGCATAGCCTCTTCCTGCAAAGCAATCTCTATCACTCATGATTCTGATCATGTTCTGTGAAGTCTGTGAGGCCGGTCTGTTAAAATGCAGCTGCATCTCACAAGTCATTCGTTACCTGTTATTGCAGGTGAGCATCCTGTATGAAGCAAAGATGAACTTTCAAATAATTGATCCAATGAGGATGGGGAATAGTAGTAATTACAGCTTTGGGAGTAGCTGTTAGGATAAGCTCCTTCTGTGGATTACAGAATGTCTGATTTCTGGATTTGAGTTACTTACATGCAGTGCAGGTGCTATTTACTCATCTGCCTTGTAGATTAAGTTGTAGATATTTTTTTAATATAATGTCAAGTAAATACAAAACATTGTGGTTAATAGCTTGAAGAGTGCTAATAATAATCATGCTTTTTGCTTACTGCTCCCCAAATAACCTTCATGACTGGATTTCTGTTCTTAAAAACTGAAACTGAATGAGAGAAAACAGAATCAGAACTGCCTGAAATGTCAAATCTTCGGAGCACAGCTTGGAGTGCAGACAGATGGACCTAGCAAAAAGCAACTGCATATAAAAGTGCTATAATCCGTTGGAGCAGCATGTTAGTCGAGAACAATCAGATTCAAAATTGTTCCTCTGAAATTTTCTCGCTGGCAACCAAACATTGTGACTTTTGTCATCGTGCTACGAGGATGAATCAGATGGGTGACAAGAGCCAGGGACTGGAGAGAAAGCAGCAGATGTGAAGACAGAAAAGTGAAGCCAGAACAAAATGCCGCTATCGCTTTCGAGGGGAGGTAGTGATTATGGCATTAATCAACATTCCATAATCAATGGCAAAAACCCTGAGGAGTGCCAATATCTATTCATCTTTATTTATGCATATGCCAATCCTTCTTTATAATGTTGTCCCTGGGAGTAGTTTCTAGGTTATAAAGATTGTTGCCATGAAAAGAGATAATTGTAGTTCATGACCTGGAGGCCAAGGTAGTGCATAATGACGCTATTGTGCTCTGGGATGTACAGGGAGCTCTAGAATGAGGGTGGAATGTAACCAAATACAGCATTCCAACAGAAAATCAACAATTTAAACAGAGCATTTTAAACAGAAAATCCTAGCTGTGCTATTAGAAATATACTTTTGCCAGGGTGTAATTACACAGAAAACCAAATTATATCACAAAAGTGATAGCATTCCTGACATCAACAGCCAAAAAAGTACTTTACCCCAGGAACTCACCAGACCTGTGAACAATGGGAAGTTGTGTTGGAGGGCTGTTAGCCTGGGACAGAATCCTACCTTTGAGTGCATAATGCTTAACTCCTTCCTTGCCTCTTGAGCAATGCTTTCTGTCTTGCTCACCCCATAATTACATCCAATATCTGCCACATTTGAGGCTGAGAACTATTTCCCCATATAGTACTAAAACGTCCTGGTTATAAGCCTTGAAATTATCTAAGAAAGTGTCTGGCTTAGCAACCTTTAAGCCTGCTATTTCCAGAAGGCTTCAGCTCAGCACACCGGATAAGGAGGCCTCGGGGATGCTTTGCTGGTTTTGGCAAGGACTGTACTAAAATCCTGGAGCAATTCTGACTTCTCCTCTTTACTGGTTGCAATCACATTTTCTATTTTCAGCATAATTTTAGTAGAACACCAGAGTGCCTTTTTTTATGCTCAGACATACAGATAATAAGTTGCATCACACCAAGTTGGAGGATGACATGATTTCTGTTAAGACTTGAGTGTTAAAAGTTTATGAGAAGTTTGATTTAAAACTATGGTCTACACCATGTTCCCTAGGGGAAAAGACAAGGCTCCTTTAAAGCTTGGAAATGATGCTCCATTTGCATTGCATGGATCTGAATATACTGGATTAAGTTGCTTTATGTGATGTTATGTGACTGAACGTAACCAAGTATAACCATATGGTCCATAAAGTAACTTGTGAAATAGACTTGCCTTACCCTGGGAATAGATGTTGCTCATTTACGATCCCCAAAATATTCTGTGTCTGAATTGCTTGCAAGTAGTACAAGGGAGCTGGGCTGTGTTTTGAGGCTGGTGCAGCAGCCAGACAGAATCCTGACACCAGCTCAGCTATAAAATGTACTTGTAGGTCAAAGCTACAGAACAATCTGTATCATGCTGCTTGCTGTCGTTAGCGTGCAGATCTGTTCAATATATAAAAATGCTAAATTACTGATCCTGGATATGTTAAACTGAAGGCTGTAAAGACTATCACATTATTCTGATTTGTTCTCCAAGGAAAAGAATAATCTTGGAATACAGTTCTCCTACACATCGACCTTAAGGATAAAATAATCTGTTTGAAGTGATCCCAATTCATTCCTCTGTAGCTTTAGTCCCTGTCTGCTATCATTGACAGGTAATTTTTTCCCATTCTTTTGGTGTGCAGTTTAATCACATAAAACTACGCAAACACTTCTCAAATATTTCAAATACACATTTTTTTCTGATTTGCCTTATGTAATAATGATCTGCAAATCCTAGAAGCTTTCCTGACAGACCTTGAAAGACTGTATTTTCATTTCCAAGTTGGTCATTTATAGTAGCACTTGGATGTTCTGGAGTCACTGGATGTTACTAAGATGGACCATAATTACAAAGTTAAGGCTCAGATCACAGTTACTTCAATATCATGGATTAATCTGAATTCAGAGCTGGAACAAGGCTGTGACAAAGAAGTACAGAATTTGAACGAGAGTCACTCAGGACAAAGAATGCTTTGATCCAGAATTTTTGTCTAAATCTTTTGCTAATATCTACAATTTTTTTTCACTTCAAAGAATGGCTGGGCATAGCTGAACACTAAAAACTTGCTCCTGTGAGAACAGAATTGGAGCACTGGAGCAGTGGAGACTCAGCTGACTTTCTTTTCTTTGTTCTTCACCGTCAATAACAGCCATGAAATTAATATTTTAAAGTAAATAAAGGGAGACAGAAGAAAGAATGAATAATACGATCAGCAGATTAATCTAATAATTTTATGGCAGTACTGGCAATAACCATTGTTGTTTTAAAGCATGATGAACAACTCTTTTTTGATTAAAACTGCATGGAAAAAATGTATGCTCTGCTTCTTAAATATCTTAATGAAAATAGTTTTACTAACAGATTCATCCTTTCCCAGTTGCCTATGAATGGAGTAAAACTAAATAGAAACCAATGGCTAGGTAAGTGAATCAAAAGGAGACACATCTGATGAATGTCCAGAGGCACTTCTGTATATTACATGTTGCAACCTTATAATTAAATAGAGAAGTCTAAATTCAAATATTGTATCAACTACCTGTTGTCTTTATTAGATCAGTACTTTATTATCTCTTAAATTTTGTGGGAGGCATCCATAAATATCTAAACCTCTGCTAAGAATATAAATCCAGAGGTGATGAACTCTATTTCATTACAGAGATTTATGCCTTTAACAAGAAAAGAGAATATTTGATATTAATAATAAAGATCTTCACAAATTTCCTAGGGATTTACTTGACTATATCATCCTGTGCAGTTACTCTATTCATCCCCAATTTCATGTGCTTTTTGAAGACTGATAATTCATCTTTTCTATTTTGTTAAATAAGAGATTTCAGAAGTCATAGAACAGTCTCTGCATGTGTGTCTGCATGTGAATGTGCATATACATGCAGGGAAGTTTCTCCCCACTTTGGACTCAGAGCCACACCAATCCACTCACAATTCTGTTTTCTCAATCTTTTTCCCCAGAATGTTTCCACAGATGTCTGTGGTAGAGGTATCAAGCCCTACTCATGAATGCTGGATGAAAAATATACAGATATTGGCTTCCCCACTACTCAAGGAACTAATTTTTGAGACTTATTTCACCTCCAGAAGTAGCTCAGTACCTGCACTATTTAGACTTAAATTACAGTGAGGGGAAATAAATGTAATTTTCTTACCAGATACTGAATTCTTTCCACATCTGGCATTAACATGAAGTGATGAAATAGGCAGGAAAAGAGGAATTAGAGGTAAAGAAAGGTAGAAATGGATAATCATTCCTAAAAGTAAGCACCAAAGCTCTGGGAGCTATGTCTGTTTCACAGTATTTCCACTGTCCCTCAGTTTCTTCCTAAAATGTTATTTGAGCGGGGGGCCAGAAAAGAAAGCAAACAAAGTCATGAGCAACCAAAAGAAAACTTGCTCTCATTATTTCATATCTAAAAGTCCGAAACTAAAACACTAAATGAAGGGGAAATAAAAGGAAATGAAGTTTTTTTGACCTTTGTCCTTTGGACACCAGCTAGATCTTTTTTCCCCACTGTGAAGGATAAGCATAGCGAAAAGGGAATGAAGCCACGCCAAGCATGTCCAAATTCTTCATTTCCAACCTCCTGTTTCCTTCAGAGAGAGGGAGTAACCTCTGCATATTACATTATTAAGCTGCGACTAACAAATATAGTGTCTCCTTCCTGTCACACTTTACAGCAGACCAAGGACATGCAAATCATGAGACTATAGATTTATTTTACCTTATTTCATTAAATATGTATCTGTGAGGGAAACAGGCACAGCCAGGATTATTCCCTTAGAACAATTTCATAAATTGCACATGTTCTCACAGACTTTTAGGCACAGACTAAACATCCATCACTCCTTCCTTAGATATTTTCCTCAGGTCCTTCATTTTATTTTCCTCTCCCCTCTGGGTTGTAAAAAGTTGAGCCATTTCCTCCATAAAATAATCATCTTCCTAAAATAAGAAAATAGATGCTTCTGACAACTGTATATCATTATGGTGTTCAAGCTACATAAAATAATCCCAACATCTGTTTCTCTGTCAGTTTTCCAAACCCTAACCTACTAATAATATGCTAGACGGATGGTAAAACCAAGTATCACGCTATCTGAATCCTTCTGATTAAATAAATGCAATGTGGATGTGTGGCAGCTTTTGTGACAACACAAAAATGTATGGAAAAAAATAGATGCAAAAAGAATCATGACAAAAAAAAAAAAAAAGGGAGCATATGCCACTGATAAGCAAACATCAAAAGTAAACTCTAGAAAAATAATTTTAAGACCTGTCATTTTTCACAACAAATTTGACCTGTTCTGTTTTTACAGTTATATCACTTACAAGATGGTTTCTTGCAGGTTTTGAAATCATGGCTGACCAGTGATAAAATTCTCTTTTTCTGCATGTGTCTAATGCTCAGAAAGATGCTCTCTTCATTGACCTTAACGTTTCACCCTGATACTGCCACCGTGGGACTGCTTCTTATCAGTGGGAATCATTCAGTGTTACGAAATCTCCAGTGAAGGCTGTTGTCATCTAGTCATGCAAGAACATTAAGGATGTTCTATTGCATTTAACTGTGATCTTGGTAAATGTTTAGGAAACAATAGCTGGATTTGATAAAAATATTTTTCCCTATGTTGGAGCCACAGATGAGGCAAGAGGCAAAAAGAGGCTGTCATGACATCCATTTCTATGCCAGACTTGAAATACCTTTCTTCTTCTCAGTATATGTGATTAATGACCCCAGGTAGCTACAAATGGAAAATTGAATCAAATTGGAGATCCTGCTACTTAAATATCCCATCTCCAGAAACACAGAAGAACAGAACAAATAGACAAGTAGGTAGTAATAACCATCTCACAATAAGCTGCATTGTATGAATTTACAGAGCTAGAGATGGTGTTCACATCTTTGCACTGAGCACCCCTTGCTGCACTTTAATTCTCTCAGTTTGAGTACTCAAGTTTTGGAGTGGCTTTCTTGTGGTTTCTGCAGCTGTCTGGATGCTGCAACTTGGAAGAATTCATGTTGTTATCTCTCCATCTTTTTTGCGCTATTTAATTTGAAAAGAGAAAGTGCAGCTGCCTCATTCCTGTTCATCAACTCTGCACCTAACTTCCAACTAATTTTGATTGCACATTCCCCTATAACCCTAATACCTCCCTTTGTCTGTAACTGGCCTTATGAATGAAGGCACGGTGATTAAATTACAGTGATGACATGCCTGCATTGACTTATCTGCTATGCATTGTGGTATATGACAGGGTTTGTTGTGTAAAGTCTCTCAGGCTATTAGTTGTCTGAAATAATTTTGCAAGAAAAGGTTTAATTTTTAATGATAGCATTCTAAGTATCAAAATGGAGCTGAGAATGGAAAAAAAAATGGAATGAAGTAGAAAACTTATGATAGAACACCTTCTAATTACAATAACGCACTCCAGGGCTCAAATTATCAAATGATAATTTACACCTAGGTGATTTGACAGCACTCGGCCTTTGGCCTTCTGCCTAACAACACAATAGGCGTAAATCATTACCAAGCGATTCACACCCTGTCATGTCTTATTGCTTAATTAATTTGTCTAAAAGGCTTTCCATGAGAACTTAGAGCAAATGCCTTTGTTGTACATCTTTTAGTATGGGGGTCAGTACCTGCCCTCTCTGTCATTCTCAGCTCTCATTTCAGCCTCCTGTAGCTAACAGCAAATTTTTGTTTTTTTCATGCAGTCATTTAAATTGATGTTTGCATTTTTTGCTCTCTTCTTTTAGGAGATTTCATCAGTTGTTCAATGGCTGCTGTGGACCCATGGACGAAGGTTATACTCATGCTGAGCTTAGGACTGCAAAGAGCCTAGAAATGATCTTATGGGTCACTGGAACATTGCACTCAAGCAGTTAAAATGTTGTTTTTATTAACTTGTCAGTGTATGTTTATTCAAGCAGCAATATCAACCTCATATATAATCTTAGGACAAGTAAAGCTATATTGTTGAGGCAGACATTAAATATTTTGAATATAAATAATGCATAGTATACTCTTGCAATGATCCAATCTGAAGCCCTGGCACTGATCTGGAGAATAATAAATCTGATGGTAAAAAAAAAAAGGAGTTGAACAAATTTATGGAGAATATAACTACTGATATCCATTAGATAGATGATCCAGCTGCAATCCTGAGTCCTTAAACTACTGATTGTTGAAAGCCAGAATGACTTTACAAGGGAAGTAGCCCTGGAATTCACTTCTGACTCTTTAGTAGGGAGGATGTTAGGTTAGATGAATCAAACGTGCAGGAAGGCTCATTTATGTTCTTATGAACAGTGATAACCAGAATTTCCTAAGCAGTCTTTTCTGCTAGGAAAAAAAAAAAAGACCAGAAATATTCCATAAGCCTTTGCAATGAAAAGAATTTTTCTAGATGTTAAGTCCTATCCAATCCTCTTCAAATGCTTCCTTTATCAAAATGATTTGCCTGTCCTCAGAACAAGGGAACAAACAATATGTGACCTGTCCTTGCATCCAGAATAGCCACTGTTGGAAGATATCCAGTATCTGGAATGATGAGCATGGCACAAAACTGAAGGTGGGAGCCATAAACATGTGACGTTCAAGGCAAGGAAAAAGCTGGAGATAGGAATTACATCTTTGAGTAAGCAATGGTCTCTCAAGGAAAAGCACTATTGTGGAAAATTTGTCACCTAATTTCCCCTTCCTCTAAATGCTGGGAGTTTTAATAAAAAATATTGCTCTTGTAAAATAGAAAACAACCAACCAAACAAAAAAACATGTAGAAAATCAAACCAGTTTTGGTGAGTGAAATGGCCTTGGCTCAAGAGCTGAAGTTCTTTAGCTGTTCTTGCAGCAGGCACAGTGAGGGGAGCCAGGAGGCCACCAACGTCCCTCCAGCACTTCTCAGAGGACACGGAATCATGAGCTGGTTTCATGCCTGTTTAAATACTGGGTCTTTCTTTCTTTAACTGTCACCTAGAACTAAAAAAAATATTTAATGATACCCTGGCTTGCTCTGATTTCACTTTCCTGACTGTAATCTTTCCGCGATGAGATTGTGATTTCTCCCAGACATCTCCTGGCTGAAGACTGAGCGGGCTGGGAAGTGTCCTTAAACTATCTAAAGCCACAGAACACTCATTATCGGCCACATGAAGGCTTTTAATGTCTGTGCAGGTGAATGCAGAATCAAATTTCTGTCTAATTAGCGTTTGTATTCGTGGATGCATGTGTGATTCTATTTAGAAATTATATTTTGGGAAACCATCAATCTACCTCACACCTCTTCCTTGATTTTTATTGCTATTAATATAAGTAAGAAAGAGGTGACAGGAATGCAAATAAATAGACACAAGACTACATTTATCTTCCAAGAATCTTATTTCTCCTTATTGAATTTTATCTTTGAAAATGAAATTATGTACTTACAACTTAACACCTGCAAACTACAGAAATTTACTTCACTTCTTTGACAACCTGAGAAGGAACATCTGGGAAAACCAAGCCAGAATGTGAGCAGTTGGAAATTTGATTGCAAGAGAATATAAATTCTTCCCTTAAATAGAATTTACAAATGAAAACTATTTTCTGAGGATGTCCATGTCCCTTATCAAAGGTACTTTCTTTCTAATTCTTAAAAATGGAGCTGTCTCTTAACTCAAATTTCAGATTAAGATGTTCCAACAAATATTTCCTTTTTCTTCTTGGTTATGTTAATTTGCCTTGTGTTCATCTTACCTGAGACTGAGCTTCCAGATAAGACCATGATTTTATTATTTTATGGCTGTTTGTGTATTGGCAGGATCAAAATGATGGTGTCAGAATTTGGCTCTCCCCATTTCCAAGTGTGTTGACTCTATTCATGTAAGGGTGACTGGGACAAAACCTCAGGTTCAGCAGATCAAAGCTCACTGTTCTTTGCAGCCCTTTGCTACAGAGCCACATGGAGCAAGAACAGCAGCTAGAATTTCTTTTGATTGTGAAGATTTCTTGTTTACTGTTTTGACAAAGATTTGACTTATTTTGGAACCTCATATAAGATAGCCAATTACATCAATGGCTTTAGCAGATGTCATCTTAAAATTTTTATATCCTCTGCATGGTGTTCCTACAGTACAGGAGAATGTGATTTAGAGGTGGCAGACAGCTACACTTTTTAAAGAAGCCAGGTGAGCAGGGCATGTATTTTACCACTAAATAACCTTAATAACCTTCCTGAACACTCACCAGCTCAAGTGACCTGCTGTGCTCCAGTGAAGTTACCAAGATCAGTTGTTCAGCCTGAAGGAGGGCCAAACCCTCCTATGAATGTGAATTCATGGAATTGCACAGAGCATGCAGACAAGCCCAATAGTGATGATTTCAAAGGCAGACATCTAGCTGTTCCTTTCATTCCTTTTATTTTTAAAAAAGGAATTAATTCAGTGTTATTTCATCCCCTACAACTGTTGGAAAATACCCATGAGTTTGGCTATCAAGTTAAAAAGAAACTTTATGGGGACCACCCAGAATCTGTCCTTGGTTATCCAGTGAAACAGAGCTTTAATGAAAGATTTTCTTTTCCCCCTGTTTTTGTCCTAAACTTTAAAAGGGAAGGAGACTCTTTTTAGGATTTAGGCAGCTGCCCAGACAGTAGCTTGCTCTGTCAGTCAGCTTGGCCCACACTCTCTGACTTCCCTTATCTTAATTCCAGACTCTCTAATAGTAATGTTGAGTACTCAAAACCCTAAGCCCCTTTTGATCTTTTTATTAAAAAAAACACAACAGGTCTGGGAGGTTGGCTTTTGAAGATGCATATATCTCCTCTATGTGATTTACTTGTTCTTGACCTTAAAAAGTGTATTGGAAGGTACCATTAACTGCAGGAACTTGTTTATTTGACTTCGGAAACCCTGGTTCTTGCATGGATCAGCCTCATTGCTGCTCGCTTCTCAGAATGTTCTGAACGCAAAGCAAGAAATGCTTTTACCTGCTTTTGCTGGTAAAATGAACATCTCTGCTCTGACAGCACAGTCTTTAAAACAACAGCAGTGGCAGTGTTCTTTATCTTGTTTCTGAATTCAGATTATTTTGCAAGCATTCTGATTAAGCCAGAAAAAGGGGAATTAAAACAAAGTAGCCTAGATTGAAGAGTGGAATATGACAATCTATTTAGGGGGAGTCTCCTTTGATTTTTATTTGAGAACAAGGCTAAGTTTCCTCTTATTAGGCCAAATTTTACTGTCATTACACCTGGCAAGTTAATCAAAGGCAGTGTGACGGTAGAATTGCAATTGAATTCCACAAGTGTGACATGGCACAATCAGAAAGATTAGCTTGTAAATCCTCTGTAAAGACTATCTGCAGGACAGTTTACAAAACAGTTTTAACAGTGGCAAGACAGAGTGCAATGGTTGAGCAAACCCAGGATCTTTATAATTTTTTCAGTTTGAACAGAAATTCTGGATTACAAAGGCACTTTAAGATTCATCAGACCTTTGGAGCTCATTTCCTGCATTGTGATCCAGGACACTCGACAGGTTACAAGGAAGCCTTGCAGACAATTCATGGAGCATGACCCAAATGTGACATGAGAGCTCAGCCTGATCTTGGAATCACAGCCTGGTCTTTGTCACCAGGACTGCCCTAGCTTTGCTCATTTTTGATTAGGACATTTAGCCAGAAGTTGATGATAAATATTTTTCCTGTTCTTCCACTCTATTCTTTCTCCCTGTAGTTAATAGCATTGTAGAAATAGAAGCAGCAAAGAGTTCATCCGACGCAAATGCTTTACAAGCACCTCTAAATTGTGATCATACCAAATTTGCATGCCTGCCATCTGCACAGAAACCCTGTCTTTACTCCAGCAAAGCTGACTTGCTGAACTTACAGTCTCTAGATCTTACAGCTCTGCCCTATTGCATGTGCAAACACAGACAGTGGGGACAGCAGCAGCTGTGTGCGTCCATCCAAGGGCAGAATGCACTCTTAAGCTTTAATAATAATACTTGTGGCAATATGTAACATTTAAATAAGCCTTTTCATCTTCAAAGTTCTCTGCAGGCACACAAATTTACCCAGCATCTCTCTGGTGTGGCTATTATTAGCATAATTTTACAGAAGCATTCAGGGGACAAAGAAAAACAATGAGATTTGCCCAGGGCATCTAGTGGGATCACAAGCAGAGAGATTATTGTAAATTGACATTACCTGGGAACTTCATTTAGAGATCATCAGAAAGAATAACATAGGAATACGTGTTCAAAGAACTACACAAAGTGTGGTCACTGTGTGTGTGATATGCTCTTTCCTAAGAATTACGAGTATATCCCAGCCATTAACCTAACAGGAGAAAAAGGGGGAAATTTCAATCAGTGAAAGTCATGCAGAATTCTCTTGCTGGCAGTTCAGTGTTGTTCAGTGTATTGTGATGTAGATTTGATTGATTTTTTGCAGAGAAGTGCAGCACACTGCAGGGAATGTGAAATATCACCTCCACTGCACATTGATTTAAACCACACAGAGTTAAACTGCAACAATCTAGCGACTTCTGATCAAGCCACCCTTCTATAAATACATGATGAATCTTTTTGTTTTGTAAGGTACTTCATTTTCATGGGAGTAAATTTCTGTGCAAAAGCTGAAGTGCAAAGGAGCATCAAAACTATATTACAGTAGCTCAAATACTAATGCACTGTGTCCTGGACTGTACCTCCCTCAGACGCATGACATGGTTTTGATCTAAGCTTTAGGGAATAATGTGGACAAAAAGCCTTTTCAAAAACAGAGAATAAAAATGGTCTTATTTGAAATTTGAGTATAACAGCTGAAAAAAACACCACCCTCATCTTTATTAGCCTGCTATTCAATCCACATGAAGTGAAGACATTGTAACGCTGCTATTATCACCCCACTGGAAGTGGAGTGGGAATAAATGGAAAGAAATGCATTACAGGCAGTCCAAGAGACCTGATCCTGAATTGCACTGAGCTTCTTATTCCAAGCCAGGAGTCCTTTTAGCTCTCCTTGACCTCAGTGAGAAATTTGGGCTCCCCAGAGCTTGTGCACAGTATTCTTTATTCTTACAACTCTAGGCTAGGTGCACTGAAAAAATACATTTCAAAGACACTAAATATGTTTACTATTTTTTTGTTTGTTTTGTTCTTACATCTAAATGTAATACCTCTGGCAACAAAAAGGTATGGTAGCTGAACATTATGTGAAATATAGAAATCACGTCTATTCGTCCAGAATTTGTAAGATTAAGAATATTCTGCAGGAAAAAAGCACATTATCCTTATGGAAGTGGATTTACACTTGTATTTTCCTATTAAAACATTTTATTTTACAGATTCTTCTAAGTTCTTTATATGAATATAGTAGGCACAATATACTCCATCAGCATGATAATGACTGGAAAAATATTGTTGTGGGGGGGTTTTCATAAGAAACAACAGCAAATGCTAGAAGTCTTATCATCCAGGGTGCAGTTGAATTTTTCTCTTTTCCTTTATTTACAGGGGACAGCTACAGGCACACCACTCACTCTCTAATATTCCTACAGAAACAGCAGCCATCTGGGTGCTGGGGTGGGTGCACCGAGCCCTAGGGTGCCTTTAGCCAGTTCACTTGGAATCTCGAGTCTGTCCTGTCCTATCACCCAGCAGCAATGGAACATTTGTTCCCCGAAGGGCCGGCACGCTGCCAGCAGCAGGTGTTAGGCTGTCCTCTGGGATGAAGGCAGCAGGCATGAGCACTGATGTGTGCCCATGACAAGATGTTGCAAATCTGCTCTCATAGCGACGGTGACAGCATCTGGGACAGTGTTGTGAGTCACCATTCTGTAACCATTAAAAACCAGTTGCCATTCCTTTCATAATAATAAATTAAAATATCATTCCAAAGCGGGCTGGTCTCAGGAAGAAAATTAAAGAGGGCATGTAGGGATAAACACATGTGTGTGCACTGGCACACACAGCGTTCCAGTGTGTGTTATCCCACTGTGTTCAAGCGACTGTGTCTTAAATTTACAGGTACAGTTGATGGATAGGATAGGGTTATGGCTACTATTCAGACTGCATTTTTAGATTTTCCTAAAGGAAATGCAATCAAGAGGAAAATGTTTAAAAATAATTTAAAACTATCCTTTACTATCCTTTTAAGCTAATGATTTTATAATTAATAGATCATTCTTACACAGTTGTATCTATTAAGCCCAGATTTCTAAGTCGCCTCAGTTTTAAATTTTATTTACATAGGCTGAACTTGTGCTTCTTCTGCCTAAGTGCAAAGCTAAGCAGGGCATGTGGCATTTTACGAGAAGAGGATTTATATAAATATCTGCATGGAAACAATAATAGATTAGCAGTAGCTGCCTCTTTCCAAAATATCTGATTTGAAAATGCTTTCATAGATCTGTAGGCAGGTGCACAGATATTGTTTCCGTGACTTCTTCCCACAGAGATCATATTCTTCTACTTTGATTTAAACTGGATTTGAATATGGGTAAAGTACATTTTTAAAATTCGCCAACAAGCCATACAGCAAATAGCCAAATAATGCTGTCCCTTGATTTTTCTGGATTTTGGCCTGGCATGGTTATCTTCCAAGAGATCTAAATCCAAGACCTTCCATCTTATTGACCTTTGTTGAATATATTGCATGGGACTCAGTGACTGGACTCCCTTTGACCACTGGCCATTTGTCAGCAAGGCCACTGCTTTCATTTGGGCTGAACCCAACCCAGTTCAGATCAAAGGCAGAACTGTTAGTGATGTCAGCAGAGCCAGGATTTCACCCTGGACCTCTTACAATGATCAGCATTATTGTGATGGAGGTTTATAAGCGGGGCTTATCAGCATGAGGGGCTTCAGCAAGAGAGAGAGCTCACAATGAAACTGACACAGTTTAGTTCAAGTAGTTTTTTAATATTTTAATGTTTCCCTTCTATTCATGTTCAGTCTACACTTGGCTTAACAATCTGGGTGGTTTTTCACTACTTTTAGTCCACCAAATAAGGAGTTTTCCCTCTTGTTTCTCCTTTACTCTTTGCTGCAAGCCCTCTATTTTTAGTTTTGCCCCAATAACATCCCAGGTACTGCTGAAGACCTGATGCTTTGGCTATCAGTCACCACATTTTAGTGAAAAATAAGTTATTTCCACAAAGACAGATGAGAAATTTCTTTCAAATGCTCCATCTTGTGAAAATATATTTTACTTTTCCCTTTTCTCTTTTAATTTTGTGCTGTTAAATAAAAATTTTGAAATATGTTTGTATATTATTTTTTATCATAAATGGAATGTCCAATATAGAATTGGGGGGCTTTTTTGACAGTTTTGAAGAAAAAAATGTCTTTCTTCTTTTAGAACAGATTTGTTCAATAATTTGGAAAAATATACAGAAAATACAAAGGGCAAATATTTTTTTTCTGGTCCTTTTCAAAATAAAAATGTCTGATTTCAGGAAATCTCTCTTTCTTTGGTTATGAATACTTTAGAACTTCCTCTCAAAACCAAGTATCTGTCATTAAAAATTTTACCTAAACCTGTAAGAAGACAAGACTCATGAGAAATTTTAAGTGATATAAATAGGGAAAAATTATATTTGAATGTTAAATTCAAAGACAATGCAGAATACTTTTCTTTTTTTAGTATTTATTTTGCAATGGAATTAAAAAATTGATCACTGAGCTATTCTTTTTTTCTGTGTATTTCATATATAGGAAACCAGAAAGCTGATGTAGTGGCATTATCAAACAACTCCCCTCACCACACATTAAACTCCTCTGTTACCTGTAATTCTAATACACACTCAAAATTTAAGTCAGGAATTGCTCTACAGTGTCTTCAGTATAAACACCCAGTAAGACTGAAAATAAACTTCCTTCTGAAAGGGGAGAAACAAAAACAGACAAAATAAAGTGGAGCTTTGGACCCCTAATAATTTTTAGGGATTAACTGCTGGGTCTGTGTTTAGTGACATAACAGCGCCAAATTCAAAAGGTGCCAATTACATTGGCCCCTTAACCTCTGCTAAAGCCTGGTGACAGGCACCTCTCAGGTCATGGTTCTTTTGGTATTTTAAGGTGAAAAATTAAGTTTTATTCAGTCCCCCACATCATTGACTCACCTGCTGTGTGTTTGAGATCAAATTTTCAAAGTCAGGCATGTGAATTTGTGCATGTACATATTCAGGCATCAACAATTGAAAACCAAGCCCATGGTTAAAATTAAAAACACCCACCCAGAATCCTGTTCCAATGTGAAGTCTACAAAGGCCCCTTGAGAAAGTTGAATCCTTTATTGAAATGTTTGACAAAGAAACCACATACTTTTCTGTTTTGATGCATTAGATAAGGATCTTTTTTTAAAGAAAAAAGCCTTTGCTCTAAATCAGCAGCATGAAGAATTAAAACATGAAAACAAAAGCATATTATTTAAAGAACAGCCTGTTCCCTAAACTGTTACTGTACTGGGTGCCAAACCACATTTTGTGATATATCATGTACAACCTCCTCTTGCATGTTTTACTGTTATGCTTTACATGACTTGGAGTGAGAAAACCCTGATAGTTCTGCCTTGGACTTACCACAAAGACTGGTCCACTCACAGAGCTGAATCACAACATGACAATTTCCTCCTGGGATGATGACTCTGAAAGAGGTGGAAAAGTGTTTGTTTACTTGGTGCTATGTATGAAAATCTGAGTTAAATAGAAATGTGAATTCATAGTGGATCTGTTGCCCTTCACTAAACACTTGGTGGTTGCAGAATGACAGCGACCTTGCTGCAAAGTGCAACTCACACGATGTAGGGCCACTTCATTCTCACACAGGTCTAGAAATAAATGACAGTGACCTAACTTGAATGTGAATTTGCAGTATATAAACCATAATTATTGCCAGTATGCAAGCAAGCCTTGCAAGTAGAGGTAAATGGGAAACAGTTTATTTTACAGAGGGCTATGTTATATTTAATTTACAGTGGAGTAACAACAAGCACATATGCAGTTACTTCAGAGCAGCTCATGCCCACCAACTTCATCCTCAAATCTATGCTGGAATATTTTGGTTAAATGCCTCTACCCTCCATCACTCCATTTATTCCATTTAATCCATTATCAAAATTCATCCTGATTAATTTTCAAGAACACATCTGAGAGGACAAGCCTAACTTTGTGTATTGTGGTAGAGAGAAGGGTTCAGCAGCCTTTCATAGGTCTTTTTTGTAGCCTTTCCCTGAACAAATCCTGTCCCAGAGACACTTACAGATTATAAGAAAGACAGGTCTGACAAATTAGCAAGGCAAAAAAGGACTGGAGCTGGCTATGGAAAGGGTGTAAGTGGAGGTAAGTGGGACGTGGAGAAAACTGCAACTGGAAGTCAATAAGGACAGCATGAGTAGAAGCTGCTCTTAACTGCTCTCTTAGCTCAGGTAGAGAGGTCCAACTTTGCTACAAAAGGTCCCAGACTCAGGACTGACCCTCAGGGATATCATTGTGATGGAAGATCTATTTTCCATTTTATTTATGATCCTTTTAGAAAGATGACAGGCAGGGACTATACTGAAATTATACGTCTTTTAATGCCAAGGACTTATGGGAAAAGAGATTACAGAATCGATGTCATTCCTTCAGTTGAAATTGAATTCTCTCTGTTCCTATGCATTATATTTTTAATAATATAATCGTGTGCTATTTTTTCTACAAGTCTCTTGCCTTATTCCTTGCACAGTTCTGACCTATGCTGGGATGAACCAGAGTTAAATAGAGAAGTAGACTGATCTGGATCTCCACATATTGAGAAACTAGAGCTAATAAATGAGGTAGAGATTCTTGGGAGTTATAGTAAAGTTAAATCCACTTACAGCTGAGGTCTGGACTCTCTAAGTGCCATTACTAAAGTCATCACATAGTCAGTGATGTATGTCACTTATATGTGTCTCATTTTCAGAGGGCCCAAACTGATACTCCAGGGTTAGAAACACTGAAGTGCTGAACCAGTTGAAGGTGAGGACATAAAGGGCCATGCCAGGAACATATAAAGTTTAACTTGGTATTCCTGTAAACATTGATGGTAACTCAACATATACTAAACATTTATAGTAAAGTCAAGTATTAGTAAAAAAGAAGCATGAGTATATGGAAAAGATGGAATATTTTTAGATACAGTGAAAATAGAAAGTAGCCTGAATTGAAAATTCTCTTTTATACATAGTATTACTGTGAATTCAGTGGATTCCAAGGAAAAAAAAATTGAATTTAGCGACTCTACTAATGTCACTCAGGTGATCCAACTGCTGCAGATTTTTACTTGCTGCATTTAAAAAAAATAATAGTCATAAGAACATATTTTCTGTAGTTAACCCTGAATTAGTGCATTAATGTGAGGAACTAGTGATAAGTATTCTAAAATAATTTTAAAAATAAGGCTTTTTTTTTCTGCTTTCTGTACATCATTTCCCTTCACCTTCTGGTGGTATAACAAAAACAAATTAAATCTTGTTGGTAACATACATAAATGTGACTGTAAAAAGCTGAAGAGGAAATTAATAACTCAGGGCAGTAAACAAGGCCTGGGACCACACATTGAACTGTGAGGAAAAACAGAAGTTTTTCTGTCCCATCTATCTTATATGTGAATAAAAACGCACACAGTCGAGTAAACGTAGCATAATGCATACACAGAACTTGTGCAGTCTTAATTTCAGCTTTCTAATGTTTCAATCTTTGAAGTCCCCAGTCCTTTTAACATTCCTTAAATGTTATTTCACTGTAATTACTGTGTTTGTAATGAGAGATTTGTTTTCCCAAATGGAGTTATTCTCTACCAGCCCAGTGAGGTTCTGGGAAAGGAGAAAGGGTTGTGGTTTACCTGCTCAAATCCCTTGCACACATGGTCAGATAATTCTGACCAAACTGAAGATTTTTCCTCAAAATCTTTCATTCCAGAAGAAAGAAATCTTCCCCTATAGGAAAATGCAGAAAAGAGCCACGCTGACAGTTTATTCCTGAGTTTATTTTGAGATGTGCTGCCCAATCCCTTACCTTGGACAGGGCTGTGGTGGAGCACATCCCAGCCCATGAGGGAGGCAAGTGTGCATTGCACAAATGTGGATGAGCAAAATCTTATGGTTTCTGAGGCAGCTTTGGTGAACTGTGTTTATATTATGGTTGGGCGAAGGTGCAAGTTTTGTGCCTTTTTTCTTCCCTAAAAAGGAAAAACCACAGAAAGAAGTGGAGATGAAAAGGAAACAAGTAAACAAATGTGATTTTACGGAAACTGAGGGACAATTTATCCTCAGCACAGCAAGCAAAAACTTGGAAAACATTTGGAAAAGTCAGAAAACAAGTTAAAGTTGGTTGGCAGACTCTGACAGAGCTGACAGCTAAAACTACCCCTGGCATGTTGACAACAGTGTGGCATCAATCTGTGTGTAACAACCTATCCTTGAAAAACTCCATCCTGGATTTAAGCTAGCACTTCCTAACCTTTTCTCTACCCAGCATCCAAGCTGCGGTGTGGAAAAGTTTTCAGATCTGACTTTTAACTCGTTCACGGACAGTGGCCAGCTCCCTCCCTCAGACCGCCATCATGGCGGCTGCCTTAGCCGCGCTCCCTCACAGACTCTCGGCCCTCCCTCCCACCTCAGCGGTCAGCACAAACACCCCTCCCCAACTCCCTGCTCACCCCTCGCCTGGGGTCTCCCACCTACTGCACATTCCCACTTACTTTCTCCTGAACATGCCTCTGTTTCCTGAAGCAAGGCTGTGTGGGAAGATGCAGAACATTTTGGCGGAAAAATGAGGAACCCTGTGGCAACACGGCTGCCCTCAATGTCGCCCACCTGGCTGTAGCTGTGAGCTGCATGAGGGGGCTCTGAGCACGCTACTAACCACAAGGTTGTTATTTCCTGCAAGACAAAATGGCTTCAAGTTGTACCAGGTAAGGTTTAGATTAGATTTTAGGGAAAATTTTTTCATGGGAAGTGTCCGGCCATGTCACAGACTGCCCAGAAGAGCAGTGGAGTCGCCATTCCTGGGTGGATTTAAAAGAGATATGGATGAGGTACTGGGGGACATGGCTTTGTGGTGGCCTCAGTGTTGCTGAGGGAACATTTGGATGTGATGGTCTGAGAGCTTTTTCTGTCTCAATGACTCCATGATTTTATGTTTCTGAGGTAGGAAGTAGAGAGATCTCACAGTAAAGCTGAGGCCCAGCAGCAGCTGGGTTACACAGGAGTTTGGGACATAGACCTCCACACCAACTTACATGGCTGTCTGTTGTTGCATAAAGGCAAATAAATTGATGCCATGGCACTGCTTCCTGGGAAATCTGCAGCTGCATCCACTATTTGCTGGTAATGGCCCAGGAATCTACATTTATACAGCTAAAATGATGTGCTCAGCCTCTTAAGCTATTGACTACTAGATCTCACCTGAGGCGTGGCAGTAACAATAGGCACAACCAGCCTGAACTACCTGCAGCTTCTGTCTCAACAAAAGTGGGTTTAAAATGTTTTCACACAACAATCTCACATACTGCCGTATAGAATGCCATGGAAGTTCTTACCTTAAAAATAGCCTTCTGTTTCAAGATCCTTTGGTGTTCTCAGATCATCTGTATTTATATAGTTCTTGTGGTCCTATGATCCCTATGTGTTTAGCTGGATGATACACAGATAGTCTGAGTTGTCAGTCACTCTCTCCATCTCTCCTATTCATCCCTCGAGAGCCTCACCTCACTCCTATAGACATCTTTATATAATATTCCTGAGGGATTCAGCTCAAACACCTCAAATACACTAAAGACATCTGGATGTAAGGTGCCTACTTCTATGAGGATGCAGGCAAAGGTTGCCCTGCACAGCTCATATGCAGGTTATATTGACCATATTATTCTGATCATAAATAAAGCTGTGCCTTCTCACTCATGGTATGCCTAGCTATCATTTGCTGCTGCATGTCACTTTGAGGTTGCTACTTAGCAACTGATGTGGGGAAAAAATGAGTTGCTAACATCTGTTTTTTTCATTTTTTGATGAATGAAAAACCAAACAGACATCTTAGTTGTGCACAGATCATTCAAAACAATGATATTTATATAGATTCAATGTCATCATGTGTTGCACTAGTAACAAAAACCAAATTATTTAAGTGATAGTGCTAAAAGGAAAAAAAGCTCATAGTTACTGTCCCATAGACAACCTCTCATCAGCCCAGTGTGTTTCAGCCTTTGGACACTTGGCTGTTGTGTCACTGGTCACTGAATTACACTTATTGAGGTATCTATCAGAAAAAAACTAAGATTACTTTTCTTTCATATTTCTCATGTGCTACAGCCATGTGAATAGTGGGTCTGTTTGGTTCCTAACTGCAAAAACAAATAAAAATTCCATCTTTAACACTTAAGAAACTGTCTATTTTTAGTTTGGTTTCCTATGGAAACAAGGCATCTGTGATCAGGCTGTCTCTATGCATGTATCTGTCCTTGTGTACCCCCTAATAATTTTTGAATCTAGCGGCCTTTTCCAAACAACTGTGATGAAATGACAGAATTTTTGAAGTATCTGGGTTCTAACAAATTTCCTAAAAATATGGGGCCAGATAGATGAACAAAAGATGTTGGTGCTGCCCAGCTGAGGGAAAGCTGCAGCATGAACTTACATCTTATGAGGCTCCAGAGAATTCAAGGAGGTGAGAGCTGCAGTAAATAACACAGCTACATAGAAAAGCTCCAGTCCAAGGTCGTGCTTTTATGCACCTCAAATTCATAAAGAAACAGACTTAATTCATTCCACTCCTCACACAATTACTTGTTTAACATTTGCAGAGGTCTCCCTTCACTTCTCAGTCAAAATATTAGAATTCTCCCCTTTCCCTGCAACCAGCAAAGAATTTAGACCCAGATGTTTTTAGATTTGACCTGTCCTATGGGTCAGAGGATCAGGATCATGTGATAGTAGGCTATGTAATTAAAACTCCCCAAATGGTGTAGACTTGTGTATCAGGAAGCTTCAGGGAATGCCTGGAAGCAAGATGTCTTTGGGAATTAACCTGCAAGAAGAAGAAGAAGAAGATAATGTAGGACTCAGCTCTCCTTTTTAAGGTACTTAAAATATATGAACAAATTAGGAAATAAGAGTTAAAGAGGTGTTGTTTTGGGGAGAATGGGGAGAAGAAATGGGAGCTGTAGCACAGCATGATGCTGAAGAGCCCTTGGTATGGAAGAGTCTCTAGCTTAAAATTATCTTGTTCTTTTTTAGATTAATTCATCTCTTGCCCTGTCTTCAGTCTTCTCAATATTGCCCAGAGGTGGAAAACAAACTGATGAAAGAAGTGTCTTTTGGGGTAAGGAAACTGGAACAGATGCTGAGTAGTTACTGTACATGTGTAAAACTGACTTAGATTGCAGGAAAAAAATGTCACAGCTGACTCTGGAACTGGAGTCACTGACGCAAGAAGGGAAAGACCCTCCTCCCTCTCCATGAGCTGGATCTCCACAAGATCCATGAGCTGGATCTGAACCTCTACAGCCACACTTCTGCAGTTTTGCATCCAAATTAATAAGCTCTGTCTCCAAGGCAGAGCTGCTTGTGGATTTGTGCTGTGTAAATTAGTTGGTTTGGTTGTGTAGAGACTTTCTGGCCCAAAATGGTCACTGCTTGGGGCTCTCTGCACTGTTCTCTGTTGTACAATGAAGCCCATATGAGATGTGTGATGAGCTTTGGGTGTGGATAGTGAGTTATTGAGGCTGGAAAACTGGAGAGAGCTGCAACTCCTACTTTCCCTGGAGAACAAATGTTTTTCAAAGCCTGCTAAAGTCTGCTAAGAAATTTCAGCTGATTTGTAGCTCTTTTCTACTTTCTAGGCTCATAGGAATTCCACATCCTGGGAGACAAATAAGAACTCAGCACCTTGGGAGACAAATAAGTTTCCAGTATGGAAACAGACTTTCTAAAAAAAAAAAAAATCCTGGCTGTAGAGATGCTTTCCTATAGCTCTGACCTCTCATGTTGTTTTGGTCACAGAACCTCAGGTGGATGGAGTGATGAGGATATTTATGCTCACTGTAGTGGTCTGAGGGGGAGGTTCCACAAATAAACATTTTGGCTTTTCCCCAGAGTAATATTGCATTTGCCATTTCTACCATTTGCAGTCTGCTGTGACTTCACCCTGCTCTGTGTAATGTGCCACCAAAATCAGTTCTGCTGCTTGTTTGCCATTGGATGGACATTACAATTAAAGGCTTGCTAATTTCTGGTCTTTTATATGCAACAATAATGAAACTATTTGAAAAATAAAAATAAGCAGACATATTTTCAAGACTATTTGCCTGACACTGAAAGTGAATGTCTTCTGGTTGTATAGGTTTTTTCTTTCCTATTTCTACAACACTTACCATTATTCATTTAAAAATAGAGTTTAGAAAGCAGTAGGTATAATTAATGCATTGATCTAGTTTTCCATTATGTTGTTATACAGGTGAAAAATGTGCTTTTGATGAAATTGTTGATTAAAACTACCAAAAATCCATTATATCTAGCTTACTTTTCCTTACTTAATGAAGCAGATGGATATAAAATAAGGGAAGGCCATATTGACCTTTAGTAGGAATATATATGGCATACAACTTGATACCTATAAGACAATTAATATTAATCTGACCTTTTTAGTTTCTGGGCTACAGTGCTGTTACTAATAGCAGCTACATAATGTGTTGTATGTTTTCACTGAAGAGGTCACGCACTGGCTAAGAGCAGGAAAATGTGGATTTGCTGGGGCTGTTCTCAGCATCTCCTTGATTCAGGGCGGGAGGAGGAACAACTCCATCTTCCTTCCCAACCTCTCATACACCTTGGTAGGTCAGGAAAGTGCAGAGGGCTCGTTCTGTGGGCATTATGCTTTAAAGATTAATTGTTTCAGTCACCAGACTGCTGATCAGCATGAGAAAGTGCAGAAACAGTTACAGCAGGATATTGGAGGGTTTCAGCAAGGCAGTCCCAGTCCTGTGCTGGTTTCTGCCCCTGAGCAGGGACCATCAGCATTTTGGGTTTGCCCAGCACCTAATATGATCACACTGCAATGCTATTTGATGAGATAAGATAGCTATGTGAGTATGTGACTGTGGCTTGCCTAGCATGGCATTGCTCAAAAATGGCTTTTGCTTTCAAAATTTCAACCCTAGGCCAAAATAACTTAGGTACAGACAGTCCTAAAACAAGTGCAGGGTGCTTTGTAATAGGCTTTCAAGGAATGTTTATTCACAAATATTTTTTACAACTATTGAGTCAGTGATTGGACTTTTTTTAGATTAAAATATCCTGAATATTTGCTGCATTATTTAACAGCAGCTGCCCTTCATATTTGCCTAGCAATAAAACCTTTGCCTCAGTTTCTCCATGATAATTTGTTTAATATTAACATTTTGATCCCCAGCAGAACTACATGATCTTTAAGGTCCCTTCCAACCCAAATGATTCTATGATTCTATGGTTCTATTAAATGAGATTTTTTTTTTCCAGAAAAACTAAAGATCTCAAAGCAAAATCCCATTCTCTATGGTTTGGGTCAAGTGCAGACTTTTACAGCCAAGCCAGTACAGTCAGTGCTGCTTCTATTCACACTTCTCAAAGATCATGATCTCTTGGAAGGTATTTATTGGTCACTTGCAGTCCAAGGTACCCTCTGAGAGAAAAATCTCAGCAATATATGGAAAAATATTTCATCCACATTGGATATTCCTAGCTGTTAGCTGAAGTAATCCTGCTACTCCATATTTCTGCATCAAAATACTCTCTAAAAGTGAAAATAAATGGGTAGGGGTGCAGATAAATCCTTTTCCTCCCCTTGTTCAAGGCCTGTCCAGCTTTCCCAGCCATCCATGCGCTGCCCTGTTTGCTCTGTTTCCACCAGGCTGCTTCATCTCCCTGTGACATCCCTCTGCTCCGTGCTGTGAGTGCCACACAGCTGACCCCAGACACTTCTGCACAGGCAGAGTGCTGCATAATAACACGAGAAGGCTCCACATGTCTGAAAGGAGGTGGATTTTTTAGTAGGATCACTGGTTAGCACTGAGCTGGGACTGCAGCCGGCGCTCCAGCCATTCTCATTCAGGCTGAATCCTTGGGTGTCTTCACTCCCACAACCCCTGCTCCTCCCTTCAAATTGTAGACAGGCTGTTAGCAGCAGTTGTCTGCCTGCTACAGAGACCAAATGGAAAGGCTCCCCTTTCTCAGGATCACCACCTATAACAAGTTTCTCAGCTTCGAATTTCTTCCCTGTTTTTTATTTGACTGCACTTGAGTGAATTGCTCTTCACTCCTTTCCAGGTTCTGTGACTTCTCCCTAAATGTCCTCCTAAATTCTACCTTTTTTTACCACTCTCTTCCCTTTTCTATGGACACTTACACTGTAGACTTTTTCCCAGTCCCAGTTTCTTGCTTATCATCATCTGCCTGTTTTCTGCTTTGCCAGGCTTTCATCCTACAAGATTCTGATCCCCTAGGGATCAAGAACATTGCCTTTCTCTCAGTTCCTGCCCTATTCAGATATACCTATGTATATATACATACATAGCTATATATATATTATTATATATATTCCCAAGACTAGATTATATGCAAACTGTGTATGCTCAATCAATAAATAAAATATTTTAAGTATATATTTATAGTTCTGACTCTTCACAGTCAGCAGCATAACCATCTCTTGTTTTAAAGATGCTTGCAACTTTTTCCTGGCTAATATAAATAATGTAAATAATTCATGTATTTAGTAACAATAAATATTCATATTTCATTTGAACCAGACAGTGATCATCTCGATTAAATTGAACTGCTTTGGATTCAACAGCTGGCAATCTCCCATGCCAAATAAGGGATTTTAGTCATTCTTTATTTAGAGTACAGAACTACCAGAAATGGGAGGTGACGTGGAGAGCAAATGGACTCTCTTACCAAAACATACAACACATCTGTCTATTGACTGTACTTTCTTCAGACTTGGCTACAAGCAAATATATTTATTCTGGAACAGACTAAATGGGTGCTGGAAGGAAGAATACAGTTTGCATACTTTATGAGCATAGATAGTTGTGTCAGGGTCTCTTTCTCCCTTTGGAGGTCAATTCTTAGTGAGTTGTATTCCTTTTGCCAGAGGAAGCTTAGTGATTTGGGGAAGCTTTTGAAAAAAGTCAAACAAAACAGTAAAAAAATATGAATTAAATAGAAACCTACTCCCCAAAGTAGCAAAGACCTTTTCCTTATATTATTGAACTGGTAAGCTGCATTTTCATTTGTCCAAAATTTTCATCATTATACATAAACAGGAGTTTCATATGCATGGAGGAGGGGTGAATTTTAGCTATGGGAGAGACTTAGAGATTCTGCTTTGAAATTCTGGAAAATTATGTTTTCCTTCCTTTCTGTTCCAATTAATTGTACAAATACAGAGCCATTGTAGGGGGAAATGTGGGCCATTGTGGGGGAAAGGTGTTCATGTTTTCTTTTTGTGCTTTCTTGGTGTTAGTCCACTTTCTGAAATCTGTAAAAAGGGCTTCTCAGCAGAAGGGCTGGGAGCTGATGTACATTTTCTTGCTCAGGAAGTTGGAGTACACATGGCAGGAACTGTTCTGAGCATTCTATGTAAACCATAAAAATTCAAGAGTCAGAAGCAAACTATGCTTCCTGACCAGATGAGGTAGGATTACCAATCTCTAAAAAATCTCAGGTAAGGATCTCTGCAGAACAGAGTAGAGAGATTTCTCCAAACAATTGCTTAAATGCTGTATATATCTTCATGAGTAAAAAAATATATTTTTAAGCTAGTCTGAGCTAAACCATGTTAAATTCGTGCTGAAGACAAAGCAGTTGTATTTCACATGCCTTATTAATAATGGGCTTATACCTGACAGTTAGCTAGGTAACATGTATGGAATCTATATGTACTCCATTATTGTTCTGATTCATGGGTTAAATATACAGTGTGTGTCTTTATGTTCACAGTAGGCTGCTCTGGACTGGGCCTTTAAAGTATGAATGTAATTTCAAAGGTCAGTGGTTTAGGGAGTCAAATTATTTTGTGAGTTTTTTCTGAGATGAGGTTAATGGGAAGCTTGGGCTCAGAATTCAGGGGGAATGAAGTGGGAAGAGCTCTGGGTCAGTGGGTTCCCTGCGAGGATTCCCCAGTTTGCTGCCAGCAGACTCATAAGTCCCAGAGACATTAATAAACCCTTTGTGTTGTTATTTTTGCTTGTTTCTGTATTCTTTCCAGCATTCAGCAGGATTTAGGGCAAATAGGATGTGCCAGTAATGGGAAGCAAACACTGAGATGGCCAATGGAAATATTCTTCTTATGCATGCTCTCCATAAAACATGTGCAGGTGGGCCGTCTGGAATCACAACCATGACTCTGCCTGGTGTTATTTCCTCATTTGTTGTTTTCTCCATCTGCTCATTTATTTTCCTGGTTATGGTCTTCTTCTCTGTTTCCATTTCCCCCTGCTCATTTGTATAAGTAGGAATATCCTTCCCTCCAGCAACTGTGTAACGTGCTTTCCCTTTTATGTATATATTTGGCTTGCAAATAGGTAGCTTAAAAAACTGAGACAAGACAGAGAAGCCATGATCAAATTCCAGCAGAATCCTCATGTGTTCAGAATATATTCCTGCAGGGATTTTCCAAATAAATATTTTTGGCCATGGCACATCACAATCTAAACACAGAGTGATGAAGTTTTACTCAGCACAGGTTATGTGGGGGATGAGACTGAAGCAAAGAACACAATGCACAGTAAATGCAGGCTCTGTCACTACCTCACTTGGGCACAGCAAGGATGGGAATCACTGGGTTTGCTGAGCAAACAAAGGTGCTTTGCAAAATGTCTGTATTCTCTCTGGCTGCCCAAAAGGAGGGGTGGCTTTTGTTTGTGATGGCTGCCAGTTGTGTCATGCTTTGCCGAGGAGAACTGCAAAGAAATGGAAATCTAACCTATCATTCTTTCCTGGGTTGTGAAGATATTGGTTCTGACCTCTTGGATGGCATAAATCATGAGCAAATTAATGGATTAATTAAAGGAGCACATGGAGGGGGGGCAGCCTTTTTTCTGTCAGATGGTGGTGAGGGCTACTGTACTCTCAGCTCCCTGCTAAATCTGCCCTTTCACAAAAGCCTGTGAGTGTGATATTATAATGTGTTATTGTGATTTTCAGCTACCCTTTCTGCCTTGAAGTGAATTTTGAGCTGCAGCACTGGGTAGCTGCTGGAGCCTGGTGGGTAATGGTTACTGGTGGTGTGGGATGAACTGTTTTCTCTGCTAAAACTTACAGGTTTTGACAATTATTTCAGGATTTCCCCCTAGAATGGGATTCTGAGCTTTTGCACAGACTCACTGTCTGACCTCTGGCCACCTCAGTCACCTTTCTACACCTCTCTCTCATCTGTCCCATCTGTTTGGACTTTAAGCTCTTGAGAGTAGCCATTGTCTCTTCAAGTGTATTTATTTTGTACAGTACCTAGTGCTGCAGGGCTCCTGCTCGGTTGGAACCACTGGGTGTGACTGCAATGTAAATACTGAGTAATAATAATAGCATATGTGGGGGTGTAGAAACAGGGAGAGAGAGAAAAATATTTTCCCCATTCTTGTCTGCTTTTTGTTGTTGTTCTATTTCCTATTCACAGAAAGCATACAATACTGATTAATGAAAAATTTCTGGCTCCAGTTCAGTATCTGGCTTCAGTACATTTGCTATTTGATATCTGAGATATGTACAACATGTTCACAGTGAATTCTCCAACTGAAAACAGTAGAGTTCAAACCAAGTCAATTAATTCACAGAGTGAATGGATTCAAGCCCAGATTCTCGTGCCTTGTGGAGGCCTCTTTGAGTCTCCTGCCAAAAGATATCTGTTTATAAAT
Source organism: Ammospiza caudacuta (assembly GCF_027887145.1). Taxonomy (NCBI): domain Eukaryota; kingdom Metazoa; phylum Chordata; class Aves; order Passeriformes; family Passerellidae; genus Ammospiza; species Ammospiza caudacuta. The sequence continues at coordinate 45,604,009 of NC_080599.1, read as the reverse complement.
GCAGTAAACGTAACTATTTGATACTTATAGCTCTTACAGCCTTATGTGATTTTTTTTTTCCTTGTTATGGCTGATCTCTGATAATTGAGTTACATTTTGCAGACATTTCAAGCATTCTCTGTCTCTCTGTGCTTTCTTCCCCCCCTGGCGCTACGGCTCAGCCAGTGCTTTGGATGGTTTCACATTTCCTTTCTCTTTGTTGCCTTGGTTATTCTGCTGAAGTAAGGCATAACAAAACTGTATCCAAAATCCATACATACTTGTAGCCAGGCTCCCTCCTGAACCTGCTTTGTGGCTCTTGCATGAGAAACTTTACCATTTATGCAGAAGGAGAGGAGAGATAAAAACTTACAACAAAAATGATTGTTGTGTTCTGCACTGATGGTCCAAGAACATTAATAACAGATCTTCGTTGAGCAGTATCTCTCATCCCTAACACTCATGCATTTAATCAAGTGATGCATACAGTACAGTAGGCATTTTGAAAAACATTCATCACTTTTGTGGAATATATCAGGTAACATTATAAAACTAAATAGAACAAAAAAAATATGGAAAAAAAATGGGGAACATCTTTATCTATGTGAAAAATTGAAATAAAGCAATGGAGAGTGGAAATTTGGGCAGGATGTATAGGCTAACATTTCTTTTCTAAGAGGAAACATTCAGGATTTTTTTCTTTTATTCCTTAAATATTGTTTTTGTCCTTTTTTTCTGCCTCCAAGTAAGAGTGCTCCAAAGCTCCCTTTCCTTGTGCTTTCCTCTCTTTTCTTCACACCTCTTGCCCATTTTTTAACCTGGTCATTCAGCACATTCACCTCTTGTCTTTACACCCACTGTTTTCTGAAATTCTGCTTCTGAACTCTTTCTGAACATACATCTCAGAATATGGATGTGTTTTCCTGGATATTTTGCTATAAGTGAAATTCTTTACAGACAGAAGTTAACTCCTAACATATCCTTAATATTTCCCTATTTGTTGTTTATGATCCTTGGCTGCACCACACTTCCCTTGCAGCTCAGGTCTGCAACCTACAATGGTCAGGTTTGATCCATTTCAGTCTCTGACCCAGAAAACAAGGAAATAATTCCATTCTCTCATCTCTCTTATAATCAATTTGGCCATAGAACCATAGAGTCATTGAGGCTGGAAAAGCCCTTGAAGTTCATTGAGTCCAACCACTAACCCAGCGCTGCCCAGGCCACCACTAATCCATGTCCCCCAAGCATGACATCTATATGACTTTTAAATCCCTTCAGGGGTGAGGACTCCACCACTGCTCTGTGCAGTCAGTGAGAGGGCTGGACAACCCTTTTGGTGAAGAAATTTTCCCTAATACTCAACACAAACCTCCCCTGGTGAGACTTGAGGCTGCTTCCTCTTACCCTGTCAGTTGTTCCCTGGGAGCAGAGTCCAATCTGACTGCACTCTCCTGTCAAGGAGTTTTGGAGAGTGAGGAGGTTCCCCCTGATCCTCCTTTTTTCCAGCCTAAAGAACTCTAGCTCTCTCAGCTGGTCCAAACAAATGACACCAGTGAAGATTATTTTTCTTTTGGTTCTCAAGTCACACCTCCGTGATGAAAACAAAATAAAATCAATCAGTGAAAGAGACCTGGGGAGGGAGGAGGGATTTATAATATCCATATTTTTAAAGCACATTAAAAATGTATACACCATTATACTACTCCCCTATCTCCCCAAGATCTATGTGCCATTTCTATTCTGAATAGCAGGAGCTGTTCCTTTCCATGTATTTCTGCCACATCCAGCACAATCAAGTCCCATTCTCCTACATTGCCACAAATGTTGCTGAGAAGCAGCTGTAACACATGTGAACTTCCTAACACTGTGTTGGAATATCAGAATGTTTAATTTAGCTGCCTAACAAGAGGTAACGTGAAGCTGGTACAATATCAAATGAATATATATTGTTCTCAATATTTTTAGGAATTAGAAGACAGTTTGTAGCTGCCAGAAGTTTTGGAATGGCCTCACCAAAAGGATATAGTTTCAAGAGCAACTTTAATGAATTAATGAATCAGACTGTAAAACAGAATAATGGCAATCTTGAAACGACTGTTTCTGATCATGTTATCTGGGCTGTTTTGGTTTGTTGATTCTTTAATCACAAAAGAGTGGTGAAAAGAGATTTGAATGCGTTCTGTTGTGTTTGTGTTAGTGTTTAACAAATTCCATGTTTTAGGGCTTCTATATTCCTCTGAAGTGATAGGAGCTGGCTAGGTACAACTACATAGTAGGCAGTATGCAGTAGTATGGCTGCAGGCAGGTAGAAGTGCATTATCTAAAGATGTTTTCTTGTTTCCCATGGTGCATCTTGGGCTGGAGCAGTCAAGAGAAGGGCAACAAAGCTGGTGAAGGATTTGGAATCTAAGTCCTATGAGGAGTGGCTGAGGGAGCTGGGGAGGCTCAGCCTGGAAAAAAGGAGGCTCAGGAAGGACCTTCTTTGCTCTCTACAGCTCCCTGGCAGGAGAGGGCATTGGGGGGGATCAGGCTCTACTCCCAGGGAACAAGGGGCAGGATAAGGGGAAATAGGCCCAAGTTGTGTCAGGAGAGGTTTGGGTTGGATATTAGGAAAAATATCTTCTCTGAAAGAGTGGTTAAGCACTAGAACAGACTCCTCATTGGAACCAGAGGAGTCACTATTCCTGGAAGTGTTCAAAAAATGTGTGAATGTGGCCCACATGGTTTAGTGGGCATGGTGGCACTTGGTCAAAGTTGGACTTGATGACCTTGGAGGTGTTTTCTAATCTTAATGATCCCATGATCATTAAGATTAGATTTTAATTTCCTGCATTGACTGGTGGGTTTAGCTGTATGTGCTCAGCTCCTGGAATCTGGAGAGACTCCTGTTCCCAGTTATGGCTGATAGGCCTTCCATTCATCTACAGCAAAGAACCTGAACTTGCTTTTGGTTGGGATGCATTTTGTTCCACGTAAAATGGCTGACCTGCTGTCTGTTCTGGCTCCAGTGCCTGTACTGGGGTTATCCACTGCTCCAAAGGCTTGGAAGCATTGAAGGATGAAACCTTTCCTAGCAGGTCTCGTTGCCATCTCCTGCTCTTGGCAGATGCTGCTCAGTCATTGGGATCCCTGCACTGGCTGCTTGAACCTTCAGCAGGCAGTGACTTCTGTCAGCACTACCATGCTGAGCTGTTATTTGTGGTATATTTCGATAAGGAAAGATAGGAAATGTGTCAAACTTAAGTCATTTCACATTGTAAACTGTTGAACTACTTTAATCCTACAATGGTTCTGCTTCTTTCAGTTTATTTAAGTTCAGTCACAGCTAGAAAATCAGTCCGTCAGTATTTTTGCAACTGCAAGTAAATCTTGCCAGCAGTAAAAAGAGGGGAAAAGGTGAAGGGTTCAAACAGTAAAGCCTAGAAAATAATGAAACGTCAGCATTACTGTGCTGGTAGATCCCTAGAAAACCAGCAAAAAGTAAAACCAATAATGTTAAACAGCCAGGAACAGCAAATCTAAGAAGGCTTTTGGACTGTGGGGCAGTTCTCTGTCACGAACAAATCCCAGGAGAGTGAAGGAAGACTTTTGTTAGAAAGTAAGAGAAGTCAAGAGCATTTATTTCTTCTACTTCTCTCCTTGGAGCATTTATTCAAGTTATCATTCTATATTTGCTTCACCTGAATTTTATCCTGAGACAAAACCTTATGTGCATCAATTTAAAAAAGGCATCCAACCAATTCTTCACTGTGATTACCCTGCATAATATATACCTATATATAAATAGAATTTCACTTCAGCATAGTTTATGTGTAGTAGAAAGCACTCAGCAAGCTGTGGTTTCCCTCCTCCTGCTTAGGAAAGCATCTGTTTCACATGGTTGGGGCATCCTATCCCATACTGTGGACACTGTCTAACTGAAAACACGTGAAACCAAATATCTCATCATCAACCTCTAAATGAAACAGATTCTCAGAAAACTTTTCAACAATTTCAAATAAACTAAGTGTGTTGACAGGAAAGTTCTGATCAGGAAGGAGAGTCTAAATTAATGCAGTTAAGCTGTGAATTAATCATAGCTTCAGAAATGGCTTCTGTCGTGCTACAGGTTTGATGTCTCCCTCCCTAAATTTTACTCATACCTTCTCTTCCTTTCATCCTGATGATTATAGCTTCCCTTGGGATGTCTGCTCCCAGACATGCATATCCAAACAACCACATTTATTCCAGTTTCTCCCAGAACCTCTCTTCCTTTCAGCCTAGAGTTCCAAAATGCTATTGCTGTAAAGTATTTCCATAAAATGTCTCTGTCCAGCTGTGTCATGGACAGTTCACCCTCTTTTGTTCTCACTCATTTCTTTCCAACCTTTTACTAGATGCTTTTTGTCCATTATTTTATTTAAAATTTCTGTCTCTCCTCATTATGCATTAGTGGCTTTTATTGTGTCTATAGTCAGGTAATTTAAATTTTGTTCTTCTTTTCTCTCCCATGTTTTTAGGTAGGTGATGGTTCAGGATAATATGCAGTGATGTAAAAAAGAAAAAGTGAACTGAAACTATCAAATAAAGCTAAGAGTGAGGCTGAGACCTATTTGCAGATGTTTAATAAAGTCAAAAAGAAGCTGATTTGAGGGGATAAATTATTCATAGCTAATTATTTGCTCTTCTTTAATGCTAAATATCCTACATTTCAGCCTCCTGCAGGCAACTCAAGGAGTGATTCCTGAGTTTTTTAACAGCAACAACCACATAGAGTTTTTGAAGTGCTTTTGGTCCCTCCGGGTTGACAGGTGCTACATGAAAAGCAGACAGGATATTATTATTAAGAGTCTTGAGAGTTTGAAGCATGAAGTCCTGTAGAACAAGCTGAGATTGTATCTTCAAAACACACATCTCACAGCTTCAACACGCTCATAGGCTCTGGGCAGTTCTTACGGCGCAGGCTGGGGCCAAGAGCAGTGAATGTTGCTCTGCTCCAGGCAGTGGGTGACTCCAGGTCAGGGCTGAATTGTGGCTCACCCTCTGCATCCACGGGGAAGTGAGAAGAGAAGAATGGAGCATTTGCCTGCACTGCACCATGAGTTGCTGGTTTCTCTGTGCACGTGCTGACTGTGCTGTTTGCCCAAAGGGCAAATTCTGAGTAGAATCAGATTTCTGGTCTTTCTCTTTGCTTTTCTCCTGCCCTAGAGTAGATAAATTTTGGGCGCAAAGTCCCATTTTCTCATCTGAAATGCAAGATGTAGATTCAAGATTTTTCTCTGAACACACAGTTCAAGTCTCAGGCTGACCACGCATAGTCCTTTGGTCCTTTTGGCCATAGATACTCTGCACTCTGCCCTGATTTATTCCAGGAACATGGAACCTTCTTGTTAGCCTGTAACTGAGATTATTGCAAATCTGAAATATAGTCACTGATCATTGCACAAATCTGTACATATAATGTAATTTCTCAATCCATTATAGGTGTAAATCCAATGTAAATATAACAGCTGAAAAAATCCTGCTTTCCTTTCCTTTTTTTCCTTTTTGAATTTTTCAGTTTTTTTATTTAACAGCTGAAAAAATCCTGCTTTCCTTTCCTTTTTTTCCTTTTTGAATTTTTCAGTTTTTTTATTTTCCCCAAACCGGAGAACTCTGTGTTATTTAAATGAACTCCGACAGCCCAAGCGAGTCCTTTGACAACCCAAGCCCTTCGGTAGTCGGCTGTGACTGGCACACAGCCACTCACTGCTGCACTTGCCCATAATGAAATCCATTCAAACATATCAGCTCCTGGAAAATGATGTGCCTCCATCTAAGATTACCATGAAGGAACCTACAAAACAAGCAGCTACAAAGCAAGGACTATTTATAAGCATCTTTTTATTTGCATTGTAAAAGGCTCTTCCAACACACAAGGAGTTCCAAGTTGTCTGCGATAAGTTTCAGGCTGCTGGAGTGCACTGTACATTTTGTGTATGTATTTATATGTAGATTTATTTATAAGTATTGTTAGAAGGATATTAGCTCAGCAGCTACAGAGTCATATCAGGCTATGAGAGGAAGTCAGTGTGTTTATACAGACACTGAGTAGTATGTTAAGGACTTGTTTTTTGGAAATAAAAGCTTAATTTCATTATCATAATGATGATAACATACAGCTTTGAATGGTATTAGTTCCTGTTTACACTACTCGTGGTGTTGGTCTAAGCTGCATTTGCCATCGAGACATAATTACTATTTTATTATTATTTTTTTCACAGTTAAGTGGAGCATTTTAGCACAGCTGAATTGCTGCGAGCCTTGGTGGAACAAATCTATTAGTGGTATGGCTTGAAACAATACACAAAAGAGCCCTGTGTGTGGTCTGCTCTACATGCTTTTCACTTCCTTATGTTAAACAATAAATCTCTGAGTCAGCTAGAACTCGGAGACTAACATCCAACGAGAGCCGCATTTTATCTTTTATTCATTGGCAGGAACATAGCTGTAGGAGGTATTCAAATCACACTTTTATTTAAACAAACACAGCTGGATCACAGCCTCTTAATATAGCAATTCTCTAATGAAAAATAACAACATAGTATTTATCTCTTTTCTTTTGTGCAGCTCTCAATTTGCTAAAATTAGGCAGACTTCAATCCCATACAAAATTGGCATGTTTTCATGACCAGAGCTCATAGCAACTAACTGCAAAATTATAATGGGAATGTAATTATAGTAGGGCATGTGAAATACACATCCTTTTGCTGCTGTAAGCTATATGGGGTTATACAATTATGCTGCAATAATATAATTTATCTTAAAGAAGTCAGACAGCTGATTTCATTTATTTCACTTGAGTTCTCCAGTTATAAGCTGTGTGAGGTTAACATCAAGGTATTGCACAAAGTAACTTGGTGCAAGAAGTCAGGGCTTCCCCAGGATGAATTTTCCCTGGTTTGCATGATTTTATTTTCTTCTTTATCCCTGTCACTGTTTGGAGACAGAAAACTTGAGTTTCCAGCTCTTCAGGAGCCTTGTAAAATATGATTTCCTACTCTCATGGCTGCAGTGGTTGTTTCTTCCTGTGGTCATGATTTGGGGCCAACAGTTTGTAATTAACTGCAGAAGGATAAAGGTTAATAAAGAAAATACCTGGGTCATCTAGCCACATGCTGAGTGAGAGTTTGGAAATAATCACCTTCCACTTACGTGGTGTAATTATGAATAGTGGCCAAATTCTGCACTCACCCGAAGCAAAACAATCTCCTTGATATCAACAGGATTTCGATAAGTTGGTCCTGAACCCAGGATGAGGTAGTAAGAGATGCAGTATTTTTTGATCATTTTAAAGATCACTAAAGATCATTTTGAAGATTACTACAGACAGCTTTTTTCAGGAATGGGACAGGAATGTGTGACAATGGAAATATAAAAAGAAATTATCAGAGAGACTGCAAGGTGCCCTATTCCCCGTCAGATAGCCTGGGAAATCATGGGATTCAACGCACAGAAAGGATGTCTGGGGCAGGGAGAATGTCATCTAAGAAATTCTCCTCTTTGGGAGACATGCTTTGCATATCAGATATCACTGTTAGATATGTGTGGTTTATTATAATAAATAACAATAGCAATTATTATTGCTATTGAATGGGGCATTGTAGACACAGGCCATAATGAAGTTCATGTATCTGAAATTACCAAACACTCTGATGTGTATTACTTTCAAGTCATGCAGATTGGGATCACACCTTCATCCTAACTCTGTTTCCTATTGCCAATTCAGGCATTTTTAATAGACAGATACTAAATTAAAACTTTTAATTTTGATCCTAACTCTCTGTATTCTCTATATTCTTAATGTTTTAAATGCACCTTATCTATTCTGACAACATTCACTGTTATTGATGAAGGTCGAGATTCCATGAATTCCCTACACGTGTGTAAGTCCTGGTGTAGACAGGGCTGAATAAATGTTCTGTTCATTTCAGAAAGCTGGTGCTTAGCATGCTCCCTATAATGGATTCTGAAAAGAGTTCAACCTGTTTAAAACAACAGCCATATGGTTCTCAATAGTGGAGGACTGGCCAGGATGCAAATGGATGTGACACACATTGAAAATAAGAAGTCATTTTAGCACTAAACATACATGCAGTGTTTTAAGAACAGGTTTGGGTTCAAGTCCACATTTGCTCAAATATATGGGGCAAGCATATCTCATGTGAGGCTGAATTTTGACATTGCTATTTTGGATTACAAGCACCATGTCCCAACAAATATATCAATTTTTTATTAAAAGGCCATAAAATATCTTGGGGTTTTTTTTGAACAAAACCACTTGCATTTGTATCTACTTTTCTGTGTTATCTACTTTTTTTGGGGTGGGGGGTTTCTTCTTCTGGCATTGTAGATGCAATGTCCAAACCAGGCTATCCTCCAGAAGTTACCGAAGTTACTGGTCAATTTTCATTAAACCCTTTAAGTCTGAGTCAGAACTGGAAAAAAATTCCCCCAACCACTGACTGGTCTCCAACTGCCAAACTGTGGCCCCAGAACATTGAATTTTACTAAGAAGGACCTTTGCTTTATACTTTTTACAGTGACATTCACAAGTGTGTTCAAAGTGCAGTCAGTGTTTCTGCAATCCAACTTCCCTTAAGTAAGTGTGGTTTAACAATATGTATTTTTCTTCTCTGGTTTGGAAATAATCTGTAGGAGATGAGTTACTAACCCTGGTGTTTACTGAGAGACAAAAGTGTCTGTGGATGTGGCTCTGTGAGAAAGGCTTGATCACAAAGGTACAGTTGGGACTGTTTATTATATGCCCATAGCCATGTCTCTGAACCTGGGAAGCTGAAGCAAAAATATAGCAAGAGTTGCTTACAGAAATGCAGTGTAGAGTTCTGGAGATCTCAACAGGCTCTAAATTTCAATACGGACCTCTAGATTTTTTCTTGAAAGCTTAGACAGTCCCTAAAATATGAGGAGACCTGAGGAAATTTCTATGCAGACTACGCAGACAGTGAGATACCACCTCACATAACAAAAAAAAAAAAAAAAAACCAAAAAAAACCAAAAAAAAAAAAACCCGCACAAACAAAAAACACCAAACCATGAAGAAATGGTAAATATATTGCCTTCATACATGAGAGAAATTCTTGAAGGGGGAAAGGACTTCCTTCTGCCATCAGTGTGATTCTACATTCTGAACAAAATGGGGCTTTTTTGGTTCTAGTGTTTGATTTCGTTTTTTGTTTCCCAACTTTACAGTTTGCATTTCTCTCTAATAATGTACCTATTATTTCTTAGTGTCTTTCTTGTGTCACTGATCACTGACATTTAGCTATCCCCATTTTTACTTTTACAAATCCTGAGAAATTCATCCAGGGACCACTTGGGTGGAGTGGAACCTTGAGAACAAACTGAGCTTATGGACGCAGCCTACATTCCTGGAGACGTTTGGGAAGGTGTGGAATAGAAGAGTAGTTGTTGAGCAAATACTCCCAGAGACGCATTTGGCAAACACTGCTACTCTTCCAGGGACTGTCCACCCCCAACTCAAAGTGAAAAACAAATAAATTAACCTTGGCGTTGTCCTTGAGGAACGAAGCTCAGTCAAAATGATTTCTTTCTATGGATGCCTTGCAGATCATCATAATGACAAGTAACTTGTCTGGGCACAGTGACAATTTGTGGATTTTGTCTATGGATGTGAAGTTTCACTGAACACGGCACTCATGAATGCAGATAAATTCTTTTTGGATCTAATTCCACTATGGTCCACTCCACTACTAGAGATGGGTGTTAAATGTTAAGATGGGATAAAGTACTCGGCTGTTCCAGATGTTTATTCAAAGCCATTTGAATAAACCAAGCTGAGGTAAAGCAGCCTCAAGAGAACAAGCTCTTTCACAGGATGCTTGTTCTTCTATTCCCAATTAAACCAGGAAATGTGACGTTATACTGGGAAAGTAAATTAAATCAAGGGAGGGAAATCAAGTCATTTTTTGAGACTTCATTTGTGCGGGTTGTTGGAAAAGTAAGTGCTTCTCCCATTGCTAATCTGCAGAGCTTAATTAAAAGCACAGCACTACCAATTCAAGGTTCATCAATGTAAGACAGTGTCATAACTGAAAGAATATTTATTCCCTAAACACCTAAGGTGTGGTTATAGACTTGCACAGAGTCAGTACCTTAGTGGTTCTTTTATCATTCTGCATAAGGCATCAAAACAAGCAGGATTTTAAACACAAATAAGAACAGAATTAACAAGGAATGAGTCCTCGTTTCTTCTGTGCTGCTGCTGCATTTTCCATGATCATCAAGGATGCTGGCACTGGAGTCTGCTGGTGTAATTTCACCTTTAAGGTGAAAAGCTCTGGATACCCCCGGGAGAGACATTTTTGTACGTGCCTATGAGAGAGTGCACAGAGTTTACACTGAATGCGCACTAGAAAAGGCACAACTTCAACCATTCAGAAGCCTGTCCAAACATACATCCCATGTGTCCTTGCTTGAAGGAAGCTCTAGCCTGTCCATTCCATTTTATGAGGAAATTTGGAAAGGGTGTCTTGCATGTTTTCCTTAATGACATGGTGCCGGAAGATCTTTTGTTTGGTCTTCTGGATGAACATTAAGTTCATTTACCAGTACATCATCAGCAAACGCAGCCTCACTCAGTCTGTGTTCCAGTTTGTCCATATTCCATGTGGCTGTGTCAACATAGCACCAAGTCCAGGATAATATATTTAGTCCTGGCAGGGCTTTCCCATTTGGTCTTGGCATGGTGTTAACCACAAGGCTTTGACCGCTTTGGAAAGGGGACAGATTGAGCTTGTGCCTTTTCACCATATGTCACATAAATCCCTGGAACCATTGGAGTACTGGGGTCGGTTACTCTTCAAGCACCTTTTCCATGTGGTAGCTTATTTCCTTAATGCGTGGTATTCTGCTGTCCCTCCTCCTCCTTCCTTTCAGCAGCAGAAGTGCAAGGCTAATTTTGATATAAAGCCTGGGGCAACTTGTCAAAAAGTTTAAAATCAGATTTTGATGTATTATATCATCATGCAGAAGACATCTAATATATTTTATTCAATGTTTTTTGCTGTGTTTTCCCTCCAAAACTGGGTGGAATGGACTACTTGTGTTAATGACTTACATCAGCGCTAAGTGTCCTTTTAGAAGAAGCCACAGTGTAAGTAAAGCAATCGGCCCTTTCTCATGGTAGCAGAATGCCAAAGATGGTTGTTCTGAGAAGAGGTAGGAAGTTTTTTCCAGCCATTGATGATTTTCCAGCTATTGATGATTTCTCCTCCGCCTTTCCCTGTCCCAAGCAGCAGTTAGAATACCTTGTCCTGTTCTCATCCTTTTTGCCATCTGGCTTTGTTCCAAACCTCACGTTTGAAAGAAGAACGGAGAAGAAAGTATCTGAGCTTGAGATGTGGTGAGGATGTAGAGTTTGTTAGTTAGTTAAAGCCACAGTACAAATAGGAAAACTGAGCAAATATTGTTTCTAAATGCTTCTGGTTTAGATAACTTATATCTCACTTTTGAGAACTTCTCTCTATAACCGTACTCATGTTTCACCAATAGCAAAGTTCCACAAACCCCTTTGTGGGGCAGAGAACTTTTCATTTTAATAAACCTTCTCAAATTGATTTCTCCTGCGGGGCATTAGGCCAGGAGTGTGTGCAAAGCAAGGACACAAAAAGAAATCAAAGCAAGACATAAGTCAGCCAGCCAGGCAGCTCACACATGCTGCTGAGTTCTGTCCCACACCACCAGCACCCAGTACCTGCAAACAGATGTTGAGTGCTACCTTAGAGAACCAAACAGGCTAGGGATCCATGGACATACAAGGAGAAAGTGGGGAAGCAAACTGTTTCTTTCCTTCACTCCTGTTTATCCTAGACTTTATTTAGCAAAATAAAAATCAAACAGAACTACGGAGACAAAATACTTGCGTGGTTTTCCAAAGTCTGCTAATCTTAAAATTTTATCTTAGATAAAGGGAACTGTTTATTCAGAATTCTGGCTTTTCACCCAACCACTTCACTGCCTCATTTGCTGACAATAAATAAGATTAAGAATAGATATTGTTTGTACTTTCCAGTTAGATGTGCCGAACCACACAGCTAAGGAGGGCGGGGTTCAATTCCAGAAGGCACTTCATTAAAAAAATCACATATAACCCCCCACACACATTTGGCAGCAACCTGCAAAGGGTTAATGAAGGACCTATTTGCCTCCCCCATCTGTGAAAAAATGCCAATCAAAAAACAGCTGCTATAAAAGGCTGCAGCCCAGCAGGAATAGGAGAAGTAGGTGGGGAGGTGTTGGAGAAGCAAGCTGTGGGAGGCAAGCCTGCCAAGGAAGGCTGGTGGAACTGGGAGGGGTGGGAAGGCTTGGTCCCTTGCTTGTTCCATGCTGGCTTGGAAGCTGAAAGAGAAGGTGGATGTGGGGTCCCTGGTCTCCAGTGAGGAGACTAAAATAACAAGTCCCACATGTTTGGCCCTGATGCTGGATGTATGACCTTCCAGGTTTTGGGAATAACTCATTTAGAAAAGCAGAGGTGTTCATTGGGTGAAGTTTCAGTCTTAGTAGCTTCCCTTTTCTCTCCTTCACCAGCTGTGCCACAAAGCCAAAATATAAACAGGGAGTCTGAACTGAATGGGTGCTCCTGGAGGGGAAGCAGTAACATGGCCCTCATATGAACTTCGGCTTCCTGTAAATCTTTCCTCTGTTACATTCCTTAGTTCAGCTGGTACAAATCTGTCCATAAGGGACTGAACTCCTGTGGGTGTTGGTAAGTGCAGGTATAATTGTGGGATCTCATTAAATTTAAAAAGCACATCTAGGGGGAAAAAAGGTCATTTAAATTAATATTAGCTCAAAAGTATTCACTGTACTTGGGAATGGAAACGCTTAAGGGAGTTGGAAAATGCCTTCAGCAAAATATGATGTGATAGAAACGATGTGTCAGCTATCAAAGACATTGACTAGGAGCTGAAAATGGCAGTAGGAATACATTAATAAAATGAAAACAACAGCTAAAGGTGTTTGGTAGCTTATTTCCTTCATGTTTGTTGAAGAGCAGGAAAGATGATATGAGAGAATAGGGAATATTCCCTGAACTTGCTCATGTCACTCTCCAGTGAACCTGGTGTGGACTTTGTCAGTGATCTGTTTCTCAAGTGCTTAATTGTGTACTCATTAGCTTTACCTGTAAAATAGAAAGAGCGTGAGCCAAATGGCAGATCCCCAGATACATTCATCAGGAAACTTCACTTGTGTAATTACAATTAACCTTCCTGCATGTGACAGCAGTGGGCTGGGTATTGGAGCTGTCTGCTGATCCAGTAAAAACCAGGGAGCTCCCCTGCTTGTCTGAGGGATGAACCTGTTGAGATTGGAATGGGGAAAAGTCTCCCTGCTGCTTCTTGCTGTTACCCAAAGTAATTTCCTGCTAGAGCTTGTGCTTGCTATACTGAGGTGAATATACTGGTAATGTTATTGTTGATATAGGTTCTTTAATTTCCTTTGTCCTGCATTATTTTGCTGTCTCCTCAGTATTATGAAGTGGGTCTGCTGCCTTGGGTGGAGCTTTTGACAACCACCCCTCTGCCAGGTTTGTCTGAGGCATTTGGTGTCTCCAAGGTCTGGGCTCAGGATCATGGAGTATCTGCAGCCTTCTTTTGTTAGTCTGCCTCTGTGGAAAGAGAAACTTGCTGGAGGATGTGGTCCTGGAGGAAAAGGGCCACACTGGGCAAAACAAGGATTTATTCTTGAAGAATGTTGATTTCAAGTCATAGGATGGAGTTAGGGTCCTTAATTCCTACTGAAGCCATGTTTCTCTCCGGTTTTCATGAATAGATGAGTTTAGAATTTGCTGATGATGATGCAGTAGCAGATCTTGTAGGAATATCTGCTGCTGGTATGCAAAGTCATCTCTCCTATACTGGGTTTCCTCTGAGCTCTGTGTGTGGAGGCTTCCCCAGGCTCCTCTCCCCCCAGACAGCTCAGCATGTTGGAGTAGCCTCTTATGGGTCTGTGATATTCACATTATTGAACACAGAGCATTAATGATGTGTATTCTGTTAAAAATATGGCAAAGGCCATCAGCTGAGCTTCTTGTGAAAACTGCAAGACGTATTAACAGTGGTGGTGACTGAAAAATTGCTTTGTCTGAACTCCTGCTTCCTTTCTCACCCTATGATTTTGCCAGGTTACTCCTGGGACACCAAGCATCACATTTCCTCTGCTCTTTTCAGTATTCCATGTGTATTTGTTCATAACTTTGTTTAACACCTAACACCTTTCCTGCTGAAGAGTTTGTTAGTGGTATAATAACCCACCCTGGATTTTGAAATCCATTCTTTATCAATTTCTGCTGTTCCATTATGTATGGAATGATAGTTGATTTAATCTAGTTAGAACTATTGAAGAAAGCTACTTTGTCTGCACCATGCACCACTTAAAATAGAACACTGTGTGTCATGTTTAACAATATTTGTGGTCCTTTGTGGAGCTTAATATGCTACTCAGACGCTTATGTATGTTCTGAAGTTGAGTCTTGCATGTCCTGTAGCATGAGACCTCTGCTGTTGATATGTGTACTCCCATGAGTAGGCTGATTCCAGGATGCATGGAATGTTGGAGGTTTCCCTGATAGGATGTCATTTAATACCAGTTTGTTCTGCAGGTTTTTAGATCTCAGGTTGTGCCCCATTTACAGCAGCTTTACACACTACCTGTGTGGGGATTATTTTCTGGCATTCACAAGACCTGGAAATACAAGTGAAAGCTAGGACAAGTGTGACTATGAAAGCAGGGTGTGAATGTGTGATAGAAATAGTGCCTGTGACTTCAGAAATGCTGAGTTACTCCATCTGGGACCACCATGGTGTTGGCTTCCCATGAATGAGAGTCCCGAGGGTTATTGCTTGCTGCTGCCCCAGCAATTCTAGGAAGCTGCTCTAGAAAGTATCTTCATTATTGTGTTTGTCATGTCTGCACCTCCATCCCTTCAGCTGCTTGGGAAATATTCTTGGACAAGACATGCCTGACAGGTGGGGAAAAATCAAGCGAAGCAAAGCGCTGGTCTCTTCCAAAGTCGGAAGTGTTACCACGTTGGCTGAGATTCCAAGGTTGCCATGTTAGCCATATAGAAAAATGGCGTGGAAAGGAAAGCTTGAGTGTGCTTGGGAGTTCTCACAGTCCTGTTTTTGTGTTATTTGTGTTTGCGACAGTATCAGCTTTTTCCACATAAATACCCGGAAGGCAAAATTTCCTTTTTTTTTCTGCAAAAGCTCCAATAAACAATCGCTTGGTGCCTGCTCTGCAAACTGACCCTCTTCCTGAGATAGAAATGTGAGGGCTTTGCTTGTTGTCAATGAGCCTGTCATGGTTTTCAACATGTTACTTTGCAAGAAATTCGTTTCCAGTGATCAGCTTATAAACCTGCCATAAGGAAGTGTGTTTTCACACTAGTCTAGTGTACTTCTTGTTTTCAAACTCTCAGGGACGTAGAAATACACCAGATTTTTGGCAGCACATGGTTTGAAAATCAGCACCAACGTATCTATTGAACATCTCAAATGGGTAAAGGAAAGGGCAGGTTTCATCAGAGGTCAGTAAACAACGAACATCTGCCTTGCCAATCTTTTCTTTTACTACAGTTTTGTGCAGTCCCAAAAATCCTTCAGACATATGTTGAACAGAGTTTCAAAGCACCCAAGCCTCCTGCTTCTGCTGATATTTTGGCCAGTGCTTAACCCTATGTAGTTCAGTCAGGATTTTTTTCTGACTGCAAATGAAGCAGATTGCGCGGATTTGGAGTGAGTTTTGGGCTGGAAAATTGAGGTTTCTGATTCTTTTTCAGCAGGTTAGATGTAGAATGGGCAGAAGCTCTCTAATCCTCTTGTGCAGCTACCCAGGAAAAACAGATGAGTGAAGTATGAACTGATGTTCTTCACCCCTCTTTGTCAGATCTTGGCATGTGACACTTAGCATTAATGTGCTTATTATAGCACATCCCTGCCCAGTGCAATCTGCCCCAATTGGCCATAATAAATAGTTCCACAATGGTCTCCAGCCAAGAAAGTGTTTGACCTACTAATGCATCTTACACTGTGCCTCGGAGCTCCGCGGTGCCGCGCAGCGTAGGACACAGCAGTGCTCTCTGAAGGTCAAGTGAAGCTACAAGGAATGGCCATCTGGTGACCCCTTGCTTAAAGCCTCATTCCCTGAACATGCAGCCAGTTGCATTGCCAGCAGATGCACTGAGTTCTGAGCCTGGGTGCTGTGATGGTGTGCAGGGAGAGAAGTGATCCCCACAAAGCCCTGCTCCAGCCCACGGCAGGCTTCACTGCGAGAATGACAACCAGCAGCACGCAGCAGGTCGGCTCGAGGATCACCAGGAGGATCTTGCTCATCTCTGCTCTGTCAAAGCATGAACAAACCAAAACGTGTGAGTCATCTTTGGGAAGAGTCACAAGAGAATCAATTGCAACTGCCCAGCCTGGACATGTTTTGCTTCTGCTTTCTAAAACCTGACAGGCTTCCAGCTCCTGGCCCAAGTTCATTGGCAGAAAATAAAAGAGGCCAACAGCAGTATTGGAGCAATTGAGACTTAAGCATGGTCTCAAAAGCAGTTTCTGCTTGTGTGGAGGTGTGTTCAATCCTTCCTTAATGTGTCTGAAATGTTAAGTAGTGCAAACAGTGCTGCTCATCTTGGAGAAAGCTGTCCACTAAAGACTGAGTAGAAATTCATTGCTCAATGTCCTGTTTAGTTTTATTAGATATTCTGTAACTTAAAATAGTAGTTTGACTATGTCTCCATTAGATGGCCATGTCTGAAAGATAGCTTTCTGGATTAGATGATAGGAAAAAAGGAAATCACAAAAAAGCCCTAAAACCTGAAAAAAAATTCTTAATTTCTAACTAAGATCTGATTTAGGTGGGAGAGAGTGTGCTGATACATTGCCTTTCATCCTGTTCTCAGTAATTTGTCCAAAATGCAGTAATTATATAACTACACTATGCTGGTGATGTTTTTCACCTACTTTGCATGTTTTTAGGCAACTACAAGTTGTAGTAGGGTTGCAGGTTGATGCTTTTTAGACCTACGTGGTGCTCCAAATGCTGCTGGAAAAACACTTCCAATCCATGTCTTTGAAACAGAGAAGGAATTAGAAATATTAGAGATGAAGTCATGTAGGATGGTTGATAAGTTATTTTTCCAGGAGGAACACACTGAGTAACTGAATTTTTGGATTATTTTTCCTTATTTTTTATTATTTAACCACCCTTTGTGCCTCTGCTTGCAATAAACTGTTGGTCAGATTTCCCCTTAAGATAGAACAAGTATTAAAATTATTTAAGTCTGGTGAAAAAACCCCAAAACTATGTTTTCATTATTGCTTGAGAAGTGTTTGCTTCCCTTTAACTTCTATCACACACAAATTGAGCTTTCATAAATGACCCTTTCTGATGTGTAGTGACTTATCTCCATACCAGTCACAGGTTTAAATTTGCAGTAACTGACAATGTTTAGGAGATTTTTGCTTCTGCTTGCTTGCTGGCAGAATTTTGTCACAAGCTAGAGAAAGAACCACATACTCTTTAAGCAGGGAATCACTGAAATTGTTCAGCTAATGAGTCAACAAAAAATGCAAAGAATTTGACTGCTTTATAATTTGAGTTTTGCTGACCTTATCAGAAAATAAAATACCATTTCTTACTCCTGTATCCTGGTCCAAAGTAGTTCTCTCCCAACAATAGCTGGCCATATCTGAAATAGAGTGGAAAATGTCTTGCACAAAAGCAACTGTAGTGTGCTCAAAATGAGTCCAAGCTCCTTGAATCCTCTAAAGACTCACTACTACATGAACAGGGATTCCATATCTGAGGAGGAGCCAAGATGTCAAAATGTGGAATTTTCTTTCACAATAAAGGATTCTTCTCCTCTTTCTTTTTCATCCTAATTTGTTTTTCAGATGCTTTTTCATGATGCAGCAGTGAAAACACAGCCACTGCAGGTCCCAGGTTTCGTCCTCTGGTATTGATTTCCCCTTGATGTTTGCCTGCAGAGTTAGAAATTTTGTGACATATTTTTATAAACTCTGTCACCCTGGGCAGTGACCAGAAGTGTGGGAGACCATTTCCTCATGTATGTGAAGCAGGAAGCTTTTCTTCCTTGGCCATTTGCAGTGGAGACACAAGATAGTCACACAGGCCAGTAGCAGAGTGTTTTTATCTGGTCTGTAATACTAGATTCATCTGAATTTCATGTCAGCAGAAAGCCAGACATTTATGTGGGAACAGCCACTGACTCCTGGGGATGTTGTGGGGTACCACTGCCCTTGAGCTGTGGGACATGACCGAAACATCTTTATTGTGGATGTCCCACAGGGGCGTGATGGTGCTGAACCGAATGATCCTGTCACAGCAGTCTTCCTCCATTCCTAGGCTCTGCTCCTACCAATTGCAAGGAACCAAATTGTACTCACAGAGCCCAACATTTCAGTATCTACTATATAATTCTTGTGGTACTGTAGTGAGACAGGCTTGTATTAATACCACCTCATCTTGGAAGCCTTCAAAGCCTGTCAGTATGCCTGATAGTGTTTGGCACTTAGATATGACAGTGAATGGTAATTTGCAAGTGCCTCAAATGGACAGAAAATAGTTTTCATTATTTTTACATGATTAGGAGTAGTGTCAAGCACCCTGTAAGAGCTCAGCTCTTCCTCAGGCTGTGGTGTTCCCTAACAGGTGGCTGTGAGTGGTACAGCCTGTCCCATCCTTGGTGCGGGTCCTGAGAGGTTGGGGTCAGTTCCTGGGCTCAGCACTGACCTTCTGGGTGACCTTGGGTGGAGGAAGCAGCTTGTTTATTGCCTTGTGCAAAACACTCCGAGAGTTACAGATGGAAATGCTATATAGAGGGATGGCATGACTGTTGTGTTGATGGGTGTTGGGGAAACATGGGTTGCAAAAGAACAAGTGGGTGTAATGAAGGAGGAAGAAGAGCAGGAAAGTGGTGAAGAAGGTAGGAATTTGCTCTTCTCTGCTGCAGTGGGACCTGGGTGAGGATGTCTGGGTACCAAAGTACTCATGCCCTTGGCACCAGGACTTCTGAAATCAGTCAGTCTCCTCTAGTGTTGGCTTTTGCTGCTTCTCTCTGCAGACCAAAGGATGTACTCTGCCTTTGAAGAAGCTGTAATTACAGAAGAGCCTGGCAGCATTTTTCTGTGCTGGTAATGGATATATCAGCATTTCCACAAACTCCCTTGTGAGGGATTTACAGCTCTGCCATTAATATTAGCCACACACTGGATGTATAAGCTGCTTGCCCAAAAGTATTAAAAAATAGTTTTAAAACAGCGTAGCAAATTTTAGTAGGCCTTGTCTAGAAGCAAACTTGCACTGGTTTGATAAAGAGTGATTTTTAAGTTAACTGGGTTAGAGCATTTCTTATTTGTATGTAATTGCTCATACCTGGCTTGAGGGTGACTTATTTCAGCCTATTCTGACAATAAATCAGAGTTTATGCAGAAATTCTGTAAGGATTCCTGTTTCATGCAGAGCATCCCCTCTGCTGAACAGGTCTGGTATATAATGGGCTACATATAACAAGCTTCTGATCATACAGGTGAAGGGCAGGACAAAAAAACCAGGAGGGATTTAGACAAACTGGTTTTGAAGATTGTTTTGAGGAGCTAAAATGCTACTGACTGTGTGCAGCCATAGCCCCAAACTGAAGAGAGGAGAAATACTGAAGCTCCAGCTCTGATATTGCTATCATGGTGCTAAAACTGAGAGGAACTATCAGAATCCCATTTCAATTTAACACACAACAGAACAAACATCCTTTTATCCTCTCCCATCTTCTTTATTTCCTTGGGTAGGCATCAGACAACATTTGTCTTCTATTTCTCTGAGTTAAAAAATTACATGCACGCTTAGTGGAATAAACAAAAGCTTTGAATGTCAGAGGTAAAGCTGAAGGCTTTTTCTGGTGGATGATCTTCAGTATCAGGAATTCATGGTTCAAAAGGCACTTTCCTCTGGTTACACAGTCTGAGGCAGCGTTAATATGTATGGCTTTTCCCATTCTGAGAAAATACTTCTGGCAGAAGGAAGGGGGACAGGAGGAAGGAGAAGGACACCCCTCTGGTGTGAAGATTTTCCTACAAGGGAGGAGTAAGAAACAATCCAGGAGGCCTTGTACTGTCATCAAAGCAAGACTTAAAAAATCAGGTCAGATCCTGGAATGTCCACAGGATGGTTCAGCTTGGGCCCTTGGGCACTTTCCCAGTCCTATTTTTTAGTTCCTATGCTTTGTAATCCCTTTGTCGAGTGATGGCTTTCACATGGAAGTCTTTCTGCGCAAGAACGGTCCCTTCTCTGCTCAGTGCAACGGGTTCCAGTGGTGACTTTGCTCAGCGCTAATATTAATATTTATTGCTACTGCTATTGCCATCACTTCAAAAAATTGATTAGAAAATGGAGAAGCACATTCTGAGAGATCCTAACAGAGCCTCTTGATCAGCTCTTAATCAAGACTTAACTTGATTTGTGGCTGTTTTGGCTTTTTTCCCCCCTTCTGTTTTTAGCGTCTGAAGACGGTCTAAGTTGGGAGCTTAAGAAAGCATTCTGCTTTTGTCTGTCTAGGAATACATTTTTTTTGTGGGATATGCATTTATGGTGAAAACTGGAGCACAGGAATCCACATTTAACAATATTTTAGCCTGTAAAGGTGTGTTTTTTTCCTTGAATGAAAGGACTTTTCTTCATTTAGGACTAAAAAGTACTGAATTCTTTTGTTAGTACAGTGAATGTCCCAAAGAATTCTTGTATCCTCCATGAGCTATAGCTGCAGGAGAGTTCTGCTTTTCTCTTTAGTGCAGCACAAACATAGCAATGAAAAATGAAATGGTACCTAAATAGAGATTTTGTGAAAATGGCTTGATGCTGCAGCTTCAGACTTTCACAGCAATGCTGCTCACACAACCATTACAATAAACATTGGTGGGTTTCAAAGCACTGTAAGATATGATAATGCTACATCTATGTTAGTCAGTACTGATGAGCCAGTAACTTGCTGAAGAGTGTAACTAAATAGCAGAAATAATTGCATGTGTGTCCCTGAACATGGTCTGAAGGGCTAGAGAGGAGCAACTGAAAAGGTGAAGGGTGTCTTGAACCCTTGTGATGTTGCTCCAACAATCCAAGAGATGGAGGTCCCCATGGAGACTGGGACTGGAGGGGCTGCTTGGTTGAGTTCACACAACTTAATATACAGGAGGATGTTTCTCAAAATTCAATCAGTTTAGTTATAACTGAACAACATGGCAGACTTGTTAGACACTCAGCCCATTTCATATTTAATACTTTCAGAATTAATAACTGATTCAGCTTGGGACATGATGAATGTCCATGTCAAAGCCTAAGCATATCTGGCTTTTGTTCCAGCATATTCCAGAGACAAAACATTCTTTTATGACTCTACTAGTCTATGCATTTTTTAAAACAGAATAAAAAGTCTTGGCAGAAATCCAGTCACCAGAATGATATTCATTCCAGGAATATTCTGAAGACCACTGCTTGCTGTTCATCCTCCTGGTATTTGTCAGTTGCTTGTTCTTTTCACAACTGAGACATTCTTCCTTTATTTTTTCTTTTTAATTTAAAAATTATGTGTGATTTCAATTTCCTCTAGTAAGAAGAAATCAAGTCTAATGAGAAAACCTATTTATTTACCTGCCTTCACAGGTAAATAAAGCCTATTCACAAGCCTTCACAGACCTTTAAAGATTCACAAAGCAAGGAGGCTGTAAAGCCAGGGTGTGATGATATATTTCAATCTTTATCCCTTACGAAATACTCAAATGCTACCATTACTGGCATTTCTCTAGAGAAAACTTGATTTTCTGGAGAGCTCCAGAGAAAGTGAAGGACCATTTTTTTCTGATATTCAAATCTGAATAAGTGGTTGCTTACTTATCCTGCCTATGCTTGAAGGTGTAACACCAAGTATTAGAGAAGCTGCAGCATAAAGCACCTTGAAATGTCTCAGAAACAACACCAAAGATAGAATGTAGACCAGAGAACACTGGGTATATTTAGCAGAACTTGAAGAATCTTTTGCCTGTGGCAAAAGACGAGTCAAAACCACTCAATCTGAAGTGGTTTTGAAGATGTTATGATTTACAAAAATAAATCCATAGTCACTTTGAGTCATTAAATTAATGATATTTGAATAACAATGCTTGGAAAAAGAGAATTGGGTTCTTAACAAAATCAGCACTCCTTGAAGTTGGTTCAATTATTGATTTCTGGATTGTGGCATTTGCAATAACTCAGAAATATTGAGATGTTTTAAAGCAGCCTTTTCATTTCATACAGAGATTGTAGAGATGCTTGTTCAGCAGAACAAGAGAGAATGAACTCTGCATCTAAATATATACATAAATGACTAGGCTTTTAGTTTATTCATCAAAACTGTTGCTTCAGTCCCCTTCCTTTTACCAGAAAACATATTTTAACTTATGATTTCATAAAGACAAAAATATATTGTAGATCATCAGTGCTTGGAACACCTTCCAATACGAAAGAAACCTTAATATTAATGTTGTCATATGTAAACTGGCAGGGAGCAAATACTAGCAAGACTTTGCTAAAGGAACCCCTCCAAGGTATCAGCTTGTCAACTTTTTGATTATTTTAGGGCAGAAAGGGTCAATATGACCATCTATGCCTGCTTTGTGGGCCATGGAAATGTGGCCATTCCTTTTGGATGTATGCCCAAAGACCATGTCTTTCTGACATTTCAGTGTTCTCATTCCCTTCAAGTGATTTTTCGTCTCATAAAAAATAATAACTTTTTGCTTCAGGAGTCCTGCATGAGCTTAAAATTATGTCCACTCCAAAAACAGCTCTGATTTTGTAATCAATGCATTTGAATGGGGAAAACATTGAAAGTACAGCAACTAATTTTGACATTTGAACAGTATATGTAGAAAAAAGATAATAGGTTTTTCTCATAATTTTTAGGTTTCAAATTTTCAAAAGGATTTTCTTTCATTTTTGCTCACTAAGAAGGCAGAATACAGATAGTAGAGGAAGATAAAGAAATTTTGTGACACAGTTTATGGAGGAGGATATGACTAGATGCACAAATGATCCCTCCTGGCCTTCAGACTGCTGAATTACTTCATGCATGCTAACCAGAGTTTACAGTAAATCCATGCAGTGGAAATTACCAACATAATGAAACAGGCTGGAACACTTTGCTGTATTGCTCTTTATTTTTCCACTTGTAAGGAACAAAATGTCATCTCAAACTATGTAACGAGATAGCACATTACAAATCATCTTACCTATGCTCTTCTAAGACAACTTCGGAGGAAAAAAGGCAGATATTCCTGTAATGGCTGTGCATTTGTAATAATTAAGAGTTAAGGTATGTGATTGGGGTGGTACTGGTGCACTTCGGTGAAAAAATGATGGGTTCCCATTCCAACTCCTGTCCATTGCTCACTGGCAAGCTGAAACAAATAACACTATATGCTAAATATAAGTGGCTAGATCCTACTGTGGATCCATCTGCAAACATACCACGTGCCAGTTGCTCTAGGTAGGGTATCTTGGCATAGACATCTGTTTACAGGGAAAGCCTTTATTTTTTTTTTCTGCCCTAATTGTTTCCATGTATTTCAGACTTGGGTTTCTCCCATTTCATGGACATGAGAGCAATTAGCCAAGAACTTACAAGCTCAGCAGAGTTAGGGGAGTAGTTTATAAACAAATCAAGGTTGCTCACAAGGCATGTTTTCTCAGATCCGGTGAAATCGTAAATACAGCCATCTCCCAATTAGTCTGACCAGCAAGGGGGAGATGGGATAAACCTGGATAAAGAAAACACAAATACTCCAAAACACATGGAAATGAATCAATAAGATTGCATGATAAAAGCACAAAATGCAAAAGGTTCATGATGCTTTTGGCTTACATTCCTGGGTGCTAACAAGCTCCTGAGCTGGGAAGTCTGCACAATGTGCTGCTCTATGCCTTAGCCCAAGTCTACCACATGTGGTATAAACATTTCCCTGGCTCCTCAGCCCTAAGAAATCCCATTCCTTGGTGAGAATGCTGTGTTCATGCACAGGGCTGTGAGCAAGAGCAGGGCTGCTCCTGAGTCATGTCTGACTTGGCCTCTGTACCACCATCACCAGGGGCTCTGGTTGTGGGGCAGGGTGGGTCCAAGCCCCTCTACTGACACCACATCCTTCACCTGCTACACGGCACCCTGGCCCCACAGCTCCCCCGAGGCAAGGCTTTCTTGGGATCAGAACAGATATTCTATCTGCCCTCTGTATTGTTCTTGCTCTCCCATACTTCTTTAATTAAATAGCTTCTGTCTGCTGTTCTGATGTCATCTACTTGCCAATACTTAAACTGACATTTTCATACAGTTCTCTAAATGCACTGCATCAGAATTCAGCCTGGCTTACGCCAGTGGGCTTTTCTGAGCTCTGAGAAAAATGTAGTGGAAGCGTTCTTACAAAAAGTTAACTTGTAAAGAGTAATATTACCTGGACATGTGGTATCTTCAAAGCTGCTGATCTGTGGCCATGCAGTATGGTGGTAAAGTGAAGTATACTAAATACTAAACCCATAGTTTGTGTGCTTGTATATCGCCAAAAAAACCAGCAGAAAACCAACCAAGAAAATAACTTTAGGAGTTGCTGCTGTATAGATTAATTACTCTGCACCACTTCCTTTCAAAATAAGGATTTATTAGTACTGCAGATTTGGAACATGTAAATACTGTTAATTATTCCTGAACACTTATATATCCACTCCAAGTTACTACACATTTTGTTCCTTTGGTACAATGTGTGTTCTCATCCAGAATTGGTGCATTTAAGTATATTTAGTTTTTTAGAATGGACTCTAAAGAGCCAAAGCCATCTGTTTTGAATGGGCAATGATATCCCAAGGTATTTTTTCAAACCCCAGGGTCTTTTCTTGGATGGGATTTTCTCTTTCTGCTGCTAATGGATACCAGTTGGCCGAGTGCTGATGGGAACAATAGTGGAGGTTTATATATAGGTGTAGCACACAGCTGTAAACAACCTGGATCTTTGTGGTTCCCAGGTCCCTATGCATGAGTCCCTACAGTTTAGTGGGTATGGTGGTATTTGGGCAAGGATTGGACTTAGTGATTTGGAGATCTTTTCCCACCTGCCTACACTTCAGGGCTCCCATCCAGCATCCTCATGTGAGCAGCGCCAGTGATAATGCAGATAGTTCCACCGGGCTCCCAGAAAATGCATCTTGTGAGAAAGGTTTGGAGAACAAGTCCTTGAATATGCAACAGGAAAATGACCCTGTTTACCTGCTCCCTTGAAACCAGTGAAGTTTTCTGCACTGATGCTGAAAGTTTTCAGAATCAAGCCTTTGTTGGTTCTGTCACTGCCAAACTTGGGGAGGATGGGGCTGATGTACACCCACTTTGCAAATGTCTGTGGAGTTGTTTTTATAAGCACATCCAGGTACACATAGAGTAGTCATCTCCTTAGCACCAAGCCTCTGCAGCACTCTAACCCTATACTTTAGTCACTACTGACAGGTAGAGGGCAAATTTGCATAATGAACTGTTTAAATATTCAGTTTTATCAAGGCTTCAAGGCACTATTTGTCCTCCGCATCTTCAATAGCTAGTGACCCTATCTAAATCAACATCATTTGTCAAATCAAATTAGGCTTGTTGTTAATTTCAGACAGTGATGTTCATCTTTTTGATGCTTTCAAACAACTCTGAGGTAAATCCCTGTGACATAATGCTGCTTAGATATGCTAAATGAGTCACTTGTTCAATGCTGCAATTGTCAGAAAAATATGAAACTTAGCTCTAAGGTAAATATTGTTGGGTCACTTGAAATGTATGCAAATTTGACATTTCTCTGCTGATTAGCATATCTACACATCAAAGTTTTCTATATATCACATCAGATATTTTTGATTCAGGAGAGTTAAGGTCAGTGGCACTTGGCATACTCTTTACTTTGCATCAGACAAGATGAGAAATGAAAATCTTCTCAGGGAAACTTTCCAGCTCAAACCTTACTTTGCTGAAATAAGAACATTGCAGAGGAGCAGGGGAAAATAGCACAGGTTCCTGGTTCTCAGTTTATAACTAATAAAGGAACATAAAGAGATTATTCACTTAACTAATGAATTCCAAAGGGGCAAAAAAAGGAATCGATCAGAAATTTGGGCACAGAGACAGTAAAAAGATTCTCTTAATCACTGCAGTGAATTTGCCTATATAAAGTATGGATCTAGCTATGTACGTGTTTGATTTTGAAATTAGCCTTTTGAAGTGAAAAAAAATGAGGAGGTATGTCCTGTTCTTTAAAAACTGAGTTTTGATTTGTGTCCAATAGGCATCAGTGGGAGTTTTGCACTGTCCTCCCACAAATCTACCTGCTCCTGATGGAGTGCTGCAGCTCCCAAGTTCATTAGCTCCGTGATTGCTTCCATAGATCCTAATATAACTGGTCACAAGAGTTAATTGTTCACTCATTTTTGCACATCAGTCCTTTGGAGATCATCAATAAGTTGTCAGCAGATTCAGGTCACCAAAACTCTCTGTGATAATCCATTGTGTTCCATGAGAGATGGGTCTTGGTTTGAGCAATGCTGGGCTGCTGTGTACCTCATCACAGGATAATTGGTGCGACCCCTGTGTAGTGCTGACACCCAAAAGGATCTGTGTCCATGGGGTAAGGAAGCACCCACAATGTAGGCACTGAAAATTCCCCAGCATCTTCCTGGAGAACAAACTGAGTGCACAAGCACGGGCACTTTCTGTGCTGCTGCACTGGAGTAACTCGGTCATGGAGATGCTTTTTTATTCTTTCCAAAAAGAGCGAAACTGTCTCAACTGCAGCATCCAGTGAATGCCAGCGAAATTTTGTTTTAAAAATAAAACAAACATTTTTCAAATTATTGGAGCAGAAAGATGTGTCAGACACCACTAACATATGTTTATTTTTCTTTTTCTCTCCTGGAACTGAAGCATGGCCAAACTCTGTTTCCTTCTCCTTTATGTTGTGTGAGTATGTATAGACAGATATAAATTTTATACCTATTTTTCATGGAGATTTTACATGCTAAATTCTAGAAATGAATCCAATGATGGACTTATTAGAATAGACTTATTAGACTCCAGAAAATAAGGCACAGAAATGCCGGTTGATCCATTATTCCTTCAGGGCATATAGCACCACTCAACCACATTAGTAGTTGATGTTTGATGATAAATCAATAATAGCTTTTATCTTCTAAGTAAAAGATATTTTATTCTCTTCCGTCTTTTCCATGATGGGTGGAGATAAAACCAGGAGCTGCACTCACATTCTTAAGGCAAGATTTTAAAACTATTTTGGTGTAAAATTCGCATTTGCAAGCTGCCCATGCTTCCCATATTGGCAATGATTTTGACAAATGTAAAAAAGTCACTAATATTTTGACACTTTCACTGCCCAACTATGATACCAGCTGGCTGTGAATTCAGTTATTCATTGTTCTGCTGTATTTTAAAGACTGGTCCAGAGCCAATGTACTGGACCAGCTCCATTCATTCATTTTCAAGATTGAAGTTTCAGCTAACTGTAGTGGCCATTTTTCAAATAGATCTGGAAACCTCTTCCAGTTTAACAGGATCATACAGAACAGAAAAAGTCAAGTGTGCTAGTAGATTTAAAGCTCTTCTCTTCAAGGGAAGGAATATATGCATTTCAGCATGAATCAACCTAGTCCTCACAGGATTTCTGACTGCTCTCAATTTTTTTTTTTAAGGCATGACCAGTGCTTTCTTCACAGTAAAGCAAGCAAAACCCTAAAATTTTTATGATGGTAAAATTAATTTAAAATAAAACTGAACTAAAGCATAGCTGTTCTAAATTCTTAAAATGTCAAATCGTCACACTGGTGTCATGCTGCCCGGGACTTACAGCAACTCAATTGCTAATTTTAAAGAAACTAAAAGGAAACTTACACATTTTTTGGCTTCAGATAAGCGAATACAACTTTAAAATAGACAGCAATGGAGCTCTCAGAAGTCCTTAGTGCACTTGCAGTGTAGACCAGAAGTGCAGGACCCTCCATAAGTCCAATCTTTTCCGATCTGAGCATCATGGAGAACAGATCCACATCTAAGTGATCAGGTCTTTTTGAAGTGTCCTTCTTAAACATAGTAAAAATGTGCTCACTTCCTAAGTCTTCTTTATTGTGCCTGCTAACGTTTTACACTATTTCCAAAGTCAGTAACAATATTCATCCCTCTGGCTTGTAACGCACTGATTAAAAAACAGATTGCCAGCAGTCATCTGCTATTGTCTGGCTTCCTAAATTCTGTTTCTGGTTTAATTTACTTGATGGTTCCATGCACTATTCATGAGTTCTATAATATTCCAAACTTTAATTTCAACAGATTAATTCTTACTAATTATTCAACATATGAACCTGCACATGAGAATTGTACTGTATGCACCATCCTGAGGCACAGAATGCAATGTCGAATCGTTTTCTGATTTCAAGTGGAAAACAAACTAATTATGTGGAAATATGATAATATATTGTGCTGCAGGGACCAGCCCTTTGTCTGTTTAGAAATGTTTGCTTATGATCGGCTCCCTGTGTTATTTCTTCCAGGAGGAGCTGCCCTTTCTTAATGCATAAACATTATTGACTGGTCCATGATTCTTTACTTCAAGAAAGCTGATTTACATAATTTTATATTACTTCCGTCTGGTGGAAGCAAACAAGACATCCCAGGAAAGTAATAATTGAGCTAGCTGTAGCAATCTTCTGGAAAGATAAGACACGGAAGTCCTTGGAAATGAAGGATCACTTATTTCTCTTTTATTTCTCCTACTTTTTTTTTTCTAAGCTGTCATGCAGCTTTACCTCTGTGCTGTTTGATTTGATGCTTATCAGCATCCAGCACTTCATCACAGCATGGGGTCCAAATCAACTATCAAAAACCTGAAGTAGAACACATTTTCTCCAGTCTTCTGTCATCCCACCCCAGCCAAAGCTAAGTGGGTGATACTGGTACTGGGAAATACAGGGATACTGGATCATTCATTGCTTGGGAGAAATACTGTGAACCCTGCTGTGGTCATTGCAGCTGTCAGCCTGGTCTGTGGTATCCAAGACTTACCAAGCTTAGAAACTGTGGCAACACACCAACACCTTTCAATAATTCTGCTCAGCTGAAAATGAAGTTAAGTCAAATGTAGAGGGTGGAACAGAGGGGAAGTAAGACCCCCCTCAAAATAAGCAATATTTTTTTGCTTCCCATGACATGTGAAATGAGATATGTGCTAGAAATTGAAGGGTTGAAATATGTTTTCAGGAATTAATCAGCACAGAAAACTATAAAAATAAAATAGAGGATTGGAGTTTCTCAAGGGAACCTATTCAGTAATGGCATTAAGGAGCAAGTCAAGACTCTACGAAAACAAACACCAGCAATGACAGGGGAAGATAAAATCTGGACCCTAGAATGACATTTTAATAGACCTTGGGTGATACAACATGGTTTAGCATATACCATAATACTTAATTCCCTCTAGAAATCCAACTCGTCAACAATGGGGAGGTTGTCTGGCTTTCTATCCTTCCATCTTCCCCAATCATTTTAAGTTAATGAGCTTTACAGTTTCTAACACATTTCCCTATTGATCCCATTTACATTTTTACTTTATGACGGCAAAACAGTTGCAGATCATCTGCTCTCTGGCTTATTTATATTTTTGCTATTATTTCTGCTATGTCTTGGCAAAGGCCTCAAGCAGACCCAGAGCTGTGTGTCACTAAAGTTAATAAAACCCCTGTTAACAAGTTCCCATTCTAGGATCAAGGTTTTGGATCCTAAAAGACATTCTTTTAATAATTTTTCTTTAGTAACTCTAATAAAAATTTACAGTTATATCTTAAAGTGTACAAACTGAAAGAATGCTGTGACACAAAGTTATTTTGCTTCTCTCTGAAAGAATATATCTTCTTTTTGCTGCCTTAGTACCTGAATGTTGGGTAACAACAGGTTACCAATGCCACTCTGCATTTACTTGTCCCACTCTTGCTGCGCAGTTCTGGTTGAGATGAAAACAGATGAAGGATGGAAAACAGAATAAATCTTGGGATGAATCCCTTAATTTGATCCAGCCACTGATATCCCAAAAATTTTTCCTGCCACTAAAAAAAAAAAAAAAAAAAAAAAAAAAAAAAGTGGAGTAATCTATCTTTCACAGTAGAAAGGTTCCCAGAGGGATGAGGACAGCCCCAAAAAAATATACACACTCAATGACTAAGGTCAGAGGGGAATTTTCAATATTTTATTTCAGATCCAGCATTCTGGTTTGATACAGATCTAAAAAGCACTGTCTTAAAGGACTCTGGTATGAATTTCCTGCTATCAGTTAAAGATGGTTTTGTTCAAACCTAATGACGTGACCAGGGAATGAAGAGAAAGATAGAGATGTTTGGATGTGTTGATTACTTTTCTCATTTAATTTGAAAATTAACTTGCTCCTTTGCTCAGAAATAAGGGGCTGTGGAAAACTTCCTTGGGAAATGGCTGCAGAGCATCTCTTACTGGTATTTAAATACTTGAAATGTAAATATCGTTGTTCATATCATAAACCAGCAGGCTGTGTTTTCTCTGTGCCACATCATCTTGGAAAGGCGCTGCAAGAAGTAGGGGAGAAAGGAGGATGATTCCCTAATCCCAGGGCGTACCACGGATCCTACCTCAGCCTGCAGCTGTACCACTGGCTCTAGGCTGTGATCTTGTCTGATCTCCAGCTCAGCTGAGTCAGAACAGGGAGAGATGGCAGAGATATTCCTGAAAAAAACCTCAAACCTGCAATGTTTGCAGAAGTGAGAGGTGACTGAGGGCAGTTGGTTGGGGCTGGGTGGGATCCCTCTGGCCAGGGACCTTTCTGCAACCTCTGGCTCCACACCTGCACCCAAACCAGTGATATCTGCTGGCAGTCTGCAGTGTGGGAGATGCCAACCATGCAGAACTTTTCCTCTTCCTTCCTCTATGCCTGTCTCTTCATGAAAGGATCATTTCTCCCAGGTGGTCTTCAGCAGATTTACCTTCAATCTCCTTGGCTTGTGCTTCATTCCTTTCACTGTATCACCTCATCTCTGTCAGCAAGACAAGTCTTGAAGGGCGTTTTCTATAAAGAACAGGTTCTCACTGTGATTTGTCATCACCAACTCCTAGAAACCCCAAGGAAGCCAAGAAATGATACAACCTCAGCCACCTGAATAGGGCCACAACTTGCAGCCATGCTGTTCCCAGCACACACACCACCTCCCTTTACACAGAATTTATGGATATTAGATAGCCTGACTGCTCTATCAGAAATTGCCATAAATAAAGTGCTGAGCATGCTCAGATTTACCATGTACATTTTTTGCAGTGGGTTATCTGGTGCCATTTGTGCTGCATTTCACTGGAAAGAAACATGCCATGGTTAATAACTTAAATGATCTACGCTGAGAGACTTTTGTTGAGGGAGTGACTGATCCAAAGCCTGTTGAAATAAATGTGAAGAATAGCCTTGTCTCCAGTGGGCTTTGGATCAAGCCCAGATTCATGTTCCTAATATACTGTCTCTTTTCATAATTTTGCGAGAATGGCTTTTTCTTTTGTGCAACAAGCCATAGTGGAGGGGAGTGGGGAAGAAAGGAAGGCAAAAAGAACCACAGAAACAGTGCTAAAGGAATTTAAAATGAAAACTGCATTAAAAATTTAGTATGTTAGCAGAAACAGACTACTTTGCTCTGGAAGGGTGAAAGGAAGGGAAAATTATTATTTTAATATGTACCAGGCAAGGACAAGCACAAATGTGACCACGTCTGAGAACAGCAGAGAGCCACAGCCTTGGCTTACATTGAAAAGTTCTGGCAAATATCTCAGTTTAAAAGAAGGTGTGAGAAGGGAAGAGCCAGATCTGGCACACCAGCCCCTTCATGTTTGTGTGAAGCTGTACCACACTTAGCTTTCGAGACTTTTTGCCTGATTTGAATGCATATGTTTGATAAAAGGAAATGACATATTTATGTTTACTCCTTACATTAC
Organism: Ammospiza caudacuta; assembly: GCF_027887145.1. Taxonomy (NCBI): domain Eukaryota; kingdom Metazoa; phylum Chordata; class Aves; order Passeriformes; family Passerellidae; genus Ammospiza; species Ammospiza caudacuta. The sequence goes on along the minus strand of NC_080599.1, from coordinate 45,571,896 downwards.
TCAGTCTCCGAAGAGTTCAGGGAGTTGGTACAGAGGGTTCTGTGAGCTTCTGGTTCATTCTCACCAAAGTGACCTGATAACTGAAGGTTGCACTAATTACAATATGTAAATCTAAGAGCACCTGGAGCTCATGAGATGTGCAGGTATCTCTGAGATCGTTAGTGGGGAAGGAAAATTTTCTCAAATGAGTACAGTGAATTTGGGTGGTTCCACTGCAGGGACTTGTGGCCATGCAGAGACTCCCACTGAGATCTGCTGTGTTTCACCTGGTCATGTTAGTCCAGCTGCAAGCACCACCCTGCAAAGTGAGACAGCAAGGAGCAGTGTTTCTGTATGCTTTGTCTTTTTTCTAATGGGCTTCACTTCAATTGTCTGATTTTTAAAATTTTTTTCATGGAGAAAAGCCATCTTCTTGGGGCTAAAAGAAAAATCACTGGAAAATCTGTTTGCACCTTTCAGGATTCTCAATATTAGATTAGTTTCTTAATGAAACTGGTTGTGCCTGTCAACAACATCTATATGGAGACTTCTGGAAAGAGCATGACTATGGAACCTCTTATGGAAAAAGGTTCTTCTTTGGGTGATTGTTCCTCCTAAAAGCCACTGTGCAGCCAAGAAGGAGATCCGTGAAAGTGGGAAGATGCAGACACACAAGTCTAGGCCATCCACATTAAACACCCAAGAGGGGGAAACAAACCCCCTCATTTTCCTGCAGGAGTAGACATGAGTAAGAGATGTCAGTGCAGCTATGACATCTGTTTACATGGGGATTTTATGCACCTGTTCACTAGGCAATAACAAATGCTTACCATGGTGGTAGCTGTATCACACGGTACATATGCTGCTTCTGACATACATAACACCTCTTTAAAGAAACACATGGCCCCATATGTCATGAGAACTTGTTTACATTCTACAATACAGTAATGGAAAATATGTTTCATAATAAATGTTTTCATCATTTTTGTGTTTAAGGAAAGAATGGGAGTTTTATGCCCTAGCTGTCAAGCTGAGTTGTCCTCCCTCATTGTTCTCATGGAGAGATGTGTGGCTTTGGAGTAAACTGACTACAAGCTTTCCAAGTTCAGGGAAGCTGGGATCTCAATTGGTCATTTTTAATAGCTGATGCTCATGAAAAATGTAAAATTGAAAAAAAAAAAGTAAGATTGGGACATTTATTTACGTGTAAACCAGTGTATTTATTTATTTCATTTGCTATCAAGCAACCAACTTCTGGTGACCTGACAAGAGCAGATGTCATATATTGCCTGTGTAGAACTCCTGGGACACTGAAGCCACCTCAGGAAGATTATCCCCATCTTTATCCCCATCATATTTGCAGCCCTATCTTTTATTTCAGTCTCCATAGAACCAGGAAAAGGAATCTTATTGCTTCACACCCCAAAAATGAAGGAATTTCCTGTTTGAAGATTGTGTAGTGCTACCTTCCCAGAAATTAATTTTAATAGCTTTTAGCTTTGATATGGTTAGGTTGAGATTATTCATATTTATGCTTTTTCCTTCTTGTAGTTCTCCTGTTTTTGATCATCAGTGTTTCCAGTTCATACACAGGAATCTTTGTTCTTGCTTCACTCCTCACTGCTGAGGTGAGATTTTGTCCTACAGTTAAACTAACAGGATAGTAAGAACTCAATACAATAACCTTTTCCTGTGGATGATAGGTCCAAGAGTTAATAATTCTGATTAAGATGACTTTTTTCCTTCATATGTACCCTAACTGTCACTTTCTGGTATTTACTTTGGTGGAGTTAGCTTGAAAAGCAGACTCTTCCTTGTTAGGTATTTGCAGACAAACTGAATGTTAGAGATAAGTGGACAAAAAAAAATTTTACTTTTTATTGATGTAAAGAATAACATATTGTTTGAATTGAACTGATATATTGTTTGAATACATCTTTTCTCTTTTCTCTGTTTAGTCCTGCAAAGCAGTATTCACACTATTTCAGCAATTCACTTGATAGTAAAAAATGGATTAATAGATCATTTATTCCAAAATCTAATAGCCTAATCTTGTTTCTTTGTTCTTAGATTGAATTTTGTTTAAAAACAAAGACTTTTCATGAGTTTCTTAACACATCCAAGTGTACTGCTTATTACCCATTATCACCCATCTATTACATATGCATATTAAAAATAAAAAAGCATTTTATATTCAGTTTAAACTAGCTGCCAGATAAATTTTTTAGAGCCTTTAACTGCAGTTTTGTGAGACATGCAAAATCTATTGGCTTTTCCTTTTCTTATTTTTTTCCCCATTGGTTTGGTTGTTATGCAATGCAATATTTATTCTTTTCTCCTGGACTCCTTTCCAGACTGTGAAGTCCTTGCCTGTTTTGGCCAAGCTTGGACAAGTGACGTAACTCTCTGTGATCTGACAAACTGGGGCCACAGAGCACTTCAGAACCTTCTGAAATGTGTCAATGCCAAAAAGATAATAAAACTATAAAAATAGATTGAACTGCATTTTTACTGACATTTTCTGACAGCTATTCTCGGCGTCACTTTCTGAGTTCCTTGGAGCCTGTGCAATATGTGAGGGCACACAAAAAGGTACTTTTGCCCATATGCACTGGAGGACAAAGATACTTATTTTGAGAGTGTCATTGCAAAAAAGTTGAAACAAAACACCTCCCAAACTGTATGGTCCCTGCAGTTTGTTTAATGGATAGAAATATGATATATTATTTAATATCTCAAGAAGCCTAGGGCCTGAATTTATCAAAGCAAATAAGTCTCTTTGATTTCAAGGATGCTTAAAGTTAACTGTGTGCTTCATTGCCTTGTGGAATTGGGGCCATATATTTAGTGGTAATGCACAACCTATTAAAAAATGACCTGGCAAAAGCACAGGATTAGAAGGTTTTAATAGTCTTCAGTTTCATTTATAAATAATTCCACTTTCATATAAACATATAAAAGTATACAAACATTAACAAATAAAAACTTAAGGATTTTTGGCCCTAAGATGAATTTGCATCTGATGAAATAGTTCTATTACTCTCGCTATTGAAGCTTGGTTTTGATCTCACAGATATATATAAAATATACATCTGTGTATATTTCCACGTAATACATTTAAATGTAGGCTATTCCTGCAGTTAGGTCAAGACCCCTTTTAAATGTATAATAGCACATATAATAGAGGGGATATCAAGTCTTGTTTGATTTAGAATTATTGGCAGTAAATTCTTTCTTTTAAGTATTTTCCCCTATTTCTTCATTTTATTCCTTACAGGCATAGAAAAAGAAGAATTTTGAAAATGTTTGGGACTCATTTAAATGTTGCATCTTAATCCATTAGAAGAGGATGTTTTCAAGTGTGTCAGGGTACAGAAGGACCTTTTAAAACAGCAACTGTAGTTTTGCTTTCAGAGTTTTGTACATTAAATATGCCAACTAAAATTTGCAGTGAATTCTTACCCATGATTTTCTCCTATAAACTTTATTGAACTGGATTATTGCTCACATACTTAGGTGTCTTGTTTACAGCACAGTGCTGACAAGCTTTATGAATGGGAGAACAACACCATTAAAAAAAGAAAATAACTTCAAATCCCTAAGGAAGAATAGTTTCCCAGCATTTTAAGGCAGCATACAATGTTCCATCACCCTGAAGCCAACCTTTTCTTTGAGTTATTTTCAAGACAAGAAACAATATGATAACAACCTACAGAAACTTGGCAGGGTAATTAAATAATCATTTTTCTTCCAATGTCCAATCAAGCCATAAGGTGAAAAATCACAAAGATGAGACAAATTTTATTTTGTCTTCATATGCACTGAGTGGTTTCTGAGAAATATCATTTTCTCACTGCAGGGAACCAGTGCTCACTAATAGCAGAGCCAAGCAAAATTTCTGAAAATTGTTATTGTAATGTTTATATAATGAGATCATATTTTTTCCCCTTATGAAGTACAGGTGCAAAATCTAAGCACTTTGCTCCCAGAAGTGCAACTTTCCAGCCATTTCTTTCTTAAGTGGTCCTTGCAAATGTAACCAGCCAGCTATTAATAGGCTATTGACAACCTTGGGAAATCTCTTTTTATTTTTTTATTTTTTGCCCCTTGCAACCCTACTAATGCAAAACTCCAAACCTATCACTCAAAATCTTTCTGCTCTTTCATTTCCTTGCTTTTTTTTTTTTTTTTTTTAATTTCTATTTATTTTTTGAGGACCAGTAAAGCTACAGAAGAGCATCTGCTGGACCCTTCGTGGAGAAGCAGACATGTGGAAGCCTTGCAAATATAAAAGCCAGGAGGGGGTCAGGCCCCAGATGGTGAGTGTTTGCTCTTAACAAGGAGAGTCTTTATCCTCCAAAAGAAGGGAGGCAGCACCCTCTAGCACTGAGCCTTTGCTACCACTCCAATGACAGGCACTGCCAAACATAAATCAGAGTGATAACAGCCTCTACTGGGGATTCAGACCCACATTTTCCTGCATGGAAGATAAAATCTTTTCTGGTTCTTAATTCAATCACATACCCAACTGGCAATCTTGCATATCAAAACGGGAATCCTGGGAGGCTGCTGGAATATGCAGATCAACAGAAGCTAATTAGCATTTACTTGCAGCCATCCTTAACTGATTGGCAGCACAGCTGTGGGGACCAAGCAGAACATGCTGAGTTGCATATTTGTATGGCCACCTGCCATTTGGTGGGATCCAAAATAGTGTAAACTACCACTTCACAATAACTCAGTGACCTTAGTTTTGAAGTAATATTGAACAGACATATTTGGCTAAGTGTATAATTAGTGCTTATTTCACCTGACACGCAGTTCAACAATAGGCTGTGCAGCAGTACCTTCCTAATTCGACATGTTGATGTCTTAATTGAGATTGACAACTTGTTAGAGAGGTACTGCATTTCCAACGCAGCCTGAGATCTACCCATCATCACCAACTTCCCTGAGCATATGAAACAATGTGCTTTTGTGCCTTAAAACATATTCCAGCTATTCAGATCTGAACAATCAAACATGAGGGGAGCTCACTGATGAAAGCAACGGGTCTTGTTCTTGCAGGGGCTTTATGTGAGTAATTTTATTGCCTTGCTCCTGATATTCGTGGAGTGGGGTATGACTCAGAAAATAAAAATGTCAGGAAGCATAACAACAAAAAATAAAGGGAGAAAGCACAGTTAGGCAGAAGGAAAGTCAGCATTGGAGGCCAACTTGCACAATGGTGGTGAAGTGAGAATGAATGAAAGCTGTACCAAGTATTTACTGTAAAATATTGAGAAGAGAGTGATGCCTCCCAAGGTTAAACAAGCAAAGATCTGCAACCTGATTGTCTCATCATCCTAATCTGGAAATCTGGGTTACCTGAACATTGGGATACCTCTTTGCTTCCAGGCAAAAATATCTGAAGGAGATCAAATTTGTATATCCATTGCAAACGAAATAGAAATTACCTCTGTCAATTGGCATGTTTGCTGAGGGTGCCTGGACTGGCTTGTAGCAACAAGAAATTTGATTCTGTTTTAGACTGCATGCCAGAAAATTGAAAATAAATAAATACATATATATATATATATTATCTGCATTTGATAAGTGATTAGAAAAGTATATCTAGGATTGCTGACACTGTGAAATGTAATGAAATATACAGGCAGTGCTAGAATAGTGGAAGATGTAGGAGTGTAACAATAGGTCAGAATGGAGCTCTTGCTTGTGTGTTTCCAAAAGGGGACCACAGCCTGTGAAATATAGTCCCTTCAATCAAAACAATGTCCTCATTATTCCTGTGTCTCATATGGACAGGAGCAAGGCCTGGAGTTCATCTGCTGTTTTTTACCTGAGGAAATGCTATAAAAATCCTGCTATGCCATTCTTGGTGTGCTAGGGATAAGTATACCCAGAGATATTCTGGAGGCACACAACCACAAGGCATTATCTGTTATTAAAGCCCACACATTTACACACATTCCTGATAATGCAAGAGAAGAAGTGGCCAAGTTCAGAACCCTCCTCTCTGCACTGCCATGAACCATGTGAGGTATGGATGGACAGAAACCCCCAGGCCAGCAGGTCCAGGTGAGTTGCCTCTGCACAAGTCATTCCAATAATTGCTTGATGCTTGCTCTTTGCCACATTCTTCAGCACTGAATGTTGCAGCAGCTTTGTTCTTGAGCCCTGATGTGAAGGCTTTGCATATGTAGCCCCAGAATTGCCTTGGCTCTCTTTCTGTAGCCACACTGAATCAAGCCATCTGCCTCATTCAGCTACTGAAAGAGAAAAATCTCAACTTGACTACTAAAAAACCCTACCAGATAAGCAAATATTTCTGAGCTAAGGCTTTGTAGAAAATTTACCTCTATTGCAATGAATTTTGCAAAATGTAGTAAATACTGCAAGGTGCTGTAGCTGTAGACTCTGTGCCCAAAGGCAACTGAAGGTAACAGAAATGCTCCTGTTGTCTTGGATGTGCTTAAATCACTGAAACTGATAATGAAATTTTGTACTTTTGTTTCTGGACATAAAAAGGGACACCTTCAAGATAGGGAGATCATATTTGTCAAGGACCTTGCTCCTGGCAAGACAGATGTGGTCTTCCTAGAAAGTTACTTGGACACTGTCTTGTGAGGATCTGAGCAGGATTTGTAGCTGCTTAAATGTAGAGTGGAAGAGGCATTGAAGTTTCAGCTGATGGGCAACTTGACAGCCCATTGAGCAGATTGCTGCAGCTCTGGGCTCTGTGCATTCATGGAAAGCCAGGAGCATTGGCTCCCAGGCACTGAGACTCCCATTCATCTGGGACTTCCAAGTTCCTGTCTCTGTATTATGCAACCGACTGGAATTTTAATTGGAGACTTATCCAAATTGCCTGATAATTTTTCAAACCTTCTAGGTTTCCTTCTTCTTCTTCCAAATCAGAATGAAAACAAACCCGAGAATATTAAAATAATTCCCATGCCAGAATTCCATATCTTCATCCAAGTCTGCTTCTAAATTTGTGTCACAATACAGTTTGGGACTGAGCTGTGTCATATTGTATCAGGCTGTGGGAATAACAGCCTGACATTCTCATGCTCATCACAGTGCCTTTTATGTATCAAGATGATTGTAGCTCATCTCCATCTCATCTCCAACACCTCCAGGTGTTCCTAGGGAAGGCACTGACCCTGTGCTCTGTACCCCAGCCAGTTGTTTCTCTCACATTTTCACCAGAGCATGGCATTTGTGCCATCACTGCTCCATCACCTTTCCAATGGAACTGGCTCTCACTTAGGAAGCTCAAGAGCTAAAGAAGCTTAAATATGACAAAAAGCTACTGGACCCTGCAGAAGACAGTCTGCAGGGGGATTCTAGATTCTACAGGAGGTCCCTGCTAGAATTTAAGAAATTTATATGTATCTTGGCTTCCTGTTAGTGCAGAAAAAGTACTCTACCTGTTTAGGGGCACATTCTGGAATTTCACTTACTGGAAATGTCCATCTCTCACATCCAGGAGAGATCTCATAAGCAGCAGGGCAGTACATCCATCAGGCAGGCTCTGGGACACCCTTTCATTAGGATTTGTCCCGATCTGTGGTGATGATTTAATAGTCAGTTGGAGCACTCCAGTTAGCCTGTGCTGCAAGCAGCAGTGGGATGCAGTCCTCACTGAAGACTTTAGCTTCTTTTCCACTATGCAAAATAACAAAAAAGACTAATCTTAAAACTGCTCTTAATGAGTATAACCAAAATATTAACAGTAGTAAACAAGAATACATTTGCTCATAACTTGTCATATCAGTGTAATAAATTAAGCCAGAAACACATTAACATTTGACAGCTTAAACAATGCAGGAAAAAATACAAACCTCACAGGGACTATGTGAAGCATGTTGGCAGTTTAACAGACATTTTGAGATGTAGATACATATATCAACCTTTCTGAATTTAGTCTTGATAACTCCTTTTCCTCTGTGTGCCAAAACACTGCCGTGTGAAGACTAATGAGTTCCAGATTTGTTTATCTTTGGTGGCTGAGGCAGATTCATGAGCCCCCTGAACCTATTTTACAGCAGCCCTGTGATACCAGCGTGCAACACCAGGGGCAGAAATGTCTCTCTTATACTGATGTGTACATGAGATCTTCTAAGAGAGATGTGCTTGGCCATCTGACACAAGACATCATGTCAGATGTGTTCTGGATGATCTGTATGAGTGAATTGTCCTGCCTGTTATCTTTCATATGTGTTTTATGTTTATGTTCAGAGGTGTAATAACAAATGTTCAGAATAAATCTCGCATATGAAATAAGGAGTATTATGTCTTACAGCAAGGCTTTGTGTCATGTACTCACCAGATTTTCATATGGGTGATTGGGTTTCCCAAATTTTTTTATGTTTATATTGTGAGAGTTCTCAAATAAACATCATAGATCAGGAAGACCTTGGGCTGCCTAAGTGAACTTCTTCCTTTTGCTTTTCCCCTATTTGAGTCCTACTGATTTGTTTTGTTCCTTAATACTTTGGGTTTTTACTACTCAGGGAATTTTGGTGTTTCGATGTTTGCCTTTGTTAAGACATGTGGCCATAACTGGCAAAAGGAATGGTTGGGGTAATGATTGTACTTGATGATCTGAGAGATCTTTTCCAACCTTAATGTTTCCATGATTATGCATCTTTATTGGAGTTAAAATACAACATTTGAGTAGCCTTTTGTGAAAGCAGAGCAGAGCATTTTCCTGCTAAAAGTCCAAGCTGGTGATTTCTTTGTGGACAAATCTTTGCTCAGTTCTAAAGAAAGGGGATGGGATGATATTGACCTATTTCCCCCTCAAACCCATGGCTGGTTTTCATCTCTTGACAGGACAAAGGTGGTGCAAAGGCACCTGGAACAACTTGAAGCAGAGAATGCCCCTGGAGGACACCAGTCACTGTGGTGGATCTGCCTCTCCTGCCCTGGGTCTGCCCAGGGACACAAGGGACAGCCAAGGCACGTGCACAGGGATAGCTGCGGGTATCACACAGCAAGTTAAAACAACTCTGATGAACACTTCACTTTCTGCCTCCAGATTTCTTATTCATTATTAGCACTGTAGCAGAGGATCTAATGTACCCTTACCATAGTTACGGTCCAAAAATAACGTTTTTTCCTCGAATTTGAATGTGGTGCACATGTTTAAGTAACTTCGCTGATGATTTTTTTTCCTGTTTTAACAGATGTATTTTGACTAACTACTTCTGCAGAGCAATTCCTTCTTTAGCAGAGACTGCTCTGTGTCCTCCTCTTTCTTGTAAGTAATATTTTTCAGAATTTTTAACTGGTGGGGACAGGTCATATGTATTAAATAAACAGAAAGAAAAATCAATAATCTTCTATTTCTTCTATTCTGATTAAAAATTATAAAATCTAAATCCAACCAGAACCACAGCAGACTTTCTGTGCAAGTATCATGGTACATATCTGTGTCCCATGGATGTGCAGTGCATGCAGCTGTTTGTACTGTGTGTTCTGAAAGGAAGAGTGAAGCAAGGTTTGTTAGGAAAGCTGCCTTCTGTGTAGGAATATTTTTGGGGTTATTTGTAAGAGAAGCTTACTTGCTATTTGAATATTTAATAAGTGATACAATGCCTGGACTATGCTTTTCTGGGAACTGGCCTTAAGCTCTTTTCAATAGCAATACTAAACCAAGGTCAGAATTTATTGCAGAGTAAAACAAGGTAACAAATGCTTTTGGGGTTTCACTGTCCATGGATGTCTGTGTTGTTTACCATGTGCAGCACAATCCTGTGACAGCCCAACACAGCCTGGAGCCCCCCCGTGCTGTGCAAGGGATGAACACACGGTGGGAGACAGTTCCTGGCCTGGAACATTTACAATCTAAATAGATGTGGCAGGTGAGAAGGGGATAACGGGGAATTTTGTTATAAATGGACATCTGATTTGGTGAGAGGGGGAACCCATTCAGCCGTGGGCAAGAATTTTGCCCACTCCAGGTGGTTGCTGAGCCTCCTCTCCCAGGTCATGCTGCTCTCTCAAGCTCTATTTCATGCCTGTAAAAGCAACAATTTAAGTTTGATTTTCTAAAGAGAGGAAAAATGTACAAAGAAAAAAAAAGCCATCCCACATATGAACATTAGTCCATTTCTGTACCATGAACCATGACTCTTCTTGCTCCAGTAAAAGCCAGACCTCCTCATAACATACCTTATAACCTGTTAATTATGATTTCCTTCTCTAACATTTGGATCACACTACTAAATATTTTTAAATATCTATATATGTGTTTTTTAAGCTGCTGGGTTTGGGTTACACCTTTTCCATATGCCCAACCCACACAATCCCATCAACGCTTTCACACACCAGTCAAACACTCTATATTTGTGTGAAACTCACTGAAGGGAAAAAATTCCTATTACTACTACTACTAATACAAATTCATTTCTCTCAACTATTAGTGTTTTTCTGAATGCTGCTGAATGAATTCCCTGCAATTCAATCTCTAACTTTTTATTGTGTTGATTCAGTGAAGATTTTTGATTTGTATTCATAATTATTCCAGTCCCATCACCACATGCCATTTTTTTAATATTTTTGTGCTTGACAAAGCTCCCTCTACAAAACTTAATCACTTTCTGTTTGAGCAATCCCCGAATACATTTTTACATTCTGTTGTTACTGAGAATGATGTTCTGAAAGTTGATATACATTGCAACAGCAGGTGTTAAGGCAGGCAAGTAGGGAACAAAAGCTCTTAGAGCATGAAAGAGTCTAATAATAGACAATTTGTTCACCTGGCACTGGCTGCTTAAGCATTTGAGATGAGCTCATTGTTATTTGGCCATGAGCTTTCTTGGTCGTAGGGATGAAAATATGGAAAATCCAGGTTGTGGAAACAAAGGTCTGCTAATATTAGAACAGCTCTAAATGGGGCATGATGGAGCTGGGGAAGTTGCAGGGTGAGCTGCGCGGTTTAAAGCAGTGAAACATTTCCATAACTAGGAAAGCAATCAATAAAGTCACAGTTGTGTCTGTTCTTGCAATAAAATTACATGTGTAAATGTTTTCAATAACTCTACAACTGGGCAAGCTGTTCAGAGCAGCCTTGCACTCAGAAGTGGAGTTCAAGATTTTTTCCAGGCTCGTTGGAAATGTGGCTGTTAGTTAGGGAAGCTCCCCATGGCCAGCAGAGGTAGGCAAGCTGGTCAGAATGGAATCATCCACCCTCAAAGGCAATTCCCAGCAGTGATCCTGTCAGAGCCATGGGGCACTGCTGGGAGCATCACCGTGCCCCACTGGAGTCCCAGGCATGAATGAGGAATGCAGGGTGTGTGTCCAGACCCAGAGCATGGGGTGTGAGGAAGAGGATGCTGGTTCCTGGGAGCACATTGAATGCCTCCCTGCAGACTGTTGCTGTTGGGAGCATTTGGGAAGCTTGCTCTTCAAAAAGGAGAGTGCACCCACTCTGGAGAGCCTGGAGGAGAGCAAAGATGAGCCTGTGCTTGGCTATGGTTCCTGTCCACTCCCCAGAAGATAAAGGGGAAGCTGTGCTTCAATTAAAGGACAGCAGTGTAGCTGAGTGTCCCTAAATCACCTTTCTTTGGCATGTACCCTGTCCCTAGAAGAGGGCCATGCATGCTTCCCCAGAACAGACAGCAAAATAAGCATCCTTTACCCAGAAGTGCAATTTCACAGTCTTCTTTTCATGTTCTTTTCACATGATTTTAAACAGACAGCAAAATAAGCATCCTTTACCCGGAGGTGCAATTTCACATTCTTCTTTTCATGTTCTTTCCACAAGATTCTAAACTTTAGGAAGTTGTGTTAATTATAGCATACCATTAATTGTTGGTTTTGCTTTCAGAGAGCAAAATTTCCTCAGATTTTTAAATTTTCTTTGATTCCCATAGGAAATACCATAGGAACCTGCTCCAATTTACCATTCTAAGCCATGCACACAGTTGTTTGCTTGGATCGCAAGGAGATTAAAGGATGAGGGGAATATAAATGCCACTGGATTTCTTTCCTTAGGCAGCCTGTGGAGATGAATCCTGCGTCAGCAGTCACAACTGGTGAGCTCCCTCTTGGCTTCAGTTCTGCTAAAACTTCACTTTATCTTCATGAAGTCAGGTTGACCTTCTAGTGTGGTTGTTAATCAAAAGTCTCAATTCCTCAATATTATGGGTTCAGTTTCCAGGAAGCACTAATCTTACAATCACTTTAGGTCAATGAGCCTCTACCACCATGCAGTGCATTGGGCTCATTTTCCAAACCAGCACAGTTAGGGCAGATTTTGGGCCAAAAGCAACCTTCCTAATAAGCTTAAACAGTAGGGGATTGACAGTTGTGTTGCTGTCAAGCAGGGCTTATTTCACACCAGTGGTATTCATCAGGTATTGCAAACATTTATGGCCAAGTTAAGCTCATGCAACAAGAGGTCAACACAATCCTACACCGCCCCCACAAAAAAATCATAACTAGAATACTTGAATACTGATGATGCTAACAAATGTTTCACAAGTAGGCAATGGTTTAAAAAAATATATAAATGTCTAAATACCTTATACTTTGAATAATGAATATGCTGGAGAAGTTTGTCAGCATTTAGCAATCAGTTCATGCATTCCTCGACCAGAGCAGTTGTGCAGGCACAGCTTTAGTGCCAGTGTGCTGTGCTGCTAGCCCCATACATGTATCATTGAAAAGTCAAGGACCAAGGAGTTATTTACTTCATATCAATTGTTTTTGTTCTCCATTCACTTTATTTTTCTTTTGGAAATGTCAGTTGGAATTCAGCGTGTAAGGGCTTAGGTATCTGAAGGGAGGCCACAGCACTGAGCACAGATCAGATTGCTTTTCCTTGCTAAACTCCCCCCTCTGCATTCCATCCTGACAAAGTTTTGTTGGAGTTACTCAGTACATAGATAACTAAGTGCTTTAAATACTAATTAAAATATATGATGTTTAACTGTTGGCTTATGCCATTTGTTTATGATGGAAGACAACAGGGAAGCAGGATCATCTATTATAATTATCAGCAGAATATTTCTTTTCATCTCTTCCTATCCAAGCAATAAGTATGTCCAGGCACTGACTTGGTTCTTGTAAACATCCTTGTTTCCAACAGAATTTCTTCCTGTACCTTTTCACTGTCTTATCTTTCAATTCACCCTGAATCTACCTTAAAACAATACACTTCAAGTTCTTTCCTTTTTTTTCATACTTGGAAAGTTCTGTTGGAATTGTTTCAGGCCAGCAAACTTGCTGCCCTGGTCTCAGTATGCAGAAGTGTGTTCCCATTAATCAAAGGAAAAGTTGAGTAAAGTGGTACAATCCACATTCTCATTTTGAAAAATTAAAAGGCAGTATCATTATTAAAAGGCAGTTCTACTAAATGTTTTCTGATGGAGGGAGAATTGGGACACACTACACTGTCCAATGACTTTGCCAAAGATATGACACCAAGAGACACAATAAATGGATGTATAAATAGTCATTGTTCTGAAAAGGGTAGTCATAAATCACAAACTGAGTTGCAGGAGGTTTTTCTTTCTTGGTGATACTTGAAATGTGATCTATGTTAAATTAAAAGAAAATCAGATTTTCTCTTTTGGTTGTGTTGAAATGATTTAGAAACCTGAAATGCAATTTCCCTGAAGCAGAATCCTATGCAAACTATGAAGCTCTGCAGTAAACATTAGATCAAGGTTCGCAAAAGGAGGGGTTTATTGAAGAGTACAAACCAGCAATTTTTTGGAGTAAGAGGTTATTAATCATACTACACTTAGGGTTAGCAAAGCTCTGGCCTTGAATCAGCAACGCACTACAAAAAATTGAATCACTCTGGTAAGAACAAATAAGTAGCTCTGTGAAGTTCTGCAGTGGATCTCAAAAGACCTTTTCCCTTGCAAAATAGCCCCCAGTTGTCATGAAAAATGACCCTTGTATTTGTTGTGATCATTTATCAGAAGAATTTGACCCGTCTCATGCTGTCTGTAGACATTTTCCCAGGGTTCATCCACAGTGCTCATGTGGAGAGATTACCTGCAGATCACCACTTCCCTTTCTTCCCTGAACAGCATCTGTCTTAATATGTCCATAGCTCAGGAAGCAGAACTGCTGAAAACTTGGAACCTGAAGAGTTTGCAGGACAGCTGACAGTTTGAAGACCTTATCAAAAGGTGTTTCTTCCTAAGAGCTGGGGTGTTGCAGATGTGCCCCTGCAGAAATGATCCAAGTCTGTTTTAACTACCAGACCAGATAGAGCACTCATAGGGCACTTTGAAGCCTGGGTCCAGAAATCCTCTAGCCACCACCCTGTCCTCTTCCAGGGGCCTCTCCATGACCAAGTTTCTACTGTGCCTATAGCTGTGGTGTGTAGGCTGGCTTCACTAGCTGCATTTCCCTGTAGTAACATCAGGAAGTAGACTCTTGATAAGATTTGGAAACAGGGACTGGCTCAATTATGCAGCTATGTGACCTTATTTTATTTCCTTTGGTTTCACAGTCTGCCTCTTGTCCTGCTGCTTGTTTGTCACACTCCCCTGTGCTCTGCTTTAGATCAAATGAGCTCTCTTTCTGTTTGTGTAGCTTAAGATATGCAGACACACCAGGAAAACAGCCTGGGGTCTTGAAAAACACAGATTTGCTTAGGAAAGGACAGTTTTGGAAAGGTGGAGGGAGAAGAGGAAACCTTGTCAATAGGATAAGGTGTGATTGTTTTAACCTAAAAGAGGGTTGATTTAGATTAGGCATAAGGAAGATGTTTTTACAATGAGGCATTGGAACTGATTTTCCAGAGAAGCTATGGCTGCCCCATCCCTGAAAGTCAGTCAGGTTGGATAGGTCTTGGAGAAACCTGGTCTAGTGGAAGATGTCCCTGGCCATGGCAGGGAATTAGATTAGAAGAACTCAAAACATCCCTTCCAAACCAAGCTATTCTATGATTCTATGAAGAAAGCTGGCAGTCACAAGGGCGCCAGTGTAAAAGCAGATGTAACCAGGACCTGATGCACCTCACCAGCCCTTTCATTACGTGGCGAGGAGAATTCCAAATGTCTCTGAGCAGGACATTGGACATCAACTGCCAGCCCAAAGAGAGGCTCTTCCAAGACTTTTGCATTTTTGGTATTCCCATAAATCAGTAGTCATCAAGTGACAGTACCTTTGCTTGTTTTAAAGGACTATTCTAAAAGAGTAGTCTATCTCTTTTGCTGGGTACCTGAACCCCAATTATATGATGCAGGCACTCAAGATGCTCAGGGAGCCCATCATATTCATTGATGCACTTTCTGGTTTCATAACTCATTGTCATCAGACACAGTTACTTCCTCAGCAGCAGCCAAGAAGCTAACCTGACTCTCAGGCAGAAATTTCTGGAGTTCAGTGGCAGGAGTAGAAGCCATTGGTAATTTAGGAGTTAGCTGAGGATGTTTCTTTAGTATAGTCTGCAAGTCAGACATTGCCTGCTATTAAATAGGTAATAAATAACCACTAACAGAGTCAGCTTCCTCCTATTTATTCCCTTATTCTGTATTCCAAATCCCTTTGTTCCACAGGACAAGTGACCTGGTTGGAAAGGCACAAGCCACAGCCAGCTCTCCCTGCTGACTCCTGCTTCCTGTGCAAGTCTGTGGAATTGGTGTCTCAGGCCATCATGATACCTGCAGCACTGCAGGTAAATCACTGCTGCCATCAGGGAACTCCCAGCCAACCTTGCTGTGTCTCGTCTCTTGCCTATCTGTGTGGCTGACCTGGTCCCCAGCCAGGGATCATTCTCCAGCTGGGAATTGGGCTTTCTAGCAGCAATCTGCTCTTTTTGTGAGAGCAAGTACTCAGGTATGTTTGCCTTCTTCTTCATTTTTTCTCCTATATTTCGTTTGGTTTCTCCACCTCGCTAAATCTGGTTAAAAGGTAACTGTCAGAAGATTGATGCAATAAATTTCATGCTGTACCTGCAGTAAGCAAAGTTTTCTTTGCTGATTATTCATCCAGCTCCTGGAGTTTGGACAGGTAGTTTGTATTAATAAAATATACTTTAATATCAAAACATTTTTCAAGCCAAATCTATTAATTACTTTTTCCATTATCTGCCTGGCTCTACACATGAATAAATGAAAAGAAACAGAGAAGACAGAGACATGACAAGATCTGTTATGTAAATCACTCTGTACATCCTGAACTCTCTTCTGGGGCAGTGCTAACTAATTTATGACAGGTCACCCAATAGTTATTAATAAGTTATTAAATTGACAAAAAATCGATCCAGTAATACTTCTTGAATTAACAATACCTGACTTACAACTTGAACCAGCCTGTTTGGCAAGAAGGGACAAAAATTATGGCGTTTCAAGCTCTATGTTCAGAAAATTGTATTTTTCTCTGTGTGTGAGTAGGTGCTGAATCCCTTTGTAATATGTGGGAAAGTTTTATCATTGCATTGCTTCACTGCACAGTCAATTTCCTCACCTGAAGGGATGGAGGAACCACTTGTGCCCTCCACTTGGGTATCACACAAGGTATTGCTCTGGACCATCCCAGTGACATTTTCCAGTTTCAGGATTCAAATAACTGCTTGAGCATGACTTTGGATACACTTTGAGTTTTCCAGAGGCATGAGCACAGATCTGAAAATCACACTATCACATGCTAAAGATATCTATAATTATTGAAATTAAATTGACAGAGAGTAGGGTTGGATAAGATAGTATGAAGAAATTCTTCCCTGCGAGGGTGGTGAGGCCCTGCCACAGGCTGCCCAGTGAATCTGTGGATGGATGACCCATCCCTGGAAAAATTCAAAGCCAGGTTGGATGGGGCTTGGAGAAATCTGGAGCAGTGGAAGATGTCTGTGTCCACAGCAGGGGGTTGGAACAAGATGAGCTTGGTCCCTTCCCATCCAAATCATTCTACAATTCTTTGAAAATGCATTTCCTCTTTGACAGTGAAGAACAGCTCCATGGATGTGTGCACTCAATGTATCTTAGGTCCAGATTATTCCTCTCCATGTCCTCTGCAGTCTTTGTGTTTCCTCTCATTATGTTAATGGGTGTCCATGTGCTGTGGACTCTGCTTGCCTTTGCTTGAATTTTGCATTGAGCTTTCAATTAGAGGGATTCAAACTGATTATTCTGGCACCACTTCCCCCTCCAGAAATCCAACTCTTACTGCACATCTATTTTTAAAAAGGTGTTACTGATACTCAAGGAGACGTCAGATATCTGCTGTGCCTCAGGACAAGGGAATAAACTCACCTGGAATTAGGATAAAACTGCTTCCTATAATCATGGAATCATGTGTCCATGGGATGGCAGGGGATGACTCACCCCTGCTGGAAGACCTGTCTTTACATCCCTTAACCTGAAAACTGGGAATTTGATGAGAGAGAGGGAGGTTGCATAAGACTCAATTCAAGCACATGGAATATTTTGGTCAGATTTTTTTTTTAAACACATTAATATTGGGTGGTTCTCACATCCCCAACTATGAATCATTTGAAGTTTGCTAGCCCTCGTGTCTTTCATTAGTCAAGGATATTTGCTTCATTTTCCACCCATTTTTCTTCCTTTTGTCACCTCAGTTTTGCTGCCATCAAGGAAACAATACATTCCAGAGGCTGCTTTGCCCATAGAAAGTACCCAGGATTATTTAGTTCTGGTGCTGCCCATCTCTCAGTGATGCAGCTTGAAACTCCGCCCCTACCTACCTGTAATCCAACCTACTTTTCCTAAGCAGTTAACTCTTTATTTGTCAAGGGACTCGTGCTTTATCTGCTGCAGGATGAGTCACACAGAAATTTCCTCCCCTGAGCCCCAGCCTGTTGCCTCAGTGGTGCAGGAAAGGCATGCTGTCAGTTCAGCCCCACTTTCTCCTCAAAGCATTATAGGATCCTGGAATGGCTTGGGTTGGAAGGGACCTTAGAGATCATTTTTTCCAACCCCCTGCCTTGAGCAGAGACACCTTCCACTAGACCAGATTACTCAAAGCCCTGCCCAACCTGGCTAAATTCAGCTTAGCTGAGTTCAGCTAAGCTTTCTAATCACAGCTGTCTAAAAATATACAGAGCCTTTTGGTTCACCAGACATCATTTTGATTAATGCCATTGTTATTCCAAGCTGTTACTGTACAAGTTTGTATTGGGTTTTGGTGTGGTTGAGCTATTAGTGTCGCTGACACAGCAATATTGCAAATGCTGCTGTTATTGATAGAAATGCAGTTGCCTAGCGTTGATGTTTTTGAAGATCAAACATCATCTGATACAAATAATCTCAGGAAGAGAAGTGTTGCTGCTTTTGACATTCAGGGAACTATTTGTATGCAAGATTTTGAATCTCCATTTCAAACATACCTGAGAAATAATTATGTAAATTTAAACCAGCTTAGAGATGGCTAAAGAGGTGCTGAAGTTGGAGGATGGTGTGAGCTCATGTCTATGTCCTTGTGATCCTCCAGCTTCGCTGAAACCATCATCCACCACTTTGAAGGAGTTGCAAGTGCTGCATCACTGTGTGGGGATGCAGGGCTGGGCTCACTCCAGTTAGAAGACCCTGACTGGGGATGGTGAGAGCTGCCAACAGCACATTTTGCAGATGGCTGCTGGTTCTGGAGCCCTTCCCCAGCCCCAGTGGTGTCAAACAGCCCAAACATTACTGACCCTTGCAGCCTGATGTAAAAAACCATCGGCATGCAACAGCTTTGGAGGAGGCCTGATGGCACGGGATTGGGAGCTGGGTGGAAGGGACTTGATTCTGCCACTTGATTTATTGGCTGGTCATATTAATTTGCTTTGTTGTGAGGGAGGATGATTATGTTGCCAGGTGTTTATTCCAATTGGACAGTGAATCTAGCTAATTGCCAGGGCAGGCACCCAGAACTTGGGAACAAACTTCAATGAAAACAAAACCTTAATGTAAAAAACAACACAAAACATATTAAAAAGGAAACCTCTTCAGCTATTGGGTGGGGAGAAATGGGAAAGGAATTTAGGGCAGGCTGGGGTTGTGAACCCAGCAGCACAGCCTGGAGCAGAGCTTTGGCCCTCAAAGCCCAGGTAGGACTTGTCTCAGGGCTGTGTCCAGAGAGGATGCTCATGTCTGCTTCCCAAGAGAGGAGTTCAGTAATTCCCCTGGCAGGGAGGGGAGTGAAGCAGAGACAGAAGCAGATGGAGGGATGGGATGGGATGGGATGGGATGGGATGGGATGGGATGGGATGGGATGGGATGGGATGGGATGGGATGGGATGGGATGGGATCACTACTCAGTTCCTGCTGCCCAGCCAGCAGCAGCCCAAGCCCTGTGTCCCCCAGGACTGGGATGACAGGATCCCAGATTTTGTCATCAGCTCATCCAACCCCCCTTCTGCCTGGCTTTGTTTAACATCTCCTCCTTATCTACCTGCTCTCCCCATGTGAGCAGTGTGGGGTGGAGAAAACTTCTGATAGTCATCACAAGATGAATTTGCATTACCTCCATCACCCACCTGAGGACCTGCTTGTTCCTTCATTTGGAGCCCTTAGTGGCAGGACTTGGCATTCTATTTTTTACTCTTATTCTCATGGGTTATAGGCAGTGCCTTTTTTCCTTCCCACGTTGTTAATGTAATTGTTAGAATTTTGAAGGCTGCTGGACACATTGGAGGGATATGTCCTCAGTCTCTCTGTAAGAGATAACTTTCCTCCAGGTTTTTAGCAACAATGCCATAAATTATCACCCGGCATAGAATTTAATTGCATAGTTAAAAACATCATTTACAAGGCTTTTAGCATGCCCTTCTAAATTCTCCATTTTTTCATCTAATCTCTGTAGGCCTTCGTTACATTTGCAGAGACCTGTATGGGTTTCATTCCTGTTAAACATGTCAGTAAATCACAGCAGGAAAAAACCCTGACACATTTCCCTAGGAATTTTCTCTGCTGCCTGAGCTCCCAGCCCTGTGGCTTCCCGTTCAATAGGTCATCCCAGACCCCATTTGTCATTGCTCTTTAATTACTGTGGAACCTCTAATCCAGGCCACAAATTCCTCCCTGCTCATACTTCTTTTTACTTCAGAATGCGTATCTAATAGCAACCAAGGACTTTTCCTATTTTCTCACTTGGAATCTGTTTTGGGAGCTTGGAATTGCTATCTAACTGAATCAGTAACATCTGTGACTTCAGGGCAGCTTGAGTGGGAATAGTTAGGGGGTTAGACAGATTTCCTGCATTTTAGGACTCCTTTCCTCTGAAGAGGCTGCTTTGGGACAATTCAGTTCCATTTAATGCTGCTTCTTCCCTTTTACTTCCCATTTATTTTTTGTTGGTTAACCCCATCTCTGCCTCCTCTTTCTTCATCTCCCCCATCCCTCCAAGTTGTTTAGGTTTTTCAGAAGTTAAAATTATTTTAAAGAACCTCGCCAACATTTTGAAAAGTTTCAGTTTCAAACACATGAAAAGGAAAAGTCAGAAGGGATTCCTAGAACTGTACTGCAGCTTGCAGGTATGGCTTTGATTTTCCTTTTGGCAGGCTTTTGCCATTCCCTCTTTCATTGCCCTTCCAAGAATCACTGCTGGGTGCCTAAAGACCTGTATGCTTCTTACACTTGGCAGGAGCAGATAACAGGAATGCTACAGTTTGGGCCTTGAAAGATTAAAAGCAACATTTATTCCTTACAGTACTTTCAAACTTCCTCAAGTTAATTTAAAAGACATTTTTGAGGATGCTTAACTACTAATACTGGATTTTTCTAAACTTTTTTTTCTTAAATTCTGCCCACGCCATACCTGTTATTTAAACCAAATAAGAGGTGGATTAAAGTCAGTGCAATTCTTTAAAGTGCATTAACTACTTTGAGCAGTCCTTGGAAGGGGTACCCTGTGCCTCTGTGACTGGTCTCTTTATGATATCTTTGTAAAAGTTCTGGCAAGGAATGACCAGTTTGTGAGTCAATTTCCATTTCTCAGAAACTTTTTGCTTCTGGTAACCAACCTCATTGCTAGTCGAGTACACAACACAAGTGTCCCTTCCCTGCCTGTTGGAGCAGCTGATAAATTATTCATACAGCTAATGAGGATTTTGAATTTCCAGGCAAACTGTGATGGCATTTTTAAAAGCTTGCATCACCTCAGCAACATTTTCCCCACACCTGAATGCTTCAGGCACGCAGGTGTTTTAATCACCAAGGCAGAGCTTTGCCCCTTTCTCCTCCTCCAAGTGCTTTGCTCCAACAGGAGTCCTGTGGCTATTTTGTCTGTTTGTCTGGATGAGGATTTTCTGTGCTAATAAACATGAGGGGAAAGGGGAATCTGAGAGGGCTGAATTAATTACCGAAAGGGATCACATAACTTGCCTTGTATTAATTTTGAAATGACAAGACACAGGTGCACTTTAAGTGATGTTTCAATGGATGTTAGCACTTAAGGTCTCTTCATATTATTTTCCTTCCTATGGATCTTTAGCTGGAGCATATCAGAAAAAAAATATATCAGAGTAAGGAATCTCCTGCTGAAGAAAAGAGTTCTATTGTGTGAAAGGGCTGATTATGTTTATATTACATGTTCTCCCGTGAAAGAACCAAGCCCCCCTGCTAGGAGGGGAAGAAAGGTCACTGAAACCAAAGAAACAACTGACTCAGTGTCTTAATTCTGAAGGAAATGAGCCCTTTGGAGAGGAGAGGGGCTTTCTGATCTACTTCAGGGCAAGGCATGCAACTATGAAAATAAGCCTTTCCTGCTATGTTGAAGAATAAAGCAGCAAATCAGAAAGACTGGGGATTGGAAGTAAAAAAATACTTACACTGATTTTTTATTTTTAACCTTCAAATGCTCCGCATGTGATTGGCAAAGCTATATCATTCTCCCAGATTATCATCTGCAGCATCCTTGAGAAGAATTTGAGAAAGAAAGACTAACAATGAATTAATTATTTCTCACATGTGACAGCCAGACTTCCATGTCTGGGCTGGAAAGAGCCTTCCCATTTCTGGCCAGCCTGGTGGCATGGGGTCCTGAGATTCTCACACCTCCTTCTGCACCCACCCCACATGAACATTTGAATGTGGAGGAGGTGATAGAAGGACCACTGCCCAAAAAGCCCTGTATGAGTGTATTGCAGTTCAAATAAGGATCTGGGCCTGGATTTGAGTCCTAACTCACCTTCAGTCCACTCTTTGTGGAGCTGAGCTTGCAGGGGTTTTGCTGAATGTGACAATCAGAAACTTGCCTCACTGCTGGTCCCTGTCCCAGGGAATGCCCTAGATGGGATGGCCTAGGACAGTTCTTCTGTCCTGCTTGCCCTCACAAGTGTGTCCCAAGAGCACAAAATCCTTCCCATGTATGTCATCACAAGGGACAGTGTGACATGTGAGCAGCAGGAAGGGAGGGATGCTTGCAGGACACTGCGGATTTCTACTGCTGAAGTACAGATGGCAAATTGAATTTGGCTCTAAACAACTAAAAATGATCTTAAACTTTGCTTGTTCCCTTCCTTGGCATCCTAGTGGACACAGTCTTTGTGGTCATGGATAAGGACAAGGAGTGTATTGTCAGTTTTTATCACAGGTTGTGTTGGTGAAGGTACCGATGGCTCTCGGGGGCTGCCAAGGTTTTAGAAATATGCTGAGAAATCGAAATCCTCATTTAAACTGCAACAGCATCATGAAGTATGAGCTCTATAAATCTTTACAGATTATTGGTCGCCTAAATAGATAGACTTGAGAGCTTTAGTGCTGTGCCAGTCATCCAGTCACTCTTGGGCAAGAGTTTTGCTCTGAAAAAAATCAAATGGAGAAACTACAGCTACTCCCACCATAGCAGTAGGCACAGCACACACTGACTGCAACTCTTACAACAAAAGTGACCATTTTGGGAAAGCAAATCATCCTGGAAGTTGATCAGAAATGCAACAGAGGATGGTTTTTAATGGCTTTAGAGGGAATATTAAGATTTATTCCTGTAAAGACTTACTCAGCATGTTGCACAAACTCCTCTTAGTGCGCTAATAAGTCAATGTGTTACCAAATGCTTTGCCATTATAATTACAGCCACATGTTGTCCTTTTTACAAATAGGTCTGGCTTAATTGCATCATTTTTCAGCAGGATTTATGTGGTCCTGCTTAATCTAAAATTAGTACATGCACAAATGAAGTGCAAACTATTTTCCATCACTGAACTGTGAAATGTTTTCCAGAACAGAGATATACCAACATGTTCCTAAAAAGATGCAATAAACAGTCAGGCAACTTTTCGATTTGTGTGTGAGTCTGCACCTATGCAAATTTGTTAAAAGTAAGGGAAAATATACTAAAATATACATTAACTACAAAATGACAAAAAAGTCAGTTAAATGGTCTAAATCAAGTAGTCTTTTTTGATTATCACTGGTAAAACAATGGATGGGAGAAATCATAAATCTATCTTGATATTGCTAGCTCTCAGCATTTATTAAATACAGTAAGAGCTTATGTGTTTTATATATTACATCAAACGATCAAAAGTAAATATATCACATTTATAAGATGTGATATAGGCCAAGATTGTGTTGGCCTAAATTCTAAGTTACTTTCACTAATATTCCATATTGTCTATGTAGCTCTGAGGGCCTAAGGACATGTATAGGGCATAGCAGAGATAAGAGTTTGGAGTACCTGAACCTAGGCCAGATATCACAATTGCCATCCCTACACACTGATTAGAAGTTTGGAACATGCATGACTTCCAAGAGTGTTAGAACTTGGACATTAAAATATAAATGCATGGCCAAATCCCAACTAGATGCAAAAGCCTAATGCTGGAAGCAGATTAAATCCTCTTTCAGTTTGTATCTCATTGGGAAAAGTTACTTTGACTTCAGCAGAGTGGAGATCTTGCCATCCAGAATGGAGATTTACTTCCTGCTGTGAGGAAGTCTGCTGAATTTTAGTGAGTAAATCAGGAAGCCAAGAGAGATTCTGATATTGCTTAATCACTACTGGAGTGAAGTCCTAAGTTTTGTTCTTCCCCTAAACATGGCAGCTTCTTTCTTGATTTATTGATAGATGAGTGCAGTTTTTGAGAGCTACTCAGTTTTGTGTGAAACATTGTTTGGGTAGAAAGTAAGAGAAAGGCTCTATTACTTCAACTACTTGAATATTAAAAATTGCCCTTGATTTAAATTTTATGTTCCTAATTTTTACTCCTTTAAAATATTTCTCCCTGTGTGTCTCAATGAGCCCAAATTCCAAAGAGCTACTTCAATCAGGGCACCCAATGACCTGTACAATGTGCTTTCAGCCATGAGAAATGCCTGTGGCTATGGGTAGGAATGGGTTAACACACTTCCAAACAGTAGCTTGCAGGTCACTGCCATTTCTCTCTGCCTCATCATGTCACCACAGTAATTCACACTCTGAAACCTTAAGGTTATAGCTGCAAACGTGCTGCAAACAGAAGCTTCGGAGCTGTCTCTGAAATAAGGCTGATCCTGAATGAGCAGAGTGATCCTTGGTGCTCCTTGCCATCCACGAGACACCTCTCTGCTTCTGTGCTTGGCTTAAAGTGAGGATTCTGTGTGCATTATCCCAAAGCAAAGATATCTCATAAACCAATAGTGGATGTCTGGATTCATAACTCCTGGCAGCCCTTTAATCTGGATCCTTGGAGATAACAACAGAGATGTGCCCAAAACAGGGCCCTTGGTCCTTCAGTGGTTCATGACTGTACTGGTGTTTGAACCAGGGCACCAACCCTGACATCCTCCCTGCTGCCTCCAGCACATTCACAGCTTCTGCTCTTCCTAGGAATGTTTATTTTGTAAAATAATGGCAAAGGCTCAGGCTGAGGGATTTGCTACCATTTGTAAATCAGGAGTTGAGCATTTGCCTGGTATTTCTCACATAGACTTTTCCAAAAGCACTTTCATGAAAGCATTTAAGCACCTATTTTGCTTGGTAAGAGCAAAGTGTGATGCAGTAGGATGCAGGTGTTACAATCACATTTGGAAAAATCATAAATGAAAAAGGAGGCACTGAGAATTTTAGAGAACACTTTCCTAAGGAGATGTGACATACTCCATGGATGTGGCACCACTCCCTGTGAACCAGCCTTGCCCTTTCTGGTGCAAAGGAGATTTGAACCACTTTGGCTTCTTGTGCAGGACACATGAGTCTTGCATGGAACAGGAAACTGCCCTTGGAGTTGGGTCTTCCAAAATAATGATCCACTAAACAAAAGCAGGGGAAGAAGAGTGCTCTGCCATCTGCTATGTAAGTAAAAAATTTACAATTTTCTGTAATTTTTGGTTACTGCCACAACTGAATAATCATTTTTGGTGCTGAGTGTATTGTTTTGAACACCTTCAGGTAAACAGATTCTGCCTTCCCCAATGTTATTGTAGAGTATTTCTCTAGAGGGAGTTCCCCAGCCTGTCTGAGTGCCAGGGGAGCCATTTCCATCTGCTGAACACTCCTCAAGAGAACTACTGACCTGCACCCATCCAAACCTGCAACACCTGCCAGCTGCTCAGCCACGGCCACCGGGCTGCTGAGTGATACTGAGCAAGATGCACCCACAACAGCTTGGAGGAGACTGGGTGGCTTTTTTATAGACTTTTAAATGAAATAGGAATCACAACTCCTTCTGACAGAGGTGAAGCTGGAAGCAATTCCAAGGCTTTCTTGAGCAGAAAGGCTGCTCCTGGCTGTTACTCCCGGGAACGAGCACTGTCATCCGCTGAACACTTCAACAACACTAAAGAAGGCACCTGGACTCAGAAGATCGAAGCTCTGCTAAGTTTTCTCAGGTTGGATATTCTGGTATTTCTGGCGCATCCTGCATATGTAGAAGCAGCAAAATTTGTCTTGGGGAGCAGAGGCATCAGCTCGGAGAGGGGACAGATGGTGAACGTTACGGAGACCAAACTATGGCTCAATCTTCCCAGAGAGAGCAGGTCCTGCAAGGTAGGAAGAGTGGTTTTAAATGACATAAAAGTGTACTGTTGGTTTAGGTGAGTTCCATGCTTTTCACAGGGAAAGTTTCCTCCCACCCCATCCTGCTACAGACATCATTCCCTGAATTGAAAGTTCATAAACCTTTTAGAAAACTTCTTTTTGATTTTTAGGCTTTATTATTGTACATCAAGATGGTTTTATTTGCCATGTTATTGTTCCTAGTGTAATTGCTCTTGCAATTAGAAAAGATAATTGATTAAATAATAGCTACAGTTTTGAGTTTATTGTTTCAAAAGATCTACATTTATATTTTTCCTTGAATTTTTGTAATTAAATTTTAAAAAAACCCATAAACCAGCACATGTTTCTATACCAACTCCTGCAGGCTGTCTGTAGGATGTCTGGGCTGAGGATGAGCTTGAAAAGGATACATATATGCTCCTGGAATTTAAATTAATCCCTAACTTCTCCAAGTCAAATTCACTATATCCTTTTTTTATCTTTTCAGAACAAGGGAAGATATCAGTTAAATTGTCACAAATAAGCTCCAAAGTGTTGTGAAAGAGCAACTGATTTCCTAAATTAATCTGTAAGGTATGTTTTCAGATTTCAGAACCCTCTCCTTAACCTCGGTTCCACAAATAGCTTTATGCTGAGATGAAGTGTAGACAAACACACAATAGAACTTTCTAAGCAGAACTGCTGAGAGGTGTGTGCTATATCCTCTCATAGCAACCATAGGGCCCAGCTCACTTTGGAGGCTGAATGGATCCAATGCCATGGTTTCCATGGTTGCACAGGGTTTCATGCACCCAATAATATTAATATTCCAGTCCTTTATAGAATAACTTGTGCAAAGACAATTTTTTCCTCTTTATTTCCTATCTTAAATTGTTGCTGTCCTAATGACTGAAGTTATAACATCAAAGTTATTCTACTAAAGCTGAAAATGGTGTTGAGATTGTCTTAGCATGAGCTCAAGACTACAGTACTTATGTAAGCAAAATTTCAGGTGCCTCCTGACACAACACTGTTGGATTTGGCTGATAAAATAATGATGTTTTTTCTCTTTACCAGTTTGTTAGTACCATTTATTTTAACAAAAATTTTGATTGCCACTAAGAAGTTAAGAATACTGACAATGACTGACCAGTTTTCGGAAGAAAATAGTGTGAGTCTGAGAACTTGGAGGTGAGAATTCAGTTGTGATAATGTGACTTAAATTTCAAGGGAGTGCCCTCTTTTGTGTTTCAATACTGAGTTGGAGGTGATTATTGTCCTTGCATTTTTTGCCACCTAGGGTTTTCCAAAGCTCACCCTGTTGGAAGCTGTTCACCACCTCATTTTTTATGTCCTTCTGAAAAATCTTGTTGTTAATTAAGAGCTGTGATAACTCTTACGAGAAGATCACCTCAGAACTACACTTTAGCCAAGTGTCAAAGGAAACTTCTTGACAAATATTCATCTTCTAGGGTAGCTCCAACTGTCTGGGACTTCCCTACATCTTAAAACTCCAAGTGCTTCGGTTTTGTGAAAGATTCCTTCCAAGGTGACAATAACTTGCAGATGCTGTCCCAGTTCTGGGACAGGCCATGGCTGAAGGAGGGGTTGAGTCATGGGGAAAACTTTCTGTGGGCATCATGGAGCTGTTTGATTTACAAGGAAATAAATGTTCTGGCAATCCTTTTTTGATGTTTCAAGGTTCAGTGGGATATCCAGCCCTACTCAAGCATGGGGTGTAAGTATCTAAGTACCACAGAATAAAAGATGCAGAGGTCTGAAGAGAGCTCTTCAGAAAAACAGAACAGAAAGCTCCCAGAAATTGTCCAAATGAGTGCAACTTTGATATTTATAATGGTTAGTTGCTACTGAGGTGTAATCATTGCTGACTTCTGGCCTCTGCTCTTCAACTGAAATTCTGAGAGAGCACGTAAAGCTCTCTAAACCTTCCAGTGATTTATCTGAAGTGTTTATTATCTGGTTCCCAGATGTGTATCAAAGCATGGTTTACAAAGAACCCCATGTGCAAAAAGATTACATTTTTAGCTTGTGTAAACTGTTGTTTCCCCACCAAAACCAACCAAGTTGCTGTGTGATGTCCCCCAGCAAAGGATCTGCTCTCCAACCATTGCTTAGTTATTGTTCTTGGCTGTGTCCAGGAATATTTCAGAGTGTGTTGGAGCTGGGCTCTGAATGCCTCCATTCACTGTATAAATGATCAAAGGAGAGGCTTCTTGATCTTGTGTGTAATAAATCCTCCGCTTTCAGGTCTGCTGAACTGGAGACTATCATAGAAATACTTGTTCCTCATGTACAGACCAGGAAGCTGGAGTCAAATGGTCCTCCTGTTGGACGAATGCCTCTGGAATTCCACGAATTGCTTGGCACATCTGACAGAGCAGGCAGAAGAATCCCAGCCTTCGTTTCCTGTACAGTCTGCCTGCATGGAGCATGGCTTGGGAGACATTGCTCCCTGCTTCAGGTCAAGTAGTGGCAGGGAGAAGGGGCATCTACCTGAATACCTGAAAAAATGCAGCTAGAAGGAAAGATTTGAAAACAAACAGCATTGGGATAAGCTTATTTTTGGATTTAAAAGTGTTTGTTGTAGAAGCATTGCCTAGATTTTTAACAAGGATTTGTCTTAGCTTGCAAGTCATATAGCTTTGGTTTGCATCTTGAAGGTGTCTTTAAACAATAGTGGTAAAACAAAAGAAAAACTGATGTGGAAGAGTTTAATGGATCTTGAAAGAAAATTAAGTTTTGGTTTTTTTGGTACCTGGAAACCTAATAACTTTCTGTGATCTTGTCATTAATCTTGTCAGTGTCTTGTCAGTGCCTTGCCATGAATAAATGATAAAGGAGGGAAAGAGTGGTCTATCACAACCCCTATCCATTTTTAGCTAAAAACATGCCTGTGATTACCTGTCTGAATTGAATTAATTTTATTTATAAAAAGTAAACAATAGGTAGCTTGCTAATAGTGCTTTTTGTCTAGCTGGGATTTGATCAGAAGTAGCTATGGCCACAATTACACACAGAGTCACTTTTGTGATTTTGAAAACCCTATGGGTTTTTTCCCCTGTGGAGAGTGTATGCATCATTCCCATGCAGAATTCCAGTTGTCCAGATTAAAGAGCACAAACTGGACTTTTGAAGTTTTCCAGGGCTTATCATCCATGCCATGCCTTCCTACATTTAGCTGACATAACTAATAAAAAACAAGTGCTAAAATCTGGGATATCTGTGACTGGCTTGCTCAGTGCATCTATGCTGACCTGTGCATCACCTTTCTTTGTGCAGTTGTTCAAGAGTCTACTGGAGAATCCTGCCCTTTCAAATGGGAATTTTGCCAGCTGCATTAACTGGGACAAGATTATTGACTGTCTGAGGCAAAGCTTAGAAGGTAATTGCTGTGTTTAACTGTTAATTCTCTAGCATTATCCCAGTAACTTGTTGATGCATCCAAGAGTTGCCTGATGTCTATATATACACACACCCACGCATGTGCACTCGCCTGCCCTTGGGAATTCCCTCACCCTTGCTAATGTGAGTGCAAAGATTCACTGAGCTTTCTTATTTATAAACAGAAAATTTTGGACTTATGTCCTGGTAAAGGGAGGTATTACAAACACAATGTGAAGCTGCCTTTGAGTCTATGTTCATCTCAGAAGCTCAGAAGCTCACCCTTGCACACTGACGGCCGTGCCCCAAGATGCTGAAGATGCAGAAACAGCAAAGGGAAAAAGTAACATTGCACATAGCTAACCCCCTGCTGCAGGGGTGGCTCACCCGTTTGGAGGGCTGTGCACAGCCCATGACATCCCTCACTCGGCAGGATCTCTGTGATCTGAGAATCGGTACCTGCCACCCGATGTGTCTCCTGCTGCGAGACAGGTCTATGAAGTAATGGAGCCTGGCTGTCTGCAGTCAGCACTGCTGTACTACATCCAAAGCAAGCTTCCAGTCAGAAAATGCTGCATTAATCTTTCAGGGAGTGTTTGTTTTGCTTGTTTTGCTAGGCTGAGTTTCAAGCAACTGATAATGTGCTCATGAGCAGTTCTCCTGTTGCAGCCCATATTTCAAAGGAAGTGTGAAGGCCGGAGCTCCCAAGGTTGGATGGAACATGGGTTGAAGGGTTATATACAGTCTTGCTTCACTATGTGAGCTCACAGTGCTTCTGAGTGCATGTTAATACATCTGCAGGTACATTGGGACAGTGGAGTTGTGGCTCTTTGAAGTCTGATGAGTGTTTCAAAAATATACCTTGGACTTGGTTCTTCTCTGTTAGTGCTAATTCTGCTCATGGAGTTATCTCACTGCAAATGAGATGTACTTTTGTTTGCTGAGCAATAGCGAAACCTTCTGACTGCTGAAGGAGAAACTCTGAAGGCTTCTGAGGGTTAGATAAGACAAACATTTTACAGGTCACAGGGTTTTAAGTGTTGAAATGCCTGGAATTTCGGGAGGTAAGTGACAGTGTGCCTGGCTTGTTCCCACTTGTCCCTGCTGTGTTCCTGCTCTGTCCAGTTGCAGCACTGAAGTTACAGCTCTCACTTAAAGGCCCATCCTTCCAAGTCTTTTTGCATTTAACTCCTCTAAGAAAAAAGGAATGTAGACACACAAATAAATTTTAGGATGTGGAAAATTCAAGTCTGGAGACTCTTGTATGTGCAGAACCTTTTCTGGACTTTTTTTTGGTGGTTTTTATTTTAAGATACTCTGTGCTCTTTGATGACTTGCAAAATAAAAATCTTGCAACATTTTCACAAGTGAAGAGAATTTTAGCTCCCAGAGTGAGAACAGAAGGATGCACTGTGATCTTGAGGTCTTTTAGCCTGCTTAGTCTGAAAGAATGTGGCTGGGCAGTGAGTCTGTTACAAAATGACAATTTTTATGGTGTTGGGAAAAAACAAATCCTGTGGATATTTCACGTGCACATGCTTCTCTACAAACTTCTGCTGAGAATCAATATTTTACATAAAATCTATTCTGCTAAGAGTACTCCAAAGGTAGTGCTACACACAACAGTATTTTTTAAAGTGTATTTTTGGTCATTATATATGCCCTCTGCTTAAATTTTAATTGGGAATGTACTTCAAGAAGGTTTTGGGTGGAGAAAGAAGGGTAATAATTAAATTCTTTTCTGCCTTTCAGTTTTTGGAAATTTTCCTCTCTTTTACTGTTACCCTAATCTTGCACCTTCTCCTGCTCACAATAAGGGGGATTAAAAATGCAAAAATGAAAAAGAAAAAAAAAAAAGAAGGCAAAAAAAAGAGAAGTGTGTTTTTAAATACACCAGTTGGAGAACTGTTTGTACACATTTTCATGTTTCATTCTGATTTTGGATTAAGTTTCTACTCCAAAGTTCCAATTTCCTGGTTAACATATTGTTCTGGAAGGACCCCGGGCTCGTGCAGACCTGGCACACGGCAGGCAGGCTGGCTCAGGGGGGAAAGCTGTTGCTTTTCCTTGCCTGCTGCAGACACAACGCTGTGAGAATTCCCTTGGTATTGAAAAATAGGAAAGTGTTGTGGTATTACACTCAACATTTATTGGTGTGCTAACAGGATAGTTCCTCCAGGCTCAAATAAACATTATAAAACCTCACTTCCCCAAATGAATCACTTAAAGTGGATGCAAGAGATGATTTGGCATCTTGAATTTTGCTGTGTGGCTCTTTGCGAAGAGCAATGCAAATGTTTATTTTCAGCCTTCACTTTTTATATGCACCTGTATCATAGGGCTGGGCTGTGGAGCAGTGCCCTGCGGTGTAGGATACACAGGACAAGAGGGAATGGCCTCCAGTTGCCAGAGGAGAGTTTAGATTGGGTATTAGCAAACACTTCTTCACTGAAAGAGTGGTTCAACATTGGAACAGGCTCCCCAGGGAAGTGGTGGGGTCACCATCCAAAAGTGGAAGTGTTCAAAAAAC
Source organism: Ammospiza caudacuta (assembly GCF_027887145.1). NCBI lineage: Eukaryota > Metazoa > Chordata > Aves > Passeriformes > Passerellidae > Ammospiza > Ammospiza caudacuta. The sequence continues at coordinate 45,540,110 of NC_080599.1, read as the reverse complement.
AAGAGACAATTCATAGCAATTCACGGTATGGTTTAACTGACAAGGTGGTACCTGGCTGATGGTTGGACTTGATATCCTTGGAGTCTTTTCCAGCCTTGGTGATTCTGTGATTCTTTGATCCTCTACAGATTTCTGCCCATGATTACCTGAATGCTGTCCAGCTCCTGGTGAAGGAAGGTCCCCAGCATGGATCAGAGTGTGAGGTGCTGTGTCAGATCTGAGTTCAACTATGGGATGCAATGCAACATCTACAGAATATAAAGCACCCTTTTTCTTGGTAAACCTACCCCCATAATCTGCCTAGGCAAGGTTAGACTTTTTTGCATGTGTCTCAGAAAAATTAATAGAAATTCTTCTGAAAGAAACATAAGATTTTCACGTCTTTTGAAATTTCTGCAGTGAGAGTCTGCAGAGTTCAGGCTTGTTACTAAGAACAGCCCAATGTATATTTGAGGGTGAAAAAATAATCATGTCACTTCTTTGGAACGTGATCTAAAGTTCACTGAAGTGAATGAAAAGGCTCCTGTTGGTTTTAAGTGGATCCAGCCTTTATACAGGGAACAGAAGACGTGTGTCTCATCTACTTAAATTTGAAAATGTTATTGGTAATTTGTGTTGATAGAAAGAGCACATGGTAACTTTCTTTCTGCATTTATATAACAGGAGGCAAAAGCTTCGAGTTTGAAAACATTGAAGATGCAGTTGCCTATTTCCAGCATGATGACAGAGACACAGCCAAGGACTGGGCTGCTTTAAGAGTATTTGATAGAAGGCAAAGCATTAGGCACTGGTTTCCCTCAGGCAATGGTGTCCCATTGCCATTCCACCAACAGATGACAACCTGGTGAGCAACATCACCCTCAAACTTGCAAAAGGGAAGATGGTTCTTCCTGAAATACCTATATTGATGTTTTATTTGTGGGTTTAATTAAGTGATTATTACATTCTCACCAAAACAACCAAGCCATCGAGTGCTGGAGGTTATCAAGGAATCCACTGTAGATGGGCTGAGTAGGTGCTGCAGCCTGGGGAGGTCCCCTGGTACTGCTCTGTGGTGGAGTGAATAGTGCTGGGCTCATGGTTGGACTTGATCTTAAAGACCTTTTCCAGATGCAGTGATTCTGTGATTCATTGACAAATGTTTGGGAGTGCAGGACTGAGCTGTCCACATGGCTGAAAATGCATAACTGCTATTGGTCCCCTGGTGTGATGGATGGGGTTATCTGGGGCTTGAATTAATACAGGAGTAAAAGGAGGAAAGAAAAACAGCAGATGAGTGCCTAAAAGGATCTGTGATGATCTTGTATTTTTAAGATATCCCTGTGTCCATATGCTTGCAAAGCAATCTCTTCTACAGCGTTGTCTACCATCACCATTTTGAAGAGGTCTTTTCATGACTCACTTAAATTCATTTTATCTGATAGTCAAGAACTGCCTAATCTTTGATGCTGATGTAAGTATGACTTTTTCTTTTTTAATGACATAGCATCCAAAATATTTGAAAGCCATGAAGAGAAATATTGCATAATAGGAAATTGTGCATGAATGAGAACGGTGAATCTGTTCATCTGTAATAACACAATGCTTCTGTTTTACACAAATGACTTTATTAAAATCAAGACTTGCTCTGGATTTTCACCAGTACTAAAACAGGTGAAAGCAAAAGCAAAAAGACCAATTGAATTTTTATTTTTCTGCTTTTCTTTTCTTTAGGTATGCTGTTTCAATTTATTCCTTGCAACGCTTCAGCAAATATAGAAAATTAATAGAAATGTCAAGATACTGGAAAAAAAAAACAATGCTTGAAAGGGAATTTTTATGAACTGATGAGCTGAGAGCTGAGCGGGTACCAGTAGAGTGGGATCAGTCTGGATTTTTCAGCCATCTTTTAGACTGTTCCCTCGTGTCACACGAGCCAGAGGGAGCCTGGAACTACACACAACTTGTTGTCAAAGAAACTTGCACCATCACAAGGCGTCAGCTCTGCTCTCCAGAGACCAAATCTCCAGACAATCAACTCATGTGTGCTGTTAATGCTTTGTTTCTCTCACTTCTCCCGTGTATATGAAACTGTCAAGCTGAATTACACTTTATAAGGTGATAGGGAAAAGATCTAACATTTCTTTTTCCCTTTTACAAATTTTTACAGTGTGTGGAAGCTAATTTTTGCAGCCTAAAAGCCAACCAAACAAAACAAGTCCTGCTGCTTCAGACCTGACATCTTTCAGGTAAACAAGAAAAGCTTTTGACATAATTTGCAAGTATTATTACTATAATTTTTTTAAAGCTCTGCTTTCATAAAAGGGTGCTGGGAGAGACATGAGAACAAATTATGCTTATTGGAATCTAGATTTTTAAGTTAAAATACAACAAATAAGCACAAAAGTAAAAAAAAGGCAGAAGCATCATCTTCTCAATCCTATTTCTGACTGTTGTGGAGTGCAGCCTCACTGCAGAGAACAACATTCCACATGCAGAGACTGGAGAATTCATCCATGATTCTTGCAGAAATGGACCAAAATTAGCGACTTTCTTAGTGTTTCACTGAAATCTGTCCAGTGAGGACTCCAGTGCTTTCCAGCAACATGAGTCACTTTCTTTTTTGATAATGGACAAGCCTCGTATTTCAAAGACCTGCACAAGCTCCTGGGTTCCCCATGGCAAACAGCAGGAGCTATGCTCACTCCTGAATCTCTGCAGAGTAAGAGCTTGGCAGTTTCTGTGCCAAAACAGAAAAACCCATCTCTGATTTCACACAATAAAAATGAAAAGGGTAAGCTGTACCCACTGCTGGTGTTTCTGTTCCCTGCCAGCACTTTGACACATCTGGCAGAAAGTTCTCTCAATTAAGTGTTTTCTACCTTTCTATCTTTTCATGGCATTGCTCAAAAAATCCAGGTTTGGCAATTCCTTTGCTGAATAATAAGCCCTGAAGATTCTTACACACATTTATTGCCTGACTTCTTCCTATAGTTTTGGAAAGTATTTGTATTGTACCATTGAGTAAGCAAGCCCCTGCTAAAGTCAGAGCATAAAGCTTATTCAAGGTGCCTGCATTCCTTGAAAGGAGCCAGACAAGCATTTTCTCCACAAATCCAAATTATTCATCAAATTTATTCTGTCTGGGGTTTGCATGTGTGCATGTATTCTTTGTTAAGTGTTCTAGCAAATACTAAAATACCAGGTATGTTAAGGGGATCAGCAAAATTCTTGACAGTATTAAATGAATATTTGTGGAGGGTGAATTTTGAGTGTGCTGGGTAAAGCTTATAATGCTCAAGGCTATATTCTTCAGCTAAATGGTTAAACTCTGCCCTGAGACCAATTTGCCCAGAACAGTGGGAAAGCAGAAAAGAAACAAGAGTTACTTGCAGTGAAGAAAATACAACCAAAGGAAAGGATTATTTGAGAAATTAAAACAAGCAGTTGAAGTTCTTGGAGTCATTCACTGTTTCAAACAGCAAATTGTTTAGGAAGAGAAATAAAACAACCTATTCTTTTGTTTTCCAAGTACCTTTAGTAGCTTGTAAGATTTGTGTCAGACTCCAAGTAGAAAATTATCACCAATTATATTCCAAAGAACAGCAATAAAAGCTTGGTGAGAGGAAAGCAATACTGAAGCTTCTTTAGTCAGCTCAGTAGTTTTATTTTCTATGTTTCTTTCTGAAGGATATTTTTAAAACTCCAAGCCCATTTTCTCTGCTGTAGAAATACTGCGTCGTCTTACTCTTGTTTTTCTCAAAATCACATTTAGCTGTGTGCCTCTAGCTATTAACTCTGTGGATTTCTTTCAGATAGGAGAAAGATTGATTTTGATTTCAGAAATCCATGAGCCTCAAAAACCACCACAGTGGGGTAATACCCCACTTATCCTCTGTTTCTGATGGCACAGAGGAAAGCATCTCTGTCCTCTCTTGCTGAGAAGGCACAGCAGCTTCACTTCTAACTCAACAGTCTTAGATAGAGGTACACTTAGATAGAGATACCCTTGTTTTTCTTGTAATTTTTGTCCAGCTCTCACGCCAAGTGACAGGATTACTCCTATTCCAACATCACAGGCACACCTGCTGAGCACCAGAGAACCCCTTCCAGGCCCAAACTGTGGGCAGGTGCGCTGGTGGAATGGTCCCCCCTGGATGCAGCAAAGGAAAACCCTGCTTCATGCTCCCATTAGGATCTGGAAGTTTTTATAGTTAATAAACCTTCTCTCTCCAGTTTCATTGATCTGCATGGACTTGCCAAGGTGGAAGGAGTTTTGTTTGCAGGCTTTTAGAATAAGTACGTTTGAGTTCTTCCTGTAAAATTCTCCATAGTTGGTTACTACACAGAGTTTCAAAAATGGGCCCTCTGCTGTGGGATCTGGGGGGAAGTGAAGCTTATATCTTATCCATAACTGTGTAATGGTGTCTGAAAATTCTAATGGTTTAAAAAGGAGAGCTTCAGTTTTGTAAGGACAAATCCTAACAGGGCAGAGGATGTGGAAGGACGTGGAGGGAGCAGAGTTCAAGGAAGACTGTGGCATAAGCTTTGCCTTCTGTTACCTGCAGGCACATTTAAACCAGCTGCTGCTGTATTAAGGAGGGGGTTTCTTTAACATCTAAGATATATGCACAAAAATATGATATATTTATTCTGACAATTTAACTGAGTATTTAGAAATAGCACCCTCTGCTTTAGATCCTTCTCAAAGGTAGGAATGACCAGAACATTTCTCTTGCCATTTCAGCAGGTGACAGCCCAGTGCTAAGGGTCCAGCACAGCCATTCCTCCTCAGACAGATGAGCAATTCCCAAGGTTTGACATCCCTCCCCACCAGAAGCTTTGGCCATGGGACACAGCCTCAGGTCTGTGCTGTCTCCACACCCTGATGTGGATGCCAGTCATGAACTCACTTCTCTTGCCCACCTCCATCCGGCAGAATAAAACTCAGAGACCAGGTCCCCATGAGAGGTGTTAACAAAACATCAGTGAAACCAGGGGGACTGGCATTGCTAAATCCAGAGCCCAGAGCAATACTTCAAGTGAGAGAAGCCAACATGATCAATTGAGATAGTGGGCAATGCTGGACCTCAGCTCTTCCCTTGCTCCCCTCCCCTCATATTTATAGGTTTCTAATTTCCGCTGGATAATGAATATCGCTTTTCATTATAATTATGTTAAAAGGTACCAGCGTGATGATTCAGAAACCCTTGAAGATATAGTCATATTTTCAGCAACAGATGGATTTAACACTGCAGATGGAGTGTTAAGAGTGCAGGTAATAACAAACTCAGCAATGTACTGTACTGAAATATAATTGGAAAGTATTAATCATATATTGGTTACTTCAGCTTCACTAAGTAGATGTTTGATTTTCATCAATCTTTTTACCAGATTCCCGGAAAGATTTCTGTGCAGACAGAGTGTGGCTTTAGGTGAAGCAATTGCCCAAATTATTAATGACTGAAGCCTTGATCTTGCAGGCATGTGCTTTTGGCTTACCCAGGCATGCAGAATAAAAATCATTTGTGTTAATAAGGCTGTCAGAGGGGCCCCCATTCATATGGCTCAAGCTTCAGCTGGTGACCAGTCAGTGGCAAAGCCCAGACCCTTCCCTTCACGGGGGCTGCTGAAAATCTGCCAACAGGAATGGCTGCCTGCAGGATTTGGGACAGAACACAGCAATTTGAAAAGCTCCACTTATAGAAGTGAGCCATCAGTCTATGCCTAACTCTGTTGAGAGTTAGAATGAAGACAAAATGGAGGGGGGAGAGGGGGGGAGGTTGCCATTCCTCATTATTTTCTTTAAGTACAGAGTTTTTGGAATTATCTTCATGCAGAGAAATGTTTGCTGTTATTCCCATAAACCCTGTCAGCTTGCTGAGATTTTTTAAATGCACCTCTTCAGAGAGGTTGTATTTGAAGTCTAGATTATTCAGGGGAGTTTTTGCTCTGAGCAGACCATGAAGGACCGGAGTAATCAGTGATGCTTGGTTGCATGCCATGACTCTGATTCTTTAATTAATGCTATTTATAACTAGGATATCATTTGTAGGATCGCAAAGTGGTCCCTGCTCCAGTGTGCCACCTGGGGACTCAGGGAACGGGGAGTGTGGAAGGGCACAATTCCAGCTCTTGCAAAAATCTATTTTAGACCAGGAATATAAAACAGGGTTTTGGTGATAACAGAAACATTATTCTTTCATGTATTTTTTTTTTTTTTTGTGGATGGTTTATGTTCACATTCTTTTCTGTGGGTTCAGGCATTTGGTAAGGCTGTAACTCCACTGATTTCCTTATGAGGTTTTCTTTCCCTGGTGGGAGTGCACAGCCATGGTGTTCCATGATGACCATGGACTGACCAGATGGACTGTTGTAAACAACAACATAAGCATTCAACACCTAAGTTTTAAATCCCATGCAATACTTTGCTCAAATGTTGCAGTCTTTTGCTGAGCTATTTAGTATTTTAGCTATCCATGATCCTTGAAAATGTAATGAAAAACTGGAGTTCTCTCTGGAAAAGTGACTCTCATTTGACAATACAGTATCTTCATCTTAGCTGATAAGAAAAAAAAAGATCAGGTAATAAAATTCAACATGACTGGAAATAAAATTGAGCATGACTAGAAACCACAGGTGAGCGTGTTTAATGATGTGAAATGAGTGTGCTGTCTACTTCCTGACAGGCTTTTGTACTCCACAGAGATACAAACAGGTACTGATCGATTGACCATGGTAATCAAATAAAGCTGTGAGTATAAATGGCTCTAAATATGGTGTCTCCAGTCGAGATGAGTGGTTGTAACTCAGGTCCCACACTGCTCTTGTGGGCAGGGGGGAGCTTGTTGCTAGACTGTAAAGATAGCAACAAGCTCTGTTTAATTTTCACTTACACCTTGAAATAAACCTTCCCTTCCCTTCCCTGCCCTTCCCTGCCCTGCCCTTCGTGAGCAGAGAGCCCCAGAGCTGCAGCAGGGAGTGCAGGGATGGGTGTGTGCAGGGGGATCAGGCAGGATCACCCCGAGCTCCGTGCAGTGGAAGCTGAAGGTGTTGCACGGAGCTGACAAATGCGGCTCTCCAGGCACTGACTCGAGAGGTGACACAAAGGACATGACTCATGGTGCCTTCATTTTCCAATCTGGAGATATTTCTCCATGTGCAAACTGGTAGGATGGACTTTTCATCTTACTGGCAATGTTTGAACCCTCCTTCTCTATTTTTTTTTTTCCTTCCTTGCTTATGAGAATTATTTGAATCAAAAATTACTTAAATTTTCAGGTGTCTCAGTTTTGATTTAAACAGTGTCTTTTAAAACTTGTTCTGCACTTGTAGCACAGAGTTGTGTTGCTTGGGAAAGGTTCAGTCTCGGTTTTCACCAGCAGGACAGCACATTTGGTACCCGTTTGTGAGAAACAGGTGGGTAAGCAACTGCATTTACACATAATAATAGAACTTAAAACATATTAAGAAGCTCTCCAGATCTGTAGAAAAGATACTGGGAGACAAAAGATTCCCTTTAATAAATCATCTCATATTTTGCTCCAAAATACTCAAACTCCAGTTAAACCCTAGAGCATTGAGCAAAGGGTTGCAATTTAAATCACTGGTACCTGTGAAAGATGGAGAGCCTCTGTTCCTTCCCCATTGTCATCAGGACTTCTATATGTCCCTGTCTGCCCTGCATCATCTCAGGATTTGCTGCTTGCTCTTTCCAGTTAAAGTGATGATGTTTTTAATTTGTGATTCATTACAGAGTGCTTTGGATGAAAATTGTAATTCAAGGAAAATCACGAACACATGTTTTATGAAGGCATTTTATTTGCTAGCTCAAACTGTGTGAAGTTTGCTGGATGTATCAGAAAATAAAGGTAAATATCTTGTTTTTCAAAACTTGATAAATTATTAAGAAAGGATAAATGTCCTGAGTTAATCAATCTGATGTTTTTTCCACCATTTGTCCCTGGAGGATTTAGATGTACTGGATCGTGCTTTAGTGCTGGTCTGCTCTCATCATTTGCAAGAGAGAAAATAAAAATTCCTGTGTCTCAACTCCTCATCAGTGTCTGAACTTGAATGAATCAGCTATTGAGCTGAAGTAAATGAAATATAAATTGACATGAAGAAAATGTTCTCCCTGCAGCTGCAGAAGCAGCTATGGTTGTCAAAAGCTGATTTTTATCCCTTCAAAGACCAGTGTTTTGGGTCACATCATCCTATTCAATAACTGGTCTTTCTATAAAAGTTTAGCCTAAAGTTACTGCTTTCATACTATTTTTAAAAATTTAATAAAGTAAGTTCAATGCAAGATTGTCTTAATTTCAGTTGTAACTTTTGGCACCCATTTAGAATGGAAAATCAGAATACAAGCTGCCTTTTTAAATGTTAATCCTGTTTCTTCCTTGATCATGGCTACAAACACAGCATTAAGTAGTCTCACAGTAATTTAAAAACATAATAAGTATTCTTTTAGTCTGAGACTTTGAACTCATGAGTTTATGTGGCAGAAGTGCTCCTGTCTGGGAGTCAGGTGGTTGCATTTTCTCACCTTGGTTTTGCTGGGCTTGCACACACAACTGTGCAATGACATAATGCCACCACTTATGGCACAAATGTTCTAAAGAAATACTAAATAGCCTGTTTTGGGGGGGATTTCAAACCATTTACATTTCTGGTGCTACACTCTAGAGCCCTCTGCTGCACTGAATTACCTGGAATAAGTTCTTCTTTCAACTCAGGTTGCCCAATTGTCGTTCTTAAGTGGTCCCACTATTTAAATATTCTATTTTTCTGGGAAATTTCTTTGCTCTGCAACTTTCCTGGCTTTACTTCATGACAAAATGCACAGGGGAACATGAAACAGTTTCTCCCTGCTCCTCTTCTCCTGCATGCTTGGAGAAATGAAAGATCATTAAAAGAGAATCATCTTGTAAAATGCATTCATAATACAAGGGAGGAAAAAAAGGAACACCTTGTTTGTTGGCATTCTGGAGATGTCTTTGGAGATGTATTAGGAGATGTCTCCATGCACAGACCTTTGATCATTCAGTTCTCTATCACAGCAACTACTCAGCTGCAGCACAGATACCAAATTTATTATCAAACTTAGACCATTGCTCAAGTCACTGGCATAGACAAGAGCTCTACTTCAACACATCAATCTTCTTTTCAAGTTCAACTCCTGCTTCTCTCCTTCTCCACCAATTCCCCCCCCACCCCACCTCCAGTGGTCTCATCTTCTGAGACAAGAAAACATTTTCCTTGCTCATCTCGTAGGCAGAGTGGACTTTTTAATCACTGCCAGTGCTGTATTTCCTTCTGAATACTCCTCCTATTGCCAGGTCTTCTATAATTGGATTGCCTCCTAATTGCTGTTGAATAACATAAATCTACCTTGAGATCTGCTGCAGTGAGCATTTCTGGAAGTTGGGTCTTTCCCCTTTGGATCCTCTAAAATGTATGCCATGAGATCCCTTTGCATTTTTAGAGCAATTTTTATTAATTTTTTTGGAGATGGAGTTGATTTGGGACATGACAAAAAGTCACTTTGAGACTTGTTGAGTTCATAGGATTGAATCCTACATGCAAACATCTTTCCTTAGATAACTGGTATTTCTTATTTTACTACAGTACATTTTTAAAGTTGAACTTTGAAGCTGATCCCTCTCTAATACTTGGTGGCCCTCCTTAACTAAACAAAAGATTGTAATGATTTTTAAAGGATTTGTATACTGCCAGATGAACAGATGTAACATGCACCTGTAGTCTATCTCCACTGGGAACCATTTTTACTGCTACTGTTTAGAGCTGTTCAGAAAATTTTTGAACCAACTTTGTGATAAGAGAATAGACTTTAATGTAAAAAAGCTTTAGTGAAAAGCATCTGCTTTGTATGTCTAGTTTGGTTGTGTTTTTTTTTTTTTTTGCTAGAACTAAAAATTGATGTATGTCTTTTGACTTGAGAATTTCTGTTCAAAATACCAACATACCGTGGAAAAGGGAGATGGAGAAGATTTATCTGAGGACTTGTCAAAATTCTGTCCAGACATGGTGATGACAACTTCTGTGTTTTAGCTACTTATCATAATTTGTTGATGTTTTAGATACTCTTGTTTGATATTTGTGTTCATATGGCTGAAGTAAATGACTTATTTGGAATTTATTCCTGATTTTGCCATAGACTCATCTTCCAAGATATTGGCCAGGTTTTTTCTGCTTTATTTTAGGAGCTGGTGGATGAGGAATGGTGTAAGCAAGGTAACCTGGAGACCCTTTAGCCTTAACTCTGAGGATCTTAGTGCTCATATCAAATCAATATGAATCAAATCTCAAATCAATCATGAATTTCCAGTATTAATTAAGTCCTACCTGTTGCAGAGTACTGGGCAGACATGTGGACATAGAGTCACAGAACAGTTTGGGTTTAAAGGTCATCTAACACCCTTGCAATGAGCAGGGACACCTTCCACTAACCCAGGTGGCCCAGAGCCCCATCTAACCTGGCCTTGAACACTTCCAGAGCTGGGGCAGCTTCTCTGGGCAACCTGTGCCAGGGTCTCACCACCCTCATTGTAAAAAACATGCAAGAATATCCAGAAAGAAAAAATCAAACCAAACCAAGCACAGAGATAAAATAACAGCATCATCAGAAGAATGGAGGGTCTATCCTCAGAGATGATCAGGAGTTTGCCTGACTAAGCTCAGCAAAACAAAGCCTGAGATGGAGATAAGTTACCCCTAAGTATCTTGAGGGAATAAACATAGGGGCTAAATAAAACATAAATTATCTACACTAATAGGGAATATTGGCAAAAACCCCAAACAGATTGAAGCCACCATGAGAAAATTCAGGCCAGCAATTAAAGGATGGTTTCCATCCAGTAAAGTATTCTGAGCAGCTCTGAGCTCTGGGTGCTCCCTTTCCTTCACTGGGATTATCCCTCTCACAGCAATGAACCCCCCAGAAGGCATTAATTTCTGTTTCCAGCTCTCAAATCAGTTTGTGTGTTCACCTGAGGATGATTTCTGGGCTGGTGCTCTCTGCTTCTCCCTCAGGCACATCCTGTGCAGACACCTCCATGCTGTCTCTGACAAAAGGATGAGTGTAGTGGCTGATTTCTCTTTTTAGGAAGGTCTTCATCCACCTCTAAAACTTCCTGCTGTTCTCCCAATTTGTAACCTGAATGCTGCATCCTTGCCTGTTGATAACCAGCAGATCAAGATTCACGAGGGCACCTTGTGTAGCAAGATTTCACCTTCAAATTTAACCTAAATTACTACCTGCATGTAATTTTTTAAGCTTGAATTTAAGCCTGAATTGTTTCAGGCCAGACTGCAGTGACGGGATTTACCCTGGGTAGAACCAAATTGTGCTGTTGGTCCTGTTGTAAGATCCATCATTTAGCAGGCAGAGACTGTCACACTGTCACAAGCTGGGTTGCATGGGAGCCAGCAGCAACCCTCAGCTCCTCTGGAGATGAGTCATGCTATTTTCAAACTATCTGGTTAATCAGTAAACTGAGATCTGCTGCTTTACAGACAATAATGTAATATTTGCTTTGCCTTTGTGCACTACTTTACATTTTGGATCCCCTGCCATTAGGATTCGAAGCATATAGACTGCATCTAATCCAATTTATCCTGTTCATCTTGGCAGTGCTCGCAATGCTGACAGCTTAAAGAAAACACTTAATTTGACTAAGTGTTTTCAGTTTGCTTCTCAAAATATTTGAAATCATTAAAGCCAGAGTACCCCTGCACTGCAATACACACAGTCCTGACCTACTTCAGCAAGTTAATTACAATTTGTGTGATCCCACGGCCTCTGATTATGCTGCAGGCTGAAGTAGTTTACCTGGTTAAGAAAGGGCTTGATGTTAGAGAATAATTCTCCTGCCTTGATGCTTTTTAATCTGACTTTTAAAGAGGCTCTTGGAGCAAAAATGAGGCATACTGGGGACTTGGTGTGACATGTTGTGTCTCCTGCCTCGCTGGGCAGGGTGCAGGGGGCCAAGCTCCCTGTGCAGATGCTCTCCTGCTGCAAGGCTGCTCAGTCGGTGTATTCAGAGCTATTTGTATTCATTGCTACCTGCCAGAGGTGAGGCACAGCACAGGGATGTAGGGCAGCCCTGGAAGTGCCCTGGTGAGCACAGGTGATTATGAATGGTGGCTCAGTAGCACTGGAGCGTGCCAGAGATGATGGGGTCACAGGCTGCAGCCTCTTCCTCTGCTGGTGTGCTCATAACTGAGGACTTGTCACAAACCCCTCTGTGAAGGCATCTCACCCTTCCGCTGCTGCAACCCAAAGGGAAGAAATATCATCCAGTCTTGCTGTCAGTGCCAAACACAGATCCTCGACACCAAGCACAATGGAATAGAAGGGAGAGGATGTACAGGAGAATAGAAATGGACCAAAAGGATTTATCAGTGCAAGCACTAAGTGTTGCAGTGGTGTGAGTCAGGTGAGGTTGCAAATGTCAGCACAGATAATGTTGAAGCAGCTTAAGTGTCAGTACAGGCTAATAAGCAGAAAATGCATCCACCTTGGTCAGCTCATTCACTGTGTCTCTTCTGTCAGTGCAGGTCCCAGCAGCTCCCTTAGCTGCTGTGTCTGAGGTTTTGGGAGATGTCAATAAAGTCCCAATGGTCTGCATGTCATGATCTGTTTTGTCATTTGGATTCGTGCTTACTGTAGTTAATGATTCAAAAATTATGAAATAGTTAACTAATCCCAATTTCTTATAAAGATGACATTTAGAAAATCCTGTTATGAATGGCTGATTTTATTGCTGGAGAGGACCAGGTGATTCAATATTGTGGTTTGATAGCACTGGAGCACCTGTCTGCAATGATGAGACAGGTGAAATTGCCAGCCTTTGCAGGGCAGGTGATACAATCACGCTGCCACAACACAGAGATAGCTTGATTTGGCACGTCAACATGCTACAATTTCCCTATGTGATAGGTTTTGTTTCCCTTTAAATTATTTGCTCAAGGCTTCCCTTTCAGAGATGAGTGCTGGCAAGTTGCAATACCACAGAGAAGGGAAGGTCCGGAGCTGCAGCAGGAATAAGGAACTTGGAAAAATGCAACTGGTGCGGAAGAGCGAACAAGGTCACTGGTGACAAGGCTCTGCTCCATCTGTGCCAGCACACTCCTGAGCAGGAGCATTCCAGCAACGTGGCATTTCGTCACATTATTCCTTTCCTTTCCAAGTTTCAATAGCTGGTTATTTCCCTGCCTTTGGTGCGGAGACAAAGCCCCTCTCTGTGCAGCAACACAATGCAGCATCTCGTGTGACAGAGAAATGAAATGCAAATTTCTCTGATAAGGCAGGAACGGGGCTTGTCTGGGGGAGCAGGAAGCACTGTCTGGCTGCAGGAGCAGAAGGTGGCATTGACCACTGCCTCTGCCATTCAGTCTCAAAAACTGGAAGAAACTACAATTTGGGTTGTCCTCTGATAATATCAACGTTAAACCTTCCATGACCCCATTTTATCTTTCACGGAAAAGGGACAAAAATTACTCTCCTGTTTTCTGCAATTTAGTAAAGCATTTTAACCTGGACTTTTTTTAAGGTACACAAGAAGTTGCCCATCTGTCTGCACAGAACAATATACATGCTAAGGCATTATTTACACAGGGTCTGAGTAATTTGTAAAGGACTTGGAGAAATTTAACAACAAATATGAAAATTACTAATTAAGAAACTATTTTCAACATCCTTTCCTTTAAAATTCATTTTTCAAGGAAGTAGAAATTTTTGCATTAAATGTTAGGTTTTTTGTGAGGTTTTTTTGTGGAAGTGTAGTAAGGAGTAAAAGACTAGTTAAAAAATAGTAAAGTAAAAGAAAACTAAATCTGGAGCAAAGACAAATCTTTGAAATATCACTCAGAAATTCATTTGTTCAGTATCAGCACCCTGATTAGAGCAATACTAATGTGCATTGTGCATATGAAGAGCTATTCTGAGTCTAAACTGGTGACACAGGCAGGGGACAGTTTAACCTCTGGCATTAGCTAGAACTGGGCAGCAACAGGAGCCAGTGCAGCAGTGCTAATTAATGCACCCTGAGGGGACACAACGAGGCATTGGCCCTGTACACCTGAGACATACTTCTGTCAGCACTGAGGTGCCAATTACTGTTCTCACATAAAAATAACCCATGTTAAAAAAATAACAAAAAGGCAAAAGTCCAAGTAATATAGATAAAACAAGATTTAGCCATAAAATTATCAAGCGGATTCAGTAATGCATCTCCCCAGTTTGTTAATACAAGGCAGCTTGAGCTCTGTTGTAGCTGCTGTTATGAAAATGCAGAAGTTTTCTTGCTGGGCTGGGCAGCAGCATCTTTGCTAAGCTCATTTACCCCAGCTGCTCTGACACCTGACAGCTCTCACATCCTTCACCCTGGAACAAACTCCACTGCAGAGCAAGGATGAACCTCTCAGGGCCACCACTGCAGAGAGCATGGTGGTGTCTGGGAAAGGATCGCTGCCTACACTGATGGTGGACACAAAATAAACCTCTTTGGAGTGGACAAGAATCCAGAAATTGCTATTTTACTTCCAGCTAAACATTAGCAGTGCATTGTCCTTTGTAGGTGCTCAGTTTCAAATAATTTAATAATACAAATCCCCAAACACAGCAGTCCTCCAGCTGAAAACCAAGATGCTATGGGAGTGTGGGCAAGACTTGGCTTTCTCAGATAGCACATTCTTGATAACTGTGGCAGGGAAGAGGTTTATCCACACTAGAGGCATATTAATGTGGGTTTGTCTCAGCAGGTGCTTTTGGGGTGAATGAGGAACATTAACTATGTATCCAGTTGAAATAGCTCCGTGTTTTTGAGGAAGACCTCAAGGATCTTAACTTCACATCAAAGGCAAACCCTGAGTACAGCTTGCTAGAAAATGCTCTTCCCCCAGCTGGCTAAAGAAGATCAGTGCTGAAATTGATAGGTATATACCCCACAATATGATACTATTCCTCTAAAAAATATTTTATTAGAGCTTAATATGGTAATAGTGCCTGGTTGTATGGGGCACTACTTTTCAGCTGGCTGCATGGTAGAAGAGAGGAACCATTTGGCAAATCAGGCCAGACCAAATAGCATTCATTTGGTTAATCACCAGCTATTAAAATAGCATCAAATCATAGCAACCTATTTGCTTATAATTCAGTGCACAATTTTCTGCACAGTATATTCATAACTGCTGTACCCAAGCTAATTTTAAATGAGCCAACAAAGCCATTTTCCACCACTCTCCTGGGAAATGAATCTGTGGACTGATGGATCTTTCTGCTTCTGGGGCTAAGCCCCCACAAAATCTGAGCTGATGACACTGGTAGTTTAACTTTGAAACAAACTGATTTCAGATTTAGTCTATTTTTTTAAAGCTTGGTGTGGTTTAAAACTCTTGCATTACTCCAAGATTCATCTAACTTCCAGTGCCTAGAAGGTTATACCCACTATGTTCTCTCCAAATATGTGAATGGTTAGGCATCATTGCAGATCACTTTGTGAATTCTATTAGAGAAAACCTTCAATAGTTCCCTGGTGGTTCCTCTCTTTGTCACCATGAATTCAGCAAACAATGAAATCCCTTTCCTTCTAACTCAGGAATATATCAGTCGCATTGAACTTGGTCTTAAAAGAGTTGACCCTTTATTTCTGAGGACTGATACCTCACTGCTGAAGTAGGAGCCCTGTACAGTTGTAGGGAGCAGAACAGTAGAGCTGTGGCCTTTGCAATGATTAAATGTTTTTAGTAGTGAGGAAAGAAATTGATGAAGGTATGTTAGTAATAAGTACACAATGAAGTTCTGTTGTTTGTAAATATTGTGCACACTGGTTTTTTTTCTATATTGCAGTAGAGCTTGTAAGTCTTAATGATGAGCCTCTGGGCTCAGTAAAAGTTGAGGAATGAGTGTTACCTGCCCCAAACACTTCTTTTCTATAAGGAAACAAATGGACAGTTCAAAATTTCTCCTCCAGCACTGTTGGTGTCTTCCCAGTCCAGCTTCCCCACCTTTAAATTAGCTGCAGAGAAATGAGGACAGACTCTGGCTGTGAAGGCTGACCCAGCATTGCACATATTCCTGGGGTGTCCAGACTCATGTCAGTGAAACAGGTACGTGCTTACTTTTAGGGATGCAGTGGGATACGGTGGGATACAACAAAACCTCAGTGCCATCTTAAGGGTATCTGAATCCTTGGCTGGGCATTTCATTCTGCACATCGGTTGATTGGTCATTTTATCACCAGTTATGAAGTGAAATTAGATAATCTCGCTGCCATATGGTAAAGAGTATTTATAGTTTAGTATGTTTTCCATATATGTGCACTAAAGCCTGCTTCAGGGATTTGTTACGGTCCTTGTGTTTACGGGTTTGGGTCTTGGGTGAAAGCAGAAATTGACAGTTGCTAATGTTTGATTTAAACTGATACTTCAGAGGCCACATGAGTGATCCCTAATTAAAATCAATTTACACTTTCTGTCCTTTGCCAGGGAGGCTGGCAGGGCTTTCCAGACCAGGGCTCATGTCCACCCAGCTCTGCTCCCCCTAGTAGCAATCAGGAAGGGGTGACTTCAGGGGACAGGGGGAGAGGCCCATGCAGTGCTGGGGATGCTCAACCTCCACCTCAGCTCTCCTCCCAAACAACCAGGAGCACACAGGGACACCTCCAGCTCTCTCAGGTAGCCTGAACCCTGAAGCATCTCTCCAAGGATTTTCCTCTGTTATGTTTAACTGCTAATTTCTTGCTCTCCATCAAAATGCTCCATTCCCCTTGAAATTTTGATAAATAAGGAGATACAGAATTAATTATGTGGGACATTAGTCATTCAATATGTGTCATTATTGTCTCAAAACAAGCCTAAATGAGCACCACAGAAGGGTCTTAGAGATCTGCATTTGGAGATCACCCAAATGTGACAGAACAGGAGTGTATTCTCAAAACTAAACATTGCCTGGTACAGACACCAGCGCTGGGGAGTTGTATGGTGTAAACACCCCTCATAGAATTTTCTGCAAAACTGTGCTAAGCTTTACAGCACTTGTGTGGGTCTGCTTGAGACCTACATCCCCCACTCCTCACCTGTCTCTGCTGCCATGTCTTGGTCATTTTAAATTGCAATGTCAGACACAACAGAAAGCTCAGCTGAAGCCAAAAAGGTTGGCTGAAGCTCGACCAACCATTTTTAAAAAGCAGTAAATAATAGTAGCAAACAACAAACTCTGAGAGAGGAGAAGCAATTTTCAATCGCCCTGTAAGAACCCTGTGAGCACTCAAACAAAGAGGAGTTAATAAATGTTACAGTCAGGTTTTTTTTGACAGGATTCTTGCAGAATATGATTTCATAATCCCCTGTCTCTAGTGAACAACAAGACCTCTGTAAACACTCAATATTCAAATAGAAAATTGTTTCTTGTAGGCTTCCATGGCACAAAATAAAAGCTCTGTAAATCTGGGCCTCCATATGTGGTTCTCAGCTGGTGTAAGTCCCTGAATGAATTACATGTGAACAGAGAAATTAATGCTATGCACATGGTGGCCAAACTTGAAAGCAGAAATTGCAACTGAGAATATACTGCAGTGGATTGTGAAATTTTTGAAGATAAATGGAAGCTTGAGTCCTTGTTGATGTAATGCAACATCGATGCATTTCAAGGGATGGACAGCTATCACAGTGAGATACTACAATACTGAGATCACATTTGCGAGAATAAAGGGATTTGCTCTTTAAAATCAAAGACTGAAATTAAAAAGGCAAATATTCAATAATCCAATGTAACTTTGAACAATGAATTGGGTAAAATACTTCCCCCTTTTTTAAATCTGTCAAATTACTGTGGCAGTAAATGTATATGCCATCCATGTTTTGAGATGATTGTGCTCTAAAGCCACTTTTGTTAATCAGTCAATGTTGATAATGAATTACCCAAGAGTTTTGGTACTTTACAAACAGTTGAGATCTTTTTGTTGTTGTTTTCTTTCCTCCTTCTCCTCTCGACAGAGTAGGGAAGAATGTGCATGTTACAGTGAATTCTAAATGAGGCCTGTGCCTCCCCTGTTTGCAAAAAGCCAAGCAAAGCAGTAAAATAATAAATAAAACAAATGAAACCCTCTTTAATCCATTCATGAGCTCGAGTGTTTCAAGTAGGCCATAATATTAAGACACAGAGCTCTGAAAGAGATGGATCAGAGGAAAGGGCTATTGCTTAAACAATGCCAGCCCATTTAATTGAATTACGTATTTGTCAGCACTGTATTTTCCCATGTCCAGGATTCTTACCGTTGATTCAGGGCTTAAGGCCTAAATGGAAAGGGCAACAACTGCCGTGTATTTTGGTCCTGAACAAGCCGTGTCCTTTGAAACGGCAGCGCTCGACGTTGGGAAGAATGCTGAAATCCTTTGCAGCAACAGAGGCCACCAGCAAAAGAGGTAATGAAAATATGTTACCCCCGTGGATTTGACCTTGCTGCAGCATACTGAGGAACTTGACTGAGAATTTTTAAGCCTGGTGTTATTTCTGTAGCAATTTATTTGTATTTATCACAAGGACAACTGGGGTTGTCCTTGAACAAGAGGACAGAAGCCAGAAGTTCCCAACATTTTTCTTTAAACTGATTTGGCAGAGTTTAAGTATAAAATCTATAGTTTAGTCAAGGATGTTACCAAATGTTCATTGTCTTAAGATCAAAATTTCAACTGTTTTCCTTGATTTGTTGAACAAAATAAGCACTTGTGTATCCATCCCTCTCTCCAGGGGCATTTATGCCTCATATGTCACAACAGGGCTGGAGGAAGGCACAGGGACCTGGACAGCAACAGCTCAGGCTGGAGGAGGAGATAAGGTAAACTTGCAAGTGTTAGGCCAAAGTATCTGCTCTGTTCCTTTACAGAGCTCTCCACTCTGGCATTCCCTTCTGTCCCAGCCACATTGCTACCACTGCTATCTATATAACAAAAAAAAAGAAATGTGGCTGTGTCTTCTGTGCTGTACCCATGCAAGTTTTGTTTCCAGATTATTTTGAGGACAAGTGCCCTGTAATCACAAAAACCATTCATCTGTCCCACTCTTTCAGTTGTCTGTGACAATATTTTAGGAGCATATTCCCAAAAATTAATCAGTATTTGGAGCAGAAGTGTTTTCAGGGCATCCTGACTTCAACAGAGATGACTCTAGATGAAGGATGCTTGAAAGTGGTCCTTCCATACAACTGTCCATATAAGAAAACTCTTCTGAGGCACTTCCTAAAATTCAACCAACTGCTCTGTAACTCTGAGCCATATTTGCCCACTTTACTGACCCTCAATAACATTTCATTACAGTGAGATTACACAGCCTAGGTACCTCCTCTTCCTCTTGGTGTCGTACTCCAAATGAACTTGAAATTCCATTTTGTTTTGAAGTTGGAGCAACTTTTCCCAGATTAGTACATGAGTGAGACAGAATTATGCAGGTTTTACTTGAAGAAATGCCATTGTGAAATACAAGTTAGCAGGCTCAACCGAGTAATGATTGGAAAAAATGCTTTATATATGACCCTGCATGGGTCTGGCTATCTTAGCTGATAGATCTTAAAAATCTACAGTGCTTCAAAGCACACTTGTCTCTGCCAACAAGCCCACCCATCTCTCTGCCACTCACATCAGCTTTTTCCAATGAATTTTTCCATCAGTAGAAGTGTCTTTGTTTTACATGAAGTTCAAGGTGAGATTATATTCCTTTCAGCTGGCTCTAGTTCTCCCAAACTGTGTCTAGGCACAGCTTTCCCTTCTGCTGAACATGCAATTTTAGCTGCATTAATTGTAGGCAATTTTAAAGAAGTGCTAAAATAGGTTCCATAAATAGGAATGTTATGACCCAAGGAAACGACTCACATGGGTGGAAGGATCTCCTGCCTGTGCATCTATAACCTGGCTCTACAGAAAATGTGAAGCAAAACTCTGGAGTTCTAATCTGCCCATAATAGAGTGGTTTCATTTTGGACTTCCAGTTCCACGAGGTTGGGATCACAGTAAAGGGCACAGGGCTGGGTGGTCCTGTCACCTCTGCACCAGTTTTCATTTGTCCCCCTAAAAGGTTGTAGGAAGTGTCACCACCTCCAGTCACAGAGAAAGAAGTGGGATGCAAAGAGGTTAAAGATTTGTGTGAGTTGGCTCAGGGATGGTGCATTGAAATCGAAATTTCTGAGCACTGAGCTAATCACTAACTTGTCTTCTACAATAGAGCAAGTGGGCTGTGCCACAGCAGCGAAAATTTGAAGGACTTTTTGTAAAATCAGATTGAAAATCTTTTGCCAATCTCTTGCTGACCAAATTCAACAACAAAAATGTTTCTGTGGAATCCAAAGATTTCATTTACCATCTTGCCTAATTGTTTTATGATGCTTTTAGTTGAAATATAATTTCAAATATCACCTGAGATACTCCATTTTAAACACTTCTTAAAAAAAAAACTACTACTTTACCCACTACTTTTTTGTACAAGTTTTGTGGAATTTGTATTTATTTTGATTGAAGCATTACTCTTTTTTTGTGCATCATGCAGTTCAGATGCATTTTAAACAGTTTCTGCTCATGTTTGAGCTCTGGTTCTGATGTGTGCAAAGAGCACGGCTGCTCTGAACCCGCCACATGTTAAAAGGATGAATATTAACTTTTGTTTTTTCAAAGTGACTCTTTAATTGAAAAATTAAATATTTAATGAGCTATTTCCATCCAGAAGGGAGGGAGGAAAAAAAAATCCTGTGGTTCATTCCCAAGAAAAACTCATGCTGGTGTCTGGTACGCCGTCAGCAGTGAGCTGGCAGCAATTAGTGCTAACACAGCCTGAACACAGGACACCCTTGGGGGTGCTGGTCTGCACCCCCAGCCCTCAGTCCCTTACCTGCATCCCTTAACATACAGCCTGTGTCCAGTATTTCAGCTGGAAAACAGCTCTGGCTGTGGTTCTTTATACAAGCCCTTATTCAATGTATTAGGGTAAAATTTGGTTCTACTCACATAAAACCTCATAATCAAAACAAATGGCATTTCTAATTGAGCAAGGCCCTCTCGGTAATGAAGGGCAGCAGTGCTGCTGAGATCACTGGTTCGTGTTTCTCTCCCTGTTCAGAAGACTAAACTAATTTATTTATGAAATCAAAGCAACCCACCAGATTAGCCATCTAACTAGCTCGCTGCACTGTTTAGATTCACTCGTGTGATCTCTCATGACATCCAAGTGAACAAGCTATATGTCAATGAAAGCGTTGGCGCTCCATCGTACATTATAGACTACTTTGAAGTGCAAAAAAAAGATCCTGCAGTGGGGCTACCAGCAGTAATTTTTTTTCGGTTTTTTTTTCCAGTGAGCATATGCTGCGAGTGGGAAAGGACCGAGTAATGTAAACGGAGGTTTCATTAGCGATGATATGTGGCAGTCCTTGGGTGAAGGGAGAGAAAGCAAATCTGGGAGCACCTGTAGACTTTGCAGCCTTGTACCCATGTGGCAGAGCATGTGCTGAGGGCAACGATGGGATCTGCTCTTCCTTCTCAGGATCCCCTCATGTCTCTCGGTAAAGGCAGGGCAGGATCAGCAGGTTTGGATGTGGAATGAGTCCCTCTCTGCACATGTGGCCTCCAGAAACTGATTTTTGAAAACAAAAGGCAAATGCTTGCTTCCTCTGGAAGTTAGAATACTTCTATCCAAAAGGCAGAGGGGATATATTTTTGGTCAAATGTCTCCCATGTACACATCATTATGTTTTAAAAGTTCTTGTTTAACTTTTTTTCATAAGTATTGATGATTGCCCTAGCTGTATTTCTTCTCTGACGTTTTCCTTGCAGCAGCTTGGAGAAGGTGTCCAGAGTGTTACAGGACTAACCATGCTGAATGGTGAAGACTTTGCCATCACCATGGACACACTGAGTATCTCATCATCAGCCTCCACCAGCTCATGGGCTCACTGGTGGAGATGATGGTGGTGTGCCTTACCGGGGTGTGGCACTGGAACAGGCTGCACAGAAAAGCTGTAGATAGCCCATCCCTGGAAGTGTTCAAGGCCAGGTCGGACAGGGCTTGGAGGAACCTGGTCTAGTGGAGGGCGTCCCCGCACACCATAGAGGATGGAATGCAATGGGCTTCAAAGTTCCTTCTGACCCAAACCAGTCTAGGATTCTATGATTTATTGCTTTTTTCCCGGCTGAGCTCCGGCAAGGTCTGAGTGATGACTTTACCTTTCCTTGTACCCTTGTGTTGTTTAGCTGCTTTTGGTGCACCTTTGATGAGGAGCAGCTGAGGGAGCTGGGAAGGGGCTCAGCCTGGAGAAAAGGAGGCTCCGGGGGGCCCTTGTGGCTCTGCAAAGCTCCTGACAGAAGGGGACAGCCGGGGGGGGGGTCAGGCTCTGCTCCCAAATAACAAACAACAGGACAAAAGGAAACAGCCTCAAGCCGTGCCAAGGAAAGTTTAGACTGAATATTCGGGCAAATTTCCTCATGGAAAGGGTTGCCCTGCTGCCCAGGGCAGTGATGGAGTCCCCATCGCTGGAGGCATTTAAAAGTCACGTGGATGTGGCATTTGGGGACATGGTTTAGTAGTGGCCTCGGCAGTGCTGGGGGAATAGTCGGATTTGGTGATCTTGGAGGGTTTTTCCCAAATAAATGACTCTGTTTCCAG
Source organism: Ammospiza caudacuta (assembly GCF_027887145.1). NCBI lineage: Eukaryota > Metazoa > Chordata > Aves > Passeriformes > Passerellidae > Ammospiza > Ammospiza caudacuta. The sequence goes on along the minus strand of NC_080599.1, from coordinate 45,517,459 downwards.
GGCTGTGGGGTGACAGGCGGCGGGCCCCGGCCTGTCCCCTCACGGCCCGGCCGCGCTGGGAGCGCGGGCTGCGCGGGCCGCGGGGGGCCCCTGCCGGGGGCGGCCGCTCACTGCACCTGGCCCCACAGCACAGCCTTGTTCCGGTATGTCGCGGAATGTTTGTTTGGGTTAAACGTCGTCTTTTTAATCCAAAAAACATTTCATTATTTTCCCCCGTAGTATATTCAAGCTTACGCTGTATGTATTCACCTGCATACACTGCTAGTTCAGCCCATTCCATGAACACCTTGATTCCATGTTTCCCCATTTCCTTGCCCCAAAATGGGTTGAAAAGCCACGCATGGGTAGGAAGCAGCATCAGCTCTCCAGGAGCATTGTTTCTAATCTTCTTGCAGTCACTGACTTTCCAGGTTACTTGTTAAATTTGGCTTGTGCCCGGCTGTGTTTTTCTGCCACAGTGAGGGCTTGGCAAGCCAGGGCCACTGACCGAGTGTGAAGCATTTGGATACCTTGGTGACAAGGGCTGTGCTTGTGCCCAGGGAATAAGGAATTTAGGGAGCGCTCTAGCCCTGCAAAGCAGATGTGTTGAAGAACACATCATGTATGAATCTCTTTTAAGTGTCCCCAAAATTTACTGAAGATATTGCCAGTATCTCACTAGCAACGGAGGCATCCCATGGGGACTGCTCCAAAGCGTGCTGAGCTTGGCTCACTCTCTGCTCCGTAAGTTAGCTAGGAATGAGTTCCAGAGCCCTGCTGTGCTGCTTCTGCTCTTGCATTTGCAGGAATCACAGCAAGAATAAAGCCTCCACCCAAGGCTGCTAAACACAGTCTTAACCCCTTGGGAGGGGTCTGAGCTACGAGGCGAGGTGGGAGACCAGAGATGAGAAATATGAAAGACTCGGAAAGCTCAGCTGTGGGGAGACACTGACAGAGGAGCAGCACCTCATTTAAGTGCTACTAGGGCTGTGGGTTGTATGAGCTTACATGGGCATTGGCATCACAGCCGCAGCAAGGATTTGTTTCAGTGGAAGAAGGATGGGCTTTCTGTAGTGTTTAAAGATCACAACTGATGTCTTAAATTCCAGAGAGTTGTGGAGCTTTTAATTTTATTTTTTTTCAACAATATGATAGCTATGTTCTAAATTTTCAGAGAATCCAGGATTTCTATTTTAATTTTCCCCTTTTTCCTGTAGGACTGATGCTGCTGTACATGCATAATGACACAGAAAGCCTAGAGGATAGTTTTACCATGCAGCTGACAGATGGCAAGCGCACAGTCCAAGGGACACTTTACATCTACATCATGCCAGTCAACGATGAAATCCCTCATCTTTCCAGGTTAGCTATCTAAGTGACATTCGGTCCATAAAGACTTACAAAGGAAAAAAGAAAGAAAGAAATGAGAGGAACTCATCTCAACACCAGCATTTTCAAGCCCACCCACATTACAGAGGAGATCTGGCTTCCATTGCATGGGTTGTCCCTGAAAGCTGGTTCTTAACAAGGCTTTGCACTCGACTGCCTGGTACAGGACTGTGACAAGCCACACAATGCAATCCAGCAAAAACCATTCATGCAGAAAAAGCTGGTTTCTGGTCTCTGAGCAAAGGCTTGTTTATATTTAAGTTAGTGGCAAAACTCTGGTTGTCTTCAGTTAGGCCAGAGTTGCTCTTTTTTCACACTCTATGTCTGTCTCCCACTTTGTTTATTCCCTTCTGTATGTTTTCTCCATTCTCTTTAATCTATTTTTAACAGTGAATCTTCTTGGGAAGAACATGGCTTGGTTTGGGTTTTTTTTAATATTTAAGATCCAAAACCAGTTGAAGGCAGTGTTAATGCTCACACTCCTTTCAAGAGAGCCAGAGTGCCATCTCTGGGAATAAAGCTTCAAAGAGGTGGAATGGAGAGTAATATTAATTAATTGTCTCTCCTTGCCAGCAGTGAAGTCCTTCTGACATCCTTTCACCATAAAATATTTTATCGTCAGGTTTTTGAGTGGCATGGCAGGTCTAAACCCTGTCATGAGCATTTTGTTTATTGGTCTGCAGAATAACAAGGGAAAAAATGGGTGTTTTGTAAGACTGGGATGGAGGTGATGTGGTCTCACTCACTTCATGGCAGTAACACGTGTTGACCTAATTTAGGTTCTACTTTTATGAATTCACAAGTAGAAAAATAAAATAAATTATATGTACCTGCTGAATCCTTCCAGAAATGCCAGATCCAGTCTGTAAAAAGAAGAATAAAAGACTGGTTTTGCTTCTTGTGTTATGTAGACCCTTTAAAGACCTCCATGGCCTGTAGGGAAAGAAGCACCAGCAAGGCTAAAACTTCACTGAATGATGATGGTACTACATTTTCTTGACTTGAAGGGCTAAAAATAATTTCTATTCTTATGACAAAAGAATGTTTAGGACTTGCCAAACAAATTTTTTGTCTCAAATTTGTATCCAGGTCCAACTCTTCCCCCTAGCAAGGTTTGAATCCCCATTTTCAGGGCACAAGAAACCTGTTGGATCATAAAATACCTGATGAACTCTAGTTGTGAAAAAAGTACAAGCCTTCTTTCTGAGGCAGAAATCAGTGAACATATGAAATCCCATTTTGCTCTGCCTGGGTGCCTGGTCCCTTTTCTGCAGGGAAAAGCAGAAAAATCCACTGTGTTTGCCCCTCTCTGGAGGGGAGCAGCAGCCCATAGCATGCACAGAGGGGCATCAAAGCTTGAAACAGTTTTGGCTTCTTTCCCAGAGCATCAAGTGTGTATTTTGAAAATTTCATAGTAGTAAACAACATGAAGTTTTAAAGTGGACACATGCCCCTCCTTCCTACCAGCATTTCTTTAGCAGCTCGTGGGTGAGGAGCCCTCAAGCCCCTTTGCTCGGGGAGAATGCAGTCAGCCTCCCCCTTCCCTCTCCAGCCAGGTCCTCTGCTTGCAAGGTGTGATCTTCAGCTCTGTTATCTCCTTCGTCCTGCTCTTTGCCTACTCCCTCAGTCTGATTTTCTTATGCTTCATGTCTTTACCTCCTTTCCCCCATTTCTTCCAGTTTCACTCTCTGAGGATGGTTCCTTGCTGCCATTTCTATTTTCACACAAGGGAAACAGCTTTTCTGGATCCGTATGTTCTCTCCTTCCTACTCTGAGCAACCCCATGGAGACACCCCTTATTTAGTCTTTTATTTTCCATGTTGTTTTCTAGTCTGTCAGAGGTGAGCTTCATACCTCAAGTCTTGTTTATATATTCCCAGTCCATGGATCAAATGGAGCCCTCTCATAAGGGAAGGAAATGTGCCCAATATTACCATTTTCCACCAAGCCACGGAGCTGGAAGTACACTCTTCTTCTGCACAAAGCCATGAATCCAATTCTTAGTTTAATCAAAACCTGTGAGGCTGAAGGGCAACATAAGAAAAAATCACATGTGCATATGTGGCAAAGCTTTCTGTCCCAGTCCCACAGGAGCAGATTTGTTGAAATGTTTTTAAAAATTCTATCTGCTCCATGCTAAGAGGAGCCTGTTCATGCTTAATAAATCGGAGAAATTGCTCACAAATACTTCATCCATATGAAAGTGCGAGCCCTGTACTGCTGCCAAGAGACGTGAGACCTGTGGTGTCGTGCCGAGTAAGTGATGGCCACACGAATTAGAAAAGCTTAGGTACAGATCCCTCGCTGCCACAGTTTTCCCCAAGATGTGAAAATATAACAGGGAAAATACTAAGCAGCATTCAGTCTTTCCAGCCAAATCTGCCTCTTTTGGACACAGTCACGGGCCGCGTACCAAGCAGTGTAGGAGAGACCAAAATAACATCTTTAAACAATCTGAGCTGCCTCTTCCACCAGTTTGAAATTAGAAGTAACTAAGAAATAAGAAGCCTCAGAAGGGGCTGCTGCCTGTCACCCTATGCTGGGTGTTATACCAACACATCAGTGCTGTTCTTTCTGCAGGTCATGCAGAGAAGCCAGTGGTCTTTCTTGCAGCACATGCATGTATTTTAATTATTTTTAACCAGATTTGTGATCTTAACTAATTTTTTTTCCAACCTCTCTCCTTATTAAGCTGCTTTTCCTGCAGTAACCTTGAGAAATCTCTTAGTTCCCTTCCAGAGGAGAAAGGATGGCATTGGAAATGTTGCTTTGAGTTTGGACAAGAGTGTGTGGAGCAAGTAACTGCTGTGCAGTGCTGAGCTCAAGGAAGTCTGCCTCAAGTCATTAAATCCCTATTGCTAAATGGGCAGCTGCTGCTGGTTTGTTTTTTACCAGTGCCTCACTTCCTGTTTCTTTTTTACTTTTTTTTTTCCTTCCCAGGAATATGGGTTTGGAAGCTGAAGCAGCTGACAAAAGGCCATTTCCCATACTGGGTCACAAGCAGACATCAAAGGTGCTTCAGGGGATGAGCTCAACCAAACTGTCCCCATATGCCCAGATCTGCAGCTGGAGGCAGCAGTGGCTTTAGGGATTTTATTCCTCCTTTTTCCTGGGGATGAGTGAAATTCCTAGCCAGCTCCTGCAGCAGTAGGCTTCTTCTGGTAGTAGTTTAGTCCGAGACTTGGTTTGGTTGATAGGGTAAGCAGAGACCAAACACAGGTTTTTATCTGACACTTTCTCCTGTGTTGAGGTGGCTCTGGAAGGTCTCCTGCAGGATTTCTTTCTTATTTCCTCCTTGTCTTTGCCTCAAGGTGCTCATAGTCTCACTTGGAGTGGACACAACACACCTATGGAACACCAGGGCAAGCTGGAAGCCATCCTCAGCCTCACTCTGCAGCATTCCAGCTGGGGAATAACTCAGAGAGAAAGCTTTGCCTCTTGGGCTCAGACCCTAGAAACTACTTCTTGCTGCACATCTCCCTCCACCATCCCTCTCTGTAATGACAGATTTTAGCTGACTTTTATGTTGGTTCACTAAGCCACTGTGCTGTCTTCTTCCTTTTATAATTAAGCAACTTGAGAAATCCTTTGAGGTCAATAAATTCTGAGGAGGCTTACATAAAACAGAATATAAAGTGGAGAGCCCTGCCATCAGAAGCCAGTAAAAGTCAGTGACACCTCAGCAAATGGCATTATGTCATTGCCTAATATTAGTAAGAAACAGTAAGATTATGTTTTTTGTTCAGAGCAATAAAAAGTAATGAGTCTCACATAATCTACTGAAAGGAAGGGATGGGGGAAGTGCATGAGAGGAGAGAAAGGTGACTGGAAAAGTGAACTTCCATTTTTTTGGGCATCCTGAGTGCATTAGTAAATCTAGCTCGTTACAGCAAAATAGACTTTAATGTGCTTTGTCCTGTGAATTTAATTTATTTTGTTTTGCTTTGCTTGCTGGGAACACACACACACACAACCTTTCAGGAGTCAGGTGGTCCCATTTCAGTAACTACAACATAATAGTCAGAAGCTGGAAAATATTACAAGGAAGCCAGAAAGGAGCTTTATCAGGAGCCTTGGGGATAGGACAAGGAGTCGTGGGTGAAAATTTAGGTTAGATATATGGAAGAAATTCTTCCCTGTGAGGAGGTGAGGCACTGGGACACATTGCCCAGAGAAGCTGTGGATGCCCCATCCCTTGAAATGTCCAAGGCCAGGTTGAATGGGGCTTGAAGCAGCCTGATCTAGTGGAAGGTGTCCCTCCCGATGGCTGGGGAGTTGAAACAAGATGAATTTAATGTCCCATCTAAACCAAGCCATTCTGTGATTCTGTGACTTCGGGGTGGATGAGGATGATGTTATTCATCCTGGGTCATGATACAGTGGTGTGAGTGTCTTGGATGCTGCTGATCCCAGCTCGATGAAGCCCAGGGCATTATTCTCAGCCTTCATAAACAGGGTGAAATATTTACTTTCTCTCCATAGGAATGTCTGTGCCCAGCCATCAGATCTGTGGAGTCATTCATTCCAGGAGAGGAAGGAAGTGACCCTCTGAGGGAGGCTTTGTGCTCCCAACCTGAATACGCAGGTTGTGTGGGAGTTAAATACGAGCTGTGAGGACTGGGGATGTAGCAGAGCATTGCCCTGCTGCAAGCCAGCAATTTGTGAGCAACGATCTCTAATAAGGACCAGGCTTTACAGGGAGGGCCAAGCAAGGGCTGGCTTTCATCCTGCTTGGTCCTGCTGAAGGTGGAAATCTCCAGAAGGGGCTAGGAAAGAGAGTCCTCTGGACTGTGATCAATAAATACCAGTACTAAATCTCAGACTGGGCTGAGGGTGGGGAAATATTTTAGCAGTGATATTCTGCAACCAAAGGATAGAAAGGTTTTTTTTCACACACCATAGCTGTTCACTAATGCATGCATGAACTAACTGTCCTTTCTGTCAAGCGTCTTCATTAGTATTCTTTTTCTTCCTTTACTGGCGTTAGATTGAAAGAGAGATTATACCAAAAGTTGGCTGGCTATCAGTTGGTCCAATTTTGTGTGTTTTAAAATGTGTGCTTTTTATAGGGCTAAAAATTGGTCCGGAGCCTCTGTGTAAGCAGCAGCTACTATGGCTGGTGGGTGTTAGCTCTCTCTTTGGATCCCAAATTCATTCTCATATGCTGTGGGATTATTTTCCAGTATGTGTAAGTCCCTCAAACACCACCAAGTGTTTTCTGTAGCTCATGAGTGCTCATGAGTGGGGAATAGTGCAAGTGACTGCAATCAGTCACTGCTAGTGTCAGGATGCAAAATAATCAGAGGAATGCATGGAAAACCAATACATGGTGGCAACTCTAGGAGGTGCTTCAGGCCAGGGATTTACAAATCACAAAATTATTTAGGTTGGAAAAGGACCTCTGAGATCATTGAGTCCAAAATCCTGATTTATCATCACCTTGCCAACTAGACCACAGCACTAACTACCACATCCAATCTTTTGTTGAATAGTTATGGATTGAAAAAGGTGCAATTTTTTATGCACGAAGCAATGCCTTTTTCACTTCTGCTCCTCCATGTTTTACTGACACCTTGCCCCTGTTCTTCTGTCCTGCTCTTCCTGTGCATGTCTCAAGTGATCCATCTCTGTGTATTTCCAAGAGATTGCTACTATTTCCTAACTTGCCTTCCTGACACCTTGTAATTTTTCTTGCTTCGCCATAGGTAGCAAATACAAATGGTCAATAAAGGGTGACCTCCTCAGGGCCATCAGACTGCCCTTGCCCTTTTTCTCTTTTTCCTTTCTGAAATTTTATCCAAGAAATGAGAACCTCTGGATTTACCCTGAGTAGAAAGGTATGGGGTCACAGAGCAGGTGCGTGTCGGCCCAGCACCTCTGATTGTGTCAGCAAGCGCTGCCAACCCTCCAGAAACCCTGCCTGGGCCACAGCATACGCATGGTGCATGACTTTATAGCCCACACACCACTGATCCAAGGCTTTCTGGAGTGAGCCAGCGCTGCACAGTTGCTCTCCACATGTGTCACAGGTTTGGCACGTCTCCGAAGAGTTGGACCCTGCTCGTACGTGCTGCTCCGAACGCACCCGCTGCAGACAGCTGGGGAGCCCCCGCCAGCCAGATGGTCGAAAAGCTCCCTGCACCTGAATCCTTGAAAGCATTTGTTCTCCAAAAAATTGTTTGTTCTGCAAAAAGGGCTTAGCTGAGACGTGGGCATCTCTGGCTCCATGCAGGGGGCTGGTGCATAAAACCATATCGCGTCCCTTTGCCCATCCGCTGCGAGCGTTACCGTGTCACCTGGGGTGTGAAGCTGCTGCTTGTGGTGTCTAGACTTGTGATTACTGAAAATTAATTAAACTGAAGGAAATTAGGCTGGAAGGGGAGTAGGCTCCTGGGAGGGGAAAATGGAAGAGAAAATAGGATACTGGTGTTAACCCTTTCCAGCTACTGCTATTAAACAGGAAGGGCTCATAAATACTCTCCAGGCCACTCAAATACATGCAGACAGAGGGTTGGTGTGATTTCAGGAGCTCTGCTCCTTACACATTCAGATCCTGTGCAGGCAGTGTTCGTAACCCAGGTGGGATGAGCACATCCGAAATGGACAGCCCATTCTCCCTCTGCCCATGTCTTTTAAATAAGTCACTTCATTGTTAGCCAGACCTGAAATAACTTGCAGATCAGCAGTAGGTTTGAAATGAGCTGGTGTGACAGTGGATAAGGTCAGGGGAACAGGGATGCTTGGATAGAATCCAATAATAAATCAGAGCTTTATGGGGATGGGACAGGAGGCTGGATGTGTAGCAGAGGGAGGTGTTTGCTGGTGGATGGGTCTCCTCTTGCTTTTGCTTAGCCTCTTACCTGCTCTTCTGTCTCTAAAAGTCTCTCTTATATAGCTTTTCAGCACGGAATCCAAGTGCTTTGTGCCTTCCCCTTGGCACACAGCCACCGTCTGGCTAGCAAGCAAGTACAAACTGTAACACCTGGGTGTCAGCTATGAACATTAGGGTGTGCTACAATGGACCCATCTGTAGTACTTGGCACATGCCGGAGGTTTTTATGTGTGGTTGGCTGAAAAGCAGGATCAGAGAGAGAGAGGAGGGAGAGCAGGGGAAGAGGGCTCCGCTGGGCACGCGGAGAACATCATTTTGGCAAAGGTGCCAGTAGGTTTCCATGGGCTTGTCTGCTTCTTTGCTCAGCTCATGCATTCAATAAAAATATCCAGGTTGTTTCAAAGAAAAGCAGGAGTAGATTTCCCCAAAAAGCAAGCCTAGAAGCCTCATTCTTTGTCTCTGGAGAACAAGGCTTATGTTATAACTAGATTTAATAAGAATACATTTAATAGTAATAGATATAATAAACCCCTGATTTAATAATACTTAGTTTTACAGTTCTTCCATGTGTATCAGGTGCTGTTGACTGACCCCCTGAGCACCACAGCATTTCTAGGTGAGTTTGGAGGGAGAAGTGCTGTAGTTTTCAGGCTCTGGCAGCTTTGACAATGTTGTGCCCTGGAATAAAATTCATTTTTGAGAGTATGAACAAGGGCTGCCTTTTATATTTCCACACTGGTATCTTGAGCACAAAGAGTCGCGATAGTTTCCAGTTTTATTCAATGAATAGAAAAAACATGTTCCCATCTGAAAATCTCTATGTATCCCTAAGAAATCCCAGGAAAGGTAGGAAACGAGTTTACAGCAGTAAAAGGAGCCATAGCTTATTGCATCAGGTTCAACTAAGTGAAAACTACAGTGCACTCAAAGGAGAGGAAACATTTCTTTTTCCCCTTTATGTGGCACTGATGTGTTTTAAAATGCATAGGCAAAGTTTGTAGTTTATTTCCTCCAAAGGGGCCGAGTCCTCCTGGCATTCTTATGAACAAGCTCATTAGAATAAAATCCATTATGCGCATAACTAATGACACAAATTTACAAATCTGTTGACAATTATGACCACATCCCTCATTGCATTTGCTTGTAGCTCACTGAAGTGACCAGGTGAAGGAGTTCAATCCAGAAGTTTCACAGCTCATGAGCTCTGAGTGCAGCCATGTGAGATTATTTCCCAACTGGATTTCAAAGCTGTCATTAGGCAGGGCAACTTGGGAGGACCAGGGCACGAGACCGTAAACTGTCCTCAGGAGACTCAAAGTCATTTTGAAGGCAGGGTGAGATATTCCTGGCTGCAGAGACCATTATATTTTATATTTTCTTTTTAGCTGGGGAGGGGGAAACACATGCGCATGCACACAAACCAGGGCTGTTCCAAGTAGTGCTTGGCGTCCTCTGGAAATGAATAGAAATTAAATTGAGACGCTGGTATCCTCCGAGTGTTAAATATTTCTAAGTTCTTGCCAGGCGAGTATAATTTATTGAATGTAGGTTTTGTGAAATAGTGCTCCTGTCAGGGGGAGATTGGCACCAGAGAAATGAAGGCGGCTAATTCTCAGGGGGTCCTCCCTGGCAAAAACCCTCTATTGAGTCCTCATGCTACTTGTGCTCATAACTGCCGAAAAACCAGGAGTGCCATCTGCAAACTGTGATTCATAAACACTCTGTCAGTCTGCCATCTACCCTGACATCATAAAATAACAAGAAGCAGCATTGTAATAAAGAGAGGAGGTTTGCAGTCGACCAATTAAATGCATCTAATTTATTTCTGTTACAGCTGAGGCTTTATTTATTAGTAAACAGCTGCATTTGTTACACTTCTCTCCCCCCCCCCTTTTTTTTTTCTCTTTAGCAGGAGTGTGCCAACTGGCACTTTTGATAATCCATTAATCCTAAATAATCATCTGGGTACTTCATGGTTCGTAGGGAAAAAAAAATAGGAAAAAAAAAGGTTGCTAAAAGTTAAAATGTAACCTTGCAAGGAGGCTGGAGAGCGCTTCTCTGCTGTGGGCTTGCATGAGTTATGGCGAGCTTAAGTTTGCAGGCCAAGTCCTACACTCAATTTACACCTGCAAGTAACTGGTGTGACAGCCAGCTGAAAGGGCTATAAATCCAGGAGCAGAATCTGGCCCTGGGCATATTTTTTTTCTTTAGGACAGCCTGTTTGTGGTACAAGAGGAGCATTTTGCATGTTTGGTTTACTTGCCTTCTCATTTCTCGGTGCTGACTTGATTCTCAGCAAAGCTAAAAATCTGCTAATTGGTTGTCAAAGTCTAATTAGCTGATATTACCAAAAAAAAAAAAAAAAAAAAAAAAAAAAAAAAGATAAGTTTGCCTTTTATAATTGGAGCTGACCCTCACCCCCCTTCCCCTCCCCTTGAACCCCCTGGTGTGTGTTAATTGAGCTGCAGGACTTTTCAGTGTATTTTAATGCTCTCTCCTTTTAAGTGCTCTGGAAAGGTTTGCAGTTAATGAGACAATAATATATATATAATCAAGTAAAAATGTAGTAAAAGAATAGGTAAAACTGTATGGAATTGGGATGGTCTGTGCATGTGTGGAGAGAGGAAGGGTTTCGCCAGCCTCCCTAAAGCTTCATATGGTTACTAGTGTCCCACAATTCCTTCCTGGGAATTTCCTTCCCCTTACAAGGGAGACTTTTTTTCTTTTGCTTGAGGATGTGTTTAGTTAAGGGAAGAAAGCTGTACTGTGTGTAGTGGTAAAATGAATGTGATGAGGGTACTTGAGGCCAAACCAGGTGAGACACACAGGGAAGACCTTATAGCTGTCCACAACTTCCCCATGAGGGGAAGCACAGGGGGCAGGCACTGATCTCTTCTCTCTGGTATCCAGTGACAGGACCTGAGGGCATGAAGCTGGGTCAGGGCAGATTTAGGCTGGATATTTAGAAAATATTTTTCATTCAGAGGGTGGTTAGGACTGGGACAGGTTCCCCACGACAGCGGTCACAGCATCAAGTTTGCCAGAGCTCAAGAAACATTTAGACAATGCTCTCAGGCACATGGTGTGACCTTAGGGCTGTCCTGTGCAAGGCCAGGAGTTTGATGAAGATGATCCTGTTGATTCCTGTCCAGCTCAGAATATTCTATGATTCTGTGATTGATCTCCACTATATTTTATTCTCTCTGCATGTGTGTCTACAGACAAAAATACAAGATGCCCCCTGGAGACAGAAACCAAGCCCACCTTCAGGTCTATATGGGCTCTCTTTCCCATAAGATGCCAGAACATTCCAGTGGGGAGTTAAACACCGTGGAGAACACCTGCCCTGCACTCCTGCCACGGCCACCTCTGTGGGAGCAGTGCGTGCCACGCTGTGCCTTGTTTTGGTCGCTCAATTTTAAAGCCTGTCTCTTGTTTTATGTTAAAAAAACAATGTTCAAAAGAAGTGAGCACAGGTGGGTGCTCTATATATGGGTGCTCTTTTTCAATATGTATAACATTGAATTTACTTACTCAGTCATGTTTTCCTCTTTCTCCTCCTCCCATCTTCCTCCTCCACACCTGCTTTCAATCAGTCCCCTCTGCCCCGCCTGTCATCCTATCCTCTCTGCTGCTTTTACCACAAACCCACTAATGTTATATTTCAAGTCAAACTTTCAAGCCTACGACATTTAAGCAAGTGAATAAAAAAAAATCCAAGTGGCTTCACCAGCCTTGCAAGGCAGGGAGCTGGCATGGCCCTGAGGAGCGTGCGGGGGATGCTGCTGACCGCTCGAGCTGCTGAGGTCATGGGGTTTCACCTTTCCTAGCAGTTGAAGTCTGGTTTTTTTTCCTTTATATCTGAAAGTGCTTCTTGGCTTTTTTTCTAAAGTCTATAAAAAAATGAACATATTAAGGCCAAATGTTGCTGCTAGATGAACAACTTCAGATGTGCATGTCTTCTTGTCATGCGTCACATAGGCTTAGAGGGGTTTGACCTGACCATGATGTTTATTGGGCTGAAAAATGAAAGAAAAAATGAAAGAAGAAAATCAGGCTCCTCAGAAGATGAGCATTTATTTATTCTTTGAATTATTGATATAAACTGGGAAATTTTTTTGTTAAGTTATTTATAGCAGTCTTCCAGTACCTAAAGGGGCTAGAGGAGAGCTGGAGAGGGAATTTTGACAAAGGCATGGAATGACAGCTAAAGGGTGAATGGATTCACACTGACAGAGGGCAGGGTTAGATATTAGGAAGAAATTCTTTCCTGTGAGAGTGATGAGGCCCAGGCTCAGGTTGCCCAGAGAAGCTGTGGATGATCCATCCTTGGAGGTGTCCAAGGCCAGGTTGGACAGGGCTTGGAAAACCTGGGATGGTGAAAAATGTCCCTGCCCACAGCAGGGGGTTGGAACAAGGTGGTCTTCAAAGCCCCTTCTAACCCAAAGCATTTTAGGACTCTGTGATTATTTAAAATAATATCTACTTCATGGTAGCAAAACTGTACTTGGATCACTGTGCCTTAAGAAAGGGCTTGAAGGCTTCATCCTTAAGCTCATAATTAGAGACATAAGGAGTCTGATTCTTCCCACAATGTTAAGCAAAGGGAGTGTGTAACTGGCTGGTCAAAGGACTGATCAGGAGGGTCTTCTCTATATTATGGGGCTTGAGGCAAAAAGACTTTCAGTCTGCTATAAGAAACCTGGCCCTTTTTTCCACATAGGCAAAGATAATTTGAATCACCTGCACTTGCCTCTTTCACTCTTGCCTCTTTATTTAATTTTATTTGTTTGGATTTCTTGTAAAGAAAATGAGTCAGCATGAGTACTGCATCTACTTAATCAGCCTGGGCTTGACTGTGGATTTCTGTAACCCTTGAGCAGATTGTACAGCCAGTCAATGTCCTGCATTTCTGGCTGCTTCCTAATATGTTGTCCTGTCCTTTCCCTTCTCAGGTGCTCTCTCTGCCCTCCTTGATTTCATCTCAGATTACTTTTGGAAACAGTCTGAAAAGGACTCCCCATTCAGTGAGATTTCATAAAAATTTAGGGTAGTTCAAAGGTGCAACCAAAAGTTAAAAATACCCAATTCCTTCTCCAACACAGCACAAACAATTTATCTAAATGCTGTAAGACTGGTGAGTTATGATAATGTTGCTTGTGCTGGCAAAGAGGTTGGTTATTTTCCTTTTTGTTGCTTTTTCTCAAAAAGAATTACAATTTTTGTTAAATGAGGGTAATCTAGCTAATTGTGTTTATATTTTGAATGACTCAGATATCTTAGCCTAATATCCTCAGATAACAGTCACTTCTTGAATGTGTCAAGTCTCAGCCACACTTTTCATTTGCCCTGCTAGCTGCATGGGAGAAGTGGAGTTAATAGCAAAGATGAGCCATCAAATGGGGCCAAAAGCATGGAAATTGATGCACATTTTGTTGTGGAAATAAAATTTTAATTCCCCCCAAGCACTGACAAACACTATACTCAAATGTTGCTGGCAGCCTTCTCCACTTTAATAAGGAACCTGTTGTTTTTAAAACTCAGTTGGCAACATAATAAGACAAGAAACAGAAAAAAAGCTCCCTTGGAGCCCAGGCTAGAAATGCCACTATTGTATATTGTCATCAGCAGGTTGACTGACAGCAATGGAAACTGATTGACATTATTCTCTTGCTCTTGCAAGAGAATATCCTCTGATAAAAACTTGTCTCTGCTTCTGCCTTTGGCAGATCAACCCCTGTGCTGCCACGCTGATTTAGATATGTTTTTAAAAACAAGTAAGGCTATGATAGAAAAGAATGAAGTGGATATGACGAGGTAAATCATTGCTACTCCTCTTCTGAGAAGACCAGTTCATCTTTCCAGCAACCTCAATTTTCTGGGGCTACTCCTTTGTACAAGTGAGAATTGCCCTGGCCCTTGGCCGATGCAGTGGAGCTCCTCATAAATAAATCTGATGGAGCCAAACCTCTGTTGCTGAGGTTACAGCACCACTATCGGCTTAAAACACAGCGTTTGTGCTTAACGCTTAGTTCATTAACGCGCCCTGTCCATTGGCTCGTTTGGGTCTATTAACATAATTGTTCTTTCTAAACAACTGGGTCATTCTCTCTGCCCAAACAGAAAATCAAAGCTGGCTTCGACATTTTGGACAAATCACACAGCCAGATAAAAACATGGGCTCCTCTATAAACTCACCCAGGCTGAGGTTAGATTAAAATCTTGTGATTCCATTTAACATCAGCCTTTAAGTGAGACTCTCTGTGGGGCATATTTGAAAACAAATGAGATGACTCTGGAGCTTTTTCTGTTTTAAATGTCCTTTCTGCCTCTAAAACCTAAAGCAAAAATATTTTCCCAGCCTATTTTGATAACGTTCTTCTCCTTGCCCTGAACAGAAGGGCTCACTTTTACCCTATTCTCTCCTGGTGTGGGATGTAAAAAGGAATATTCCCGTTTTCAATTTCTCTCATTTTGGTTTCCCCTTTTACTGGTTTCATTTTTTTAGGTGACATTGTTCTACTCGCCAAACCTGTAACTTTAACAGAGGGTGACAGGGTGACCTTGACGACAGATGTTCCTGTGGCAACAGATGGCACTAGCAAACCCGAGAAGCTGCTGTATGCCGTCTCCCTGCCACCTGTGCATGGTCAGATTGAGCACATCAATTATCCCGGAGTGCCCATTTCCAGTTACAGCCAGTTGGATGTGGTGGCCCAGAAGGTCTCCAACGTCCACGACAATAGCCATGGGGCCGGTAAGGAGGCACTCAGGTGAGAACACCTCCCCTTTGCACACCAGTGTGCTGAAATCCCTCATCCAGGGAAGGGTTAAGTCTGCCTCTCCTTCTCCCCGTACCAGTTGGTGCAATATTTAATGACTGATGTGGTTGTGGGGAAGAGGCTGCTGCAAACAGTAACACGATGTAATTTTATCATTACAGCAATTACATACTTTATTAACTGTAATAGTGAAGTTGTATGGCCAAAGGCAATAGGAGTCTCACAGGCTTAGGAATGGGGTGTAACCAGGTAGGCTTTCATACCAATTAGCAAGTGAAATCAAACGATTTAAGTACATATAAAGAATTTACCACATTTCTCAAAGATGCCAGCGGTGGAAAAGGAAATGCAAGAATTCCCCATCTGCGACTGTTGTTGCTTTCTGGGCAGTTTGTTCTCCTGAAGGGGAAAAAAAAAATAATAATCGTAACATTGTCTGAAATGATCAGGAGAACTTAATCCAGATGGTGGTGTCATTTCTAAGAAAAAGCATATGTTGGCCATTATGATACTTAAATATAATGGTTTTACATTCCTCTAGTGGGCACAAAAGGCACACAACAGAGTTGGCGGGGTTTTTTAATCTTCTGAATGGTGGCAGTGGTGGTGGAGTGGTGGGAGATTTTATCTTCCAAATGGTGTGTTTCCCAGAAGACATGGCAAATTCAATTGAGGAGAGCCTGCTGTAAAAGCCGTGCTCCTGTGGAATGTAAATTTGTGCCTTCCTCCAACCAGTAACAGTGGAGAGGTTTAATTTACTGCCCCCTTTGGATGATCATCATTTTTTTATATTCTTCTGGCTTCTTTTTTCTTCTTCTTTTTTTTCTTTAACATGTTTTTCTTTCCGATTTGCTTTAAAAGTTATTTACGCTCCCTTTGCAGCAAAGTGGGCACTATAACTAATTTTATTCTTACCATGATTAACTATGAATAATTTCCTAAGAAATGAGTCAAATTAACAAGGGGAAGAAGGAATCAATAAATCATGAAAGCAGCCTATTTCTAAGTGGGGTTAAAACCACCATTAAATAAATCACAGACTCTAAATGATGACCCGCTTGGATATGAGAGGGGGAAAAAAATGTCCATTTAAATTGCACTGAAAGGAAAAAGGAAAGTGAGGGCCAACATCTGTGGCCCCCACGCACTGCACAAGGAGGGGGCTCAGGAGAGGGAAGGAGCTCCAGAGAAGGGCCCTGGGACAAGGCAGAGATGTGGTTTCCTTGTGATAGTTGCTACAGACCAGCTGTGGGGAGGCAGCCAAGCAGGGATCAGAAAAGCTCTGGTTTTTGGATGTTTAGGCAGAAGTGTTGTTTAACAGCACCTTCTGCCTCCATCCCTGCTCTGTGCGGGAGCTCAGGAATGCAGGGGCTGACCCAGCCTTGCTTGAAATATCTCAAATATTTTCACTCCTCTTTGATATTTTATTTTTTTCATTTGTCTTCATAGGGGTTAGTGACAATTTAAACTACTGGGAGACCATTCCAGCACCAGGCCCATCGTGCTTCTTAGCTGGTTTATGTCACATCCTTTTAATCTTGCATTAAGGATCATGCTTTTCCTGGTGTCATGTTGAGTGCAGTAATGTTACTAGGGCTAGATTTCCATCTTTCTTGTTCATTGAGACTTAAAAATTTTAATTTTATACAAGGAATACCATCACTTTTGCAGAAGAGTGGCTCATCCATCTTCACACCAATATGTTAGGACATCTTTAAACTGTAGAAATTGGGTAAACTTTCCTCCTTGAGTTTTCTATGGGAAAGAAGGGGTCAAAATGCTTATTCCTTGGTTAAAAGGAAAAAATAAAAAAGGAAGGGAGAAGCAATTCTGCTTGTAACCTCCCGTTTGCAATTCTTTTTATGATCTTCTCTCCTCCCTGAACACATTATGAAATGGCCCCAGCTCCCTGCTCACTGGGAAGGAGTACCTATTGCCTTGTGTTATGGGCTGGTTTTTCAGCTGGTTTAAATCAGGATATCTCCATTTGCTGAAATGATGCCGTAGCCATTTAAACTCTGGCTTATAAAATTACTTCATAAAGTTGCTAAGAGAGTCTCTTTCCTAATGTACTTTGTGGTCATGGGAGCTTATCTCTTCTTTTTTGTGACACTGGGAAATATTCCATTGATTAAGCTGATGTTGTATCTCAGAACTTGTTTGTCCTCTCTCTCTTTTGCCCACCTGGCTGCCGTGGGCAGGATTTGGTTTGGGTCTTTTGGCAGAGCTGTGCATGGGAGCACAGGGCCCCAAGGCACAGCAGTCTCTCCCTGTTTACAACATTCCAAATCACAGGGCTTCCACCAAAAATCACCGTGAACCAGGGAAGCCTTGTGCCCTCATCCCTCCCTCTGAGCTGGCACTGAACCAGGGGAAGCACAAAAGCATCTTCATCCCAGTGTCCTCTGTGCTGGTCTCAGTGGGTGCATCGTGCTTATCCAGTGCTTCTGCACTGGGTTTAATCTTGGTCTTGTTCTTTAATAATAAATGCTGCTGAACAGAGTAGTGCTTACAGAGCAACCAAGAATGTTTTTTTCTATATAAACACAGCCCACTCTGTATCCCCAGGGCAGGGGGACATGTGTGGGGAGGGCTGGACCCATGTGATGACCATGGAGTGTGTCTCCATTTCCTGCTGCTGGGGGAGGCAGAGAGCTGGGGGCATGGGGAATGGGCAGAGAGCAGAGGAGCGGCAACAGGACCAAGGAGTGGATTGTGAAGGGTAGAACTTGAGTGGATGGGCCAGTTGTCCCTGCTGGGTGCCATCTCTGCCTCTCACCTCTTCACAGTTCTTTTCAAAAAAATGAATTTATGGGCAGGTAGAGGACTGAATAGCCCAAGGGTGTCAGTGGCCAAGTTGTGTCCAAGGATCATGCAACCTTGGCCTCTCTCAGATATGAGGGAGATGCCTGTGAAAAGAAGGATGTAAGATGAAGCCAAAGGAGAGGGCACCCAATGGCTGCCTACACCACAGGAGTGTACCATGGGTCCAACAGCTCTGCAGGACGACTGGGATTCAGGAAAAGAGATGGGGGACTTGTCTTTCAGACATGAAGGAGTTAAAACACAGGGATTAAAAAAAATCCTTTAAAAAAAACCCCACACTCACACACACTCACACACTCACACACTCACACACTCTCACAAAACCCTGCACCCTAAATTAATTTCTGCTGGTAATCTATATCGGGTTAAATAACGCCTCATTATTCTGCAACACAGCTGAGGCTTCTCAAAATGTTTATCTTGTTTTGTAACTGGTACCTTCTGGCATATTCCAGTGCCAACTCTCCTAGCTCTTGCTATATTTCATTCTCACTATTTTTGGAATGGAGCTGCTGGTTCCAGGTGATTTAATAAATTGCTTTTTTTTGTGTTCCTTTTAACTTACCCATCTGCTCAACACATGCGTAACTTGCAATCTGTCGGCAGTTTGCAGAAAGACAAACTGTCAGAGCTGCATGCATTTGACAACTTTGTTCCCAATTAGATTAGTGGTAATTTTAACAGATTTCAGGGCAATCGAAAAAAGGGATGACATGTTATTAAAGCATCAATTTTGACAGACCCAAGCACATACAATTTCAGTGTAAATTATTTTAAATGCTTTAATTAAAGCTATGAAAGATTTACCCTTTTAAGCGGTAAGTGATTGCAAGACAAATATAAAGGGAAAGTGGATAACAGAGTTTCCTAAATGGTTTATGCTGCGCATGGCAGTCCACAAGTCACCACCGCCATAATCTATGACTGTAATGTTGGAGGCATAGTTAATTATTCATAGCCTCATCTCTGGAGCAGACGTGATTAAGAACATGAGGAGCATTCAGAGATCCAAGCAGTACCTATGAAACCAGAGTTCAAGCCCCTCTTAGATCAGATGCTGTTAGGAAAGAGTTTAGGGGTGTCTAAATGGTGGATGGATATTAGTGGAAGTGGTTGATATTTTTGTAAATGCAGTTTCATTTTTATCCCAGTTCTGCTCTGGTTTAGCTGGCCAAAGCCCAGTGGTCAGTGTGGTTTGAGACTTAGAGCAATTGGGAATTTTCTATACTTGAAGACACTTTTCAGGCTGTACAAGTCCTGTAAAAAAAAAAAAGAAAAGAAAAAAATACATCATTTATTATTTAAACAGCATACAGCACTCTAAATTTGTCACTCTATGAGCACTCTACCACATGTGTAGCCCATTTAACCATTTAAATGATTTTATGAATTATGGCCCCCTTCCAGCATCCTTTGTTCAGTCAAAGCTGACCTTGGCTTTGTGGTGAGAGGGATGGACTTGGCCCCTGTTTCCCAGCTCTTGGGTCCCAGCTGGAGGATCTTTGGCCTCTCTGCAGTCACACCTTCATTGTACACTGAAATGTTGGTCCGACTTGGAGCTGAAACCTTCCAGGATGGTTGTTCCAAGGATTTAGTTTATTTTCTCTGTGGTGTAAACCTGTCTCATTTTCAGACTATTCAACATGAATATTGCCTTCCTGTGTAAACTGTTGGTCCCACAGCCTGCACTGAAAGTTTATTTCCTTTTTAATTCAGGGTTTTGTAGGGCTTCCTGTTGCTATTTAGAGTAAAAAGCAACAAGCACACTGTCCCCACCCTTCCCTGTTTCTTAAGACCAAGCTTGTATGCATCTGGTTTGGGTTTTTCTTGTTTTCTTTGGAGTTTGGTATGGCTTGGTATGATTTTCAGAACAGCTCAAAAGGGTTTTTTTTGGATGTTGCTGACCCATGATGTTGTAGTACCAAAATGCAATGGAAGTGAGAGAAGTTTCTCCAGTGAGCACTGCAAGAAGCTGGTCAGAGCATGAGATTTCTTGCTCTTTACAGCAGTTTGGATGCTGGAATATGGAGTGGTTTGTAAATGGCACAAGAAGTCCAGCAAATAGGACAAAATCCTGGTGGAAGTGTCTTACTACCTTTGGGGCTGTTTTTAGTCTTGATGCACATTGCGCCAGTCTGTTCTCTGCTTTGCTGGTCTGTGAACCAAACTTTGAAGCATTTCACAGTTGGGACAACTCCTAAACCCTCTGAAATCCCTTCCTCTAGTCCCCTTCTCATCTGGTGTGAATCAGTGAGGCTCCGTTTAATCCAATTAACCTACTCAAATGTACACTGGTTTAAGATCCACCTCGTGTCAGTCGATGAGCACTGGCCTCTTGGGATGTTTGAGTTTGTCACAGAAAATCGCCTTCCCTCTTAAAAAGGAAATGAGACAATGCATCAGAGATTAGAGTGGAAAAATCCAATATTCTCCTTGTCATCCCCCAAATCTGTAGTGTTTGAAGGCCTCCAAGAGGATGGAGGCAAGTGATGAGTATGAAGCAGTGATGGCAACTGGAACAGATTGTTTTAATGCTAATATCAGACCACTCATGCTCACACATATCCAAGTGCCTACACTGAACAATGGCATGGGAATACTGCCCAGAGGTCCTTCACCTGGCACAGCCTCTCAAAAACCCTTTTGTTTATGTTTTCTCCTTGCCCTGGTGTAGCCATTTGTATATGAAAGACACTGTTGTACACTGGGGCCAATTTAATAGGATGAAACACTCCATTGGCACAAGGGATGCAGTAGGAAAATTGGAAACTTCTTCCATTGGTACAAAGTCAATTGCAGTTTTCTTTTCAGCAGACCAAAAAAGAAGCCAGTAGGACCTGTAATGCAGTGGGACCTCTGTACAGTGGTCTTCTCATGTAACACTAAATAGTATTGAATGACAAGAATATGTTGTTGAGACTAAGACATAGCAGGCAGAAGACTGGATCCTGTGGTCTTCTTCTTGCTCATTAGCACTTCCCCTTCTGAAGGAACTCTAATCATTCTGGGTCAAAGCAGCACATGCTGGAGATTGCAGAGATCTCTTCTTCCATATGGATTAGAGTTGTGATTGGGGCACAAAGAGCTAGATGTCTGAAAAACCTTCCAATTTTTAGTAAATTTACCTGAAGATTGTGGGCCAGTTAGAGTTTCTGAGATCAAGTCACTGGTGAAGGTGTTTCTTGTAAACTAAGCAGAGTCATAAAATTGCTTATTTAATCAAGTCACATACAAAGCAGAACAAAATCCCCTGCTTGCATACATATTGAGCTTTTCTGACTAATCTATTTTATAATGTTTTGCAATTAACAGGCCAATGCTCATCAGCTGATAAATAATTTACAGCTGTTGTTTCTTCTAGGGTGTGATGTAAAAGGCTTACATAGGACAAAAAGTAGCTGGAGTTGTTTGCCAAAACTCTGACCAAACATACATTTACCACTGAGTAAAAGCAGCTTTCTCTGAAAAATGGCACTTCCTCTTTAAGAGTCTGCCAAACTTACTAGGAAAAAAAGTATTCACCTCCTCTTTGTGTCAGCCAGGTCTTGGAAATCTAAGGTGAAGGTTTCTCTTTTTTATTGGTGTTATTCCGACAAATCAAGAACTCAAATGTAAACACAAGGGTGTTTTTTATGAGTCACCTACCTCTTGCTAATATCCATAGTTTTCCTGACATTACACACAGGATTGTTTGATTTTTGCTCAAACCCTTTAGATCTGGGAGGAGAGAGATCTGAATGCAATGAGATGTAACCACTCCTAATGGGTTTAAACAACTGTAGCAGTCTAGTTGTTATTCATCTCAAATAACTAAAAATTGACTTACTGTAGATTCTGGTTACAAATGAGAAGAGATGCAGAGAACAGATCATTTGGGAACTCCCTTTGACAGCATCTTGCTGACTGTCTCAGCAGCCTGCAACTCATTTATTTTCTTACTTGTATCTGTTTTGAGTAAGGGGAAGGTCTGTGTGAGCCAGGAACACCAATAGGAGCAATACCTGCAACTGAATCCATACTGGAGGAGAGTTCAGTGCCTTCCTCCAGAGCTTTTCTGATTTATTTATTTTTATACTACATATTCATCAAGCAATTACAAGTGTTCTTGGCTGAGAGAGGGGGATGACTCCTGTTTACAGCACACACAATCATCTATGATTAAGCAAGTTCATACCATGCTCATGCAAAAGTTCTGTCTCCCACTTAGACAAGCATTACACCTGCTGTAAAGGTTTGCACTGCAACAAAGAAGCACATTTCTTGTGTGTGGTTTTTATCCAATAGTTTCACATAGTTTGTTATATATCCTAACTTCAGGCCAAGGAGCATCAGAAAGAAAAGGTTTAAAAACTCAAACATGTCTCCAAATTAAAATTGTGAAGCTATTGTAGACAGTTGAGGATAGCTGTGATGTATTTGTGGCAGAGAGTGTCACTGAAGAGGTTTACTGTAACATTTTGTACTGTTTGGACTTTCCTAAGTGTTGCAGGCTTCATGCCCAGGTATATCTGTTTGCTGTAATACAGCCAAGTGACCAAGGTGTGAAAAACTAAGGCCAGGTCAGTATCTGGCAGGATGGGATGCAGTCTCCCAGCCAACTGGGGATGGTTGGAAGTGATAATTGCTGCTATGAGAGAGCTGAATGTACTTGTGGATTCTTCTCTTTTTTTCTTTTTTTTTCTTTTTTTTTTTTTTTTTTTTGTATAGAAGCTAAAATGTGAATGCGTGCTTTGGCCACCTACTCCAGATTCTCTCCTCTACATACTGACATCTCATGTCTACTTGAGTTCAATTTCTCTTACCTGTGGTGAACCTCTCAGGATGTCTTGACTCAGCATTGGAACCTCATCCTGGTACTGGCATGATTGTGTATGGTGAAAAATAGAGATGTTTGTTTTCTGTGCCTTGCCAGCACTGAGACCACTTACCCCCAGCTGTATATAAATATTGAAAGAGCTGGAGATAAATCTTGGCTGATTTTATGCCACAGGGTGAAGATGCAGGATCAGACTTTGCTCTGGATCCATGTTGCTTCTTGCAGGTGAGATGACAATGCCAATCTAAGTGACTTTGTATAAATAAATGATGGATGGATGGATGGATGGATGGATGGATGGATGGATGGATGGATGGATGGATGGATGGGAGTGGATTATCTTCTCCATGGATGGGATGAGACCTCAGGTTGGTGGCAGCGGAACCATTTCAGCTGTGGGTCTGCTGTGAGTCTAGTTTGTGCCAGGCTGGACCACTGGTCACAGCAAAACAAATGTTCAGCTTCCCAGCTAGAGCAGTCCAGCTATCCTGATCTGACACCAGAGGTTCATGCAGACTTTTGTTTACTAATATATAATAGAGGGAACTTCTTTAGAAG
Organism: Ammospiza caudacuta; assembly: GCF_027887145.1. Lineage (NCBI taxonomy): Eukaryota > Metazoa > Chordata > Aves > Passeriformes > Passerellidae > Ammospiza > Ammospiza caudacuta. The sequence goes on along the minus strand of NC_080599.1, from coordinate 45,494,277 downwards.
TCTCTGTTCAAAGCAGCAAAGAAAAACTCCTTTGCTGTATTCCACTGGGACTGTTTGGTTCAAGAAGAGCACAAGGTTTCTGTGATTCTGCCTCTAAACCATGGTGCTAAAGCCAGGATCGTTGCTGGTTTCTATTAACTGCTTATGTCTTATAAATTCTGGACTAACCACTGCAGTAATGTGCTCACAACCTGTGTCACCAGTGGTTGCAGTTCCCTCAGAGCTATCAGGAAGGCTGAACATGTTGTCAAGAGTAGCTTAGACCAGAAATTACTTGAGATCCTTAGCTAGGGATGGCCTGTTTGAGAACAAAAAACCTGGAAGGTTTTTGCCTCTCATTTCTTTTTGGTAACAGCTTGGTTTTAATTCTTTCCCACTCTTTATCTTTTGGGCTTCTCTGAAATCAGATTGTGCATCATCCTGCAAGAGCAGGGCTCTGTCTTTCAGAAAAGATGGATTTTAAAATTGGAGTAGCTCTCTCCACCCCACTGGGATGGGGAAAGCCTACTGGTAACGGGGTCCCACCCCTCTCCCCAAATGTTCCTAAGTCTCCAGGTATGTAAGCAAGGCCTTCACCTTACCCAGCAAAGGAATCCCTGTGCCTTTAAATGCCCTCCCCAAGGCGGGTGCACACTTTTCTGCTTATTCTGAACTGACAGGTTTAACATGTTGTTTGCCTGGTCACCGGAGAGAGGCACCTCTGGCAAAAGTTCAGAAGTCAGTGTTTTGGAAAGATTGGTTTGACCAGCTCTGAAGCAAGAGCAAATCCCAGACCAAAGGCAGTCAAATCTTCAACATCATTTAACCACTGTGGTGCTGTAGCTTGCTGACATCCTTTTAACCTGGAGAGGAGTGTTCAGCGCACTTAAACCTTCAATTTTATTTATTGTTTCTTTTCTGCTTTGTTGGCAGGGGAAACTTGGGGTGAAGACAGGATGTTTTGACTTAATTCTAGTTAATTAATTAGCTTGCATCTTGTTTTGGCTCAAGACTACAGGACAGACAGCAATTTTTGATCTTGCCTTGGTATCTAGACTTCCATAATATATAGTGTTGCAGTAAGGATAAATATTCCCTTATTGCCTCTGCAGGGCTTGTTATTGAAATTATCTTAAGAGTCACCACATCTTGTTTTGTAAAATTGCCACATCACAAACTTCTTCTCCTCCCTTGATATTTATTTACATTGAAGGGTAACAATTTCTAAAAAACAAGAAAACAGACAAGAGCATGCAAACAGTTAATAGCAAGTGGTGCCCAAATTACATATTTCTTAAACTCATGCCCTACTTTACTAATCAGTTGTCATAAGATGTCAGATGGGGACCCATCACTGAAGAATTGTAGAACACAGCCAGTGAAGCAACTAATTAGTTGGGCAGTGGCATGGAGGTGTGTGTCCCCAAGGAGCTGAAATGATCAGAGCAGGTGAAGAAAGTTTGAACAGATCAGTATCTCTGTGGTTTAAAAGCCAACACTTGGCTGAATTCACAGGGATGCTGAGGGTGAGGGCACCATGGGTCCTCCTTGGGGACATGCATGGTGGGGGACTGCAGCACTGCTGCTTCCAGAAAGAAAAGCAAGTCAGCTGAATGCTTGGAGGAGCATGACCTGAGATGTGCAGGGATTAGAATAGCTGAGCACTTTCTGGTTTCAACTGGGAGAGTTGTAGCTCTCTGGCTTATTTGCCAACTCATTCCCAAAGCCTTTGCTTCCCGGTCACTGTGGGAGTCAGCATTGGTCATTCTCTGTGGGCACCAGACAGGCCACCCTTCTCTCCCTTCTGTGCTCCCTTCAGGAAGGTGATGGTGATTGGGCCAGCAGAGCAGAGGAACCATTGCCTCCTCATGTAGCTGAGGACAAAAGGCCTCAGGAACAAACATAAGAGCCTCTCTTGTCGACTAAAAGATGTAAAAGACTAAACACTTATAAGTGTCCCATATACTCCTTTAACACCAATTGTTTTAAAAGTGCTGTGTGACTTTCTTCCCTTTTCCTTCATCCTGCCCCAAAATAGGTGCACCCCTGCTGCACTCATGGAATTCTGTCTCCCTGTTCAAACTCCACAGGTGCAGCAGTGGAACAAATCCTCTCCAAAACTCCTTCAAAGGATGAGCCCCAACCCCCTGCAGGACCTGGGTGTGGGTCTGTGTGGGACACCAGGAACCCCTCACATCAGCAAGTCACTCTTTCTCAGCAAAAATGAGGATCTCAGTTCTTGTCCCTTCTCTTAGGGTAAGCTGAAACCCAGGTATTTGATTTGGGATCTTTCGTGCAACAAGTCCTCAGGACAAAAAACTTCTTTTTGGGCTTTGATTTCCAAAATGTTATTGTACACTGCAAGAAGAGTCACACAAGATTGATGCATTAAGTATTAGTAGTATTTATCAGTCTTGCTGTACAGATTAAGGATGGCCATGTCACAGGAATTATCAGGAAACTACAGGACCTGGAGGTCACTTTTGAGCCTTACTCTTGCAAGGGCTTGTTTCAGTGCATTAGACTACTACCAAATGTGCAATCCAGGGCTCAGCCTGGAGCCATAGTTTCAGGACTGACCAAACCCAGGGGAAAGGAGGCTGTTGGAGGACAATATGATCATGTCACCAAGGCTGGCAGACAGGTCTGGAGGATGCCTTGCACAGGTAGTGTGGACTATATGCCCTGGCAGAACGACACTCAGCAAGCCCACACAAATGCTGTCTGGAGCTGTAAAAGTAAAAAGACACCAGTTCCTTCCATCCTGTTGAATTCAGGCAAGGTACTTACTTGAGGGACAGATTCTTGGTTCCAAAAAAGCTGCTTTGACCTTTGAGCTGCCAAATTCCTTCCCCCATTACCTCCCATCTTTCTTTCTAGTGTTGCACAGCTACTCTGAGTCATTGTTTATCTAATTTAATTAACATTTGCTAGTGCCTGCAACCTAAAACACTGTCTTAAAACATTTGCTTGAAAAGCTTCCTTGTCCCAGAGCTGTCATTTTTAACATGATGGATAATGGATAGAAATAATTATCCTGAACAAGGTTAGACAGCTTAAATGATTTGAGTTTCAAGGAATTAGTAAGCTTAGCTAAACATCTTATTTTTCAAGACACATTAATAAAAACACAGCAATGTCCATAATGGATTGTAAAATCTGCTCTCTACTAAAATTTTTGTGATCTCTCACAGGTTCAACACCTTCATCCAGGAAGGTTTAAATCAGCCCATCATCTCATACATGGAATCACAGAATATCCTGATTTGAAATGTGCCACAAGGATCATCAAGTCTAGGTCCTGGTCCTACACAGGACATCCCCAAGAATCACACCATCTGTCACCATGTACATCATCAACCCCTGCACTGAAAGGAATTTTGAACCCCAGATAAGATGCTTCCAGGGCTGTGGAGAGCTGGTGTCCAGTTTAGCTGGTCCAATTGGGTCGTGGGGGGACCTGGATCCATGCAAAGTCAGCCCCCAGAACAGCTCTGGAACAGACCAGAAGAAATCAGAAGGCAGAGACTTGGTACAAACAAAGTGAGCTATTTCAGCTTTAAAAAGGTATAAAGCAGAGTGCAATTGGGCTCGCTGCCTCTGTATTATTTCCCTAGTCCATAATTTTGGGGAAAATACAAGTTTTCAATTAATCATTGACCTTTAGCTTTGAAGAAAAACAGAACTTTGGCATTGAAATTGCCAAAAAATAAGAGTAACAATTTGCAATTGCCTAATTTCCCTCCTAGAAAGCCAGGTGCAGCCAGGCCTCGTGGCTTTGCACTGCGCAGAAGTGAGCTCTCCTCCAGGGACACTCAATCCAAGGCAGACAAAGAAAACATGGAGAAAAACAACAGCACCTGGCAGAGAAATGCCAAGCCATAGGCAACAGGATATGGGAATGTCCCCTCCCTGCCCTGCTCATTGCACTGTGACACTTTTCAGATAATGACCCTCCTGCACCAGGCAAGATGCACAGACCTGATGTTGTTCCCCTTGGTTTGGAGCAGGGGGTCACATCCTGCTGCACATCAGCCACATTAGTGCTCTCAAGGACTGCCCACACATCCCACATGAACACAACCCCAGGAGCAGAGTCTGGGTTATGGGCTCCTGCAGTTTAAATTGCATCAATATGATGGAGATTTTCACATAAGGTAGGTTTTTGTTTTTCTTTAATTCTCATTCTAGAAGTTTTACATTGCTGGGGCCTTTTTAAATAAAAATCCCCATTCAAAAAAAAAAAAAAAAAAAAGAAAAGTCCCTTTTCACTTCTGAAAGCAAAGGAAAATTTTCTCGGAAAATTTACCCACTTGGTAAAATCCAGAGGCTTCGACCCTCACTTTTTACATTTTTAGATTTCATTTTTAAAGATCTCTGCATTGGAGTAGAACGATTTAAAATTCTTCCAGCAAAGTGCAGTTTTATTGCTCCAGAGGCAGCATAAAGCTGAATGGGTGGCTGTATTTCAAACGAGGAGCTGTGGGAGAGTGCAGCTTGCAAGTGGCAATAGAGCCCAGAAATTGAACTCTAGCCTTTCTATTCAGTGCTCCTTTTATTATTAAGTCACGGAATAAGTAAAATGTTACAGGGACACTTTAAATCTACACTTGTTTGTACAGCATCCAATGAATATGTGATGGGAAAAGGAAATGAAAAATGTGGGGATGTTGAAAATAAGGAGAAGATTGGATGCTGAAGAATCAAGGGTGGTAAATTATGATACAGTTAAATCTGTAATTGTAACCTGAAATGAAGCAACACAGCTTTGGTGCATTCTCATGTTGTGGGGTGGCTTTGGGGTAGGTACTCTCTGCTTGCTCAGAGGATGGGACATCTCTGTGACACTGCAGAAGGCAGTAATGGCCAAGAGCTACTTCAGCTGTAGCAAAAAACTGTTATTTTAATATTGAAGATCCCTTTTGTTTTGATTTTTTTTCAGCCTTGAAATAAAACAGTCCAGAACTGATTTGCACGGAACTTTTGATCATGCTTGTGAAAGCATGGTCATTGGTGGCAAACACAGGTGAGAGCGTGGAGCCATCATTCACACCAGCATCAAGGCAGGATATGAAGGAGGTTTGGGTGAAGGATGCCTGCAGGTTGCCATTAGCACCTCTTAATGATCTGAAGTCTAAATGTCTGGTTGATGGCTCTAATTTAGGCTAATGAGCCTTGCTTTGTTTTTAAGGCCCAGGAAGGTTCATCTGGAGCTGGCTAAAGTTCACCTGCAGGGCTAGAGATTGCTGTTGTTCCTTCTAGGGTAAAACAGTGCAGACGACCCACCACCAGCATTTACCCATTGTTTCCCATTGGGATCCAGCCTTGCTGACTTTTTGGGTAAGTATCCCTATCCCGACAAGTGTTAGCACCTCCCAGTGTGAGGAAAGCAGGAAAAGGCAAGGGAGTGTGGCCACTTTTCCAGGCAAGGACAATGGACAACCATTCCTAACGCTGGCACCATGCAGGCTGCAATTTTAAGAAGCAGCCTGCAATTTTGAAGTCCTTAGTTTGTGCTTTTGTAACCCAGAATAGGCAATAAAATACAAATATTTCTCCTATTCCTGTGTCCCTGAGCAGGATGGAAGAAAAACCTGGAAAAACCATTTCTTTGTGTTCTGGGCTGACAGGGACCAGATTTATTTCTGTTTCTCACCAGTCCAAACCAGTTCCCTGGTGACCACCACTGGCACTGGAACTCCTGTACTCCTATAGTTACCTCTTTGTGCTGGCTTCATGGCTGGGAAGTCATGGTGATTTCTCCAGTGGGAGCAGGTGGGAATCCCTCGGCCAAACGTGCTGGGAAAGAATGGAAATGGCAAATTCTCCTGCTGTTATTTCTTACCTTGTTTTAGATGTGGTCTAAATGTTCCAAATTCCCAGCAATTGTCTTTCTCCTACTCTGAGAAAGCAGCACAGTGTTAAAAATGGTTTCCTGACAGTATTTCTAACATGCAGTAGTGGGACAGATGAGAACACTAAGGAGCTTTTGCCTGTGTTTTTGTGCCTCAGAGGAGGCGCAAGTGACCCGTGAATTTGCCCCATCATCTCTAGTGTTGTAAATAACCACAGTTTGTGTTTTCTGTGTATCAGAGATGGGTGAGTCAAATGGCAGAGAGCACTGAACACAGTCTCTTGACAAGGAGATCCCCCTGTGTACCATGGATTAAATCCTTCAGCCTAAAAAGCAATTCCAAAGTTGTCAGGGGATTCTTGCTCCAGATTTTATGGTACCCAAGACTGTTGCAGTGCTGCAATCAGGTGCTGAGCAGCCACAAGAAAACCAAAGCGGGGGGGTTAAGAAAAGCAAGGTCTACACAAAACCTATGGGTGGCAAAGGTACTCATCCACAAACCTTCCCCACAGAGCAAGAGAGCCAGCTCTGCCTTTTCATCAAAACCAGGAATCACATGAAAGGAACCACAACCCACACGAGCTATCTGCTCCTGGGGTTTTCCTTCCTGTAGCACAGTTGGGTTTCTGGTGCCATTTGTTCCCTGAGCTTGTGGATATGTAATATGAGGCAGAGAATTCATTATTGGGGAGCCACAACTGAGAGATGGATAATATGGTTGGGTGCCAGTGTTAGCCTTGGCCCTGCATAACCATTGTGTTGGTAACCGGAGTTAAATTGCTCGTGGCAAAACCAAGAGATTGGTTTTCCTTAGCAACCACTTTGTAACTGCAGGGTGAGTCCAACAAAAGCAGTAGTAAAGTATCATAATGTAGGTACTTTTTTACAGTTACCAGGTCATTCTTGGAGATATATATGTATTTATAATTAATGTGTTGCCTCTGTGTGCTGGGTGGCTGCAAGAAGCTGGGCTTTGGAGCATGAAGTAGCTGCAGCCTCCTCCATTGCTGGAGTTCAGGGGGTGTAACAGCCTCTGCTCACACTTTTTGGTTGGGAGGAAGAGCTGCTTTGTCTCCTGCCTTTGTTGCCTGGCCAGTTCTTGGCAGATGTCTGTCATCTCCTCCCATCTGAGGGCACCTTTGCTTCTTGCCTGCCCCATGACTTTGTGACTTTGTGAGTGGGGCAGTTGTGGTTGTCCTGCTGGGATTTTAGCCAAACACCATGGCAGAAAGTGCTCTTAAACACATAAAGCAGGACTAGGGGGCACAGAGCCCAGAAAACTGCTATTAATACAGATGTATTTTTGATAGATAAAATCCAGAATGGTTGTGGTGGGTGTTCTTTGGTCTGGCTCTTCAGCCTAGTGTAGATGTGTAGAGCAGATTTCTGGGTCTTTGGGATTTTTTAATTGAATAAAAAGGAAGTTTCCAAATGAAAATCTCAAATTTAATATAGAAAAATCCGATGGGGGTAATCAAAATGCAGCAGTGCGTTCTGGGATCACACCAATGTGCCAAAGTCCAGCAGCTTCAGCTGGATATCCTGATCTGAGAACATCACAATGTTCCATTGTATGTCCCATCCAACATAAACAGTTGTGACTTGATTTTTCTTCTGTAAGAAAATCTCAGTGCTTCAACATTTGGCTGAAAACAAATACCAGTTAATGTTCTTTATGTTTATTAAATAGGAAATCAGTGAGTAAGAAAGAGAGTGTGAAAAATGTTCTATAATAATTTCAGATTTTGTTGATAATGACACAGATCCTTGCCCCAAAATTTTAAATTCAAGCAACAAGCCAACTTATGCAATATTTAGAAAATGTGTGATCTTCTGATTATTCCAGTGGAAAATGTTTAGGAATTTGCAGAGCAGTCTCTGTGGTGATTTAGATGTAGGGATTCATTCAAGCATCTGCTTAGGTCCTGTTGATGCTGTAAGACCTAAATCCCATTCCTAAACAGCAGTGCCTTCCCAGGTGAGGATTCAGGTTGGAAAAGTGCTTCCCTGTTGGGTCTGTCTCAAGCTTTTCTCACAACCACTCCTGCAGTGGGGTAGGTGTCCAGGGGGAGGGAGTAATTTCCCCAAACATCTCCTGTTCCCTGCAGCTGGATCCAGTCTTGGCTGTGAGCTGGACACAGACCTCCTCAAGGTTTAGGAAGTGGTTCCTGTAAACCCAGAACAAGGCTAATTTCAGGTTATTAGAGTTTTGGCTCTCAAAGCCTTAGTTCCTCATTTTGCTCTCTGCTCAAACCATGGCAGGTGGGTTTGTGAGATTACTCCTTGTGCAAACATGGAGAATCATTGAATCCTGCAAAACTGCCCCACTGTTTGACATGGGGAAGTTGGGTAGGACACTTGCCACTGTCTCTCTGCAGAGTTTTAAGTGATTTTCAAAGGACAGTTGACTTTTTCTAAATTTAAAATGTATTTCTATGGAAACGGAAAGGCTAGAAGAATGATTTGAGAAAGTTTCATGCCTAATGGCAGCCCAGATAATGGCAATAGACAGCCACACAATGATGTGTGGGGTATAAATCATAGGATCCTCACATGGTTTGGGTTGGAAGGGACCTTACAGATCTTCTAGGGGGAAAACTTTCCACGAGAACAGGTTGCTCCAAGCCTGAACCAGCCTGGCCTTGTATATTTCCATGGATGTGTCATCCACACATCCACTTCTCTGAGCTACCTTTGCCAGGGCATCACCACCCTCATGAGAAGAATTTCTTCTTAACATCTCACCTAAACCTTCCCTCTTTCAGTTTGAAGCCATTCTCCCTTGTCCTGTTACTACAGTTCCTGATGAAGGAATATCATCCAGACTATGATATCCCCATTATCCTAAACAGTTGAGCTGCAGATGTGGGCAGGTGGAACAGAGGATGTGTCCAGCATTCTCCACTCAGCCTGCACATTCTGGCTTAATGTTCCGAATGGGATCATGCGCAATCACAGCCCCTGGTGCTGGGAAATAACTTGAGCAAACTGGGACCAGGGAATGGAAATGGGATGTGATCAAAGCACCCGGAGGAGCAAAGCCTGTGCAGCACTTGGTGCAGGAGCTGCAGCGTGCCCTTGTCTGGGCGCAGAGGTCGGTGGTGGTGCAGTGCTTCCACAGCAGCGCCTGCATGGAGGCTATTTCCGACTCCCATAAAAATCTTTATGTCTCTGTGATCAGGATTCGGTGATGCAAATTTGCTGTGTCAAAGGAAGATGCCGCTGTAAATGAATTAGTACAAGAAGAACTTCTTATTTAAGAAGTGCTGACTCTGCGCTCTCCCCTATGCCCTCACTTTTAAAATTGAAGGCTGGGTTTGCTGCTTGCTACGATCTATATTTAGATACTTATAAATGAAGTTTTGCAGTCATATGGCTGCACTCTTGTACAGCTTCATGAAGCTGCTTTTTTCACATTACAGAGATTTATACATTTGCGTTTACATATTGCAGGTGTTTCCATAAAAGCTCAGTGTAGACACATTCAGGATTGCCTGAAACAAAATGGAGAAGTGCTTCAAATGTTACTGAGCACACTTACAAATATCGTCCTGGGGCAGAAGAGTGAAGTCACTGCATGAACAAGGGAGCACAGACAGGTAGGATTAATGGATGTGGACTTTTCAGGGGCTCACCTCCCTACAGAGGGATGAGTTGTGCAGGAGGAGGACAGCATCCCTTTTGGGATGTATCTTGTGCAATGCTCCCAGTAAACTGCTGGGCCCCTAGCAGAATATTTTAAAATGTCAGAGAGTGCTGCAGTGCTGAGCTCATGCTCTGTAAGTGATAGCCTGATGAATTATGTGCTGTACACACTACACACAAATCCTGTCCCAACCAGCCCTGGAAGAGGAGATAGCACTCTTGCTGGTGTGTCCTCTGCTCCAGGAACCTTGCCAGGAGGACACACCATAATTCATGCTCTGCTGATGCTTTATAAAAGTTGCAGCCTGTACTTTGGCTGCTGTGCTGCTGACCCCAGCATCCATGTCAGCCTGCAGCCCCTCCATGCCTGGTGGGTGACCGCAGTTTCCTGTGCCTGTCCTGGGAAGGCTAATGCATCAACTGACCCTTCAGCTGGCACAGGCAATGCAGGCAGGCAGTCTTGCCTTGCCTGGCTTCTGCACCACATCCCACCAAAGGTCAGGGCTCTCCCTGCTTTCAGGCAACCCCCAGCTTTGCCCTCATGGCTGCAGAAGCCTACAGATCAATGCAGAAAACAAGGTGGGAACTCACAGGGCTTCTCCTTAACCTGAGAACCCCTTTAATCTCTGCTGAGTTACAGCTACCAAAAGCAAGGGATTATCAGCACTTGATTTATCCTGGTTTGGGGCTCACCATAAAGCTGTAATGCAGCATCTTCCATGAGGAAGTGCCTGAGAAACAGGAGGTTGCCTGCAGGGAAGGAGCAGACTAACAGTATGGGATGATGGGGGAATTTCATGTGAAGATAAAACACTCCTGAAACATTGAAGGGGAATGGCAGGAGTTTGTGCAAGAATAGTGAGAAGGAGTTTGGCTGTGAGGAAGAGTGGTTTCTTCATCCCCTTTTCCACTGTGGGCTGTGAGCCTGGCCTCAGGAAGGTACAGTTCAAATTGCGCTCTGTGGACGGGGCAAGGCAAGGAGGGCAGCCAGGTGGGGAGGCAGGGTCAGGAGCAGCTGGGCAGGTGACTGTCCAGGCCAGCACACACAGAGGTGCCAGTCTGCCCTTTTTTGAGACTTTTGCCTTTTTGGAGACTTCTTGGGGAGCTAAAAATCCCCAATTTCCTGGGGCCACAAACCAGGCCGGGTGCTGGCCCAAATATGGGTCAAGAGTGACACCCTGTGGACAAGTTACTCTTTTTCGTAACCTTACAGGATTTCTCGCCGGATCCTTTTCGTCCGCCTCTTTATTCCCCCTCCCCAGAGTTTTCTTTTCCCAACTCTCCTCCTTTCCCAACCTAGGTGTTGCCACTGCAAGCCCCGCGATGCTCAGGGACCTGCGTAATCTCATCGCCTTAAAAGCGCGGACTATGGAGATGAGACCGAAATTTCCCCCTTCCCTTTTGTTCCTCTTTGCTTTCCCCCCTTTTTATAGTTGTTTTCCCCCAGTTTATACTGGGTTTCATCCCTGCAGCTCAGCGAGGGCAGCGGCTCCTGCCCCGCCGCGCTCCCCCAGCCCCGCAGCCGGAGCCGGGTGCGCTCCCGGGGCTCGTAAATCCACTGCCTGCTCGCGAAATTTGGCAACTATGAACCCGGGCTGTCTGTTAAACCGGGAGAAAAACTGCGTGGGCTTCCCCCTCAGCAATTCTCCGTGTCCTCCACAGCTCCACAAGCCGCCCCCCGGAGTGAGAATTCCTGCCCGAACGCTAGAACACCTCCAAAAAAAAAAAAAAAAAAAAAAGAGTATTTCAAGAATTGCTTCTCTTCTGGTCACTTTAGTGCTCCCTTCCCAATCCTGGTGCTGGGGTTGCACCATGCTGTCCTGATTTTCGTGGTGTTATTCCCAAGAAATGTCCCAGAACAGGCTGATTGACACCAGCTGACAACCTGGAGAGGATACAGCTCTATTTTAAGCAACAAATAATTTAGTTTTATATTGGTGAGAAAATCCTCATCACTCATTTAATTATGCAGATCTAAAAGAAACCATAACTTGGCACACCTGAATTCTGGGAGGGGAAAGAGAGGGGTGTCAAATCCTTCCAAGAGCTTATGTCCTTTCTTATCCCTAGCAGTTTAACCCTGCCAAGACTGCACAGCCCAGAATATCCATATATCCAAAACAGAGCCTGGGTGGAGATTCCTGAATGTCCACAAAAGCAGCAAATAAAACAGCAGTAATTCTTTCCAATGACATTTATATGCTGCCATTAACTCCACTTTAGCTGGTGTAGTTTAGGGCTTCTAGAAAACATGACTTCAGATGAAGTAACTACTGTAGGTTTCTGCTGAGAGGAGCTGCAAGTTTTGCCTGGACTCCTACACAGATTGTCTGCCATTTTTCATTGTATTCAAAATCCTGGAGAGGAAGAGGTATCCTAGAACCAAAATTGATATTTTTATGCCCTTATGTCATTCCCAGAATTTTCTAGGCCTGAGCATTTGCATCTTTGCCAGATGAAAAGAGAAAGATAAGTTCTCTTGCCCAGCTTGGGCATGCTATAAGAAATGAGAAGTAGAAAAGCTTTAAAAAACATCTGCATTGTTCTGGGAATTTCCTAGAGAACATCAAAAGTGGGAAGATCCACCAGGTAAAGAATGTGGGAAAATAAGCAGAAGAGTAGGTTGGATGGTTGGCTGACCAAGCAAACAATGAAGGTTGAGAAAAAGAGAGATTGGAGACCCCAAAGTGAGCACAGGAAGCCATGTGCCATCTCCAAGATGTGGTAAGGCTGAAAATTTCCCTTTTTTATTAACCAAAGCCACACCTTGGTGGGAAACATTTCATCCCAAGCTCTGCCTCCTTGGTTCAGGTTAGGTCCCTCTGCCTACAGAAAGATATTTTCTTGTGTCCATTTCAGTCATGGGGGGACAATACAGTCTTTGACATTGACCAGGTGGTACAGTTCACCCCAGATGTGACTGCAGTCCACAGGAGATTTATGGCTTTAAATCTCTGTCATTTATTGGATGGTCTTGCTGAAGATGTGCAGCCCAAAGTCTGCCTTGCACCAGGAAGCTAGGGGGAACAGCCCAGCTACAACAGCTCTTGGCAGAGTTAGAAACAGGGTCAGGCCATGAGGGCCCAGCTTGGAATTTAAGTTCGGTCTACTTGAGGTAAATAAAATAACTGCACTGCCTAGTTTGCAAAGGATCATTTACTTTTCTGGAAAGAAGAGTGTGTTTTTGGAAAGAGTACAGGCATCTTTCAGGATGAAGGGCTCTGTGTGCAACAATCAAGTTTTTACCTTTTGATTAGGAAAGCTTTATAAAGAATTTCAATTCTGAATTACTAAACAAAGAAACTATACAAGCCCCAGATGAGATTTAAACAGTTTCCAAAAGACATTTAAAAAAAGAGAAAAATACTCGGCCACATGTTTTTTCTTACGTCTCCTGAGTCCATTTATTCCAGACATCTGACATGCAATTCAAATTTCCAATAGTTTTAGGTAACCATGTCCAATTTAGAAACCACAGCCCTCAGCTAAGCCTACCTACCTCCCAAATCAATCCAGAAACCAGAGCACTTGCTGATATTCTGCACTTTCAGCCTTGCAGAGCTTTGTTATATGTGTGCTATACATACTTGGGTTGAGTTTTCTGGCTCCGTGCAATCCATTTAGATGCATTTCATAGACCTGCAGTCAGTGGTCACAGACAGATAAATTATAGCTCCTAATGGAGAGCCTGTTCATGCTTTCAAGGAGTAAAACCACTATAAAATTGATCTGCTCCTTTGAGATGCCTTTGACAGTGGCGCTTGTACGGCAGTTCGGATGAGACGGAAGCAAAGGGCTCCCTGCGGATGAAGAACTAATGAGTTTTATTTCTGGCTTTGAGACTTGGGCTCATTCTTAACTTTTCTGTGCCTGAGAGGTTGTATCTCAAAAGTGGAGGTAAAGCAAAGGCTTTGTGATAGGCAAAGCCAAAGTACAGTGGAAATCCCAAGTTCCGATATGGGTGGGTAATGTCCTGCCATGTGCCCTTTCCTAATTGCCTGCAGAAACCTCCTTGGTGAGGATTTAATCACGTTTGGGAGGAGGTAAGTTTGGCAAGGGTTGCACTAGGTGATGGTTTCCACACCACCTTTCTTACCTCAGTCCCTAAAACTTGGGTCATCCAACCCTACAGACCCCAGCACCCTGACTGAGCTCATCAATCAGGACATGCTCCTCCTGAAGATGTTGACATCAAAACTCCTCCCTGCCAGTGCCCCAGGGAAATAGTAGATGGTCAGGTTGAGCTTCCAGAAGAGCTTGGTTGAACAAAAATTATGGAGCAGATTCTCTACTGCTCTCAACATCAGAAGAGACTTATCAGTCTCCAGCAGCGAATCCTGTTTGGCTGCAAGTGGCCATCATTTTATCCTGTAATCCCTCATTCATCTTATTTATTTTTAGCTTTCCAGAGGGAGCACTTGTATGCACTCACAAACTCTGCTATTGGGGAAAAAATAGGATTTGAATCAAATTTATTGCTGTTAATTCGTTTCAGAGACATCATGAATCAGAAGGGGCAGCTAGGGGTGATGAAATGCCTGTTCATCCACAGCCTTTGACACCACTGATCAGAGAAGGGGCCAGCAGTGGAGCTGGTCCCTGGTAGGATTTAGGGGCTGGGAACATGGGAAAGCAAAGGAGAGAGTTGGAAAAATCTCTGGACAATTTTGTTGTTCCTTACAGTTTTCCTGAAAATGTCCCCCATTCTCCTTCCTGCAGAGATGATCTGAGAAGAATTTCCCTCCTTAAAAATAAAAGGAATAAATGAGACAATAGGATGAATTAAGGCATTCTCAGCTGACGCCTGGTTTGGGGTGATATTTATGTCCTTCAAAACCTGTGGTGCCAATTGTAACAGCCCCACTGACTTGGGAGGATAACCCTGATTTTAAGGACAATCTCTGCAGAATGCAATGTATTTTAAGGAGAAAACAAGTGGCCAGATTATGGTCCCCCAGTGGAAACACAACAACAGACTTTCTTCAGACTCTTTTTCTATATATACCAGGGCTGTGAAGTAAAGAGGAAAACGCTGAGTCTGCTAAAAACTGTTCAGATTCTTGTGGGTGCTTTGGAGGAGCTGGTATACAATTTTGAGGCTGTTCTTTCTGCTGGCAAATTAACAGCTTAGAAAAATTACAGTGGGGGGGAGGGAAAAAAGGAAAAAAAAAAGGAAATTCTATTAATGAAACAGAACAATGAAAATCAAAGCTAAAGATGGAAGGAACTGAGTGGGCCCCATCCAGTTCATTGCCTGCTAGGCTGGATTTCTGCCTATAGTAATTTATGCCATAGCCTTGGAAGTGAAAACAGATTTCATTTACTACTGAACAGTACTACTCTGTGTAGAGAGAGTTCGTGGCCTCGCAGTGTTTCTGTGTAGGTATTGTGGGATTATTGCTCTCACTTTGCAGATGGGCCTGGTAATGCTGCTTGAATTCTTAAATTTAGGCTCTGGAGAGGGGGAATCTGAATTAGGACTCGAGTGTCCGAGGACTGTCCCTTGTGTCCTGCTCTCACATGGCCAGGTGACTGCAGGAAGTGCTGAGATCCTTGAGGTCCCAGTTGGCACCACTGTTCATGTGTGCAAGGCTCTGCATCAGGATCATCCCTTGCTCCAGGGATTTATCCCTCAAGGGTTTTATGGAGGAGTTGGACATAAGATGTTCCTCCAACTTTAAATACACCTTAAGAGGGAAAAGTACTCTGAAACTCTTGGCTTGCTTTCCTTTTTCACTAGTCTGGTACCAGGCAGAGCCCAAAAACACCTCCTGCCCTTCCAACAAACAGCAAGACAGAGGATGGTGAGTCCCTGCCTGCCCACATCACCAACACTGCCACAGGCACAACCTTCCTCAGAGGAGTTTGGCAGTGAAAATGCACATGTTGAGAGGAAAAAAAGAAAGAAAGACAGAAAGAAAACAGGTAAAATTAGCATATGGAGAAAAGTTCCTATGGAAAAAAAGCTATATGTTTCCCGAGAGCAAAATGAAAAAAAAAAAATCCCAACCCTCAAACCCAAGCTTGCAGAGTCTGCTGTAATTTATGATTTACCATATGAATCTAACTATAGAACTTCATTTAAAAATTTTATAAAGATTGTAAATCTACAGTGAAATGTTCTAGGGACAATCTGCTGGCAGAAACCCACTCTCCAGACTGACCTATGGGGGAACCAGCTTGTCAAGGGCTTGATCTGGAGCCCACTGAAGACAATGGAAACGCTCTCATTGACGTCAGTGGCCTTTAGATCAAAAAGCCCCCAAAGCTCAGCATGGAAAAATGAGTCCTAAGGAGAAGCAAACTGCTCTAATCAATAGATGTTGCTGGATGAAGGTCTTTAACAATAGTTTAATGGGCCATGATGAGCTCCTCTGGACACTTTTATTTGGTATTGTATGTATCTTATAATCTTTCTCCTGAAACTTTTAATGGAATTTATCTCACTAGAGAATTTGGGAGAACATCTGCTGCAAATGATGGGTAAAGACATAAGCTGTTGTGGGTGGGGTGAGCCTCAGGAGGTTCACAGTTTGGGTTTGGCTTCTGCTTCAGATTCTTATCTGAACTATACAGATCTCCTGTGGCTGCAAAAATTGGACTGGAAATCACAAGAGTACGAGCCTTCTTGTGAGATTTCCAGCACTTTTCTTATGGTTTTGACTGAACACCAGATGTGGAAAAAATATTTAACAAAACTGGATGCAGTTTTTTTCATGTCTGTTTCTAAAAAGAGATGAAGGTTCAGGAATCTAATTTTATCCTTTCCAGTTTCACTCCTTGGTAAGATTCTGTTCTAGTTAAAAAAAAAAATGCAATTTAAACCCAGAATATAGCTATTGCAACCATTCCCCAAAGAATCGTTCAAGGAGATGAAACTGCAAACATTACATTGACTATAAATTAAAACCTTATGCCTTTGGCAACTGGAGTGCAAAAAATGACCAAGGTGAATGGTGACCATTAGGAAACATCCACTAATGTTCTTTCCTTTCAAAGATTATTTTTATTTGCTTTGCATGCAAACCTGTTTGCATTTTTGACCCATTCCTGCCTGCTTGCACAATAAAACCAGGCTTTTAGGTTTCCCTAGCACAGATATTTCTGAGAATACTTGAGCAATTCTGCTTGCCATGTGGAAATTTTTAATTTTACACCAGAATCCAAAATCTCCTGTAAATCTAATAGATTTTGCAGACTGCTTGCACAAACCTGCATTACTTTTTGGGTGTAACACCAGTACTGGGATGCCGAGTCACTAATCAATGGCATGTTCTTCTAATCCAGATGTTCCATATGTTCTTTGTGGACAATTCACAGTTGGGAAGGAGGGTCATATTGGCTGGTTTGGACGGTTTATTAGCTGGCTTGCTCTAGTTGTAATGCCTATTCACATTTGCATTTAAACTGGTGGTCTTTCATCAGAGAGGGGCACAAAAGGTTTGTTTGAAACCAAATAGTTAAAGTAGGTTAGGGGAGCTCTTAAGTCACAGGAAGATTTCACATGTGTAGGCAACTTTGGGAAGTAGAAAATGGCCTGAAGTGAAGTGAATGGCCTGTCTGGAAGGATTTTAATCACTAGCACTGGGAGTAAAGCTGGGCAACAGAGAGTCAAACAAATCAAGCAAGGAAAACAAGTTTAAAAGTGGCACTGACCTCGCTCAGATATTTTATCACTTATGATTGACTCCAAAATTTTTGGTCTCAGTTCAGAACAGCAAGTTTGTCCCTGTGGGGTATATAAAGGCCAGGCCAAATGGAACTGAGCTGGCACTTCTTTCAAACTCCTCATTTGGTGTGTAATGTCACATCCAAGTCAAACAGGACGGATGAAAAAGTGGAGTATTATGTCATCCAGATTCTGTGGAACAGTGAGCTGGAGCTCCGGCGCCTGAGGAGACTGTCTAGAACTCGCCATGTCTTGTCATTTCACTGTATTTTTGGTAATATTGGGAAGTTTTCTCAAATGATCTAGAGCCAAGCTTCCTGTGAAACTCCACTGTCATTTAACAAGCAGCAAATAAACCAATTATTGAAGCAGCTCCAAAGCATGGACACCAATGCTGGAAAAAAATGGCAAAGAAAAACCCCAGGGTTTATTCTTTATTAATTAATTTATACTATTAATTTTGGGAAGGAGGGGCTCTGGTGATTCTCAGAGATTTTCTAGATATCTCTTTGGGCCTGGGGAAGGAATGGTTTGGGAAGTGACATGTGTCAAGACCTCTGGTTGTGATGGAGATGGGGCTCCCAGTGCTGTTGAGCATAGGGAAGGTTTTGTGCTGGGAGAAGCAGTTTTCTCAGGAGCTGGTTTCTATGTGTGCATGGGGAGGTAAAATCATCAGCTTCTTCCTAGTGGTCTAGGAAACATCCACCAGGATGGGCCTTTCCAGAAAAATCCTGGGTTTTGAAATGCAATTTGGAAGAGTGCTAAAAACGGCTATAGAAAAGGGTAAAGAGTTCTCCTACTGCTCTGCCCAGGCTTTGCTCCCAGAGCTATACCTTCAGCCCATGTGGAAATAGTTACCTCCAAATAACACATCCTGCGGGACTATTTCTGGTCATTTCACAGAAGCCTTATTAAAAAATAGAGAGTTTATTAACCTGAGATTCAAGGACTCAGCTTCATGATGAAGGCTGTAAAATCTCAGCCTATGGTTCAGTTTTACAGGGATGATTTGAAAGTTAGAAAAAGAAATCTTGTGGAGAGAGGCTTAAGGTGCTCTGAATTAGCAAAAAAAAAGCAGATCAGGCAGTGCCCTGAGTCTGGGAGGAAAATGCTTCTGGAGGAAAAAATACCATGTACAAAAGGGCTTTATAGTCTAATGGGGAAAAAACATAATGAGATGCAATGGCTGGAAATTTAAGACAGGCAAAATTGAGAGATTGGGAAGGGAGAGGGGGCAGACTGTTGAAGGGGGCAGGGGATTTGTCATCCTTTTGCATCTTGAAATCAGAACTGGAGGCCAGCCCAGATGACTGGTGAAACATATAGTAGTAGGCTCAATTAGCGAGTGAATGTGTGAAATTATTTTCTTGGGGATTTATATTGAGCGTTAAACTAGATGATCTGAATTGTCCCTTCCAGCCTTAAAACTGGAGGAAAGATGCCAGAAAAATAGCTAAATATCCAAATTCTACCAAATTGCAAGAGCTGGAGCCTCTGGGCCCCTTTGGGAATGGCATAAGTGAAAGGAGAAGGGCTATTCTGGGCACTGGGTGTGTGGAGGGACAGACAGAATGAGGGATGCCATCACATGCCTCCAGCACAAACCCAGTTGTAGCTGCTTTTCCTTCTTGGCCCCCCCAGCACACTTTTCTTTTTTATATATTTTATTTTTGAAACTAAAAATACATCCTCAGAGGCATTAGTCACTCTGCCCACATATTAATAAATTGCATAATGATGCCACCAAGCATCCAAAAACCTTTCAAACTGTTATATATTATTTCTTTCAATAATATTCTAAAAGGCCAGTGAGGCTTAATGGAGCCACATGGTATTGTATTTAATCCAGAAATCTGGAACTGTCTAAAATCTCATATATAAATTAAGATAATATACAATATGTTTTTTCATTTAATTTGGTTTTCCCCATTTGGGTAAGCTATAACTCTATAAGGCTGTGTCTTTTGCAAGGGATTTTTGTCTACCAAATCGTAGATTTGTAATGTTGCTCTTGCTTTAATTGCCTGGGGCTGTTCCCCATAATAACTCAGCCAGTCCTTTGCCAGCTAAAGGAAAGTTTAATGGAACCACAGTTTAATTGGGCAAAGTTTAGAAGTTATGCAAGTTACAAAGTTTCCTGGGACTTTTCCTTACGGCCTCTCCCACATGGCTCCCTTGGTGTTGCTGCAGGGAATGTCACTGCCGTGCCATGGAGATGGTGACCTCGGCAGAGCAGTGGGCACTGATTTGCAGGTGGCTCCTTCGTGACTCTCCTTGGACTCAGCTGGGTGTCTGGCATTTACACACAGGAAATTTTAGGACATCAGGAGCCACTGAGTAAAAAAGAACCCAAATATTTCCTATGCTGGAAAAACATAAAGGCTTTCCTTCAAACTGGGGTTTGGGTATGAGGCTTGCTTTCATTATTGTCACCTCTGGACAGGTCCACCTCTCCTGTACAGTGTCTGCAGGAGGTTTTCACATGTTCTGTCAAGCCATGGCATATATCACAGGCTATGAGATAAGGGGTCAGTAAATGTTGCCTTTTCCTCCTTTCTTTTCAAGCTCCCTTCATGCCTTTGGAAGCTCTGGCTATCACTGCACCAGGGTGGAACAAGACTGTGGGACAGGAACTATCTAAGTCAGGACCCCAGTTCAGGTACCTTCTTTTTCTTCTTATAATCTGCAAACCCAGTAACCTCAAAAATTGCTGGTTTTCAAGCTAAAGTGCTTCAGGAGATGGAGGGAGAAAAGTATATATTCTTTCGTGTGTTCTGCTCTGCAGCTTGACATCCTGGGGGAGAGGAAAGCCAGGTGTGGAAACAAAGTGAGTGAGATGATTTCTTGCGGGGTCAGTGGAGTAGATGAACAGAGGTGCAGAAATGTGGGGCATACCTTTCGTTTGAGGGAATGTGTAGGAGAATTAAACACGTTCTGGAAAGCAAGAGCCCTGTGCATTATGAGGGAACAGCTCTGAATCATATGGGCCCAGGTTTTGGTTGATCACACGAATAAAACCTCCTTCAGGATTTAATACCTCTGCTCATCATTTCTGGTGGTTTGGGTTTTTTTCAGTTGGCTTTTAATTTTCCTTGGCTTTGTTAGGACTAGGTCTGACTTTGAGCAGGGATATTCTCAAGGCTGTAATCTGGTTTTGACAAATTTTTGGTATGAGCAGTGTGTAGAGAGGCCCCGTGATCTCCTCATGTCCACAGGATTTGTCCTGTTTTGGGAAGCTGTGTGATATATGCCTTTAAATTCCCAACCCTCCCTGGTTTCTTTCCCTCTCTTCCCAATGCCCTGCTCACCAGAAGTGCAATCCACATCTTTCTTGTCACTTAACTGATTATGTACAAAACTGCTTGGCTCCTGTGTCCCGATTCCTCTCCAAACTGGGCTTTGCATTGCTGCTGCTGCACGGATCAAACTGCACTTGTAATAAGCATCTTGAGGTACTTTATTGAACCCCAGATTTGTTAAACTAAGAGTTTCCCCCCTAGAAACATCTGGGTGATATAACCAGATGTGTCTAGTCTCACAAACTCCATCTTGGGGGGCAGATTGGGTCACAGCAGGATGCATTGCATGAGAGGTAGGAAGATTATCCATGAAACTTCATAAGCAGAAGATGTGCAGAGAAAAACAGGAGCAAGCTTGAGCTCTTGAGGCCACCACAGCCCCATCACCTCTGCCCAGGAGGCACTGAGCTATATTACACCTTCTCCACTACCTCTGTCCCCTCCTGGGTCCTTTGGGACCCACAGGGAAAGGCCAGGTTTGCTCCTGGGGCGCTGGTCCAGCTCTTGTAAAACGTTATTGCAGGGGTCAAGTGAAAACTGACTCATTTTTGAGCAGGAGAACAAGGTCATTTTCTTGTAGCCCAGTAATGCCTTCATTTTTTATTGGTGTTGTTATAAACCAACTTCTCCGAGGTGCTGGGACTTCGCCTGTATTGCATCCCTGCTCCCATCCGGTTCCAACAATAAAACCCTTGCCTTTTTTGATCTCTGGCTTTCATGCTTGCTGACACACTCTGGAAAATTTAAGAAGGGCGCAAGGAATGGGTTAGTCACACTTGTTAATATTTATCCCATTGCAGAAAGAGCAGGGCTGACCTCAGAGCTTGGGCTTTGGAGAATAGTTATGAGAATGATTCCACCCAGCTGAAATGAAATCTGCATGCAAAGCTCGTTTGGTGCCTGGAAAGAGCTAGAAGGAAATAAAGGTCTTAAATGATATATTTCCGCAGTTAACGTTTTGTCCTGTTTACAGAATCTCACCAGAATACTGGGGGTTTTGTTTTGTTCATATGTTTTTCATAAGGATAAATATCCATGCAGTTTAAACATTTTCATTAGATTCAAACAAGAAGGAGGATGTGGGATTGTTTTTTTCTGTAATTGTTAATCTCTCCATTTTTTAAATGGTTTTTCTTAAAACACTCTTCAGAAATAAAATCTCAGGTAAATCAAAGAGATGGGGAAAGTCATTCTCTTTAATTATTCTTAGAGCAATTTTGAGTAATGTAGGTTAAATTAAAAAAATATACAAGCAAGATATTTTGGCTGGGAAGTATGTGTAATGTATGAACAGCAGGAAAAAAAAAAAAGCCTTCCTTTCTAAATAGAAAATCTTTGAAAGTAACAGGGGGAAACGGATGGGAAGGGCTGAAGTCCATATATTCCCACCTCCTCCGCCTTGTGCTCTCTTAAAGGTGAGCTGCAAAATGCAAAAGAGAAATGTGTTAAATTCAGATGACTCGCTCGGGTGTCAGGAAGTGGCTCGAGAACCACACGAAGTTAACTAACACATTCCCTTTTTTTTTGTTCATCCCCTCCCTCCCCTGCTCTTCTCGTGAAATCTGTTTTTTTGCTGCTGTGGTTTCTGCCTCCAGGCAGGAGCGCAGCCACTTGTCCACCCGAGCAGCACCCCGAGACCCCCCCATGGCTTGCAGGGAGCCAAGAATTTATGGGAGGATCTTCCAGAAAGTAAGAAAGGAGGAAAATTTTAGAAAATGTATTCCCAATCTAAACAGCCTGGCTGCAGGAGAAATGAGATAAACTCTGAGGGATGGCATGTTGAGCTTGTGTTGCTTTGCTGCTCATCTTTTGTCTGCTCAAACCATCTTATTATCATCCACCTGATCTGTTCTATGTCTTCTTCAGCACCATGGTTCATGCCATTCATGGGGTTGAGTATCCTGGTCTCAGGATCCCAAAACGTGAGTAGTGCTGTGTCTGTCAATGACTGCCTTCAGTCAAGGCACAGAGAGAAGGGGGAGATAAATGTGGGGAAAGACTTCTGGAGCTGCAAGTGGCAGAATTTGGTTTGCAGTTGGATATGTGTGATGGGAGTAAGTCTCATTTAGAGGACTTAGAAGGTGGTTCAGGTGACCAAAAAAAAGTTGGAAAAGCAAGACCTCCATATCCATCAGAAACAGTGCCACTGCCCTTTGCAATGACTCCCATCCCATGAACAGGAGCCCTGCAGAACCTCATGAGAAGGCACAGACACGTGGCTGTTTCTCATTAGCTTCCACTTTTCCCTCTGGAACTGCTTCCTGTGCCTTTTGCCTGCAGCTTGGCCAAAGGTGTGCTAAGGATAAGGTTTAAATCTAAATGGAAGGGGGTTATCTGATTTACAGTAAGTAGATTTTTCATTTCAAACAGCAACACACAGAGCCCTGCGCATTACCTTGCATCAATATAATACCCACGCACACATGCCATGCATTTATGCCTAGGATATAAAAATAATAAATTATTGCAATGTTGTGTGTCTGCATAGAGCTAACTCATGTATGTACTACATGAGTTTACTGCATGTTTATCAAAGGACACTCCTTAATTGCATACTAGTATTTTTTAATTAGTCATTAAGTTGTAAGACTCTGTCTCTCTCTGATTTATGTCTCTCTGCTGATTTATGCTTATTTACGGTGTGAGTGACTTCTGCAGCAATTCCTGATTTTAATTTTCTATTCTTTAACAATACACAATATTTCAAAATTGAGTTGGTTTTGGGGGTTTCATTTTAAGAATAAACCCAATTATATGTCTGAAACTCTTTACCAAGGAAAGCCAAAGCAGTGTATGAAAACAATGGCTGTTCTCCCCTGCTTAGGGACCCTTTTGTTCTGTTTTCCCCTCTAACAAATTTATCAGAACTGCTCATTCTCTGTTACAGCCATAGAAAAAACTGTGGATTTGGGAACACCTCTATAGTTTAGTCTCTGGAAGAGAAGTAGGTAAATTGAAATAAAAAGAGAAAATTAATATTAATTTGCATTTCTCCTTTGGGAGAAAGATTAAATGAATTTTAGAAGGAGGTTCTGCTCCTACTTAGAGTTGAACTTGATGAAGTCGCCCAGCTGATCACAGCTCAGTGGAGGAGGCACAGCATTTGATAAAACCTCAGCAAAGGGAATTCAAGCAGCAATCCCCTTGCAAGGAGAGGGGTTATTAATGCTGAGGATCATTGCTCCTTTGGGGGTTTAGCTTTATTTTTTTTCTTTCTGGTGTAAATAGTTGTCAGCAATGGAGAGAAGTTAATACAACAGTGTGGGGGCTCCAGGCCACATGTATGGAACATCTGTCTTCAGGCACTTGTGTTTAGTGTTTAGGATGTGTCTCCTGTGTCCTCCTCCACCAAGAGCAGCAGTGGTCCATGGCTCACCAGTGGATGCTCCCAGTTCACCCTCAGAGTCACTGGTTGGTGACACTAGAATGCCCTGGTGACAGGACACAGTGACAAGCCTTGAGCTGATGTGCCCAAGATTCTGCACACTACCATGTCCAAGGTACCTTCAGCTTCATAAACCTGTTACCCTGCATCATAAAGTCATAAAACCCAAAGAACCTGTCCCCTGTTCCTTTTGTTTTCAAGGTGAAATAACAATTTCCCCTTTACATCCTGCTCTAGCAGCCTAGCGGAAAGACAATGCTCTTGTACTGCACCATTGTACCCAAACCTGTGAGGTGACAGCTGATTTTGCAGCAGATGAGAAAGGAAACTGATTAAGTCAAGGGTTTTTACATCAAGTGTTGTTGCCAAAATATGTTCCTGCACATAGCAGCAGTAGCAGAGCTGGTGCAGTAAGGGTCAAGGCAGCTGTTTAAATTGGTGCATTATTCTGCATCCCTCCCAAAAGCCTGCCTTCCCCTAAAAATCCTCCTCTGACATGGCCATGCCAGTAGCAGGGTGTTGTGACCACTATGCTGCCAGTAGCACTATTTTTCATTGCCACTTACCTTTTCTGTTCTGCAGGGCTGATTTCTCTGGGTTTATTTATTCCCCTATTAATGCAGCACACTCATGCCATGGTTTCCCTTTGGCAGGAGGCACTGCATGGCAGAAATCATGCCTGCAACTCTGCAACAAGCACCTCCAAAATGTCCATTCCCTTGAGAGCCAGTGGCCTCGTCTTTGCAGCCTTTCCCTGTCTTCACAATTAACCTCCCCAAGATTATCAGTTATGGGGAGTTTTAAAACTTTTCAAGAGGCAGTGGCTTCGCTTAGGCAGCAAAGCTGTGTATTGAAATATGAATTAGTAGTGTGTGTATCGGCAGGATAGACCATCTGCTGTGCTCAGCACCCGGGTTTGAAGCTGGTTGGCTGGCAGGACAGCATGTGTTTACAGAAAACCCTAACAGTTGTAAAGGAGCCATTTAGGTTTATCGTGTCAATTCCTGTACAACTCCACGCGGAGAGATTCCTTTCACAAACTCACATAAAAAAGACAGATAGACTAGTTTTGACCTCTCCCGAAACATTTGATGGTTGAGCTTGTTGCAAGGATAAAATATCTAGAAGAGAAAAAAAAAATCTTGTCATTTCCCCCTCTTAAGCATTAGACTTCTTGAGTGCAACATCCATTCATAGCTTAATTCTTGCATTGTAATTTAACTGCCTTTTATTTTCCTTCTGAGATACAAACACAGGAGCTGTACATGATTTTCACACCACATTATGCAAGACATTGTGAAAAAGCTGCCCAGAGTAATGGCTCCATTTCAACGTGATGCATATGCCAAGATACAGGGATCATTTATTTTGCTTAAAAAATTAAATGAGGATGGGATTAAAAATGTTATGTTTTGCCTATATGAGCAATTCCTCTATCAGCCATTCCAAACATATTGCCTCTTTGTAGCTCCTCTGTAATACAAATTGTCCAAGGGAAGGCACGTGGTAGCACACCAAGGGGGTTTATGCTGCTGCACGAGCATCCCTCTTTCCAGGGACTTGCAAAGCACAAATATTCCAAGGACAGGACAGAACAAAACCACACTGGCCCTGGGGATCCCTCTGGACTGAGCACTCAGTTGTTTTCCCACACTTGGAGGAATTATTAAGAAAACAATCTCTTTAGAGAATGTGCTGAATCCGTTGCTTAGAAGGCACCCATGTTGTACATATGACTTGTGTGTGGATGGATGCAGAGAGAAAAGGGAACGTTCTCCTATGTCCTTAAACAAGCCCTTAGTCACCGTGTCCCATGTGTGACTCTGCCAGGCTGTTGGACTGAGAAGATAAAATAAGAGACAGCCTCATTTTGATGCATCTCTGAGATAACTCCTTCCAATGTGCAAAAGAAAAAAAAGAAGTATCTCAATACATAGGTCTTAAGACTTCAATCATTTTTTTTTTTAAATGCTTGATTCTTTTAATGGAAAAATCCATGAAGAAAGATGAAAGATGGCAAGATGAGAGATGGCAGGATGGGGGAGAAAACTTGCTCTTGCAAACATATCCACCTGTTTTTAAGGCCCTTCATATGGATGCTTTAGGATTGGGGATCAAAAGCTGCATAAAAACTGAGTGTAGCCAATATCTTAAATAGGAACACAGTATGTTGGTAGTTTGTGAAGGGTTCTACAGCTTATATGAAGTAGCAAGGCTTGGGTAAGGACAGGAGAATGGTGGGATGAAAGGAAATTACCTGTTTATGGCCAGGTGCTATACTCTGAAGAATCCTTTCTCTAAATTATGCCTTGGGTCCTTAGAAATGAAATATCAATGTATTACTACCACTGTGTATTACTGTGATTAGAATCACAGAGATTTAGGTAACTTTTGCTTACAATCTTGTGCATCTGTGTCTGTATATTATATGTGTGTACATGTATATATTTGTATTTATTATTTTTTTATATATGTACGTTCAAAGTTCCTTTAACCTGATCAACAGCTCCTGCTCATGTGAGTCAGGACTTGGTGCTCATCAGTGGAGGAGCAAAACAGGGTGGATCAGGACTGTCAGATTCCTTCTCCAGGAAAGCAGCAGATTAAGCATGAGCACAGGCTCTCTCTTAGGAATTGCATTCCATGTTTAGGGACATGAGGGAGGAGTGGGCATCTCCAGCTGGATTGCACAAGGTCACTGCAGAGGAGTTAAGTGCCCAGGGCCAGATTTGGGGATTGGTGCAGCACCTGCCACACCACTCAGTGATCAGAGGGATGCTGTGGAAAAGTCCTGTCCCTTCTAAAAGCAGCATCTAATCCAAGTGGGAGAGAAGGGCCCTGGAATGCCATCAGGGAAGAGTTTGGTGACCCAGGAGTTGGGGCCCTCTCTCTGCTCTCGAGAGCCCACCTTGACCATTTGCATTAAGACTCTTTCATCCAGACCAAAACCACTTGCCTGGCCCTGGAAATCTGCTAGAAAAGAGCTGTTTTGGGGAGGTAAGTCACTGATTCAGTTTGCCAAGCTGTCATGGTGGAGTCATCTGTAATGAAGCCTAAGGCTGAATCCTATTTTTACATTTGCAAATGTTACAATCCAAAATTTCATTTTTGTATTTAAACCGTGTGGCTCCAGTTTCCTGTTGTGATTTTGTTTGTGATTCAGTTTTAAAGCCATGGACCTGTGGACTAAAAATGTAGTGACTTTGGGAGTTGTGTTTCTATGTGTCATTATTTTATTATTATCATCCTCGTCATCATCACTATTATTATTATTATCACCTATTTTGGGGGGATTCTTCTTATATGCTCTTTTCTCTTGGCTGGTGGAATGCAGACCAAAGAAAAGCATGAGAATGTCTGTGACAGCAGCATTTTTCAGACTTTTCCTGAGCATCCCTCCCGTTTGCCTGTGGATGGGATTGGGCGCTCCCCGCGCGGAGCGGAGCGGCGCAGCCACGCCACATCATCCCACTGCCTATTTTCAGGCTGTGTGCTGTGCCCTCCCGGGTCAAAGCGAAAATGGGAGAGGATGGCAAGCCAAAGCGTGGGGAAGATGACTCACTGGATTATTTTCTGCATTTCAAATATAACCCTTGAATTCTTGCCAATGTATCGATACAGTCAGGCAGTGAGCCTCATGTATTTATATTTATTTATGCTACGTAATGCCTCAGTCAATACACTTACCTATTTTTTTTCTATTTTGTTTATTTGTTTTTTTCACATATTTTCTTCAAAACAGGCACTGAAGGAGTAAAACTGCAACCCACCCAATGCAATTCCTGTAAACACAATGTGCCAAGGTTTCCAACAAGCACCAGCTCTGGCAACAACAATCATTGCCATTCCATGCCTTACTGAAACTGGTCAGAATGGTTTTGGAGAATTGGACAGGCCCTGATCTTTCTGAGGAAGGAAAAAGGAGCTCAGCTGAGGTATGTTTTGACACAGAGTGAGGTTACCTTTGCTCCTGTGTCTTCCATACAGATGCTGGTCTGCAAAACCCAGCCCTGCTCTGATCTGCATATCCCACTCTCTGTTTTGGGAGGGGAGAAGGGAACAAGCTCAGGTGGGGGAGGGCTGAGTTGAGGCCATGATTATTGGGGAAAACATTAACATGGAGGTTGTAGAGAGAAACAAGCTTGATACCCCAACAGGAAACTTAACCATCAAGCACTTGGTCTCAGGGATCATTTTATTCTCAGAAAGTGGGGCATAAATACAGAGTTAATTATGACCAGAACCTACAGTAATAACCTGTTTATGGGAAAACTCTAGTCCTAGTCTAGAAGAGCTGTAATGTTACCCTGCCATCTGAAATTTGTTTTTTTATTAAGATTACATTCTCGACTGAAAGAAAAAAAAAGAAGTGAGTTAGTTTGATAAGTTTATTGTCCTTTGTCAGGATGGTAGTATTTTTTTCTGCTTTGAAAATAGATGTTCTTGTTTCTATAGCTGTATATTTATCCTTTCTTTTAGCTTTTTCATTACTGTTCCCTTTAATCATTTAATGAGGAGTGTTCAGGTTCCTGATGATTTAAAATTATGACTCATAGAGACACTGGCAATATCTTTGCTGGAGAAACGTTGATCCTCTAACTTTAAGACTTTAAATTCAAACCACATGTTTTTGCCACTAACTCCAAAAACAACCCCTGGAGTTGTGTGACTGTCACTAGAATATAAACCAAAGCCATTCTGCAAACAAAAGCTGCAGTATTTAAATTGCGATTACGGTCAGAAAAGTGACTATTTTAATCGTTGCTCCACTTTACCCAGGAGATCTGCTCCCTCTGCACATTCCAAATATCTCTGCAGATTTTTATAGACTGAAAGGAGATTTTACTGCCTTCCACTCCTCTTAGCCCTACGGAGGCCGGCCAAGGCAGGCGGGTGAGCCAGATTTGTTGCAGACTCACACATCCGCGGGAGTGTGAGCTGAATTCCCGCGGCACGACCTGCCCAGCCGGCGATGTGCCCGCCAGGACACGCTTTTGTGCTCCCCGGGGCTCACAGGGTGCAGGGCACTTAGAGGGGGAAGAACAAAACACAAAACCAAAAACCACAGGGGTTTCCCTATAAACTGGTTTGGTTTGAAAAGGGAAAAAAAGTCCCCCAAGGGCCTCTTGGGCTGGAATGGCTTTTTTGAGAGCAGCTACCTGGATGGACCCCACTTCAAGGGTAGGGGCTCTGAGTAAAAAAAAAAATAAATTTCAAAAAGTATTAGCTATAGAACTGGGAAATTGAAAATAAGAGGATGCAAATGTCTTAAGGAGATTTTCTTTTCTTGCTGGCTTTGAGGAATGAATTAATTACCTTTAATATTTTCCTCATGTGGACACTTTCTTACAGCAGTCTGGGTGCTGAGCTTCACCCTCTTTGGGCTCCTACAAACCCAGTCACTGCCTCCCCCGACCCTCAAGCCCCGTTTCGTGTGTTTGCTACTCCAAGAATCAAATCCCATTTAGAAGGTGGCTGCTTGAACTTCCTATCTTCATTTATGAAATGAAATATATGTATTTTATATCTATGAAAATTCCCTATTACAGTATTGGGAATGTTTCTCTGATAGACATGAATTCAAAATAAATGTTGTTAAGAGAACATCTAATTCATTTTGGATGGTTTTATTAGGCGTCTCTTAACAAATCCCAGAGTATGTAAATGAAATATAACTATACGTACATATTCATCAGTCTGTTCTTGGAATTAAATATGAGCGCTGTGACATTTGGTTTTAAGGAATGACTAATTAACATGTGTGCAGGATGTTCTCATCTTCCTGCTTTGGAGTCCCAGAGTCAGGAAAAAGCACACAAAGCGTATTTCCACTCTTTCTATCATAGTTTGCAAAGCAGAAAGCTGCTCACGACAGCCAAGAACTTCTCAGGCGTTTCTGTACCTGTTGGGTGCTGACACAGGGCCCCTTCTCGACTGCTTGGTGTTGTTAAATGTCATCTCATCTGCTCTGGGGCCAGGAGTGCATTAAAAAAATCAGCTTTGCAGCCGACCTGGCTTTTAATAATCACACCAACAAGTCACAGAGCACAATAAAGAGCAGAATAACTTCTGGAGTACGGCCAATGTGCTGTTAATTTACCTCCACAATAGGATGCTGGAAAACTGGACTGAGCCCTCAGGTGCTCTCCATCCCCACTGTCCCAGAGAAACTCTTTAGGAAAACCTGGGCTGGATCCTGTTGGGATATTTGGGGGTTGGATGCCTCAATGCCATGCTTGGGAACACCAGGCTTTACTGCACTGCTGCTAAAAACCCAGAGAAACACTCACATTAGTTTTTGGCAGGGCTGGCTCGATTTGCTTTTGTGCAAGAGCAATGTGTGTGCAGGGCATACACTTTTTGCAGCAAAAAAAAATTAGTTTAAAAAAAAAAAGAAACCAACTGTAATTTCTTTCTGAGGGTGCTGGGGGAGGGCAGACACACCACACCGCCCTGTCTGAGCGCCCTGGAGAAGTTGACCAGAACAAATCTCAGCAGGAACACACAAACCTCTATTATACCTTTTAAAAAGCTCCCCATTGAATGCAGCCGGGCAGATGGGAAGGGCCCTTTTATTTCCTTTTTTCTTTCTCCGCCTGAGTTCATTCTCTCCCTTTGGGGGAGCCAGGTTCAAAGACATGCCAAATGCATCAAAACCTTCCCAATAAAGCCCCTTTCACCTCCCGGCAGAGCAGGGATGGGACTGGAGCGTGCTGGGAGTGCTGGGTCTGACGGTGACTTTCAGGACTGTGTGTGGTAAATCGTGTGCACATTTCCCAAAACAATGCCCTGAATTGGACGTCTAATTCCCTGGAAATTAAATCCCTCAGCTGGTCAGGGAAAACGGGAGCCAAAGAGATTAAACAGTGCAGTAGGGAGAATCTTTGAGGGTTGTTGGGGGTGTTCTTGTGGGTTTGTTGGAGTATTATTTTTAATAGCAGAGGGGTAGCAAAGTAGTGGTTTGGTGTTGCTTCCACTATTTTAATTTGAACCATGAATTCCCCTCTTCCTCTCCCAATAATCCCCATGAAAAACTACCTCTTTATGCTCATTACCCAACAGGTGAGCTCTGTCCCAGCAAGCACAACCCCGTTCCAGGATGCAGAACTAATTTCTGAGTCCTTAGGGTGAGTGAATTGGGATCCTGCAGCTACAGAGCCCGTTCCCATGGCCCCAGGCATCCCTCATCCTGCTCAAATCCCTTCTAGAGCCTGCAGCTCCCACCACCTCCCTGGTGCTGCACTGCCCGCCACAGCCTTTGCTCACTCCTGGGTTATTTATCCCGGTACAAACTCGGCTGGGACTGGGATTATTTGGGTGTCAGAGAGGCCAGAAATGGGGCTGAGATGTTCCTGCTGATTTTTGTTGCTGGTGTGTAAAATACGAGCAGGTCCAGCCACAGATGCTCCAGTGTGGCGCAGCGAGTGACTGGATGCTGGATAAAAGCACAGTCCCTGCTCCTCAGGAAGCGATCTTTCCCCACAGGGCTGCTTTTGAACTGCTACAAGTCAAAACTTAGTGGGCCTCACAGTGGCAATTTTTTTTCCTTAAAAAAAAAAAAAGCATTTTCCTACGTATTTTTACTGACAAAAGCCTGACGCTTCCTTTATATGCTTTATTTTCTTTCTCCTCTGAAACGATCGTTAGACAAAAGCAGTTTTGCTGCTGGTTAATCAAGAGAGTGATGTGGCCCTGCATTTTAATCCTAAACCAATTAGCAGGATTTGACATCATGCCATTAGACTGCTTGAAACAAAAATCAAGGACAGCGTAATGCAGCTAGAAAAGAACAATAACCATCAGCGCTGCCCTGTCAAAGGGGAAGGAAGAAATTTGGCTGCGTCTGTAATTTCCAAGCAATCCCCCTTCCCTCAAACCTGAGCATTCAAATGAGGGAGCTAAATAATAATGAGAGGGGGAAATGTTGAATCTCTAATCACATTACCCTA
This sequence comes from Ammospiza caudacuta, assembly GCF_027887145.1. Taxonomy (NCBI): domain Eukaryota; kingdom Metazoa; phylum Chordata; class Aves; order Passeriformes; family Passerellidae; genus Ammospiza; species Ammospiza caudacuta. The sequence goes on along the minus strand of NC_080599.1, from coordinate 45,462,497 downwards.
AAAACTGCACCGGTTTTAAAAGCAGAAAAAGCTGCTCTTGCTCCTGAGCCGGCACAAATTGGTTGCATTTCCAAACCCTGAGTTGCGGTTTATGATTTCTGCCGCGGGCACTCCGTGCTTTGCAGGTTGCACAGCGCCTCGGTGCAGATGCACAGCGAGGGACCCCGCAGGGTGCAAATGCACCAGCATCCCTCAGAAACAACTTCCTGGACATGGAAATATTTGCTTTGTCCAAACCACCCTAAGATAATTAATGAACAAAGCACCTTTTAGCAGCTGTACTTTTTGCTGGCAGGAATGCACCTTGCGGCTGGTCCCGCAGTGACGGCGGCGCAGCCTGAGCCGGTGGCCGGGACTGGAGCCGGCCTGGCAGGCGTTGGCCAGGCCACTGCTGCTGCCCGTGGGCACAAACAAGCCTGGCGAAGATACAGGGTGAGAACAAAACTGCAGGCAGGCCCCAGGGTGCAGTATTGGAGGGATGAATGCCTAAAGCACATCGGGGACTCCGTGCCTTGCTGCGTGCTCGGGGCTGGCAGCGGAGAGCGGAGCAGGAGCGAAACCCAGCATCTCGTAAAGCAGCATATGGATAGAGCACAAATGGATGGGGTTTTATGTCCTGTGCAATATTTTCATTGATATTTATTTTGATTTAATTTGGCTAATGTGCAGGGAGAAATGAAAGCGTGCCATACTCCTCAACATCTGATGAGGAGCTGAATACTTTTTAAAATTAGTATTCCCTCCGAGGCATCGATCTTTGAGGTCTGCCCGGCAACTTGCTGGAAAATCATGAATTACTCCATGTAAATCACAAGATGACCTTTGGAGCAGCAGATTGTTGTTTTAGTGTTTTATTTTTCTGTTAGATTACAGTTTCTAGTCTTTCTGCTTCAGCCTTTTTGTCCACAACTTTAATTTTCCTTTTAATGAAAGTGGAGTTTTCCACAGTCTCAAACCACTTCAAAGAGAGGGTTTTAAAAAAAATATATTATTAAATTATCATGAGATTTGTTATAAAAGGGTGAAAAATGGAAATTGTCCTTATCTCTGCTTTGAGAGAGAAGAGGCTGAAATGGAGCCAGGAGTGATGGTCACAAATTGTAGCGTGAGGTTGGAGACCGGGGTGCAAATCTCTGCCAAAAACTTCCAGGGCGAAGTTGGGCAAATGACATAAATCTTCCTCTCTCATAGTTGCCATCTGCAATACGGGACAAAAAGAGCCCATTTCCTCCACAGGGATCTGTGTACAAATGCCTTAAAACTGGCGAGGGGCGGCAGCGATGGCAGGGCCATGTGCAGGCGGGAGAGGGACAAAAAATAACTCCCCAAAGAGGTTAGTGGCAAATAAATCCTCTGCCTTCTCGCCGAAGCAGCTATCCCAGAGCTTTGTGGCTCTGAATTTTGAGGGAATAAATCTGTGAGAAGAGTTTAGTGTGGGTAAGGTGAGCAGGGGCCGGGGGGTACCCAAAGCATCACCCCACACCCCCTCTTTGCCCCGCCAAGGCGTCCCCAGGGCTGCCTCCTGCTGCACCACCGGGATTTTAATGTCCCACTTCCCTCGCCTATTAATAAAGGAACAAAAAGCGCTTTTGCCTCCTCAAGGGTGTTGTGAGACAAAGTTGGTAAGTGCTGAAAAGAAACCCAAACCCGAGGAGAAAGCTGGCTTTGTTGCCTTCGGACACAGACCACTGCAGACCTTGCTTGAATTTTGCTGTAACATCTCTTGAATGAAAACGTGTTCTTCCAAAAAACCAAAAAACACGTCCTGGCTGGAAACGGCTGCCAGGGGGCTGAAAGGAACTGCAGATTATAGATCCTCGGAGCTCTTGCGGCAACAAAATGTTTGTCCCCTGGATTTGAGCTCTATCCAATGAATCCAAAAAGTGCTGGGAGTGACTCTTTAACCCATCCTCTTGGAAAAAAGGGAAGAAAAACCCCAACAGGCTAAATAAACAAAAAAAACCAAAACAAGAAACAACAGCAAGAAAACACATAAAAATAAAAAATAAAAATAAAAAATAAAAAATAAAAATAAAGATAAAAATAAAAATAAAAATAATAATAATGGGACATTGGGCAGGAAAAAAAAAATCAGAAGGTCAAAGGCTAAACCTCCACCTGAATTTTAAACTAAATTGGAAAGAAAATTAAATTCAGTTGATTAGACCTTGTAAACTGTGCTTAAATAAAAGTTTCCAAGGACAACAGCAGCAACAAACTCTGAATTTTCATAGTCAGAGAGGGTACCTTGGGGTACCAGGCAATGACAAAAAGGATTGTATAAAAAATCACTGATTCTTCTATCCTGTATTTCAGTGAGCTCTACAACAGTAAAAACCACATTTGCATGTTTCAAACTTGTGTCTATATCATGATAAATGTTTTGTCTCCACAGGGAAATAATTTTTAGTGGGAATTTTTTTTTAATTGTTCTAAACTAGATAAAATATAACACTATAAAAAAAATCTCTAGAGCAAGACTAGGACAAAATTATCTCAAAATGGAGCAGAAAAAGGAGTGTACCCACAGTCTGGCATAACTGAAGCATTAATTACTGGAAAAGGATACCAGAAATATTTAAAGAAATGGCATCTTTAACAAAATTATGATTTTCTGCTGTATTCCAGGCAAGCAAATACATGAGTCAACATCTGAAATGTGATGCAAAGAAAACATTACAACTGCTTGGTTGGTTTCAGGAGCATATTATGTTTATAAGAACCAGAAGTTTGATTCTTAATATTAAAAAAACCCCCACGGTTCCCTCCTTGAGATCTTTGATTTCCCTTGCCTACTTTCTAGATTCAGAAAGCAAATTCTTTTCTAATTGTTTTAATATATTTTGTTTTCAGCTACAAAGTCGGCCTCCTTGAACTTGCATTAATTTGATGTGCATCCATCTTAATTGAAGCTGATCCATTTCAGTCTTGGCAGCACATTGATAATAAACAGGAACCAAACACCATTTGGCAAATTCCAATCTACCAGCAAAACCAGGGAGAAAGCAGAAAACCTGGGGCCATCTCCTGGAATCAGTTCCTCGCTGCAACTCAATCTTCGTATGTATATGATTTTATTTTATTTTTTTATAGCCATGCATTTATCATCATAATTGTATTTGTAATTTCAAAGGTACATTATCATACTAATGGATGATGAGCACTCAACAGTCACAAGAAATATTTATTGAAGAAGTTCTCCTGTCCTAACAGGGACGGTGTTCCCTAACCCCCATTACGGAAATTGGTTAAACCAAGAGAATATTTCCTTTGTAGTTTCAGCTCTTCAAAAAGCCTTTAATATCCTAAGCCAAAGCAACTGCCCATCAGAAACAGAAAGATGTACTTTGGTCCCCCATGCCAGCTTTTTACTTATGTCTGCCATTTCATTTCCCCTGTAATATGGGGGTAAGTCTTAGCCAACATCTTCATTTTCATTCATTAATGAAATCATGGTAATATCCCACTTTTCACTTAGCTGTCTCCCAGGCACTTTGGGGGTGTCTGTCACCCTGGTATGTGTGTATATATGGAGAGAGCACTCTGCCCAAAAATGACCAGTCAGTGAGGTTTCTCAATATAAAAAAGGTCAAAGTATTACAGGACTATTATTATCACTTAAAACTCCATGAAGCATTAAAATCATGAGTGTGGCAAAGCTGGAAAACACAACTTGATATAACTGTGTCTGTCAATGGGTTCTGCACTCCCTCGCTGCCCCACGCTTAGCCGACATGCTTCTCACCCAGACTTCATTTTTTTCCTGAAATAAAAGGTCACTTTGTGCCATGCCAGAAGACACTCTGCTCATCCACTGTTCTGCTGTCCTTCTCAGCTTTAATCAGCGTAGGTAAACTGCATCCCTAAATAATTTGAAGGGCAATATAAACAAGCACACACAAAAATTACCGCAGCTTCTACGTTCTTGAAAAGGGGGGAAAAATGTCCTGAAAAGCTCTCTTTATTAATATGAGATGGCAAATATTTTTTGCTGTTTATTAAATCATATGAAAGGTTAATTATGGTTAGCGACTGTGGGTAGAAAACAATTCTTGGAAGATGCTTTTGTAACAACAGGTTGGCAGTATGCAGAAGCCATCTGCTTCCTGCAAATGTTAAGGTACAATCTCAAACTTGTGAGGTTAAAAATTACAGATTGCAGAGTAGTTTGGTAGAAGGAAAATCCATGTTGTGTTGATGTAAAGTTGCTCAGTCTCCTTGACACACAGCCTGGAAGGAATGCCAAGTTCCCTAAAGGACGATGTTTGGCTGGAGAGGACCCTCGCTCGGGGTATTCTGTGCTCACACTGGCTGTCTGCACAGCTAATTAAGTCATTTTTGTGCTGTGATTCATCTTTTTTAATACAAGAATTGGTTTCAAATCCTGACCCGTGAATAGGAGTGGATTGTGGCTATAATGTTCTGCTTTCAAGTGGGGAATTCAGCTCCTTCCATGAAGGAAATAGATAAAATCATTATCAAGGAGACACATTCCTGAAACTTGTTGCTTCAGTCCACAATGTGTGGGCTTCACCATGGCTGCAAACTCCTCATGGGCAGCACTATCAGTAGGAAAAGAAGAGTTCTCAACTCCATTTTATAAATAGTGATCTGGGCAAAAAGATAGCAAGAGATTTGTCTGTGAGCACACAGGGAGGTTGTGGCTGGTGGAATCAAACCCAGATTTTTCAGATTGCAGCGAAGTGCCTTAACCACAAAACCATTCTTCCTCTCTATGGGTCAGCTACGGTGACTTCAGCATTTGGGCTGGGCATTTAAAGATGTTTATCTTTTTCCAAGGATCAAATTTAATTCTGCTGGATTTTCCACTTCTGGAAAACATCACCCACTTTATCCTTCCCCTCTAGAGATAATGTTGCCCAACTTTGCCTGCTCCCAACCAAGGAAAGACAAATTGAGCCACCTGTAAGAGAAGGGATGGGGAACTGCCCCCTTCAGTTTTCAGTCAAATAGGGAGAAACTATTTTGGGTTTTTTCAGGCACTCTGACCTGAAGTGATGTCCTGCAACCTTCAGCCCCCTTTGCTGCTCCCCTAACTTACTTACAACCTCTCCCCACACTCATCTCTAGGAGCTGACTGCCAGCCAGTTGCTGTGTAAAAGAGTTCATTTAGGAAAAAATCTGGGGCCTTTTTCCTGTTATTCTACCCTAAACAATTCTGTCAAGGCTATGAATGTCTGCAGAGGTTTCTTTTCCAACACTGCCTTTTTTTTTCTAACAGAGACTTTCCAGCTAGATGACTATTTTTTAAAAGCATCCTGTAAAGTGTTTTTATCTCCTCCTTTTGGGCTGGAGTTGGTGATCCACCCCATTATCAGCACCTCCTGCCAGGAAGGACATCCTGCCATTAAAATCCCTCTGTATGGAGGATAGAGGGGCTGACCTGACCACCCCTGGGCTGTGCTGCAGAGCTCCCAGTCATTCATCACAGCCTTGCTCCCCAGTGCTGGCAGCATCCCTTACCAGGATGGTTAGCAGCAGCAGGACCTGCCCTGCCCTGCATTGTCCCTTTCTGCTGCCAGCCCAGCTGCAGTCTCATTGAAGCCTCTGAAACCCTGAGCTGGGGTCTGCTGGTGGGCTGCAGGTGATGACGTCTTTTATTTCTGGGCTGAAACCACTGATGGGGAAGAAGGAACCAGCTTTATTCATCTCCCTGACATTTTGTCAACAGACCTGGACCTTTCTTTCTCTTCTTCTTGGTCTGATCTCTTCAATGAAACTGAAGATCATTTTGGGTAATACCAGCTACGCTTTCATCAGGCTTCCTGGAGTGCCCTGCAGGAGTTGGCTGCATGTGAGGGACTGAAACACACAGAAATTAGGGATGAGATGTTTCAATGCCACCGAAGGGATTTGGATGCCCAGCATCCATTAAAATGAGTAACAATTCCTGTCCTGCCCTAAATGGCCGGAGCCCAAATTGCTCCACGAGATGGAAACCATCTTGGTTAATGCATGGACACTTAAGCCCTCAGCATCTGACTTCACTTATATTTTATTTCCAGCAAACTTGGTTGATGATGTCCAATGAAACCCTTGCACACCCTTACCCTCTCCCCAGCAGCTCATCGCGCTGTCGCTTGCCAGCTCCACTATCAGGGGAGGGTGATGAAGGTACCTCATTTGTTTGCAAGTTGGAGAATGATGTAAAAGGTTCCTCGTCCATCATGATAAAGGCTTTCAAAAAAAGCCCCAGACAAATGTTCCTTCCTCTCGTTTCGCCCGCGCTCTGTGAGGACGTTTGAAGCACAGGGAAAGTTCAGCGTAGCCATATGTACAGAGGGGCTGCACACAAATCACAGCTACTGCTAATTGGATCCAGATATCTAATTGGTCCCTCGTGGTGGCACCCTGGGCTGCTCCTGCCTCCTCTGACCTGCCAAGGGGCTCAGCCACTCGCAGCACCATCATTAAGCAGAGCAGGCATTGCCCAACCTGCGGGGAAGATGAAGATGTAAAATAATATATAATAATACAAAATAACATAATATAAAATAACTCCAGGTGCTTGCTCTGAGGCTAATGCCTCATCTAGAAAGCATCCCTACACCAAAGCATTGAGAACCCCCACTAAAATTGCCAGAAATAGGATGTTTCCCACATCCCCTTCCTGCCCTAAGTGCAAAGCAACATGCCTGTCTATGTTAGGGACTATTGGTCTTTTTTAACCCTTTTTAGGACCATTATCACCCCATCCAATTCCACATGTGAGCCCAGCCATGAACTCTGGACTTGGATGCTCCCAAGTTACATGGAGCAAAGTCCTGAGGAAATGGGGAGGAAATATCCAAAGTTTGGACTCAGGTCCATTTTAGTTCTGGAAAAGGCTTTGAGTCTTCTTTTATTATGCAAACCTCCTCAGCCAATCCTGATTTTAATAAAGTTGATTAATGATTGTGCTGAGGACAAGGACAGTTATTCCCTGACTTATGCTATGCCGTTTATGGAAGCTGTATCCTTAAATGAATTACTGCAGGGATCATTAAATTTTGACTTAAATTGGACATAGTAAGCTCATTTGAAAAAATAAAAAGCTTAGCAAGTTATATATAAACTAAAGGAAAAATGAATCTCCTCAAGCTGTCTCCCCTCTCCTTCTCAAGCAGGAACCTAAAGGGCAGATTTGAAAAGTGAAGTTTAAATTTGCAGGGCAAATCTTCATGAGGGCACTTTGAAGCTGCATTTGTGCAAGTCTTAATTGAATTATGGGTTCAAAACCTGGACCTTTATCCTCATTCAGTTTAACAGGTCCCCAGATTTGGGGTTGGCAGTAGAAATATTATTACCCTAGAGAAGGAAGGTGAAAACTGCCACCTCTCCCTGTGTGGTGTGGAAGGGGCTGGTGGGAAGCGGGTGCTGCTCCCATGCCCTGCACTGTGGCAGCTGGGGGGACAGAGACCTAGAAAAAAGGCACACTGTTCTTTAATGGAATTGCCTTTAAAAGTCACATTAAAAAAAAAAGGTTTGATGGCTTTAGGATTTGAGTATTTCCTCACTGAGCGTTTTTAGAGGGAGGATGGAGATGCTGGACATGGATTTTTTTCTGCTTTGCAAGCATTTGAAAACAGTTCAGTTAGTTTATTTGGTTCCTCTTGTATAAAACTGCCAACATTACTCCTTGATGCTGAGAATAATCACAGAAATGACCATGGGGCCTTGTGAGGGTGATCACAGACTGGGAAACATTGCTCAGAAAAGCTGTGGCTGCCCCCGGATCCCTGGAAATGTCCAAGGCTGGGTTGGACGGGGCTTGGGGCAACCTGGGGTAGTGGAAGGTGTCCCTGCCATGGCAGGGGTGGAACTGGATGAGCTTTAAGGTTCCCTCCAACCCAAATAATTTTATGAATATTCATTCATTAAATAAAAAGGATTGCACCTTTGCATATGGATACATTTCCAGCAGAGGGGAAAGACTATAAGCAAAAATAAGGCGATAAAGTAGGGGAGGGGTTTAAGCAACAATATTCTCAACATCCAAGCTGTAATCTCCAGTAACATTTATTCATCCCACCTTCCAAATCCCAGTCACACCATCCTGTGAGAAGGGGTGAGCTCAGAGGGTGAAGGGATTGCAACTACCAGCTTCCCATTTCCCATGCCTCTCTGTGTTTTAATTAAAAATCTTAATTAATTAATTTTTCACTTTGTGTCAAAATTCCCTTCAGTGGGCTGATCAATGATGGACATATCTCTTGGGAAATGCAACTGAAGAAATGCAATACACCTTTTTAAAATTATTCTTATGCAGCAAACTCTAAAAGGCTGCAGTTTACTGCCCCTTCATGGTGACTTGATTGGTCATAGCAGGATTAAGTTTCTGCTCTAATCCAGGAGATTTTAAAGCATATAATAATTTAAAAAAAAAAAAAAAAAAAAAAAAAAAAAAAAAAAAAAAAAAAGGAAAACTGGGCTATGCTTCAGGTATTTGATAATCTATAAATACAGAACCAGTATGTGCTCTGCCCAAAAAAAAAGCTGTAAAATAATGTAAAATTTCAACACCTCCTTGCTTTTTACTATCTGGCAGAGGGCTCAGCGTGCAGGGAGTTCAGTCCTTTCTCCCTAACTCAGAACTGCTTTTCCTCTGGATGGAAATTTCTATTCCATCGCCATCTCGTGGTTCCCTGCAAAAACTGCTGGGTCTGCAGAACGTCTCGCGTTGCTGATGCTGAATTGCACGAAGGCACCTTTTAAAATGCAATATCCACTGGACATGAGGCACATGGGGGATGAATATTGTGCAGCTGGGCCTGCAACAGGGGAGTTTGGAGGGGGAAATGGGGGCTGCAGTTCCAACACTCAGGAGCTCACATGGCTTTAAGCAGCCATACACTGTTCTGTGTTACACAGAGATCATTGCCCAGTGGATTTAGGGGTTTTTGGTGGATATGGCATGAACTTAATCCATGAGAAGAACTAGGAGAAAATTCTCCTCCAAATTATGAAAGACAACAAAGCTGTTATTTATAGTGGAATATCTGGCATGCTTATCATAGAAAATTGGAAGGGACTTCCTCTAGTCCAACCCCCCTGCAGTGAACAGGGACATTTTTAACAAAACCTGGCTGCTCCAAGCCTCATCTAACCTGACCTTAAATGTTTCCAGGGGTGGAGTATCTTATGTCTAAGAAATTCTTTTTTTTTATTATTTCATTGATTTTTACAACATCTTACTTCTTTGACTAGCTTGAGCTGCACTGAAATAATAAAGAGCAAACTCCAGATTTATGTTTTTTATATTATTGTGGCACTGGCACTGTTTTGGGAATATCACTTACTTCAACCTGTGCAAGCACCCCCTGTGCAGATTGCTGTGATTGTGGGGTTGTGATTGCAGAGAGGGTAGAAGATAGAGGAAGAGCTGCAGAAATTAACATCAGTCTGAAAAATCTCAACTCCAGGCATGCCAGCAGCAGGTCTCCAGCTCAGCCCACTCTGCTGAACTTGTCAAAATTCCCTCACCTTGATTTCATCCTGCTGGAAAAGGAGTCTTTGCAGGAGGCTGCAAGTGTGCCCCTGGTTTTCCTCAGTAAGGCAGGGGGAGAGGGAATGTTGAAACTCAGCCGGTGGTTGGGAAATTGCCCCCTCTAATACAAGCCAGACCCATGGAAACCCTCCAGGTCTCAAAGTCCCTCCTCAGCCCAAGCAGGACTTTGATGAAGAAAAGCAGAATAAAAGTGAACAGGAAGAAAGCGAGTTTAAATAAGCCCAAACAAGTAACAGCAGATTTTGAGAAAGCAAAGTGAGCAGCTGTGGGCAGCCCCAGCTGTTTCCCTGCCCCAGAAAAAGCCAAGAAACCATGGAAAATGCCCCGTGGTGGGGAATGGCACTGACATCCCCAGGTCTCTCCATAGCCATGTGCATGTGGGCATGAGCACCATGGGCAAGGGAGGACAAAGAGTAAATCTGTGAGCAGTTTTGTCAGTGAAGAGTTCTAATGAAGTCAGTGTTTTGCTCAGCTTTGGGGCTTTTTGATGGCAGATTTCCCATTTTTCTGGGAAGAATCCCCCTGAAGACGCTGGCTGGTGGACTCCCACTTCAATCCCCAGAGACATCAGCTCTGCTACCCCATCTTCATCCCTGCTGTCTCCTTCACAGCCCGTTTGCAGCCAGTTGGAGCAAAACACACAGCCCTGTCCTCCCTTGTCTGCCCTCACCATGTTAAGACACAAACAGGGTTTTAGGTCTTTTCCAGCATGGTTCCAGGGGCTTTGTGCTGCTTCCCTCCAGCCCAAGGAACTACAGAGCTCATTTGGGCAGTGTACTGAAAGGGACATTGCTGCCACATTTGGGACCTACTCTTAGGGCAGAGAAAAGGCAATTTCAGGACCTCAAGAAGAAGGAGCAGTGGTTGGCACAAAGAACCTCTAGAGGGTACCTAATATACATTATTATCAGGCATTTAAAGCATTTGCAAGAGGTAGTTCCCAGCTTACTTTTCACTCCACCATGGAGCAAGCCTAGAAACAAATGAGGAGCTTGTTCATTTGGACCTTGTTGGAATGAATGGCTTCCTTTATACCAGCTGCCTCTCAGAAATGTTGAGATTTAATTAATCCCTGGCTGGAAATAATGTATAGTATTGCCTAATCTCTAATTCAGGATATCAAGGCTAATGCTCAGCATAAAGAATGAGGTTTGTTGAATGTACAGCTGGAAAATTGACCACAGTCCCACCGGCCTCAGTGCTGCTGCTGGGGGAGAGGAATCATTTGCTGATGGTTGAATTTGGGACTGTATCATTGTGCTGAAGCTTTGCTACAAGCCAAAAGAATGCTACAGCAGTGTGAGTTCCAGCTTCTCCACCCTCCATTTCACTCCTGGCCATGTAGCCAGTCTAGCTCTTGGTGCCACATTACTAAAGTCATCCAAGGAGGAAAAGTCTCTACAGGCATTGATGAGTAACAGATCTATATAATCTTCCTTTAATATAGCCTTGCTAGAAAACCTGCAGGGAAAACTTCAGGCACTGTTTACCCCCTCCCAGCCCCTCCCTGGGAGTCAGGTGCCCATGTCAAGGTGCTGGAGCTCCTCAGAGGGGAGTGAGGCAGCTCCTGCACTCGGCAATGTTGGAGCAGGATGGCTGTGTGTGCTCAGCTTTGCACTGTGAGAGAATCACCTCCTTTTCTGGAGCAATCAACTGGCCTGTGTCTCTTGGGTCACTTTGGTAGCCCTGAGTATTCCTGAGCACCCCTGAGCTCCTGCTGCCAGCTTTCCCTGGCTCTCACACAGACAGAGGGATGCCAAGCTCTGCCCTGGCCTCATCTGCTCTGCTCTCAGTCCACACCTCCTGGTGCCACTCTTCCTCCTCACCCATTGCCCTAGGCTGTATATAAAGGTCTAATCCCAAAGCTGGACCTACAAAGACCTTGCTGCTGGTTTCAGGGTGGATTTTTAAACAAATGATTAAATAACCAGAGGAGAACAGCACAGTGTCATCACTGAGCTGCTCCAAATTCTGTAAGTGATTTATTCCCCCCCAGGAGGATGCAAACTGTGAGGAGCTGGGACAGGTTGATGCTTGCCAGTGTCCTTTGACAGGTTTTATCTTCATTTGCATTTTCATAGGTGAGATGAGAAACACTGGCTGGGTTTTGAATGAAAACTGTGGCAGCTTCAGTACAGAACATCCAGATACGTGCTCTGTGTTGTCATGTGCAGACTCCAACTGGAGAGGATCAAAGGAAAAGGGTCTATTTTTGGTTTTGCATCTAGTAATTACTCTGAACAAATGAGCAATGCATCTGAGAAGTAATCAGCAATCTTTTTTCAGGTTTCCATCTGGTAAAATTCTTGTAGGTGCTGTAACTTCAGAATAATTTCAGGCCTATACTTCTCACTGAAGACTCTGAAGTTGGAGTCAACCAGTGAGTGGAAGAACACAGATTTGCTGTTTTGTCACTCATGACCATTCAGAAAACTACTAAAACAACACTCCTCAGGGCTGTGAACACCTACACCCAGTAGTGCTGGATGCAGTGAGTTTTATAGAGTTCTAGAATATCCAGATTAGAAAGGACTCTAGGAATCCAACTCCCGGGAAAGTAAAAAGAAAAGAAAGAATAAAGGACAACTGAAAGAACAGAAGAAAGAATAAACGAAGAAATGAAAAAATAAAGGAGGAAAGAAAAAATATTAAAGGAGTCCAACTTAAAGAGATATTTCCTTTTTATAACTTGTGAAGTTACACCCAGGATGAGAGTTCCCTTTGCCTCTAAATCTTGTTCTGCAGTGACAGTGAGACAGCAAAGTGGGGAATGGGGAGGGTTGTGAGGATGAAGGGAAGGATGCAGGAGTCAGAGTTACACTCTGGACTTAGTAGAGTTTGAGTCCTACATGAAGGCTGGAGCCTTGCCATCTTACAGAGTGGAACAGCACTTGAAGAGTGCAAATCCCACCACTTCTCCATGTAGGATTAATTAGCACAGATTTGCAGCTGGTTCCTTGGGAGGCCAGTGGTGATTCTGGGGTGAATTTTCCAGCTTCCTGTGAAACTGAGGTTTCACATCATTCATGAGCAAGTTCCAGCCACTGAACTGGGGTGTCACAGACCCATGGAAAGGAGTGGGAGCAGAACAGGAGACTTTGGAGCTGTCACTCTTTAGACACCAGGTATTGGAGAGTATTCTGTGCATAATTCTGAATTTAGGCTTGTTTTTGTATGAAAGCAATTGGCTGGCAAGATTGCTGTAAGTATTCCCAGTGGAGTTGTGTTGGGGAAAAAAGTATTCCTTTTCTTAATGGAAAATTTTGACTTTATAACTCAAAACTTGAAAATTTTAGCTGAAAACTGTGAGAGCCTTCCCCAGTGTGACTTCTTGTTTTCCAACAAAAATAAAAGAGCAGAGATGGAAGTGGAAAGTTTCTGTTTTCAATCAGAAGGAAATTTTCCTTTCCTACCAGATCAAATAGCTGGTAGTCTCTAGTCTAGCCTCTCTGCCAGCCTCCAGCTTCCCTGTTGCTCATGGATCAGTGTTTTGCAGGAGGCAGAGGAAGATTTGCAGAGCTGAGAGAGGTCTGTGCTTGGCCACAGCTCTTTCTGAGCATGGACAATGTCAGTGGAGCATTTGCAGCCACATTGCCAGGGATCTCCTGGACACTGGTAGAGATGAGACACCTGCAGCTCTTGAAAAATAAAAATCTGTTTCCAGGCTGTGATCAGCAACAATCTGATTTTCCATGAGAAGGTGGCTCCTAGGTCATGAAATATGGAAATATAAACTGTTTAACCCTGTGTTGTGGAGAGATTTGAGCAGCAGAAGGGGTGAGGTGGTGGCAGAACTCAGCTCACCACAGGCACCTCTTGGAGCTGGGTGCCTTTACCTTAATGAGCCATTTGCATTTGGGGTTTGGGGTTGGAAATAGGGACAGAGGAAAGCTCACCCTGGCTTCAGAGCAGAACTGGTGGATTTGGTGGGGATGCTAAAGGAGCCCCAGAAGTGGCCTCCCCGCTCCTGGCAGTGCCACCACCACCACCTGTGTGTGGTGTCACTGTGGGGCAAGGCACATCCAGTGACCTCCAAAGAAATAACTGCAGTTGTTGGGGATAAACTGTTCCCCCATATCCCATCTCTGCTGAAAGCCTGGCCTGTTAAATGAAACCCATTTTGTTAAGGATTTTAAATGCTGCTTGCCCATATGCAGAATTATGTCTTTAAAGATTAAAAAATCCAATATAAACAAAATAAATCCAGGGAGCTGAATGCACGAATCATTATTTTAGTACATATTGTCCATTCTAATCTGCAGTCCAATTGTGAAGTCATTCAAAATGCTGCTTCTCAGTAATTAGCAGGAATCTAACTGCGAGCCAATTTCTGATTAAATGTGCTTAAAATCAATAAAACATCATGAGTGATTAGAGTCACGTGTGATTAGCCCTGTCGAACAAAGCAGAATAAGTTATGGCCTCACTTTAACTTGTCAAAAAACAGAACTGGGGGTGGGAATGAGGAGGAACAGCTGATATTTCTATAAAGGGTTTTTCCAGTTCTCTGCCTCTCTCTTCACTCCTTTAGAAAAGTGAAAGGATTGGTTTGTTGTCTGAAAATTACAGACTGAAGGGGAAAGTTTGGGGTGGCTTTGGCTTCTCTCATGGGTTTGTTTAAGGATATGCTGGGAATGTTGTTTTAGTCCTGCATCACAGCTATGAAGAGTTACCTGCTCCTGGCCTCACCTGTTCCCCAGCTCAGTCCTGACTATTTGCAGAAGGAAATGGCTGTATAATTTTATTTATTTCTCTTTTCTAGAAAAGAGACACAAAGCTCTCTCTCTCTCCCTATAAAGGGAGCAGTGCAATGAGATATCCTCTGTCAGCAATGAAAGTAAAGAGCAGCAGCTCAAGCCCAGGTGTTGATTGAGCAGCACTGGAGGCTGAAGCAGCTGCTGAGATGGTTTCTCTCCATCCTGCTGCCATGAACCCGGGCACCCACAACACTCCCACCCCAGAGTCTCCTGCATACAAACCACCATCTCCTCCATCAACCTGGGGTCCAGCCCGAGGTGCTGCCCACAGAAAGTGGCTTTTTGGGCAAGCAGCTTTTGGCAGCGTGTCCCCCCATGCCGGCAGCTCGGGCCGGGGGCGGAGGCGGTGCCCGCACCCGGCTGAGATCTCACGTGGGGGCTGTGTGGGGTGTGAGAGCTTCTCTGGAGCTGGGAGCTTGGCAGGGCTCAACAGCAAAGCTTCCCTTGACGTCAGGAGATGGAGAACAACACTCATTTATAGCTACAGCTTCTTCCCTCACAGCTGTGTGGCTGCATCCCACTGGCTGGACCCTTGGGGGAAAATCCAGCTCTGAGCTGCCTCTGGATCCAGTCCTAAGAGTGATGCTGCTGGGACTGCTCTCTTGCTATCTCAGTCAGCACAGCAAAACCCACATCCACAACGTGCTCAGGGTGATGGGTGCAGAGGGGAGGCTTGGGAAGCATTGTCCCAAGTGTATTTCTGCAGGCAGACTGTGTTTAATTGTCTTGGTTTGTGGCCTGTTTGAGAGGACGCTGCTTTTTTTCAAGAGTACATCCACATGCTTGTCTCCTGCTCTTGGAAAGGTTCTAGTCTTCCACCAGTGAAGCCAGATGATATTTATTATTATTATTATTATTATTATAAATTCCCAGGAAACTCCCCATTTGCCTGTCCCATGGGACAAGGGCTTGTGACTCTATGTCACACCTGAGAGATGCAATGAGCCATCAGGGAAGGCCTGGGGAAAGACTTACAGGTACAGGGAACCTTCTTCTAAGAGGAGTCTGCTGTGGGCAACCCCACCATCCCCAAACACCACGCTGAGCTTTGGGTTGGTGTGTCTTCCAAAGGAAATGGTCTTGGAAGCCTCCAGTTGAAAGGAAAATGAAAAGAAAGTTCATTAAATGGTGACTGGAGTCCAAATTAGTAATACAGAGTCAGCAAGGGTAGGTTGTGAACCATGATGTGCTGGTGGTGGGTCAGCACTGCTAGCAGGGATAAGGCACCTGGTTTGCCCTGCCTAAATTCCCTCTCTTTTACAGTTTTTCTTACTGCTTTTCTTGCAAGCTGCTGGTCTTTAATGGCAAAAAAAGTGCTGAAACAGAGGAGCAGATCCTCAGCAGATATCCATGGCAGTGGCTGATTTGCCCCCAAATGACAGCAGCTGAGTCCCAGAGTCTGCTGTGCTCCAAGGGATAAATCACCCTGTGCTGACCTCCTGGAACCATCTGTGCTCATCCCTGGTGCCATGGTGTGTGTGTGGGGAGATCTGCTGCTTGAGGTGATGGGGTTCAGGACCATCCAACACAGGGTGAATAAAACCCAGGGCTGGATGTGGGAATTACATAAATCAGCTAATTATTCCTCTCCCTGAGCCCCCTGTGCATAGTTTGGTGTCTGAGCTGGGGTTTTTTGCTTTTCTCCAAAGCAGCTGGAGATGGGATGTTGAACATGGTGTGTTATTGCTCCTAATGGTATTAAAGAAAAACATCTCAAGCACTGGTTGGCATGTTTTGATTGTATGTGAGGGTAAAATGAGTGCCAGATTTGGAGCAGGGAAGACTTTCCTCCAGATCAGATTAGCAGGAGTTGATGGGGAGGTGAAGCAGGGATTTGGGGGGAACACTGGATAGAATCTCTCTCTTGGAGTTAATTTAGCATTTTCACTGAACAACTCCCCGCTACAGAATACCAGAGCCTTTGGTGGTTCCTTTTCTTTCTTCCTTTGGTGTTACTATTTGTTGCTTTATTTATTTGTACTAAAAGCCTTAAGCTTGTTATGGCATTTTTGCAAGTGTTTCTGTGGCTTGTGTTGAGTGAGTGTGTGCAGAGCAGTTGTTCCCTGGACTTTTGGATTAATGTTTGTCATATGATTGCCTGTGATTTCATGACCTCTGTGGCTGAAGTGAGCCCTGAAGGGTTTTTTATGTATGTGCAATTTAGCTTTTAATTAAGGCCTTGTTATCCAGGGAGTTGCAGCTTGGTTGGCTCGCATGCCCCAAGGTTCTCCTGGCTTGATACTGAAGTAAGGTAGCCCATATTTGGAAATATTCAGCTCATTTCTCTTGTTTCAGTTTTCCAAGCTGTTTGAATTAATCTTCAGTCTTCTCTTCCAATGTTTACTGAAGAACAGCAGTTTTTTTTAACACTCCCTTGTATCACACAGTGTGATCAGCCCAGCTCAGACAATGTGCATTCATGCTGGGGTCTGTTGCTCATTTAGCAGTCTACAAACTCCTAATGAAGTGCAGATGCACTGGGGAAGATCCTTCCTCCACGGATGAGCCCTGGATCGGGATGAGCCGAGGAGCCTTGGCAAGCAATTCACAGAAGCTACTTGCAGGCATTGTAGAGAGAGTAGTTTTACTTGTTTTTATCTTCCTATTGACTCCTGTTTTTCTTTGCTAAATGGTTCATCAGGTCCCTGTGTATAAATCTTAAAATGTGTATTATACCTGGGCATAAAATCTCTCTTTTTGCAGGAACATGAGTGGTTTCTGTTGGTGCAGGTTTTGGGTGCTCAGGCTGCCTCATGTGCACAGAAGTGATTTCCAGAGTGGACTTCTTTTGCATGCACCATCTCCCTCATCTGTCTCTGGATACCCAAAGAATTGGGGACTTTGACAGATGCCTGGCTGCAGATTAATTGCAGATGACCGGAGGAGAGAGGTACCAGAGCCTTTCCCCTTGCTCCTGCTGCTCCCCAAAGCAGCAATTTACTTGACAGCAAGTTCCCAAGATACCACCACACTCAGCTGTTTTACTAAAGTAGCCTAAAGATTACTATTAACAGGTTTTCACACATCTGTCTTGGAGTCATTTAGCATAAGGGCAACTCAAGCTGGATTTTAAGGCTGTGGTCCAGTATATAATTCTGGATAATCCTATGCCATCTCTATGAAGAAGTAGTGGACATGCCTCACATATCTGAATTTCCACCCCAGGCCAAATTTTGACAGCCAGGAGGTGCTGAGATATTTGTAGCCAATGTTTTTATCAACAAAATGCAGGTTTGTAAAATCAGCATAGAGTTCTGACCTTAGATTTGGTGCATATTTCAATTTCCTTGTATGTTAGGTGGGCTCTAGCACCTCCATCCTGACCCAGTTTTAATAGTTTAGTGTCTCATTCTTGGAGAGTGCTTTTTACTGATGCCTGTGATTTAAAACTGTTTATTTCAGCCTCTCATTTTTCCATGAGTTCAATGGTGAGATGTTGACCTGGGTGCTGCACTAATCTAATAATCTTTAGAAATCATTCTGGGGTGTTTAATATTCACACAGTGGCCAAACTCTGAGTTCAGTCAGTCGTAATCATCACACTGGAGCATGGTCAAGATGCAAAGTTTGGCCTGGACCCTATGGCCATCTGGTTGCAGGGAAACCAGCTGCCTCTCGAGCTAAAAATGCCCTTCATCCATCATGATAAATCCCCTTTTCTACTAAATAACCTTCATTCTGTAGCCTGCCTCCCTGTTTGTAAATGGCCATACTCTCCAAACAGGATTGTTGATGGTATTTTAGGTTTCATGAGTCCTCTTGGGGAAAAATCACACCAGATACCCTGGCAATAAGGGGGGATGGATCAGCCAGACCTTGCAGAAATCCATGACCAGGTCCATGAACCTTGGTGGCATCACCTGGGAAGGCAGGTGCCTGTGAATTATTTGAGCCAAGGGGTGTAGAAAGGCACCTGTGAAGGGACAGGACTGTCCCAAAGGAAAGGCACATTCAGAGCACTTCAAATTTTATTTTTCTGTGATACAGGAGGGGAGTCGTGCCTCCCAACATTGACTTCTCCACTGGTTGCTAACTGAGCGAAAGAGATGCTGGTGATGCAGGAGTTACCCCCCACTAAGTTCAGATGCCTCAAGTAGCTCAAATCAATAATGGTTTAGTCACTCATTTCTCTCCATTGATGCTAAAGGGGATCTAGAGCACCAGTTCCAATGTAGACATCAACCCTGGAGACATCTAATATCCCTGGAGATGCGAATCTCAGCTGGGCTTCCTCTGCCTCTAAGCTTGAATATGAGAAAAGAGAAGCCAGGCTGAAATCAAAGGCAGTTAGAGACATAAAACAGATGCAAAATGTCAAGAAAGATAAAAGACATTAGGTGCCCATGGTCCTGGGAAGCCACGGGCACCCATCTGAAAATGAAGCAGCAAAACATTTTCTCTGCAAGAAAGCAGCAGAGAAAAAGGCAGACTTGGACCAGCGCAGGAGGAGAAAAATTTCCTTTCAACACTGAAAGTAACAGTTTCTAAAATCCACCTTCTCTGTCCCTCCCAAAATGTAAATGCTAGTAGTTACCCCTGTGAAAATCTGGAGCAGTTTTGTGGTAGTAAGTAGCAGATTCTTGGCTACTGAAGCCTCAGTGTGGCAGATGGGTTTTTTGGAAAATGACACTTGCGCAGCCCAGCTGGTAACCACAGCTGAGATCTCCCTCTTGGAGATCTTAGAAGTCAACGGCTGCATCGGCTTTGATTTCACTGGAAGCAGTGGCTGGGCTGCTGGAAATTGCACCCAGGTGTGAGGTGGAGAGGTCAGACTTGGCCAGCAGCTCCCAGGGTGATAACTGACCCTTTTCAGGCAATCCAGGCAATTCCCCCTGTTTACCAGGAGAAATGGCTGTGTTAACTGTGATGCTGCCGGAACCTCTGGCAAAGATTTTTTGCCTTTTTAGGTGAGCATTAAAAACGTTTCCTGCCCTGGATTTGGGTGATATTTTTGGCTGATGGTTGGGCACGTCTGCCTGTCACTGCCCAAGCCCCCTGCTTTGGAAAGGCCAATCTGCTGCCATCCTGCTCCTAAACCAAGCCAGGAACAGGCATTTTCCACCCCCCAGCAGGAGAGGTTGGCTCTAGGAAACAGCTCCCTTCTGAATCACACGAGAAACTTGGAATATTAAACAATTTTATTG
The DNA here is from genome assembly GCF_027887145.1 of Ammospiza caudacuta. Lineage (NCBI taxonomy): Eukaryota > Metazoa > Chordata > Aves > Passeriformes > Passerellidae > Ammospiza > Ammospiza caudacuta. The sequence continues at coordinate 45,443,088 of NC_080599.1, read as the reverse complement.
AATAAAAGGAGAGTGGATTGTTTTGTCTCACATGTGGCAAAATGGAAAGCAGTCAACAATTTCCCTCAAAAGTAAACAACACAGCACAGGGCAGCTCTGCTGAGGCTGCTGTTGAAATCTTCATGCTCCCAGAAAATTTGGAAGCAGTGTTATTTTCAGCTGGAGGGGGAGAAGCGTGTGGCACATCTGACCAGTTGCACTTGCCTCTGACTCAGAAACGCCAGCTGAGTTTTGACTTTTCTCTGCTGAGGGCTGCAGATTGTTCCCCCAGTAAAAATGACTTTGTATTTGAAATGTTTCTTGCACCAGGTCTCCCTGAACCCAACAATAAATAGAAGGACCTCCAAAGTGTTTACAGCATCACCTGCAAACAGGTTTTTTTTGTATTTTAACTTTCCTTGAGATGAAGAAAGCACAGCTTGCTTTGTACCATCTGATCTGACTGCTATTTAACCCTCCTTTTCCAATAGTTTCTGTGTTCTCAAACTTTGTCTCTAAAACTTACTTTTTGTGCCCATGCCATATGCACACCCACCTGGATGTGTTATGTGCTATGTTATGTTTTATGCTGTGCTAAGTGCTATGCACACACACCTAACCATGATGTGTTATAAGTAGAGATAGCTGTGGATTTTCCATCCTGTCATTTTCCAACTGAAAAAGTACATTCAAAAACATCATGTTTTGCTGTTGAAAAAATAGAAATCTTTTTCCCCTGCATGTACAGCCCCCAAATAAAGCCATCTTTGGGAAAATTGAAATTAAATATTTCATTTGGGGATGGATTGATTGTAATTAAAGTATATATAATGTTTCAACTAAAAGTTTTCTTTTTCATCATTTCAACCAAATGTTGAACTGCTCTTGCCAGTGTTGAAACCAGGAAAAGTGAGAGCTCTGGTTCAGTCCTGAACTTTCTCAAGAGAGATGAAGTCTCCCTTCACATGGGATGCAGTGGTCATTGCACCATTAGGAGTGATGGAAGTGGCATTTGGCTGAGGCCACAGACCTATGGGAAAGGAAGAAGTCCTGATTTTGTGACTGGGATTTTGTGTTTCACATCATTGCTGCCAGAGAAAGAGGCAGTGCTGGGCTGCTCCTGAGGGTTTGGCTCCATGAGATACTTCCCATTGCCCTTGGGAACAATGGAGGTGGTCTTTGGTTTGCCAAAATTGCCTGTGTGAGTGTTGCTTTAGAGGGGATGTGTTGCAGGGGGAATTGTCATTTTCTGCTTCAGGAGGGACTAAAGAAGTGACTTTGGATGACTTCCACTGTCAGAGTCAAGCTGTGGATGAAGAAGTTGTTTGATATGTATCTAGTCTCAGTTTATATTAATCTCCACAATAAAGCAAGGGAAGTACTTGCCCTTTTAAAATGTAATTACAAAAATCGTTGCTGTCCAGTCAGAAACTGGAGATCAGCACTGGTGATTCTCCTTTGCCTTCAGAGCCCTAAAGCACTTTGAAACACAGAGTGATCCTGCTTCTACCTGTAGGAGTTCACAGTTATCCTCCAGGGCAGGAGTTATTTAGATTATTTAATTTTCACGAAGGAGATTAGTTGATTAGTTTGGGGGAGGGGGTGTTTGTTTTGTTGATTTGTTTTCGTCCTATAAATAATTTTATTTTTTCATCTAGGCATGCTGGAAAAGGAAAATTATCTATTCCATAGCTACAGGCTTGTCTATGATCTAGTTATGTCCTCTGAAAATTGCCTCAGCTTTCAGAAATGTCTGTTTTAGAGAAAACATAACATTACAGCTGTTTTGCAGTATTTAAAGGGCAGAAGCACCTAAGCTATTGCTCCCCTGACTTCTGTTTCCAATGAGTGAAAATTATCTTACAGACAGAATATTGCTGATCACCAAACAGTGCAGAATTGTTGTTTGATTCCTATTCTCTAACAGGGATGCACCAAAAATAGAAACAGCTGCATCTTTCAATTGAGTGAAATTTGAATAATGTTGCTGTGCTGGAAATAAAATAGAAAAGCCACATGCAATGAGGGGTTTGATCTGGTAGGTGCAAATAAGACCAAATTTTAGTTTTCTGTAGCAGATCTAGTTCTAGATTTTCTGTGACCCAAAACTCACAAACATTTTAATCTGGGTTCTAGTTTCATATAAAGACTACAACACTGGTACAAAGGTTTACCTTGCACTGCTCAAGGAATGCTGGCTGTGGACAGGTGTGCAGACCAGTAGTTGCCAGATGATCTCAGTGAGATGTTAGATCAAGAAATTAAGACAGCTGCTTTTCTTCCTTAATCCTGTTCATTTGACAGCTCTTAATACATTTACTGAAAATAGTGGATTTTTTTCCTAAATTTACAGTTTTTAAAATGCTAGCCATTCAAGAACACCTGCAAGCTGTAATTTTGGGGGTTTACACATCTCTCTTACATAGGAATAGAAGGAAAGTAGCCCCAAACCCCAGGCCCCTCTGTGGTGCTGCTCTGTGCTGTCCTTGCCTGTAAGGCTGAGCCTGCAGGTGTTACTTTGCATGGATGTTGGATCAGCTACAGGTCCCTGGCACACAGCAAAGCTGTTATTTGGTAAACAAGTTCTTCTGAAACAGTCGAGCTGAAAGCAATTTCTGCACATGAAATGGATAAACTAAGTGATTTGGGTCTTGCAGTACATAAACATCTTCAAAGACGCGGGTCCTGGTGCAGGACAGATTGTGGTGATTGCCCAGCACGTGGCCATGACACCAGTGCTCCTTGCTGTGCTCCACAGGACACAACAGACAGGGAAACAGCTTTCCATCCTGCTGCAGTCCTGCCAGAGCGAGTTTGTTCCTCCAAGTCTGCCTAGGACTGCTTGGAAAGCTTTGGAGAGCCCTTCTTACTTGGTTTGTTGTCTCCCCACGGGATCACACCTGTGCTGCTCCCACCCTCCTGTTCCTCTCAGTTTCTGTGGGTCCCCAGGACATCCCAAAGGTTGTCCCTCTGCAACATTTACATCTTTCATATACTTGGGCTCATTTGTCATGTCCCTCACTTTACTCATTGCATGGTGATGCATATTTACTAATTCTAACATTTCCTCGTTAGTCATTCCCTCCAGGCCCATTAATCACTATAAATTCCCAAACGAGAGGCTGCAGTACATCGTTCCTTCCAACAGACAGCTGACACGTAGTAATTAGGCAGCTGAACATAAAAATAATGAGGCTGAGGCTCCCGCAGATCTCCTTCCCCCTCTTGGCACCTCGGGGGCAGCCTCTCTGCAGCCACCACTGCACAAGCTGCTCCCCAGCACGGATGTGCCTGTTTCCCTCCCTTTTCCCCCCAAACCTGCTCTCTGATCCATTGGAGAGGTACCCAGGCATTTAGCTTTGTGACTTCTGGCGGTATTTTTCCATGCATCACATCAACACACACTGAATTATTTAATCTCTCTGCCTCCCCTGTTTCCCCGTCATGCAGGGACTGGTCCAGCTCCCGTTGTTCATCTCTACCTGCTGCTCCAGAAAATCCTCGTGCCAAGCTGCCCTGCCAGCTTGCTGCAGCCTCTCTAACTCGGAGCACACTCTTGGACATAAATGCATCTTCTCACAACGGCTTCGCTCCCTGAAATAAAGAGCGTGATTCAGGCAGGGGTTTGACTGCCATGTGCAACGCAGAAATGGTCTGAGAGACCAAAAGGCTCTTTGTGTCCAGACTAATTTCCCTGTTTTCTTGTATTCTCCCTCCTTTGCACAGTTAGGGAGCACTTTTAAGGAGCAGTTCTGCAGTCTTTTTTCCTTTTTTTTTTCCTGTGGTGATCACTTTTGCTTGCCACAGAAATACCTTGGAAATTGAGTGCCCGTGGAGAGGGACACAGCACCATCTCCTCCAAATTACACTGCAGTGTCCAGCATCACTGGCCAAACTAGAGTTAATGAGAATTAGGAAGAAACTTCCCCTGCAGCTCTTTTTTCCTCTCCTGCTTCTTTCTGAAGCAATGCGTCTTGGCTGCATTTGGCTTTAAAAGACCCTTGATCTGCTTTGTTTATGGTAATTTCTTTATTCCTGAGAGAGAGAGAGGGAAGGCAGCACCGAACGGATATTGTTCTGGGACTGCAGATGGGCAGATGGTTTGAAAAAACGATTGCAAGATTTCACTTGCACTCTGGGCCTGTCTTTCACATTTGGGTGAAAGACCAAGTTTTGTCTTCTGTCACGGGAAGCCTAATTTAGATTGCCTAAAACTTGAAATCAGTTTGAAGACAAATCCCCAAGGTCAACGACTCCACAGATTTGGAGGTTAAGGAATTGAGGTTAAGAACTGACAAACGAGGAAGCCAAGGCAAGATTATGGAAATGAGGATCTGTAGCAAATTCTCTCTTGTTTCCCCCTTGTAACCTCCTAATGACATTAGTGCCTGTCTTTGACAGTCCCTTCTCAAAGGGGAACTTACTTGAGCACTAAAGACGCTTTTATGAGTCCCAGAGACACACACAGGAAAACGTGTAGGCAAATCTGCTAAGACCCAGATATGGGACACAGTCCTTAAAAGCCCTGCACTGACTTAAAAGAAATGACCTGAAAAAAGGGAGACAACAAAACACCCTTGGCAGCTGGGTCCCCACCCCTGTATCCCCATCCCAGACCCTGTGCTGAAAGCAAACATCCTTTTTTTACCACCACGCTGCTGACTGCACACAGTTAAAAATTCAATCTTTGCATCTCCCCAGTGAGCTGGAGCACTTCTACTGTCCCTTCTCACAGCTGTGAAGCTGTGATTCAGAGGGCTTGGAGCCAACACCATAAACCAGCACCTAGTAACACTGTCCAGCCCAATCCACCATCTCTCTAGTCCTTGGAGCAACTTATCCTTTTTGTAATGCAGGTTTTTTTGCTTATCCCAGCACTGCTCGGAGATTGCTGAATTCATTTACTCCAGGGAGAGTTTCTGCACATCTGGTCCGTGGCTGGAAATGTTTTTTCTGTATCTCACCCTTCTTCACCAAGGAACACCATGTGAAGCTTGGGCTGGATTTGTCTCTGCAGGTGGTGGTTCTTTGACTAAAACACAAGACACATTTTCCTGCAAGGCTGTCTCACCCCAAGCACTGCAGCTTGGTTGCTGCAAGAGAAGTTTCATCAAACCATTCCTCCCACTTTTTCTCTTGATCATCCCCTCTAAAACTACTCAAAGAGCTGTTAAAGAACAGCTAGGTGGGTAGGAGGCATTTAATGAAGATGCCTTTGCTTACCCATCAACTTGGAGAGCAATGGTGCTCACTCCTTGTCCCCTTCTTGTCTGTACGACTTTTCTAACAGTGCTGGCGAGCTCAAGCCCCTTTTTCCCCTGTGATGAGATAGCAGAAAGCAAGGTGAACTTTCTCCTTTTCTTTTAATATGCTAGCCAGCTATGGTTAATGAAAAGCTGAAAGATAATTTTTAACTCTAGAGTGAATAAGATATGGCCTTAAAGGGGAGCAAAGTATCCCTGAGGATGGTGGCAATAAGTATGGATAAATAATATAAATGGCTGTTTGGGAAGCACCTTACTCACCTGCCTAAAAGACTTACCATCCTGCTGATCTCAGATGGATGAATTTATGGCCTTGTTATAAATTTCCTGATGCCTCAGCTTCCTAACCTTGAAACATTCAAAGTAGCTATAGTTTTACAAATATATATTTTTTTTTTTCAGAAATAGAGTTTTTCCATCTGTTTGTTCCATTTTCCCATCTGTTCCTCCAGCCTCATAGTCTTTTTCAACCTGTTTACAAAGATTGTCTTTGAGTGAATATATATATATAACTTATGTATAACTTATATATAACTCTTTTTTCTATTCCAGGACAATTGTTTCTTTCACAGTGGTTTGGTTTGTTCTTAAACTGCCTCTCTGAACTTCTCTGGGCACTTTTTTTGCTAATCCATTTACCTTTACAATATGCATTGTGATCCTTCAGTGTGCTCATTACACTTTGAGACCACCAGGAATTCTTGTCAGATGTAGGGTGATCACTGTGGCAGGGCCAGACCATGAGCTGCAGCCACATCCCAGGGAGAAAGCCAGCACATCCCATGGATGTGGCATTCTGGTGTCCATCTGGGTGCCACAAAGATGGGTGACACCAGGGAGTTCTAGCAGACAGCCCAGTTCCTGTGCCCTCTCCCACAATGTCAGTCAGTACCTGCTCAGGAGCATTTTCTGCTCTCATGACCCAGGTGAAGATGGCCTTGTAGCAGCTCCCAAGGCTCCGCTTTCACTGAAGAACCTCTAGTATCTCCTGAGTAGTGATTAGGTAGAGATTAAGGTACCCAACACAGTCCCCAGCCTGACCAATCTGGAAAAAATTCCCTGGAATCAGCAGCCAGTATTGTATTACAGTTAGATCAGAAGCTGGACTGGATTTCTCTCTGTTATTTGTCTGAGAGGCACAAGTAAGCACCCTCTGAGAAGGGATCATTTCTGCTACAGAGAGAGAGCAAATCTGAGTCTCTCCAGGCCACCCAAAAAGTGATTTTTGATTTGTCAAAATAATTGTTTAAGGAGAGGAATTGAGAGCTTGGAAGATTTCCAAAAATGTGTTAATCTACACTTTTTAAATTTCTCTTTTTATGTAAGGAAGGGGGGAAACTAATAATAAGCTTGTAAATCATGTGGTTAAGTTTAAAGAAAAATGCTTTGGGAAAGTTTTCTAGCCTCCTGCAAGACATTTTGTTTTTATTCCTTCTGTCTCCTCAAGACTTTTGCCTTCTACCGTTTGCCAGCAGGACTGGAAAAATTCTACTGGTCCTGTCATCACAAGGGACGCTTGTGGAATTGTTTTATTGTTACCCTTCTCCTTCTGGTAGGATGAGATCAGTCCCTTCATTTAGCTGAAGTCAAGGCATCTTCTCTCTCGTTCCAGATGTGCCAAGCTGCTTGTAAACAACGAGGGCTGCTGTTAAATTGTGGGGTGTTCCTGAGCCTCTGAAGGTTGCTGTGCTCCACCCTTCAGGTAAAAGGGCTCACAGGAAGCCTTTGGGGCAGAGGAGACCCCAGTTCCACTTTCCATGCAGGGAGATTTTCCCAGGAGGACTCACAGCAGACTAAAGGCAACATTGATGTCTTTTGAAGGTTTATCAAGAGCATCTTGCTACGGCTGGGGAGGGGGCAGCAGCCTTTGCAGCAGCCCCTCTTGGTCTTGGCTTTATTTTAGGGTGGTCTTGTGGCCACTAAGCAGACATGAGCGATAAATTTACCTCCAATGGCTGCTGTTTTGAGCTGTTTTGGGGATTTTAGGCACAAAAAGCCAGTTCTGTGTGTTTTATAGCAAGCCCAAGGCTTCACCTACCAGCTCAGCATAGAAAGGTTACCCATTAATAACCTGTGTTGGTTGGGTTCCCTTTGTTCCCAGAAAACAAAGGCTCTGTGTTCACAGCTAAATCCCCCATCCAAGTGTTTCCTGTAACAAAACAAAAGCCTGCTAAATAGGAACGTTTCTCCCTCTGGGAAACGATGCATTCCCTCACGTTCACGGTATGCAGTGTTCCCTTAGTTCACTGATTTTGTTACTTTTTACAGTTCAGTTTCCATACGCTGCTGCTCATGTGTGGTGCCAATGCTGCTGGTGATGAATTTCTCGCAGAGCTGACTTGAGCAATGTCTCTCTGTAGTAATCATTTTCTGTCTCCCCATCGTTTAGCTGAGTACATCGTCTCCAAGACCTTTCACCAAGCATCCATCAGCAAGGAGTTCAAGCTAAGCAAGACATTACCCTGTTCCAGAGGCTGAGCAAATCACATGCCTACCCTGTAACTAATTACTTCTATTGGCTGATTGGTTTTTAATGCATCTGTTTTACAGGTAAACAGATTTATCTTAGGAAGGCATAGGTAATAATGATGCTAGTTTTTTTTTTATTCATTGCCTTCCATCAGAGACTGAAGGCCTGGATCATAAGATGGGTGTCATTCAGCTGTACAGTCCCTTGATTTTTGTACCTAGGCAGAGTGGGCATCTGGGATTGCTGGGCATGATTGGAAAAGCCTAAAAAACTTGTGGAGTCTTCTAAAAAGATTTCATAAATGGATGACATTAACCATTAACACGTGGTTTCCAACCCCAGCTCCTTATCAACTTCCCCTTTATAAAACAGAATTTTTGTAACTATCAGAGTCCCTGGAGAAGCCATTTTCTGGTGCAAGGAGCCCACAACATGGATCTCACATGCAGACAGGACAAGAGCATCAGCCGTTAGTGATGTTCCACTCACCCTTCTGATCCCAGGTGCAAATCTGATCATGGATATCTTGCAGACATCTCAGCAACTGCTCTGGCAACTGTGATGCTGCTTGTACATTGGTTGTATTGCAGAAACACTCAGAAATGTCCCAGAGCACACAACCCATGGATCAAGGGGACCCAAAAATCAGCGCTTGGCCCAAAGTACTTAAGATTGAAACACCAGAAGGGTAGATGGAAGCACTGGAGATGGAAAAGCTCTGTTCATTGATATAATTTAGATACAATCAGGGGATTGCAATAAAGGAATGGATCCTGAATATCCAGTTCAGGCTTACAAATTAGGGAAAGGGAAGAAATTCACCAAGTTAAAATTCTTGGAGGGAGCTGTCAAATATGTACATGGAAAGGTAAAGCCATGGGCAGAGAGCAGTGTCTTGGTGATGTCCTCATCCACACCACTCCTGCATGTGTTTTTAACTTGTTTTCAAAGAAGTGTGAGCCTTAAAACCAAAAATCTATTGCTAGAGCTACTCAAGAGTGGCAGTGGCTGCCTTCAATCTATTATGGCCAGCCTTGGAGACCTGAGCCAGGGTGAACCCAACAAGAACTCACCAGTGTCCATATGTAACAGACCTGCTCAGGTGAAAGTGTGGCTCCCCCATTCCTGGACTTTTCTGCTTTGCAAAGACCCTTCTTTTTTCATTCCACCACAGCCAAAAAAAAAAAAAAAAAAAAAAAAAAAAAAAAAAAAAAAAGAAAAAAGAAAAAGAAGAAGAAAAATAAGAAGAAAAATAAAAAAGAAGGGCTTTCAGGGTAAATTTTACCAGGGCCAGGTTTTCCTGCCTGCCATTCCAGGGCTGGGGGAAGGAGGAAGACCTTTACCTGCTGCTCGCTGCCGGGCAGGGGGCACCACGAAGGGAACAGGACGCAGCCGTCTGGCGGCAGCTTTTTTCGGCTGTATTTCGGCTCGCCTGCCGGGCTGGGGTTGCAGCTGGCTGGCCTGATCTCCTTCCCTCCCACCGGCTCTCACTGGGAGCAGAACATGCCTTCTCCTGCTGATTTCTGCTTGCCATATTGATTGCAGCAGGGTATAATGGAGACAAGTCAGGCAGAAAGCCAGCCACCCTTGGGAATGATTAAAGAGCAAGCGGGAAAGGATAGAAGTGAAGAAAAACAGGCTGACACTTAGGACGTGGTGGATTTGGAGCAAATTATGCCCTTTTCCCCACCTCACCCCTGCGAGGTGCCTGGGATGGTTCAGCGGCACCTCTATTTCAGCTCTGCCCAAAAGAAGCATCATATCGACCCCCATGAACGCGGGGAATAAAATCCCCAAAACGTGTACAATATCCCTATTGTGCATGGATTTGCAGCCTGATTATTCAGAGCATAGCCAAGGAAAGGTAAGGCTATGACCCATTGTTTTCCTGCGATCAATTGAATACTGTCATTTGCATTTAAAACGCTCTAAATTCGCACTGTCAATATGCCAAACAGCTGCTCGAGCTTTTCAGCATTCCATGGTGACAATCACACTATCATACATCATTGGCACCAGGATTTGCAATACTCTCAGTGTCAAAATTTTGTGGGTTTTTTTTTAAGAGGAAAAAAAAATCCTCCCCTCCCCCCAAAATACCCAAACCTGTGAAAAATCCACTTTTAAAATGATGGCGTTCGATGCTGCTAAGCAGGCCTTCACAGATGCCAACATATCAAAATTCATCTCTTTTCTTCCTCTCCTACAATTAAAAGGTAGTTAAGAAAGAGGCTGTTCCTGATAGACCCACCTTCTGTTTTCTCCTTTGTATGCGTATTATTCATTAGCAGTCTAATAAGAGTTTCAAAATGCTCTGTGCCTCTGCCAGCAGGGCATATGTATGTAGACATGTGCTTGTGACAGATAAGTACATAAACAGCATATTGGCACCAGAAAGACATCTGTGCCTAGAAAAACGCTTGTGATATGTACATAAATGACATTTTAGCTCTAGTCAAGTCCTTGTGGCTTTGAGAGGAATATGTGACTGTACTCTTCTCTGTGAATACTGAAAAGGTGCGCCTTAGACGGGAGAGCTTTCCCGAGGTTTGCGGGGAGCCGGAGGATGCGGAGCAGCCCGGGTTGCGGCAGACGGAGGGAGAGCCGTGCCGGGGGAGGGTGGGCGCTGCCTCTGGGGGGAAGCACCCGGCACCCCCAAATCCCACTCTGCATCCTGCATCCGGACGGGATGTGCCTGCAGGGCGGCGCTGGCAACGGCGGCGCAGCTCCCGGGAGAGAGGGGAATAAAATCTTGGACCAAAACGCCAGGGGTGCTGCAGGGTCGGGGGCACAGGGAGCGCTCCCTGCAGCACTTTCTGCTAACTGCATTTAATTAGCTGGCTCAAGTCTGAATGTGACCTCTTCACAACTGGTTTCTACAGCAGAAAAGGGACATGTTGGACTCTAACAGAAGGAGACTGAGCATCCCATCTTCTGGGATCCTCCCCAGATGGCACAGGCAGACACTGTAGGTCTGCTCACACCACTTGGTTTAGGCTCCTAATGCCTCAGTTTGCCCATTCCTGGTGACAGCTCCCTGACTTGGAGTTCTAATGAGCACTGGAAATGTTGTGGCCAGGAGGTTACAGCTCAGAAGTCTACGGTCCCAGGGAAACCTAGAGATTTCTTGCACCTAGTCTGGGTGAGGGAGGAGAGAGAGAGAGGGAAGATGCAAAATTGGAGGCACTTTAGTATTCACCAAACACACACACAGCAGTAAATACGGACTTGGCTTACTGATTCTGGGCATTGAAGCCAAAGTCTGGGATATATGGGAGCCCTTATGTCCCAGTGAAATAACCCAAGTAGGGAATTTCAGACTAAGTGAGTTCAACCATGTCTTTCCTGAGTTCACCCGAGGTTTGGGTGCTCCAGTACTCTCCATGCCTGGCTTTCTGAAATTACAAAACCCCTGTAGATTTCATTTGATCCAGTAAAGTAAACCCTGAAAGGAAATGAGTGTCCTGATCTGCCAGGTTCATGAAGACTCACCTGTGCTGGACCATGAAACAGCAGCTGGACCTGCCTGAAAACCTTCTGGAACGTGGATCGGGGTGGTCGCTGCTGTTCAAGAGCTTGCCTGTGGTGAAAATGGCCTCACTTCCTTGGGTCTGACATAAAGAGGAGAGAAACAGCAAAATATTCCTTACTTGAAATCAGGATGGGTCCTTGGACTTTGCTGAGCCTGTTTGTTGACATGACCTGAGCACGCGGCTCCCGGGGTGGGCGGGAGTCTCGCACCTCCAACGTGATGGATGGAACAACAGTGGTGGATGAGCTGTTACTTGCCTGAAAAAAAGTGGTTTGGGGGAAAATTGTCTCCAGTCATTCTCATTTTGCTTGTGATTTTTCCTACATATGTTTCTAATCATTAAGAAATTCTGTAGCTTAAATAATGCTCTGAAAGTACGGTAACTGTTGGACTACATTCTGTTGTAACCTTATTGAATTTCACTTCTCTGGAAAAAATAATGGGATACTATATCTTGAAAAACAAATGGTAATTGCATTTTTAACAGAATGTTTCTCTTTGTGTTTCAAAACCTTCTGCACACAGTTAGACATCTAGCCAGGGAAGAAGGTACAAAGCATATGGGCCAATTTCTGTCTCTTGGCTGTTCAAGATGCCTTAATATTCAGGCAGTGATGTGTGCCTGTCCATGCAATATGGCACAATTTATCCACATGGTATCCTTGAGCTCAGGTGAGGTGGTCAAAAGCTGTGTACTGGCATCAGATGAGGTATTTGAGGAGAAACTGGGGGAAGGTGGGTCTACATCCTGTTCCCTACTAGATGTGTGGGTGCACATCCTCTTATGAACTCAAATTTGTGTTATTTGATCTGCAGAACACCAAAGTTCCAGCATTCATGGTGCTAGCCAGAGGAACAAGTTCATCCTGCAGGTGACCAAGATCTTACAGATAAGGATCTGGTCAATACTGCAGAGATTGGTGTTGTCCAACAACCTTTGCACTGCCCACGTGCCATGGCGATGTGACTTCCTCAGTGCTTTGGGGATTTGCACATCACCACGTGCTGAGAACTGGGTTGATTAAAGCCTGGGATCCAAAATAGAATCACCACAGTTTGATAACATGCTGGTGTTACTGTCTGCCAAGGTTAGGAGAGCCCTGGTAATACTGGAAGGCTCTTCCCTAATTCTTTGTAAATCTGGCATGTTAAGAACTTTGTGAGAGGATGCATTTGGACATGTGAAGCTTCAAGGCAAAGGAATAGACTTGAGGTTTCTGACTGACAAGACACATGTGAGTACATGCAGAATGTGCTCCTCCTGCTAAAAATAACATTTCTCCTGTCAACCACGATGCACCCACCCCCACAACACCACCCAGAAGAACACATTAACACCTTGGCTTTGCACGTAGCCCGATTCACAGCAGCCACAAGTGGTAGAGGGATCTGCACTCTGTGCATGCTGACAAATCATATGGCACAGCGAGGAACAGAGGAGTGAAACTGGGCTAGCAGAAGTTGACGCCTTATCATCACAGTCCCTCTGAGCATGCTGTAGGCTGACACCTCCACCAACCGAGTCATCTCCTCGGTGCCAGGATGAGGAGCACGAGCCTGCTATCCTGATTTAGCCTCTGGTAAGCCAGGCTTGGCTTGCCACACCAGGAAGGCTGGAAGAGGCGCGTGGACGCGAGTGGTGCAGGAGCGCCGTGGGCGCGCCGGCATGAGGAGAAGCAAAGCACATCCAACCACTGCTGCTCACAGCTGTGCTATGGGGACATGTAAAATGTGCTTTATACACAAGGGATGTGAGATGTTTCTCCCGTTGCTGTTCCTTGTTTGCTGCCTAATCCCATCTAGGAACCTGTAAATATTTCAAAGCAAGAAGGGTTGGGTTGCAGATAACTTTTGCCCCTAAAAAAGACTCCTGCCATAGCCAAGGTGCAGGTCTGTCAGAAAGCCTGCTTGTGCTTCTAAGATAATGAAAGACAGGGACAGCAAAGCTTTTTAAAATGGTCAAAGACTAGAGAATACCAGTTTTTTTTTTCCAATTATTGTTTCTTATGGAAAGCTGCACTTTTTTTCCTTAAAAATCAAAAAAACCCCAAACCATCATATGGCAGTAAAAATTGACCAGCCTTCAGAATTTCTCATATTAATTTTTTTTTTCCTTAAAAATGAAAAAAACCCAAACCATCATATGGCAGTAAAAATTGACCAGCCTTCAAAATTTCTCATATTAAATTTTCATTCAACCCAAGCCATTATAGGATTCTATGGCAGTAAAAAATGACCATCCTTCAGAATTTCTCATATTAAGTTCTAGCCAAATAACTTGAAAACTCATTATTTATAGTTTTGCTTTACTATACATTTAGATTCGTTGTAAAAGTAAATTTCGTAAAAGGGAAAAAAAAAAGGGAAAGAGTGAGCTGGAACCAAGTTGTAGCTAAATATCAGCAGGTGACACAAGATTGCTTCCAAGTCATAGAGGTCACTGTCAGTCCACTGCAGCCTTCCCCCAGGACAGTGTGAAGCCTTATTCAAAGGAGATTTTCAGAAAACCCAGGAGATTTAAATGCATAAGTTCCAATCCCATGGCAAGCACATGAGTCTATGTTCTCACTCTTGAAATTAAGCTCCTTTAACTCTCATTTGTGTGGCTGGGAGAGCCCTGGGCCCCTGCAGTTCTTCCCTTGCCTGAACCTCCCCTGACAGCTCTGGCAAAGCCAGGAAGGCTTTGGTGGGCAGTGAAGGCACCCAGCCCTTTGCAGATGGTGCTTAGCACTTAACAGGATCAGCCCCTCAGCCCCTTGTGTGGTGTCCATCACCTCAGATGCCTCAGCATCCCTGAAAGTGCGCGACGCCCACCACATGTGATCAGCCCCATAAGCTGCTTTCACCTCACCTCGAATGTTTGCTGTGCTGATAATCCCAGCGGGGTGTCATATAAAGGAGCCCCTTGTTCAGGGCAAAAGGGAGGAATGCTCTTCCATAAGGAAATCAGGGAGTTGACAGAGATGTAAAGCTAAAGGTTTGCAAGATTGCTTTTGCTTGGCCAAATGTTGTGAGGTTTCAGGGTTGTTTTTGGAGATCCTGGAGTTTAAAGTTAGTTATTCAGCAGGTGTATATGGAAAAGCAGCTTCCAGTCAGCTATCAGCATTTTAGCTTTTTTTGTTTCTTCTCCAGTCGTTGCTTACTCCTGTTTTAGCAAATGTAACACCAGAATCAAGTCCCTTCCTGGGATGAAAACCTGCGAGTTCATCAGCCAAGATGGAGCTTCAGTTTTGGCCTGATTTTGTGTCATTCTCGAAAAAGCTGAATGGTCGGATGCTCTTGGTGGTTCTGGTCTTGTCTCTTTTGATTATTGACCTAGTGAAAAAGAGACGACCCAGGAATTTCCCTCCAGGGCCACAGCTCTTTCCTCTCGTGGGAACCTTTGTGGACTTTAAGCAGCCCCTCCATCTTGCACTGCAGAAGGTAAGAGCTCCACAGACATTTTCCCTACTAACAATATCTTATCCTTCCATGACTCTTATCACTACACTGAGAAGCAGCAAGGGCAGCCTCTGCAGAGCTGGGTATATAACAACCACATGAGATAGATGACCCTTCTTGGTTTTATCTCTCACAATCACCTCCTCTTCCAGGGGAGTAGGATGGTCCAATGGGAAAGAAATCAATAACGGAGGAAGCCCTATATGTTCCTTCTTTTTCTTCCCATCTGACTGTAACCATTTCCATCTGGACCTCAGAAAGGGCTCCGAAGGGCTGGGCCAGGCTGGGGGAAAGGTGAAAAGTGCTGTGTGACAGCGGAACTGTTTGGAGATCACCTCTGGAAATTGTCCTGTCATTGTCTTTGCTCAGAGGCCAACAATTCACCCCATCACATCTGAAAGAAACATTTAAAATCCTGTCCTGTGGCTTCTTCTGTGTTGCAGAAAGAGGGCATGATCTCTCTGGAAAGGATTTACTCCCACCAGAGACAAAAAGAGAGAGATTTTATGCATGCTGAGTATTTCTCTCTGATAAGGTGGAAGAAGTTCTGACATGCTGACTGCAAAAATCCTTTCTGGTGACTATTTGTCTCTTGCTTTTGCTTGGCAGGCTGACAACTAGCCTGTCTACCCTGGGTGCTCTCAGGCCACCAGCATGGGTGGTCCCTGAGGGAATCCCTGAGTTAGGATATTTTGGCAATACACACAGTTATTAAGAAAATTAATCCCATTTACTTACAAGCACACAATGACTGAGACACCCATTTGGTCCCAAGCTGGTTTCGTGAGTCACCACAGCAGTCTGGGGTGACCCTGTGTGTCCTTTCATGTAGATTTATTCTAAGAAGAAGATGAGCACCCTGACAGAGAGAAGATATGATCCTTCTTTTACCCTTATACATCTCAGAGGAGACACTAATGCCAGCAAAGTCCATGCAAGGAAAATGGCTGCAATTTGGCCATAAATGCAGTCAGGCTTAAAATTAGAAGTACGTGTCTAGCAATAAGCAGTTAGAGCTCCTGTCTAAATGGGAGAGCTGGAGAAGAAACCACACTGCTCTGGACACAAAGTTGATGAAAGGGATAATTTGTTGTGCTTTGCCCTCAGCAGGAAGAGCCTGAGTGTGGTGACCCAGGTGGTGGGACAGAAAGGGACAGAGCAGATGCCCATCAGTTAGAAAGCAACTTACATCCTTGTTACAAGCCAAATTGATGGAAACACCTGGTCAAGCCCAGGTCACACCAGATAACAAATATAAACAATCCATCTATCCCATACTAAAGCTCTCCAGCCCTTTTCATGCCTTCTCCAGCCTTCATGGAGTAGCTGAGATTGGATGGGAGCTGCATGCTCGGGTTTGGGTTTCTCTGAAGTCCCTTTGCTTCAAGCAGGGTTAAATTCAAAGTCAGATTTCCCTGTTCAAGGTCTTGGCCTGGAGAGTTTTGAACATTCCCATATTCTTGTTCTCAGAGGACAATGGACTCTCTTTCAGCTTACGGGTCGGTACGGGAACATCTTCAGCGTGCAGTTTGGAAGTCTGACATTCGTGGTGGTCAACGGGTACCAGATGGTGAGAGAAGCTCTTGTCCACCAGGCTGAAATATTTGCTGACCGGCCAAATATTCCACTCCTCCAAGAAATATTTAAAGGCTTTGGTAAGCACAGCCACCAGGATTTTGGGACAAAACTTTCATGTCTGGAATGATCACTGTTAGAGGGAAAGAAAACGATTGAATTCAACCCTTGTGAGCTGCACCTGTGAAAGTTTGCACAAGGGAAGGCAAGAATACTAATAATCTCACAGGGGTATGTTTTAATCTCTGTGCAATTTAGGGATGAGGATGGGCTCAAAACCAGGTTTTAATGAAAGAGGAGAAATAAATGCAAGCTGCCCAAAGATCGATACACTTGCAGCGTTTCCCCTTGGTTTTCATTGCTCCTTTACTTTCCCTGCCTGAGTTGCACACAGCTCCAGAGACGGGGTGCTCCTGCCTGCAGCTCTGCCAACAGCGTGATAGTACTCAGAGTATTTTGGCTTACACCTTTTTTTCCCACGCAAAGTGACAAAGTAGCAGATTAAAGCAAATCCATAAAGCTAGATCTTTAGCATAAGCCAATTACTCTTGAATTTTAATTCCCAGGAAAAGCCATAGCCTTTTCCACATCCACGAGCTTTGTTTGCCTTGGTTTGGGGTTTTTGTCCATGATGAATGGACATGGTTTTAGAACCCTAACACTCACAGATGACCCTGAGAGAAGATTTTTCACCTGTTTTTTCCACCTACAGGGCTTATATCATCCAACGGGCACATATGGAGGCAGCAGAGAAAGTTTGCTTTAGCAACACTGAAAAGCCTTGCTGTAAATTTTGAGGAAAAAGTGCAAGAGGAGAGTCGGTACCTCGTGGAGACAATTGAGGAGGAGAAAGGTGGGGGTTAATGCACAGCACTGTGCTCAGAGCTTCCAGCTAAATGAATGATGAGAAGTAAAACTCTTACCCCAGCACAGCTCCAAACATGCAAAACATTTCTTCAATAGCTCAAATCTCTATCTTATACTTCCAGACTGTGCCTTTTAGCACTTATTTTAGACCTCAGGCCTCCTATTTTAGCTGTTCCTTAATAATATTAAGCAAATATATACTAGGTGGTTATTAAAGCATGAGTGTTTACATGGCTAAGGAAGTGTCTCATGCATTCTGCGAAGGAATAAACACAGCTCTCCTGCTATCAGGCACTTCCACTCAGAGGCTTAGTTAACCTCTGCTTGTCCTTGGTTTTGTAAAGTATTTTAAAACTTGTTTAGTCAGGCTTTCCCTTTGTATCGCACACAGATGAAGCGTGTGCCTTGCTCTTTTATGGTCCAGCTTTTAAAAACTGCCAGAGGGATATTAGTAAGAATAATTTGTATGTTGGTACATGGGTGATGTTGCACTTCAGCTTTAAATAGAAGCAGATGGGGTTGAGCTAATTCTATGGAGCTATATATAGTAAACAAGAAAGATCTAAAAAGGAATTGTGAAATTATATACTAAACTTGCTCCATTTTAATTGCTGTTGCACTGAACAGGCCAAATACTCCATGTTGCCAATTGATTATAGTCTTCTATAGTCCTAATCAATAAACTAATTAAGCTGCTGGTTTGGGCCTTTCTTCCCATTAGTAATGACAAATAGTGATCATGTCCATCACTCTAATATCTGAGCACCAGCCTGGTTTAATTACTTTCTTGAAGAGTGGAGAGAGCAGCAGTGCTGCGAGGAGTGCCTTGCATTTCAAAGTGATGCTCAGCAGCAGCTCAGGGCTGGACTGGGCTTGTCACTGAGATCAGTCTCTTGTCACAGCAAGTGGCTCTCCAGGCTACCCAAGGAGATGGAGGTCTCTGCTCAGGAGCTCTCTCAGAGAACACAGATGTGACAAGCATCACATCACGCTTCACTTTATTAATGGGCTCTATGGGCCACATGAGCTGTTACTGGGGTTTACAGGTGGGCACAGAGATCTGCAACCCTCTCCCCTCTCTCCTCCAGCTCCCTTGATTTCTTCATGGTGGACAACTAAAGCCCAGGGCAATGGTATTTTTGCAGTGTGGCTGTCCTGGGCTCCCTGCCCTGGGAAAAGTTTTGAGGGATCCTCTCCTGGTGTTTAAAATTGGCACCAAACACAGGTTGAAGTGGGCAAAGTTGACAGCCATAGCATGGCATGCTGCTGGTTGTTTTCCCTGGAAAATGCTTCAGACCCTGCTTGGGCAACTCAGTGCTAATGTCACTGCCTAGTAGCAGCCTGGGCTGCACACAGGATGGGATGTCCTGGCCCAGGCTCCAGTGGGATGCTGGAGGTGATGGGGGTGGTGGGTACCCCAGGACATGGGGTGAAACCTGAACCCCACCATGGGTAAGAAGTAGGTCTCACCCTGATTCACAGCTGTGGACCTAACAGAAAATATGGTTTTGACTGAGACTGAACAGCAAAAACAAATGAAAGCTGTCTTTAGAATCATAGAATCATGGAGAGATTCATGTTGGAAAAGATCCTTAAGTTCACTGAGTCCAAACATTAACCCAGCATTGCCATGTTCACCACTAAACCATGGCCCCAGGTGTCACATCTACACACCTTTCAAACACTCCAGGAATGGTGACTCCACCACTGCCCTGGGCAGCCCCTTCCAAAGCCTGCCATCCTTTCAAATGAAGAAATTTTCCCTCATACCCAGTCAAAATCTCCTCTGGCACAACTTGTGGCTGTTTCCTCTTATCCCTTGTTCCTCGGGAGACAAGACCAACTCCCACCTGGCCACAACCTCCCTACAGGCAGTTTCCTTTCCTTTTCTTTCCTCCAGGACAGCCCTTTGACCCTCATTACAAAATTAACAGTGCTGTTTCAAATATCATCTGTTCCATAACTTTTGGGAGCCGCTTTGACTACCATGACAACCGTTTCCAGGAACTGCTGCACTCCCTGGCTGAAACGCTGCTGCTCATTGGAAGTTTCTGGGGCCAGGTAAAGCCACTGGGATGTTTTTCCAGCTTCAGCTGCATGGAACAGCTCAGAAACTGGGGATTCTAAGGCATTGGTATAATCTGCCTTTTCCTGTAGAAAAAGAGCCGTGTTTAAAGGAAGATGACCAGGAGAATTGTTTTACATTAGATGGGATTTATACACAAAGCCTACCAGGAAAGCAAGGAAGTAAGTTGAAATTATTGAGACACATGGAGGAAAAAAAAAAAAATACTACAGGACTGTGAAACCAATCTTATGCCTGACATAACCAAAAAAACAACAGGAAAACCTTAAAAGAAGATCTCAAAAGAACATCTAAAAAGAAGAACTAGTAACACTTTGAAAATTCCTATCTTTTTCCACACCCATATCCCAACCAGTTTCTTAAATAACTTCTATTTAGGGAAAAAAAATTGAGATTCCAGGTTTAGAAACCAAATAGGTGGATTGTGGTGATGTATTTTCTGTGTGGCCACACACCATGGTCTGATTTCTGTCCCCTCCATGGGGACACACTAAGGGGCTCATCTGCATCTACCTCACCTGTGGCCACCTCACATTAGGGGGCAGCTTTGGCCATTCAGAATTTGAGAACTTTATCAGGAGGAAATATCTGTCCAATTCTTATCTTGTTTGCACTGGTTTACACCTATGTAAATAAATTTGTACAATTTGGACAGTTACAGCAAGGATAATTTTTTTTCATGGTAGCAAACAGAGTTAATCAATTAATTGAGAGTCCCATCCTCTCAGCTATGATACCTGCTCTTTTCTAACTCAAAAAATGCTCTTTTGCTCTGTTTGATTTCTTACCAGCTTTATAATGCTTTTCCTTTGATCATGAGATGGTTGCCAGGACCCTTCAGGAAAATCTTCAGGCACTGGGAGAAACTTCAATATTTTGTGAAAGGCATGATTGCGAAGCACAAAGAGGATTTGGACCAGTCCGAGGCAGGAGATTATATTGACTGTTACCTGAAGGAAATAGAAAAGGTAGGAAGCAAATAACCAAAACCACCTAAAGATTAACCCATAGAATGAGCAGAGAAGATTCGGGGCTGTTTTTTCAGGGGAGTTCTTGCCTCACAGTTCTTGCCTTCCCCTCCCTACCTCTGCCACATCAAACTTTTGCAGCAGCAGAAGCCTGATCACTTAGAAACACATATTTTTTTTTTTCCATTTGAAAGGATTTACACTTTGTCTTTCTCCCTTTTTCGTTCTGTCACACGGCGTAGGAGGACTCTCGGGGAACATATTCATGTTTCTGTGAGCACTCGCACGCCTGTGTTTGCTATTGTGAAACTTGACATTTAAAAATGCTACCTGCTTTCAAGAGCCACTCTACAGCAACCAGGGTGTCTGTCAAAACAGTCCATAGGGCTTGAAACCCAGTGAAAGGCTGGAAATTTCCAAGCCCAGGTGTAGATAATAAAGGAGCAGTAGGACTTCAGTTACGCACAGGTGATTTTGGATTGGGTTTTAAAAGCATCCCCTCCAGAATAAGAGCTTTCATTGCCATGTTTTTCCTCCAAGTTTAAGGGTGACACCAGCTCCTACTTCCATGAGGAAAACCTGCTGTGCTCCACCTTGGACCTGTTCTTAACTGGGACAGAGACAACGGCGACCGCCATCCGCTGGGCTCTGCTCTACATGGCCGCGTACCCCCACATTCAGGGTAGGGCCACTCAGGGGTCCTTTGCTTAGCCCAAAACTGGGTAAGGGAAGCTCAGGGAACAGAGTTATCCCAGCTCTCCCACATCTTGGATATGCCTGTGCCCCAGGTATCCTCTTGGGAACCTTTTGAGGACAAGTCTTAGGAGATGCTATTGAGGGAACTGAGAGTGTTTAGCCCAGAAAAAAAAGGAGGCTCAGGGGGGACCTTCTCATGCTCTACCACTCCCTGAAAGGAGGGTACAACCAGGTGGGGGTCAGTCTCTTCTCCCAAGGAACAAGTGACAGGACAAGGGGAAATGGCCACAGGTTGTGCCAGGAGAGGTTTAGGTTGGATATTAGGGAAAATTTCTTCAAGTTTGAAAAAGTTATCGCTGGGAAGACTGTTCCCTCTGGAACAGTCTTCCCAGGGGAGTGAGGCAATCACCCTGGAAGTGTTCAAAAGGAGTGTGGATGGCACTTCGGGACATGGTTTGGTGGTGGCCGGGCAGTCCTGGTTTAATGGTAGGACTTGATCATTTAAGAGGGCTTCTCCAACCCTAAAAATTCTATGAAGAGGGATATTTTTCATTTTTTTTGATCCCTGTAGAGAAAGTGCAGCAGGAGATCGACGCCGTGGTCGGGCAGTGCCAGCAGCCCTCGATGGCCGACAAGGAGAAGATGCCCTACACCAGCGCCGTGCTGAGCGAGGTGCTGCGCGTGGGCAACGTGGTGCCCCTGGGGGTGCCCCGCATGGCCACCAGCGACACCACCCTGGCTGGCTTCCACCTGCCCAAAGTGCGTGGGGATCACCGGCCTTCGTCCCACTAGCCTTCATCCCACGAGCCTTTTGTCCCACCAGCCTTCACCCCACGAGCCTTTTGTCCCAGGAGCCTTCACCCCAACAGCCTTCGTCCCACCAGCTTTCGTCCTACCAGAGCAGGGTCTTCAGGGCCCAAGCCCTGAATCTCACCTGAAGGGGAACCAGCCAGCCAGGATCTTACAGAAATATCACAACTGTAGAGAAAATACAAGCCTTCTTGATGGATTCTGTGGGGTTGTTATAGATCTCACCTCCTTACAGAGGAGAATTGTGAGATCCTCAAGGTGTTGGCTGTAATTGATAATTTTAAAAGGTTTATGCCTTAAATTTTGTAAAAGACACCCTCAGCATGTTATGGGAATAGAGGAAACATAGGAAAGCAAACAGTTGGGGTTTGTTAATTCTACACAACATTAATAATCATCTATTAAAAGTAGCACTTGATGAAAGACAGGTAATGAATATTGTTTCACACACACTGTTCTGCAATTACAAAAGCAAATACAGGATTTATATATAACTAGTCTCTTCCCTCTATATGACTGGTTGCACTGAGGTAAATTTTAAAAATTCAGGCATTTTCTTCCCCATTGATTAGAATATTTCTCTTGCTGATGGAGAATGTGGAGATAAACCAGATCAGTTTAATTTTTTTTCTAAAAAAACCACATTTTAAAAAAATCAATTGAAAATTACTTGATTAAATTGCTTCAAGGTCCTATGGGAATGCAATGCTACCAATTTAAAGTTAGTTTGCATTACCATCACCTGTTACTGCAGCTCAGGATGCAGATCAAAACTCAGTAATCTGTAAAGACACACACACAAGTGAACAATCCTGCAGCTTTCATCTTAATTACGTAGCTTAGGGGTGGGGGAAAGGCCCGTTTTGCCGTTAAAACAGTGTAATTTACAGAGCTAATAATAACCCAGTCTGACAACATTTCGGCTCCTCTCCGCGTAATCGCCCCTTTTCTCCACCTCTCGCAGGGCACCACCCTGATGACCAGCCTGACCTCGATAATGTTCGACAAAAACGTGTGGGAGACTCCCGACACCTTTAATCCTGAACATTTCCTGGAAAACGGCCAGTACAGAAGGCGGGAGGCTTTTCTGCCCTTCTCTGCAGGTAGGGTGATGGATGGCGAGGTGGCTTTTCTTCTTGCAAGGCTTTTATTTCTTCCCCGAGACACTGCTTATAGAGTAGGGGGTACCGCTCTTGTTCAGCTTCCAGCCCATCCCCACAGCGAAAATCCCAGTCACAGTTAATAGAGGCTGCTCGGAGCGGGGAGGAAATCAATTTGTTACTGCAGGATGGAAAAGAAAAAAAAAGGAAAAGAAAAAGGCTCTTTTTCTTCCTGCAGAAGTTACATAACTGGGTTGTTCAGACAGTTTCCGCTCCTCGCCTCTCGGAACAGGCGCAGTTTGCTCGGTAGTAAACTGGGGAAGCTTTGAGCAGATTGTGTGGGTGAACATTGCCACCTAACCTTTCCAGGAAGAAAAGCCGCCGCAGCCTGTGCGAGGCGGCGCGGCCCGGAGGAGCCTCGGAGTTGGCTGAGCTCGCTCGGCACTCTGTCGGGTTCTTTGTGCTCCTTTTCCAGGTAAGAGGGCTTGTCCCGGGGAGCAGCTCGCCAGGACCGAGCTCTTCATCTTCTTCGTGGCCCTGCTGCAGAAGTTCAGCTTCCAGGCCCCAGCTGAGGCCGCGCTGTCCTTCGCCTTCACGCTCAGCCTCACGCGCTGCCCCAAACCCTTCCAGCTCTGCGCCGTGCCCCGGCACTGAGCCGGGCCTGGCTGCCCCACAGCCCCCCTCAGCCTCACAAACTGGGACATCGACCCTCCCCTGACCACCCCAGAGATTCTGGGCTGAAATGATGGGCCCTGGAGGTCCAGAACCCGCCGCTATCTGGGTGGCAGGGGCAGGGCACAAGGGCCACATCCTGCCCGCTGCAGCAAACAATGGGGCTCTTCCCTTCACCTCATTCCTGCTCCCCGCTACCAGTCTGACAAAATGCATGGATTTAAAGGCCTTATTCCCTAATTTCAAGTGATAGCAATTCCCAGAAAAGTGTCTGCCAGCTGCAAAGTCATGGTTTGATGTTGACTTTTCCATGGGGAATATGTCCATCACCCAGAGACCACTTAGCAGCCCCTAATGCTGCAGCACCCAAATAGCCAAGGGTTCCTGAGGTGTCCCTGCTCAGAGCGAGCTCCTGGCCTTGGACACAAGCTCTGCACTCAAGACTCAGCATCAATTTGGGCTTTCAGGTGGCCACAGCCAACGCTGAGCTTCAGGTGGGATTGGGCTCAGGGTGGGGGAAACTCCCTGCAGCACCACATTGCTGCTGTGTGATGGAAATCACAGAATCAAGGAATAGTTTGGCTTGAAAGCGACCTTAAAGATCAGCCCCTCTGCCATGGGCAGGGCCACCTTCCACAAAATGATGCTGCTCCAAGTCCCATCCAGCCTGGCCTTGGACACTTCAGGGATAAAAGATATCTAAGATATAAAATAGATCTCTGCAGCAGCAGCAGCAAGATTTTTTTTTTTATCTCAAAGAGTATATGGGAATTTTAATTACAAGGCAACACGGAAGCAGAAGCTGCTTCTACCACAGCCCAGCCCCAGCGGGATGGCACAAGGAGCTGTGCTCTCACCAGGTCTGGAAGGGCCATAAAAATATGATACAGTAATTTTATATTAGAAAAGCAAAAGGTTTGTGCTAGTAAAATCCAAATCAGAAAAGCTGCAACAAAATAATCCCCTGGGGTTGTTGGGGAGCTGCTCACCTGAAGCGCAGCAGAAAGGGAACAGCAGAGTTGGAAGGGTCATGCCCGTGGCAGCTCAGTGCTGGCCCTCAGGAAGGAAGTGTTGGAACAGTGGTTTTGTGGTGGCAGGTCACGAGTTCAGCACTTCCCCTCTGCTTCTGGCAAAGATTTGTGTCTGTGTGAGCAGCATGGACGTAGTGGGGGCTAAGGAAGCAGCTGGGACAGGGCACCCTGCACCATGGACACAGCTTCTTCCTATGCCAGGCCTTTTTGCATGAGAGTTAATTAATTATGCAACTTGTAGAGAATTTCTCCATTTATGTGACCAAGCATTTGTGCTTAGAAATGCTGTTTGATGTCCTTCAGTTTAGACTATAGTCACTATAGCAAAGATTAGTCTTCTTGTTTTTGTTGGTTTTTTGCTTCGTACCTTTCATAAGTGACTTTTCTGTGGGTACCCACGTAGGCTATGGAATAGTTAACAGGAAAAGAGGATTACATCGAGTTTCATTTCCACTGGTTTTCTCCTCTGTCCCCGGCAGTAGCGGCTTTGCTGCGGTACAAAGCAGTCCCTGTGCAGTGGCAGATTTATGCCACAGGGGAGAGTGCTCTGCACATCACATCCCTGCCACGCCGGGCACCCGGGGATTCTGTCACTGAGCTGTCCTTCCAACTGATCACTTTAATCCTATTGCGTTTTTAATTATTGTGTCACAGTCACAGGCTCCCATGTTGTGTTTTTGTCTTTGTGAAAGAGAAAACATAAAAGATACAAGGACTTTTTGTCACCTATGAAGTCTTCAACGCCACTCGGGACGAGGCACTGGTTTCTCTCCACTCTTGTGTTCCTTCTGTTGTCGGTCTGACCTGTGGCTTGTGGCTGCAGCTTGTATTATTTGCACTGGCTTAGCAAATAAATATTGATCTCTCTTTCATTTCCAACTTGGGTTTCTTCATTACCTTGGAGTTTCCTCCCCTACTCCTGGAGAGAATAAATGATTGAAGTGATTTTCTTTTTCTTCTTTTTTTTTTTTTTTTTTTAAATTAAATGCAATCATGCCATACCTTAAAGGCAGGAGGCATGAACTTGTTTAATTTTCAAGTGGATCCACTCATGTCACTGCTGGTGAACATGCATCTCCAGGGGCTCATGCCTAAGTGTGCTTAAAAACCAGAGATTAAAAGAGATATTCTCAAAACCAGGCCTCTCCCCTTAAAATTCTACAGTAAAACAGAGATTTGACTTTTCCAGCTTCCCAGTGTAAGGTTATTAAGGTTATGGAGAACATGTGTATGGCATCACTACAGTGGCTCTGCTGCACCTCTGTGCCTTGTCATCAGCACTGGACAATAATCCAAACAGCCACAACTGATGGCCCCAAAAGAGAGAAAAGGCACCCCAAACGTCCCCCAGAGCAAGAGGAGGCAGCTGATGACTGCAAGGGGCTGTGACAGAGCCCCATGGTGCAGGGGCAAAGTGCTGCTGCTCCCTGCTTCTTTCACAGCAAAGCACAACAAACACATCAAAGTTCCACATGGTCCATGTGCATGAACTCCTCCCTAACCCAGAGCTGCTCCTGGGTGGGAAAATGCAGCACATTCTGCTGCCAGCTCCCAGCAAAGGGCCCCAGCCTGCAGAGCTGGGCATCTGCATCAGCTTCTCAGCACCTTCACCAGCTCTGTGGGGCTTTGGGAGCAGCTTCCCCGTGGGCTGTGACCCAAAGGACAAGGCAGGTGGGGAGGGATGGCCGGAGAGCTCAGGGCATGGCCAGAGCCAGCTGCTCTGCCTGCACTGCTCTGGTGGAGATCAGCAAATGTTGGTGCTCAGGAAGTGCTGAGTTCCGGGACAGCTGTTCACTCCCAGCCCACGTCACCCAGACACGGAAACACGAAATGCACTCAGATGGGTTGGGAGAGATTGTGCAACCTTATCTCCGTGTCCGCTGAGACCAGGGGCTTGGCCAGGACTCCTCATACCAGGAAAGGAGCTGCTGTAAACAAGGAAAGCACGAGGCTCTCGGAGCAGCTGCAGACTCCCTGAGAAGCTGAAACTGGGACGTAGCACAGTGAGGACACCTGGGAAGGAGGGAGCAGGGTCATCCTGGGGGATGGGTTTGTGGGAGCTGCATGCTCAAATTGCCAGGTTTTATTCTAAATACCACAAAGCTCATTTCTGTCCTTTAGACAAGGGCATGGAGCACTGGGGTTTAGTCAAGTACTGAGAGGAGTCTGGAGGGGACGGGGGAAGCTGGGGGTGTTCTGGTTCATGGTGCGTTTGTTTCAAGTCAGATGAGAGGAAATGATTGAGTTTAATCAAGAAGGGGTTTAATCCTCTCTGAAAGCTGGGAAAGCCGGGGTGTGAATGTAGCCCCAAGAGCAGGCTGCAAAAAGCCACTCCTTGCTGTCGTGTGTTTGCACCCCCAGCTGTGCCAGCACATCACCCATCTCCCCCTGGACCTGGGGGCCTCAGTGGCGCCCTGTGAGCTCAACCTGCCTGACCTGCTGTGGGACACGTCCCTGCAGAGCCCCAGCATCCAGCCATGCTGCACTTCCTCTGGGACAGTGTCTCCCTCCAGACATTCCTCATCTTTCTCTTCATCTTCCTGCTCATCGCAGACTACATGAAGAACAGAAATCCAAAGAATTTCCCTCCCACCCCCCTCCGCCTGCCCTTTTTGGGGCACCTTTACCTCGTAGACTTCAAAGATCCTGTGGGTGGAGTGCAGAGGGTATGTGGGTGGTGAGCAGCAAGGGGAAGGGATGGAGGGATTGCAGCTTCACCTCCCCAGCCATGCAGGGACAGGGATAACCCAAACCCCACAGGTAGTGGAGGCTGGCAGGAGGTTTGTCCTCATTGGTGACATTTACCTGAGTCCAAGCAGGGTGACGAGTGTGGAGTGATTCCATGGGCAAAGGTCACAGCACGATGCCACAGGTGCAGTCACAGATGTACAAACCCAACAGGTCTGAGGGGGGACTGGAAAAACACAGGACTGAAAAGTCAAACGTGGTGAGGTTTGCTTGATTTATGGCCAATTAACATAATCCTAATCACTGATTTAGGAAAAGAGGGGAAAAAAAAAAAACCTGCGCTCAGGCAGAGTGCACACATTCCTCCCACTCTTCCTTTATTGTTACCCATGTCCTGTGACAGGGGTGTCCTGGTCTCACCAGGAACATCCATTGTACATGAAAACCCCTTTTGTTCATGTCCCCTCCTAGATAATTAAAAGATATGGTGACATCTTCGGCTTGAACATGGGCGGCATGAAGATGGTGTTGGTTACTGGGATGCGGCTGGTGAAGGAAGTGCTCGTAAACCAAGGGGACAAGTTCCTGGAACGCCCTGACCTTCCCATCGATGAGCAGATCTTCACCAAGATCGGTGAGTTACCCCTCAAGACATGCCTCAGGTGTAAGATCCAAGCCTCGACCCTGCAGAGGTCTGAGTCAGCTGGGGACAAGGCAGAGCCCTGGAACTTTTCTCCCTCAGTGGGAGATCGGCCTTGGCTCACAGGGGTGTCCTGCCAGGACTGGTCTTCTCCACCGGGCACCTGTGGAAGGCACAGAGGAGGTTCACCCTGACCACACTCCGGAACTTTGGCCTGGGGAAGAGGAGCCTGGAGGAGCGCATCCAGGAGGAGTGCAGATACCTGGTGGATGTGTTTAGGGATGAACAGGGTGAGTGCATCCAGGAGGAGTGCAGATACCTGGTGGATGTGTTCAGGGATGGACAGGGTGAGTGAATCCAGGAGTGCAGATGCCTGGTGGATGTGTTCAGGGATGGACAGGGTGAGTGTTCATCCTGGTAGAGCCTGTTATAATGTCACTGCATGCTGAAAAATACCACACCTTGCAGGCGATGCTACAACACTGCCAGCATCCCTGCTCCTTCCTACAGGTGCTTTGCCTTCCAACTGGCTGGGGAATGCACCAGGCAACACCCACAGCATTATTCACAGCCCACCTTCTGTCTACTCCTCTCTGGGAAATACCGCATGTGCATAAATGCTGATGTTTCCAATGAATTCAAATGACATCCTGCAGACCCTGTTTTCAGAAGTAAACAAACATCTCCATAAGCTGATTGAACTGGGACCACTGGGGTTGTCCTTGGCCAGCTCAGGGTCAGCCAGGTACCCCAGGAAAGCACTGACATAGGACAGAACCCATTAAGGGACACTCATTCATATTTCTTGACTACTTTACATCTGACATGAGTTTTCTTCTTTTCTGAGAAGAGTGGAAGAGAACTGATCTTTCTCTTCTCCAGGGAATCCTTTCAACCCTCAGTTGAAAATCACTAATGCTGTTGCAAATGTCATCTGCTCCCTCATCTTTGGCAATCGGTTTGACTACGACGATGAGGATTTCCAAAGACTGCTGAAGCTGATGAATGAAATGACTGCCCTCCATGGAGCTGTCACAAGCCAGGTACAGCCCTCCTGCCACCAACTCAGGGAATAGTTTCTTCTCTGGAGTCAACCTTAAGTCACAGGGTTTTCATCACAAGAGCTGTCATTCCCTGTTCCTTTGCACAGGGTAGATTTGCCTGTCATTTCTTTCTGCGTTAAGTTGTACCCAGCTCACACTGCTCTCTCTCATCCAAAATCACTTTTCCTGCCCACTGATTGCCAACCTGCCTGCTGAAATAGTGAGTAACACACAAGTTAACCCATAATGAGAATTCTGCTCTTCTGGAGCTGAGCTGTTTGCACCAGCTCCAGAAGTTCAGCAAGAGCAATCGCAGGCTGAAGTCTTGATGTCAGAAGAGTTTTTAAAGTCCTTTATTCAACTTGTCTTTCTCCTTTTGTATTCCAAGCTGTACAACAATTTCCCATCTATAATGAAGTACTTACCTGGAGCCCACCAAACAATTTTTAAACACTGGAGGGTTTTGCAAAAATTTATGCAAGAGCAGATCAACAAACACAAGGAGGACTGGAACCCCTCAGAGAGCCGGGACTACATCGACAGCTACCTGCTGGAGATCTCCAAGGTCAGCAATGCAGAGAAAAACCTCCTGGAGTGGGGCTTAGAACCAGAGGGGATGGGAAATGAGCCCCAGTTCTCTGAGCTGCCTGTGTAGCCCTTTATGAGCTCAGGACAGACATCAGGTTCAACCATGCATCAGCAGGATGGGGATGCGAGGGGTCAGCAGCATCTGCCAAAATCCTTGGGGTGGTCTGGACCAAGCCTGGTGCCAGGACAGCCTCACTCTTCCTGTGGCACTAACACTCCTTCTCCTGAAGGACCACGACAGTAACACCTTCCAGGAGGAGCACCTCATGGCCTGTTCACTTGACCTGATGTTTGCTGGGACTGAGACCACGTCCTCAACGCTCCGCTGGGCGTTGCTGTTTATGGCCGTACATCCAGAAATTCAAGGTACAATTAACAAAAACATATTTTGCCTTGCTTTTATCCCTCAAAGCTCTGTGAGAGACCAGTTGTGAGAGTCCCCACCTCTTATGAGAGGTGCTTTAGTAGACCCTTACAGCAATACCCTCGTATCGTTGCAAGGGTTTTTCCCTGGGCTCATTCCTGCTCTTTCCCAGCCCGGGTGCAAGCCGAGATCGACGCGGTCATCGGCCAGGCACGGCCCCCAGCCCTGGAGGACAGGAACAAGCTGCACTACACCAACGCTGTCATCCACGAAGTGCAGAGGAAAGGCAACGTTATCCCTTTCAACGTGCCCAGAATGGCATCAGAGGACACCTACGTGGATGGATACTACATCCCAAAGGTAAACTCCAGAGTGCTGGGAAGTGCTGGCACTCCAGGGACACTCTCAGCTCCCCAGGCACGGTGCCAGGTCAGGTCCCTCCTGTGCAGACACTGTCCCTGCCCTGTCCAGAGTTCACTCCTGCTCAACATGGATTTTGCCATCCAACGTTCTCCAGCTCCCTGATTAGTGCCCCACCCCATACATGCCTTCGACAGCTCCCAGCTCTTAGAGGGACTTTAGCCCAAGATTCAACAGATTAAAATGATGCTGATGAGGGAAAATGCAGTTACATAACTGCACCTCCAAACAGACAAGAAGTAGAAAATCTGGGCTTGCAGTGGGGAGTTGCACAAATAATTTCAGTAGAATTTGACTAAGGATGTTCTTCATGGAGAGGAGACTGGAAGATAAAACTGCCCCTCCTGCTGTCAGTGCCAGAGAAGTGTGATTTATTTTTCTTTTTTCCTCTTAGGGCACTATTGTAATGACAAATTTAACCTCTCTGCTGTTTGACAAGAATGAGTGGAAAACCCCTGATACTTTTAACCCCGAGCATTTTCTGAAGGATGGAAAGTTCTGGAAAAACGAGTATTTTCTACCATTTTCTACAGGTAAGATTTGCTGAATTATGGTGCACATGGGCTTGGGTTTCCAACTGCAGGGTGGAGACAGAGAGGAAAACAGCAATGGAAAGGGCAGATGCACCCTGGAGGTGCTGCTCAAAATGCTCCCATTGCCTCGCCACAGCACCACAACCACACTTGGAGCCCTTTTCTGTCTTTCACGTGCACCGAAGAGAAATGAGGAGGAATAAAAAACCATGTAAATTCCAGAGATTTTAGGAACATCTTCACTGAGACCATTGCTCTTCTCCCCAATGGCTGAGCTCACCAGGGGCCTCACTGTGGCCACCACAGGGTTCCCCAGGCAGCAGCTTCCATAGGGAAGTTGCTTTTAGCACCAGCACCAACATCTCTTGTGGTAGCTCTCCTGGGTGAGCTCTCCCAGCATGGGCACATCCAGGTCATGTGTGTGTTGTTGTTATATTTCTAGAGTCCCAGCTCTCAGACTGCCACAGCTCTCGGCTGTCCTATCTTCTATCATGTCGGGGTCACCACTTATTGTATGCATATTGCTGTTATCCTATTTCTAGAGTCCCATACCTTCTGGGTGGTTTTCTCACAAGCAGCTCTTCACAGCAGTGTTGCTCCTGCTTCTTCGTTAGGGCCCCTCCAAGGCTCTCCCTGACTGGCCAACCCACCCCCATTTTATCCCAGTTATCTTCATTAGCCACAGCTGCGGCCCAATTAAGGGCATCACAGCTGCAGCTCATTTAGAACAACTAGGATTGGGGCAAGGCCCCTTATACAATACATATATTTTACTAGGACTGCTACTATATGTGTGTGTGTAAAAAGTCATGCATCTGGGGGCAGACCATGCTGTAATGGGAAAGTATTGTTGGGAAGCTTGGTTTGGATTGAAAAACTCACCCAGCAATGGGGTAGCACAGCTGGACCACAGTCCTAACGGCAGACAGAAGCATTTTCAGCAGCAAGAGCACACTCTGAGGATGCTGTGGGTTCTGTCTCCACAGGGAAGCGTTCCTGCCTGGGAGAGCTGCTGGCCCGTTCCGAGCTCTTCCTCTTCTTCACCTCCCTGCTCCAGAAATTCACCTTCCAGGCACCCCCAGACACCACGCTCAGCCTCCAGCCCATGATGGGCATTGCAATGGCCCCACATCCCTACAAGATCTGTGCTGTGCCTCGCTAGGGGAGCCTTGGCCATCCTCCTCACATGGAGAATCCTTTGTCAGGGCTGCTGAAAATAAGCCCTTGACAGCCCTAGCAGGAGGCTGGGTGGTTTATTTCTTTCAAAGCAATTGTAAAATCATTTTTTTCACAATTAGACCTTGCAGTCTGTATCCCATGATGGTGTGATCATGGGATCAGCCTGGGAGCTTCCAGGGCATTATTCGGCTTGTCCTATGGCACTGTAAATTAATGAGGGGCTTGGGGATTTCCTAATTTGGTGATGGATGGCCATGGTTCACCTTGGCAAAATGAGGGACACTACAGACTGCACTGCGGAGCCTCCCACTATGGCTGGGTACAGTGGGAGAGCAATACCAGCTTTTGTTTTATAACATTAACACATTAATTAATTTGACATTTCCTTAAGATGTACTTATGTAAATAAAAAGTAACTCTCTAAAACTTGTCTCATACATAATTAATATGTATCAAAGCATTTTTGTCATGAAGTGTTCTGCCCAGTGAAGACCAACAGAGGCCATGTCCAGCAGGGGCTGTAGGCTTTGGCCATGCCCTGTGTCTCTGTCCCTGCACTGCAGGAGGTTGGCACTGTAAAAGCAAAGGCAATTCCTACAGAAATGATGGGAAAAATGATCCTGGCAGCACAGCTAGAATTACAATATGCAAAATCCTCTGTTTACCTGCCCAGCATCACGGAGTGGCTGGTGTGTCCAAGGGCAGTGGGGTGAGCTCCAGCAACACACAATGCAGTTAAACTGCACTCAACAGTCTGAGGAGGAAGAGGCTGCCTTGGGAAATAACAGCATCGAGTTACTATTTTGAACCATCATCTACACAATGAAACAGTCCCAAGATTGGCTATTGGAATATGAATCCCAATATTACCAGATAGATTGTGCCTGGGCCCGTCTGACCCTTGCTGCTGGGCCAAAGGCAGCAACTGAGGTGTATCACCCCAGAGACACCTTGGCTTGCTGGAGGTTGCAGCTGGGCAGTGAACAAGTCCAGGCTTGTTTACCTCAGGAGGGAAGGCTTCAGGCTATGGTGAGGAGGATGGAGACAGATTCTGCCAGAGGGTTACTATCCAGAGCTTTATTCCATGGTCACAGAGGTCTAACAGCTCCAACAGAATCCCAACCGCATGGCCTGATTGACCTTTTAAGCTCCTGGGGGAGGGGGAAGGAAGGGGCAGGTGAGCCACCAACCAGGTGGGAGGTGCAGGGTCTCAGGGGAGGATGACACCTAGACAGGCCAATGACCTCTGGGCATAGGGGCGTCTTTTGAAAGTGAGAACCACACTACGCCTTGCTGGAATGTTAAAACTGATTGACAGCCCAGCAGGGGGCGAGGGGGGAAGAGGAAGAGAGGTATTGGCACACCTGGGGAAGAACCCGGAAGTTTAAAACAGGATATTACAACACACTGCAACAATTGGCAACCAATGGTTAACACCAGTGAATGCACTGAACTGGGCAACAGCTGCACTCCAAGGAGCCTGCTGAGACCTCCAGGAAGAAGCTGCAGCTCCCAGGATGGGAATCAGGAAATAAGCACAGCACCAGGAACACACACCTCCAGCTCCAGCTCTCCTGCTGAGGAATGAGCAGAGAGCACTCTTCCTCTTTTCAATTTTCCCTGTAGTACAACTCACCTCTTCCTAGAGGAAACAAATTTCTCCCAGGTGGATACAGCTTCTGGCACAGCTCCTTCAGCATCAATATGGACTTTCTGGTGGCCACAGCCAACGCTGAGCTTCAGGTGGGATTGGGCTCAGGGTGGGGGAAACTCCCTGCAGCACCACATTGCTGCTGTGTGATGGACATCACAGAATCAAGGAATAGTTTGGCTTGAAAGCGACCTTAAAGATCAGCCCCTCTGCCATGGGCAGGGCCACCTTCCACAAAATCATGCTGCTCCAAGTCCCATCCAGCCTGGCCTTGGACACTTCAGGGATAAAAGATATCTAAGATATAAAATAGATCTCTGCAGCAGCAAGAATTTTTTTTTTTTATCTCAAAGAGTATATGGGAATTTTAATTACAAGGCAACACGGAAGCAGAAGCTGCTTCTACCACAGCCCAGCCCCAGCGGGATGGCACAAGGAGCTGTGCTCTCACCAGATCTGGAAGGGCTATAAAAATATGATACAGTAATTTTATATTAGAAAAGCAAAAGGTTTGTGCTAGTAAAATCCAAATCAGAAAAGCTGCATCAAAATAATCCCCTGGGGTTGTTGGGGAGCTGCTCACCTGAAGCGCAGCAGAAAGGGAACAGCAGAGTTGGAAGGGTCATGCCCGTGGCAGCTCAGTGCTGGCCCTCAGGAAGGAAGTGTTGGAACAGTGGTTTTGTGGTGGCAGGTCACGAGTTCAGCACTTCCCCTCTGCTTCTGGCAAAGATTTGTGTCTGTGTGAGCAGCATGGACGTAGTGGGGGCTAAGGAAGCAGCTGGGACAGGGCACCCTGCACCATGGACACAGCTTCTTCCTATGCCAGGCCTTTTTGCATGAGAGTTAATTAAATATGCAACTTGTAGAGAATTTCTCCATTTATGTGACCAAGCATTTGTGCTTAGAAATGCTGTTTGATGTCCTTCAGTTTAGACTATAGTCACTATAGCAAAGATTAGTCTTCTTGTTTTTGTTGGTTTTTTGCTTCGTACCTTTCATAAGTGACTTTTCTGTGGGTACCCACGTAGGCTATGGAATAGTTAACAGGAAAAGAGGATTACATCGAGTTTCATTTCCGCTGGTTTTCTCCTCTGTCCCCGGCAGTAGCGGCTTTGCTGCGGTACAAAGCAGTCCCTGTGCAGTGGCAGATTTATGCCACAGGGGAGAGTGCTCTGCACATCACATCCCTGCCACGCCGAGCACCCGGGGATTCTGTCACTGAGCTGTCCTTCCAACTGATCACTTTAATCCTATTGCGTTTTTAATTATTGTGTCACAGTCACAGGCTCCCATGTTGTGTTTTTGTCTTTGTGAAAGAGAAAACATAAAAGATACAAGGACTTTTTGTCACCTATGAAGTCTTCAACGCCACTCAGGACGAGGCACTGGTTTCTCTCCACTCTTGTGTTCCTTCTGTTGTCGGTCTGACCTGTGGCTTGTGGCTGCAGCTTGTATTATTTGCACTGGCTTAGCAAATAAATATTGATCTCTCTTTCATTTCCAACTTGGGTTTCTCAATTACCTTGGAGTTTCCTCCCCTACTCCTGGAGAGAATAAATTATTGAACTGATCTTCTTTTTTTTTCTTCCTTTAATTAAATGCAATCATGCCATACCTTAAAGGCAGGAGGCATGAACTTGTTTAATTTTCAAGTGGATCCACTCATGTCACTGCTGGCAAACACATGCATCTCCAGGGGCTCATGCCTAAAAACCAGGCGCTTAAAAACCAGAGATTAAAAGAGATATTCTCAGAACCAGGCCTCTCCCCTTAAAATTCTACAGTAAAACAGAGATTTGACTTTTCCAGCTTCCCAGTGTAAGGTTATTAAGGTTATGGAGAACATGTGTATGGCATCACTACAGTGGCTCTGCTGCACCTCTGTGCCTTGTCATCAGCACTGGACAATAATCCAAACAGCCACAACTGATGGCCCCAAAAGAGAGAAAAGGCACCCCAAACGTCCCCCAGAACAAGAGGAGGCAGCTGATGACTGCAAGGGGCTGTGACAGAGCCCCATGGTGCAGGGGCAAAGTGCTGCTGCTCCCTGCTTCTTTCACAGCAAAGTACAACAAACACATCAAAGTTCCACATGGTCCCTGTGCATGAACTCCTCCCTAACCCAGAGCTGCTCCTGGGTGGGAAAATGCAGCACATTCTGCTGCCAGCTCCCAGCAAAGGGCCCCAGCCTGCAGAGCTGGGCATCTGCATCAGCTTCTCAGCACCTTCACCAGCTCTGTGGGGCTTTGGGAGCAGCTTCCCCGTGGGCTGTGACCCAAAGGACAAGGCAGGTGGGGAGGGATGGCCGGAGAGCTCAGGGCATGGCCAGAGCCAGCTGCTCTGCCTGCACTGCTCTGGTGGAGATCAGCAAATGTTGGTGCTCAGGAAGTGCTGAGTTCCGGGACAGCTGTTCACTCCCAGCCCACGTCACCCAGACACGGAAACACGAAATGCACTCAGATGGGTTGGGAGAGATTGTGCAACCTTATCTCCGTGTCCCCTGGGACCAGGGGCTTGGCCAGGACTCCTCATACCAGGAAAGGAGCTGCTGTAAACAAGGAAAGCACGAGGCTCTCGGAGCAGCTGCAGACTCCCTGAGAAGCTGAAACTGGGACGTAGCACAGTGAGGACACCTGGGAAGGAGGGAGCAGGGTCATCCTGGGGGATGGGTTTGTGGGAGCTGCATGCTCAAATTGCCAGGTTTTAATCTAAATACCACAAAGCTCATTTCTGTCCTTTAGACAAGGGCATGGAGCACTGGGGTTTAGTCAAGTACTGAGAGGAGTCTGGAGGGGAAGGGGGGAAGCTGGGGGTGTTCTGATTTCTGGTGCGTTTGTTTCAAGTCAGATGAGAGGGAATGTTTCAGTTTAATCAAGAAGGGGTTTAATCCTCTCTGAAAGCTGGGAAAGCCGGGGTGTGAATGTAGCCCCAAGAGCAGGCTGCAAAAAGCCACTCCTTGCTGTTGTGTGTTTGCACCCCCAGCTGTGCCAGCACATCACCCATCTCCCCCTGGACCTGGGGGCCTCAGTGGCGCCCTGTGAGCTCAACCTGCCTGACCTGCTGTGGGACACGTCCCTGCAGAGCCCCAGCATCCAGCCATGCTGCACTTCCTCTGGGACAGTGTCTCCCTCCAGACATTCCTCATCTTTCTCTTCATCTTCCTGCTCATCGCAGACTACATGAAGAACAGAAATCCAAAGAATTTCCCTCCCACCCCCCTCCGCCTGCCCTTTTTGGGGCACCTTTACCTCGTAGACTTCAAAGATCCTGTGGGTGGAGTGCAGAGGGTATGTGGGTGGTGAGCAGCAAGGGGAAGGGATGGAGGGATTGCAGCTTCACCTCCCCAGCCATGCAGGGACAGGGATAACCCAAACCCCACAGGTAGTGGAGGCTGGCAGGAGGTTTGTCCTCATTGGTGACATTTACCTGAGTCCAAGCAGGGTGACGAGTGTGGAGTGATTCCATGGGCAAAGGTCACAGCACGATGCCACAGGTGCAGTCACAGATGTACAAACCCAACAGGTCTGAGGGGGTCTGGAATGGGGTGAAACAATAACTGGAAAAACACAGGACTGAAAAGTCAAACGTGGTGAGGTTTGCTTGGTTTATGGCCAATTAACATAATCCTAATCACTGATTTAGGAAAAGAGGAAAAAAAACCCCTGATCTCAGGCAGAGCGCGCAGATTCTGTCTCCCCTCCACTCTTCCTTTATTGTTACCCATGTCCTGTGACAGGGGTGTCCTGGTCTCACCAGGAACATCCATTGTAAATGAAAACCCCTTTTGTTCATGTCCCCTCCTAGATAATTAAAAGATATGGTGACATCTTCGGCTTGAACATGGGCGGCATGAAGACAGTGTTGATAAGTGGGATGCGGCTGGTGAAGGAAGTGCTCGTAAACCAAGGGGACAAGTTCCTGGAACGCCCTGACCTTCCCTTCGATGAGCAGATGTTCAGCAAGATCGGTGAGTTACCCCTCAAGACATGCCTCAGCTGTAAGATCCAAGCTGGACCCTGCAGAGGTCTGAGTCAGCTGGGGACAAGGCAGAGCCCTGGAACTTTTCTCCCTCAGTGGGAGATCGGCCTTGGCTCACAGGGGTGTCCTCCAGGACTGGTCTTCTCCACCGGGCACCTGTGGAAGGCACAGAGGAGGTTCACCCTGACCACGCTCCGGAACTTCGGCCTGGGGAAGAGGAGCCTGGAGGAGCGCATCCAGGAGGAGTGCAGATACCTGGTGGATGTGTTTAGGGATGAACAGGGTGAGTGCATCCAGGAGGAGTGCAGATACCTGGTGGATGTGTTCAGGGATGGACAGGGCGAGTGTCATGGCCCTCAGAAGCTGTGAGGGCAGGAGCTGGTAGGGCCTGTTATAATGTCACTGCATGCTGAAAAATACCACACCTTGCAGGCGATGCTACAACACTGCCAGCATCCCTGCTCCTTCCTACAGGTGCTTTGCCTTCCAACTGGCTGGGGAATGCACCAGGCAACACCCACAGCATTATTCACAGCCCACCTTCTGTCTACTCCTCTCTGGGATATACCGCATGTGCATAAATGCTGATGTTTCCAATTAATTCGAATTCCAATGACATCCTGCAGACCCTGTTTTCAGAAGTAAACAAACATCTCCATAAGCTGATTGAACTGGGACCGCTGGGGTTGTCCTGCCAAGCTTGGCCAGCTCAGGGTCAGCCAGGTACCCCAGGAAAGCACTGACATAGGACAGAGCCCATTAAGGGACACTCATTCATATTTCTTGACTACTTTACATCTGACATGTGTTTTCTTCTTTTCTGAGAAGAGTGGAAGAGAACTGATCTTTCTCTTCTCCAGGGAATCCTTTCAACCCTCAGTTGAAAATCACTAATGCTGTTGCAAATGTCATCTGCTCCCTCATCTTTGGCAATCGGTTTGACTACGACGATGAGGATTTCCAAAGACTGCTGAAGCTGATGAATGAAATGACTGCCCTCCATGGAGCTGTCACAAGCCAGGTACAGCCCTCCGGCCACCAACTCAGGGAATAGTTTCTTCTCTGGAGTCAACCTTAAGTCACAGGGTTTTCATCACAAGAGCTGTCATTCCCTGTTCCTTTGCACAGGGTAGATTTGCCTGTCATTTCTTTCTGCGTTAAGTTGTACCCAGCTCACACTGCTCTCTCTCATCCAAAATCACTTTTCCTGCCCACTGATTGCCAACCTGCCTGCTGAAATAGTGAGTAACACACAAGTTAACCCATAATGAGAATTCTGCTCTTCTGGAGCTGAGCTGTTTGCACCAGCTCCAGAAGTTCAGCAAGAGCAATCGCAGGCTGAAGTCTTGATGTCAGAAGAGTTTTTAAAGTCCTTTATTCAACTTGTCTTTCTCCTTTTGTATTCCAAGCTGTACAACAATTTCCCATCTATAATGAAGTACTTACCTGGAGCCCACCAAACAATTTTTAAACACTGGAGGGTTTTGCAAAAATTTATGCAAGAGCAGATCAACAAACACAAGGAGGACTGGAACCCCTCAGAGAGCCGGGACTACATCGACAGCTACCTGCTGGAGATCTCCAAGGTCAGCAATGCAGAGAAAAACCTCCTGGAGTGGGGCTTAGAACCAGAGGGGATGGGAAATGAGCCCCAGTTCTCTGAGCTGCCTGTGTAGCCCTTTATGAGCTCAGGACAGACATCAGGTTCAACCATGCATCAGCAGGATGGGGATGCGAGGGGTCAGCAGCATCTGCCAAAATCCTTGGGGTGGTCTGGACCAAGCCTGGTGCCAGGACAGCCTCACTCTTCCTGTGGCACTAACACTCCTTCTCCTGAAGGACCACGACAGTAACACCTTCCAGGAGGAGCACCTCATGGCCTGTTCACTTGACCTGATGTTTGCTGGGACTGAGACCACGTCCTCAACGCTCCGCTGGGCGTTGCTGTTTATGGCCGTACATCCAGAAATTCAAGGTACAATTAGCAAAAACATATTTTGCCTTGCTTTTATCCCTCAAAGCTCTGTGAGAGACCAGTTGTGAGAGTCCCCACCTCTTATAAGAGGTGCTTTAGTAGACCCTTACAGCAATACCCTCGTATCGTTGCAAGGGTTTTTCCCTGGGCTCATTCCTGCTCTTTCCCAGCCCGGGTGCAAGCCGAGATCGACGCGGTCATCGGCCAGGCACGGCCCCCAGCCCTGGAGGACAGGAACAAGCTGCACTACACCAACGCTGTCATCCACGAAGTGCAGAGGAAAGGCAACGTTATCCCTTTCAACGTGCCCAGAATGGCATCAGAGGACACCTACGTGGATGGATACTACATCCCAAAGGTAAACTCCAGAGTGCTGGGAAGTGCTGGCACTCCAGGGACACTCTCAGCTCCCCAGGCACGGTGCCAGGTCAGGTCCCTCCTGTGCAGACACTGTCCCTGCCCTGTCCAGAGTTCACTCCTGCTCAACATGGATTTTGCCATCCAACGTTCTCCAGCTCCCTGATTAGTGCCCCACCCCATACATGCCTTCGACAGCTCCCAGCTCTTAGAGGGACTTTAGCCCAAGATTCAACAGATTAAAATGATGCTGATGAGGGAAAATGCAGTTACATAACTGCACCTCCAAACAGACAAGAAGTAGAAAATCTGGGCTTGCAGTGGGGAGTTGCACAAATAATTTCAGTAGAATTTGACTAAGGATGTTCTTCATGGAGAGGAGACTGGAAGATAAAACTGCCCCATCCTGCTGTCAGTGCCAGAGAAGTGTGATTTATTTTTCTTTTTTCCTCTTAGGGCACTGTTATAACGACAAATTTAACCTCTCTGCTGTTTGACAAGAATGAGTGGAAAGCCCCTGATACTTTTAACCCTGAGAATTTTCTGAAGGATGGAAAGTTCTGGAAAAACGAGTGTTTTCTACCATTTTCTACAGGTAAGATTTGCTGAATTATGGTGCACATGGGCTTGGGTTTCCAACTGCAGGGTGGAGACAGAGAAGAAAACAGCAATGGCAAGGGCAGATGCACCCTGGAGGTGCTGCTCAAAATGCTCCCATTGCCTCCACAAAACACCACATGCACAGAAGAGAAATGAGGAGGAGTAAAAAACCATGTAAATTCCAGAGATCTTAGGAACATCTTCACTGAGACCATTGCTCTGCTCCCCATGGCTGAGCTCACCAGGGGCCTCACTGTGGCCACCACAGGGTTCCCCAGCCAGCAGCTTCCATGGGGAAGTTGCTTTTAGCCCCTGCCCTTACACCAGCACCAACATCTCTTGTGGTAGCTCTCCTGGGTGAGCTCTCCCAGCATGGGCACATCCAGGTCATGTGTGTGTGTAAAAAGTCATGCATCTGGGGGCAGACCATGCTGTAATGGGAAAGTATTGTTGGGAAGCTTGGTTTGGATTGAAAAACTCACCCAGCAATGGGATAGCACAGCTGGACCACAGTCCTAAGGGCAGACAGAAGCATTTTCAGCAGCAAGAGCACACTCTGAGGATGCTGTGGGTTCTGTCTCCACAGGGAAGCGTTCCTGCCTGGGAGAGCTGCTGGCCCGTTCCGAGCTCTTCCTCTTCTTCACCTCCCTGCTCCAGAAATTCACCTTCCAGGCACCCCCAGACACCACGCTCAGCCTCCAGTCCATGCTGGGCATCACAAATGCCCCACAGCCCTACAAGATCTGTGCTGTGCCTCGCTAGGGGAGCCCTGGCCACCACCCACACATGGAGAATCCTTTGTCAGGGCTGCTGCAAACAGGCCCTTGACAGCCCTAGCAGGAGGCTGGGTGGTTTATTTCTTTCAAAGCAATTGTAAAATCATGTTTTTTCACAATTAGACCTTGCAGTCTGTATCCCATGATGGTGTGATCATGGGATCAGCCAGGGAGCTTCCAGGGCATTATTCGGCTTGCTCTATGGCACTGTAAATTAATGAGGGGCTTGGGGATTTCCTAATTTGGTGATGGATGGCCATGGTTCACCTTGGCAAAATGAGGGACACTACAGACTGCACTGCGGAGCCTCCCACTATGGCTGGGTACAGTGGGAGAGCAATACCAGCTTTTGTTTTATAACATTAACACATTAATTAATTTGACATTTCCTTAAGATGTACTTATATAAACAAAAAGTCACTATCTAACTTGTCTCAAACATAATTAATATGTATCAAAGCATTTTTGTCATGAAGTGTTCTGCCCAGTGAAGACCAACAGAGGCCATGTCCAGCAGGGGCTGTAGGCTTTGGCCATGCCCTGTGTCTCTGTCCCTGCACTGCAGGAGGTTGGCACTGTAAAAGCAAAGGCAATTCCTACAGAAATGATGGGAAAAATGATCCTGGCAGCACAGCTAGAATTACAATATGCAAAATCCTCTATTTACCTGCCCAGCATCACGGAGTGGCTGGTGTGTCCAAGGGCAGTGGGGTGAGCTCCAGCAACACACAATGCAGTTAAACTGCACTCAACAGTCTGAGGAGGAAGAGGCTGCCTTGGGAAATAACAGCATCGAGTTACTATTTTGAACCATCATCTACACAATGAAACAGTCCCAAGATTGGCAGCCAATGCTTAACATCATTAAATGCACTGAACTGGGAAACAGCTGCACTTCAAGGAGCCTGCTGAGACCTCCAGGCAGAAGCTGCAGCTCCCAGGAGCAAGATGGGAAATCAGGAAATCAGCACAGCACCAGGAACACACACCTCCAGCTCTGCTGCTGAGGAAATGAGCAG
Source organism: Ammospiza caudacuta (assembly GCF_027887145.1). NCBI lineage: Eukaryota > Metazoa > Chordata > Aves > Passeriformes > Passerellidae > Ammospiza > Ammospiza caudacuta. Next base: position 45,400,786 of record NC_080599.1, on the reverse strand, counting down.
AGAGCAATCTTTTCCTCTTTTCAGTTTTCCCTGGAGTGCAACTCACCTCTTCCTAGAGGAAGCAAATTTCTCCCAGGTGAACACAGCTTCTGGCACAGCTCCTTCAGCACTGGCTGGGTGGGTTCTGCCACCTCCTCTGATTTTCTGTGCCAGTGGGAACAAGAGTTTGGGCTGAGATACTGCTTCTGGAACTTGAGGCTGTTTTACAGACCCAGTGAGGTGGAGAAATGAGGATACATGGTGGGACACAAACCAGTGCATTTATTAAATGCAGACTTGTCTCATGCCATTCCTAGGGAGAACCTGGTCAGCCCCAGCCCTACACCTCTCCTCTCCTCATGCCAGCTGCCCTCCAACCTGCTGCTGGCAAGGGCTCCCACATCTGTTTTCAGCAGAAAGAAGACAGTAAATTGACTTGCTAAACCTGAACTCCTTTCTTTTCATTCTCTGAGAGAAGGGGAAGGCTGCAAGTGGGCTGCATGACTGGAATTGACTGGGGAACAGTGGTAAGTTTCTGCTGTGTGAGCATTACTCCCAAAACAATTCCAGTGCACAGGTGTCATGACTCTTTTGTGGTACTTTTTCCCCCCAGTGCTTTGCTCAGATTCCCATTCCTTTCCCAAACTGCTGCTCTATCCAAAATTTTCGTCCATAGGCCTCTGCTCAGTTAGTTAAATTGCAAAGAAGAATGCATTTCACAGGCTTCTTGAATATTCTGCCCCCTCCACCTAAACTATCTCCAACATGTGACTGACCTCAGCTCCTCCTTTCCTTTGCACTCAGGGCTGTAATCCTGTGTTCCTCTTGCAGGGACATTCCTCACCTGAACACACAGAGCTCCTGCTGCACTGCTTGGTTCTTCAGAGCTGCCAGAAGATGCAAACAGGGTCAGGACTGAACACATCCTGCAGCTCAGCTCAGCTCAGGCTTCCTGCACAGCTGAGCAGCTCTTCCCTTCCCTTCTCCCTCACACACCTGCATGCTGTGGTTTCAGTGTCTGAAACTGCTTTTATGTCCAGCCTCAGCAAGCAGGAAAAGCAGTTCTTCCATAATGGCTTCACCCCCTCTGGGACAAGCCCTTCCACACTGGGCATTCAATGCAGCTCCTCATCCTCAGATCTTCACTCCAGAGGGCTGAAGGCTGCCAGTCTTCTCCAACAGCACTTCTGGGCAGGGATAGTGCACAGGGAATGAAATCTGGCCATGGGAGTAAGGATGCAGCACATAAATCACCTGCAGAGCAGGCTGGACAGAGCAGACAGTTTTCTTTTCCCAACAAAAGCAACAGTGATTTAGAGCTGTACCTGTCCTCTGTGTCCTCTCAGGTGGGGCTGAGAACAGGCAGAGACCCTCACCCTCCTCAGCAGCAATAATTACTGAGTCACTCCACAGCCCATCTGCAGAGGGGTTTTACATTTTCACTTCACAAGGCCCTTTGCCTCTCAGTCTGTGGGCTGAGCAGAGGGAGCCAGCTTTGGGTGGGATTAATGAGCTGGAAACAGCAGAGGAGAGCAGCACAACTCACCACATCCAGACCCTCTTTACAATACCTTGAAACAGGGTATTTGAGGTGGTGTAAATGTACCAACATACAGAACCAGCTTGTGCATTGCCCAGAAACACCAGCTAGGGACCATGAAATACACAGCTTGGAATAAAGACACCAAAGAATTAATTTTAAAAATCTTTATGTGAATATAAAAGGATTTTTTCCAAAGAAAAAAATAAAACCGAAAGTTTAAAAATTAGTGCAATTTTTTGAGTTCTATGCAACACAGTGTTTACATTTGTTTTAAACAGAAGATGTAGACACCGATACACTGAAAACCTTAACTTAGGGGAAGGGGAAACAGAAACAAGTAAGAAAATTATTGTACTAGACACTACCAACTCCTAAACAACAGTTTTCATTTTCTAATTTCTAAACTATTTATGGCTACCTAAATAGAACATCAGTATTGCTTATATTACTTATTTCCAAGTAAGTGTATATCATAGAAAATAGAATACCCATATATATATATATATGTTTTTTTAATGAACAAAAAAAATCAGGTGAAAATTTTTTTTCAGTGAACGTTTCTTAAACCACTATATAATAAGGTTGTTGCAAAAGAATCTTCTCAAAACTGCTGCCTGACCCATCTTGAGTAAAAGAACCTACTAGTCCATATTTTGTATTATTGCTATAAAACACTTCTCTCCTCCAGAGTAATTAATCTTACATAAAAAATAATTAACAAATGATATGTCAATCAGAACATATTTTTTTGTTTCTTTGGATCTACAATACCCGTTTTACTGGAAACTGGATGAATTCCTAATAATGCCATTTAACTTCAGCAGGGTTCAGTGGTTACACCTCATATTTTTTTACCTCATTTATTTTCACCTCATTTGAACTGAGCTGGTACAAATTCACCTTTCAGGAGAGCCAAGGGGGCTCTCTGTTCCTCCTGCCTCAGCCGTGGTGCATACCAGGGCTCTGCAGCTGCATGCTGGACACAGCTCAGCTGTGACACAGCACTGATTTTAGCAGCTGTTTGCTTTGACATGGGTGAAGCAAACATTAAAGTGATGCTGACCTAATGGTCCTTCCTGCACAAGCAGATGAGCTGAAGTCAATACAACACCATGGCTTATACTCCAGTATTTATTTCCACACATCAGTTCCTCGTTCAGAGGACAGAACCCAGGATTAACTAGTTGTATAAAAGCTGTTTTAAACAGGTTCTCAGTCCCAAAGAAACCCTTGAGTGATATTCACAGGCTTCACTCTTAACAGTTTGGAAAAGCCCCGAATAAGCAACGTTTCATCCAATACCTGAAAACCAGATTCATTTTGGCAACCCCAACATGATTACTGGGGACAGCTGTGCCCTGAAAAAGGCTGATCCCTGCCTGTAGATCAGGATTTAAATTCTTCCACCACTAGTCAGAAGACAAACTTCCAATTAAATGATAGGGAGATTCTTAGTTATTTTTGGTCCCAGGGTCTGCAGTTTTGAGAAGTGTAAGTCAAAGACATTTGCTCCAAGTTTGTCACTATTCAGCACCTGACAGTCTACTGACACAGCTCCACTACTGGGAGAAGTACAACAAATCAAGCCTACCAACTACATGAGTATTTGAAGGACATCCATGAAAGTTTCCATGCTGCAAAGAACGAGGGTTAAGAGACCCACTCAACACCGTCAGCAACAGCTCCACGTTTCACCAGAACACACCAAATACCAAACTTCAGGAATGGAAGCATCTTGCTAAGCCTTAATCTGCTGCTCCACTGCTCACCACCACCTCCCTCCCACCCACAGCACTGGCAAATTAAATATGCAACTGTACTTTAACAACACCAACTCCACTAACACCACTGCAGCAATAAAAGACCTCAAAACCCACGAGGTAGTCCCAAGAAGCACAGAGTCCTGAAAAACACCACCACAGACACTCTCCAACAGCCACGTGTCTGGCTCATGCCACACTGAGCACGAGCCTGGCTTTTAAACAATGCCTTGTGAAGGAGGAAATCTGTTGAATGTCTATTCATACATACAGCACTGTAAAACAACCACCACAACTAAGAAGCAACTCTAAGTAAGTTGTATCAAAAATGAATGCTTGCTTGCCTTTTCTCTGGTATGACATGCAATGCCCAATTAAAGATTTAAGATGCTGGGGAAGGAACAAATTAAAGGACAAGCTATAGTGAGGGGCAGGCAAAATGACACACTAGCCAAAGGTCCCAATTCAAAACTTTAAATTCTGTATAGCTGAACCCTGATCTCAAATCAAAGATGGCCTTAATGGTAAGACAAGTGTGTTTTCATTCTCACAGGCAGCTGAATTTTATATTAGATGGTGGTCTGGTACAGCACCCTCAAATACTTAAATTAAGTGTATTCATTTCATTTTAAGGGCTGCTGCAATTTTATTTTATTTAACTATTGGTATAATGAACTTTTTCTAGACCATTTGCAAAGAACAGACATTAACAGGTTTCCTAAAATTACAATTCAAAACAAGAGTTAGACATTTGGGAAATAAAGTCACAAGTTTTGGGGAAGACAGCAACTTCCTGCACACAGATGTCAGGTAACAACCCCCATTTAATCTTCAATCAAACTATTACAGCTTATGCACTTTGCTCCCTGCCAACAACCAACCTCTGCTGCCAGTAACTGCCACAGCCATCTCTCACTCCTCTGCCTAGCACAGTTAGTTCAGAATAGCCAAGTGAAACTACGTTTAAAAAAGAGGAAATACAATTTCCATGCACAGGCTTGTGTAAATAGGTTGAAATAAATGGGGGTACTTCCCACCTAATCCCCTTTCTGCAGATAAATGCAGTATACCAATATGCCAGACATTTAAAATATAGCCCAGACTTTTTGAGTTAGTATAATAGCTTTTTTCTTACCCAGGAAAAGACAAGCTTTTTTGGCTTAAGTGAATTCATCTTAAAGACAGGTTTTCCTCAGTGCATATATGCACCAACTTAAGCTTTGCTTTTTTTTTTTTTTAAATAAACTGAGAAATTCTGTTTCTCATAAAACAAATCCTGTCTTCTGTTACATAACAACTGGTACTACACCTTTATTTTCTTCTATAAATGCAAGTACTTTCTTGCTTTTAAAATTGTACTTTCTACTCTAAAAACCTCTTTTTTAAAAAGATGTTACCAATCTTTTAGATCTGTTTTCAGAAGAGTCTAGCAAAAATGTCCAATATTGCCAGTTTCCTGAAGTACACCTTTGCATAACATCTTCCATTATAAAAGTCAACTTTCTAGCCCAAACCCACTTAAATAAAGTTTTAAATATATAGTGCCAAATTTCATATTTACAATATAATCTGAAGGCAAATAGAAATCTCTTAAGTTGTGCTTGTACATGCTGCAGTTATTAAATCTACTTGGAAAAACTACATGCTACTACCCTCTGGCTGATCACCTTAATCCCTTCCTGACAGGCTCTGATGTTGTCATTTGCAGCTGCCCAGCATTCTAACCTCCTCTCTCATCAAGCAGGTAAAGTGGAAAGGTATAAAACATTTAAGGACACTTTAGCATGTGAGTCTTCTTCATGTCCTGGTGTTTAATCAGATGTTGCACCTGGTACTTTAACAGTGAGGTTCCTCCTGGTGTTGGTGACGTGACGCTGCTGCGCCAGGAAGGAGCGGCCGGGCCCGGCCCCGCAGCTGCCACTGCTGCCCACCAGCCTGGCTTCCATGCCCAGCTTCTGCAGACTCAGGCTCTGCAAGAGGCAAACAGCAACTTCAACAGCAGCAAAAACAGAAGGAAAAAAATCACCCATCCTCCTCATGCTTTCTTAGTATGCACACAGAATTTTTCCCGCTGTATTTCTTAGGTTAATTAAGACTTAACTGGTACCTGTAGCAAAAGATGTTTCAAAAAGTGGATTTTTGACCCACCTTGTTGTACCATGCAGTTACAATCAGCTTTTCCTCATAGTCACGTAGCTTGGCTATTTTGTATTCATTCTGCAAGGACAAATCTCAGTTAAGCCACAAATTTTATCTGCATAAACTTGCTGCAGTTCACTGAGTGAAATAAACACAGGCAGCAGAAATGCTCCAATACACCAAATAACTACAAAGCCTAGAAGTATAAACAAAGATACTTCCATAAACAACTGAGAGAAAAATATCAGCCTGTTTTAAGAAGAGGTAGAACTACACAAGTTGCAGTTAGAAACACAAACAGAATTTGGAAATGTACTCTGAGGGTTTGTGTGGGGAAATGCACAAGAGATCTGCTGTGTATCAGAAAATCCATAAATAATTTAGTAATTTTTCACCTGAAAAGAATGTACCTCCAGTGACAGGCTAATTGCTATTATATAATATACTCCCTTGTACTCATACATAAAAGAAATGTGAGGCCACAGCATTTACAGTCAGACCTATCAGCCTCCTGAATCATGCTGAGGAGTTCTTATTTGCTCAGGCAACTATTCCAAATAGTTCTGTCAATATTGCTGTGAAACTCAATGCACTTTTTTCTGATGTTTGGACTACTGTCAACAATCCTTTCAGAATTTCAGCCAGACAGATTTTACTGAATTACTAGGCAACAACATCTTGAATGACTAATATCAGAAACAGATTATATTAGAAGTTATTTTTAATACGTAAGATTTTTACCTCTAGTGCTTCAATTCTTTTGTCTTTTTCCAGTATCTGTTTTCTGAGCAACATAATTTCTGCTGATGCTGGATTTAGCTTGGGGTCTAAGGTTTTTATCACCTGGACAAGGCAAAACAAGAGCATTGCAAGTCAGTTTGATTCTCAACAGCTCTGCATCTCACCTGCTCAAAGGAAGAGCATGAGAACATGCTGGGCACTGGTCAGGCTGTTACCCTGTACAATAGAGACCAAAGGGTACAAAGGAATGCTTACTGCACCTCATGCTCAGCCAGCACCTCAGAATAAACACTGTTTATTCTCTCAGATTTAACTGACTGCAGTTGAACATGTGACTAAAAATGCAATTTGCAGCGACTGCTTTTAATTGGGAAGTGGGGACACACACACTCAATCTGTTTAACAATTTATGAGGGAGGAATGCATATGCTCAGAAACATGCCACTCACATTCCTTGCTTTTTCAAGGTACATTTTATATCTTTCTTCCATTGCTTTCATATCCTCATCTTTTTTTCGTAAAGCTGCTTCCAGCTCTCCAATCTTCTGGGCTGTTTACAGAAATTATCAACATAGACATACAAAATAAAAACAGACATGGTACTTTCAGGGCTTCTGTGTTCTTTTGATTTTACTATCCCTCAAACAGAGAGCAATGTAGAAGCTAGAAGTTCAAGTTTAGAAGGTTTAAGTTCTTATCTTTGTTTCAGCTGTCCCACCTGACCCTGAAATCCCATTTTGCAGAGCACTGTTCAACAAACCTCATCCCCCCCCAGGATCCTCTCCCTGCCCACCACCACACACAGAACCCCTCCAGACCCCTCAGGTCAGATTTAAAGCTAAGCTGCAGCAGAAAGCCTCATCCAGACAACTATCCCATAATCCAGTGGCTATGGGAATCATTTCAGAAGAAACTTAACACAGTCTTATTAAAAAAATACCAAAAAAAAATAATCCCCAAACCACAACACAACTCACGGTTCTGACTGTCATCAGGCTGGAGCTCTGCAAGATCAGCCTCCTTCTTCTGTAACTCATCATGAACCTCATTCAACTTTTCCCTGTGAATGGAAAGCTGGGGTAAGGAATAATTCCAGGTTTAACAGCTGGAAGCATATACTTCTTGACAGAAGTATTTAAATGACTATTTTAAGCTCCAGCAATTTTTCATATATAGAAGGTTTGAATAGAAATATTAATATCATAAAAGTTGTGACTTCTGAGTTGATCTTACTTTAGTTAAAACTAGGAAAATTAACAATTAAGCCCCTCCAGCATCATCTTAGGAAGAACTACATCTGCTGACAGGGCTGGAAATATTTCAGAGGAGTAGAATACACTTTGAGTGATGGTTTTAGCAGTCTGTTGTAGAATCAGAACAGTTAAAATGCAGGTGGTGATGAAGAGACAGTGAAGTGGTACTGGTACTACGACGAGATGATCATGGTCAGAGTAAACAAAACTATATTTACACCAATATTTAACTCTATGCATAATTCTCAAATCAGTGGCTTAGAAAAACAAGACATCCCTACCAAGATTTAACCATTTCCTGTGCTCTATTTAGCATAAACAAGCTATTGTGGATGCATGTGCCTTACTTACATATGTGCTGCCAATTTCTGCTTCAGGTTGCTGGACTGTGAAAGGAGAGAGTTAAAATTCAGTTGTATTTCAGTATTTCATACCATGCAACATTCAAGGGCTCTTACAAATCAGCCAAGAATACTTAGCACAACTAAATAAGCCAAAGCAAATAAATCTATTGAATGATAAAAACAGGGACTTTGAAAGTAAAGCAGACGGGTTACAGTTCCATAGAAGGAATCACAAGGAGCTTTTCAAGTTAACTGCAGTTGATATGGAGGTATTCCTCAGATACACTGAAAAATAAGATGCTAAACAAAGGACTTGATGCCAAACTGGAGGACTTGAAACAAAAGTGGCAAAATGTTTCACTTACTCCTTCAGTCTTGGATCCCTGCTCCTGTAAAGTCTTTTGCAGATCTTCAATCTGCTGCTGTAATCCTCCGATACGCTCTTCATTGAGCCTTTTAGGAACAAAACTCAATTACTGCCCATCTAAATAAATAGTTTACAGGCAGATTTTTCTGTTTCATTAGTTTTTCACAGGGTCTACCCAGCATGACTTAAGCCACAAATAAACTGATTTCAAATGCTTTTAGTGTGACTGGAACTTCTGCAGAAACAAACACATGAAGCTTTACTGAATATTTTATAATGAAATTCCTATTGTCATGTTAAGTTTTGAGAAAACGTAACTATCAAAAATTTTCCTTTTCTAGTAAATTTTTTTATCATTCATTGATAGAAAACCCACAGTCTAACAGTCTGAAGTTCTAGAAATAGAGTTCACATCCATTCTTGGTCAACCAAGAATAATTCAGATTGAAGGAGAGTGTCCTGTAAGCAGCACTTCCTTCAGGGTATGGTACCCACAGATCTACCACATTTAAACCACTTTGCTTCTTCCTTGCTTCACAATCCTTCATTTATTGTGAAAGAAAAAGTTCCTACACTACAGATGTAATGTACAAGTCACCCTAAAAACTCCAGAGATCATTTTTGCTGTATTTTAAGGTGCAGTTTCCCCCATCACCTTTTCTCAGTTTCCAGCTCGTTCACTGTCCGGTGCTTCTGCTCCAGCTCTTCCTGGAGCTCAGCAATCCGTTCATTTTCTGATCCCTCCTGTTTCAGCAGGAGCATCTTATTTTCATGCTGCAGCCGAATAAACATTTCCCTAAAGCAAAAACAACAAAAAAAGTCACTATTAATTAAGAAGGTGACTAAGAGGAGGAAGAAGTAGTCCTGTTCACTCCCCCAATATTAAAGTGAGCCAAGCAAGTTGTACTTAATGATGCAATTGGGGTAACAATGCAATTTGTTATTAAATGGCAAGTTAAAATGCTTGAAAACTTTAAGATATATGAGCAGACTTTTAAATTGTCACTCCAAAGCCAGATTTATACACACCAATCTGATATGGCTTAAAGAAAAAAAGCAAATTTTAGTGTGGGGAAATAATTATTAACACCTATATGGTGGCAAAGGAAGGAGTGGGATAAAGAATCACATTGATGAAAATATTGAACTTTCACAGAGGCATTTTCATGCCCCACCTACGAACATCCCAAATAACCTCAGCTTTTGGATCTCACCTATATTCCACTGGCAGAATTTCAGCAGCAAGATTCTCATGGCTTTTTTCACCTGAAATCACATGAGGGGTTTAATGCAGCACACTTACAGAAATCTCAAACCCAAATAAAAGAGAAGATAAAGCAGTACCTGTTTGACTCAGGTGATCCTGCTGCATCTGTGCACACCGCAGCTCCTCATTGGTCTCTCTTAATGCATCACACTGCACTATCAGTCTCTAACAAGACACATTTGAGATAGAATTAGGTCAGGCTGCACCACTTTTAACACCAAATAACATTAATCAGAAGTAATAATGACACATGCAAATTTAGGCTGGTCTTGACAATCTTGGAGATCTTTCCCAACCTTCATAATACGAAGATTCTATATTTTGTTTTATATGTGAATGCACACACACAGGGCACTAAACTTCATTTTTATGGTGGCACTACTTCCAGGAAGGTTCTCCTCATGCAGAGGATCTGAGAGAGATTTAGGTGCTCAAATAAACTCTTAAAGGGACTTACCTCTTTTTCTTTCATTAAAGCTTCATATTTTTCTTCAAGTCGCTTCATTTCAAACGCCAGCTTATCAGCTCTTTTGGATTCTTCAGACAGTTTGTTATGAAGCTCCTGGACCTTTTCATAAAAGCTTTATTTAGCATAGGAATGTTGCAAGATGCTACTTTAAAAAGCTACATTAAGACAATCCTTCCTGCCCAATTCAGCCAAAATAAAACAGTTGGTTTCTCAATCTTAAGGAGGCAGAGATGGGATGGGGGCCTCTGTGTTTTGAGGGGGTTATATTGATTTTTGGTTGGTTGGTTTTGAGGTTTTTTCTGTGGTTTTTTTTTTTTTTTTTTTGTTCTGTTTTGTTTTTATTTAACTCTTTCTAAATTCCTACGGAAATTAAAATAAAACTTATAATTTTTATGAAGAATGGTAAGAATATGAGAATATAAGAATGTAGTGACGGGACATGGGGAATGCGATCAAATTGAAAGAGAACAGGTTTAGATCAGGTATTAAGAAAAAATTCTTTACTGTGAGGGTGGTGGGACCCTGGCACAGATTTCAAAGGGAAGTTGTGGGTGTCCCATCCCTGGAAGAGTTCAAGCTCAGGTTGGATGGAGCGTGGAGCAATCTGGGACAGTGGAAGGTGCCTCTGCCCATGGCAGTGGAATAAGATCATCTTCAAGGTCCCTTTCCAAGACAAACCATCCTATAATTCCACACAAATTATCTCAGTAAAAGCTGAACAACCTCTCCCAGGCACACAAATTACCTCAGTCAGAGTAAAGAAGAAAAGCCTGCAGACTATGGACTCTCACATCAGTTGAGAGGGCAACTACAATTAAGCCTGCAAGTTTAACAAACAGGGAAAAGCCCACAAGGGAACCGCAGGGTATCAAGGAGTTTTCACAACTCCGAAATTCCAGAAGGACAATGCAGGGTTGTTAGGGTGTTCCCAGCTACCTGGGGAAACGGGAACCTTTCAAACACAAGTGCAGCACTACCTGTTTCTTGTAGGTTTCCAGCTGGGCCCGTGCTGCGTTGGCTTTCCGGAGCTCATCCTCCAGGCTGACGGTGTTGTGCATGTACATCATGTTGGTCTCCTGCAGGGACTTGACCTGCCTGCGGAAATCGTTCAGGTCCTGCAGCTTCTTCCGATACACCTCCACTGTCGACTCCAGCTTGCTTGCCTTGTCTGCAGTAGCCCTGGAGGTGTCAATAGCAACCACAAGGAAATGTTACAAAACTCACACCCTGCTGACACACACTGTTTTCAAAGAGAGATGTGGCATGCTTAGCAGCAGTTACGTTTCACTGCTTTATTTTTAAATGTATAATTGACACAAACTTGCTTGTAAAAACTGAAATCAGCCAGCCTTCAAGTGAGACTGACAGTCACACGCCAGAAATAATACCAAGGGTTAGTGGGTCAAATATCCCTGAGGAATTCTGTGGCACCACAACATCCTGTGCTAGACAGTCACTCAAAATACTGGTACCTGGTATGTTCTCACTGGGGGATTATTCAGAATTAGAACATAACTGCTCTGTGAAAATGATCACTGGCAGATACACTCAAGAACTGTCAGCTGATCATTAAAAAAAATCTACATGGTGAAAACCATTGGGACCATACTTTTAAAATTAATTTTAATATTTGTGTTTATTATCTGCATTTGTATCTCGCCAGAAGCTGGTACAAGAAAATAATGGAAAAAATCTACAGCTAGGATTTGTTTCAGATGTTATTTAAGAACCACTAAGTTAAACACCTGAAACCACTTTTCTTTCCATCTTTTATTCATATTGTTTTATGAACAGCAGATCTGCTTTCACAATACAATTTATTTTGGATATTTCTTGGGTGGTCTAGTATTTAATACAGTTTAACTTCCATAAGAATTTAATGTTACATTAAATTCTCATGGAAGTTACTGTGTGTTTCACCTTCATTTTGTTAATGATCTCACTAACCTAAATCTGGCCTAGAATGCTGACACCAGAACTTAGGTTAAAATTCTAGCTGTACATATGCTTTTGTACATGGGAACTTCCACTTTCTGTCTCATACAAAGAAGCTTAAGTTCTGTAGTTATTAATTCTGCTTCAAATTCCATGTGTCATCCTTGTCAAACAATGGAGCCTTTCCCTGAAAGCCTGCACTTCACCTCTGCTTAGCCAAAGAGCTCATCCAGGTAACATCTGCAGAAATAACACCTCAAAAAAATCCTGTTACATACAAATCCTTGGATTTAGCCATTAAATCCTAATGTGTGTGTGTGTTGAGCTCTCTCTGCTACCTACCTGAGAATGTCATTTTCATCTTTCAAGGCTCTTGATTCTTCTGCCAGAGAGGTCAGTTCATTGTTTCTATGTTGCAGCTCAATCAATTGCTTTTCTAGATCTTCACAATGGACACGATAATCATCTTTTGCAGCTTCAAGCCTACCAGATCAAAACCAGTACTTTTGTTAGGAACTCATCACTATTGCACAGTTTCATTAGTACTAGAATTACTAAAAAGAAACAAGATAGAAGGAAAATACTGATTTAAGTAGCTGGGAAAATTTTACAGTAGACATGTAACATTTTGTTGTCTACCTGTTAAATCAAAATGCATTGCACACTACAAATTTATCACATCAGTATCAAGGAATCACATGAAAAGAGATTTTGTTTCCTCATATGGATATAGAGAGAGACTAAAGAAAAAAATAAATCAGTTCAGTAGAGACACATGGTGGTGTTGGGGGGTTTAGCTTTTGATCTGTTGACACACAAATCAGCACTCATTTTTTTGCCTTCCATCACATTCTTCCCTTTTTGGAAGTATTAGAGGGCTATTCCAATTACAAAGCGATACTTTATACAAGAAGTAACAGATTCTTTTTCTTTTCAAATGTAAGGACTGCCTTTAAAACATGCTTAGACAGCACTAGACAGCTTTTAATGCAATTGAGATGGAAAAGCCTCAAATAGTACCAGCAATTTTCAGAGTCCATTAGAGATTTAGTGAGAGATTTTGGGGGGAAATAATTTCATACCTGAAGTTTTCTTCTTGCAATTGTTCCAGCTGCAACTGTGCACTAAAATACTTTTTTGCAACCATGGTATTTGGATCATCAAGAGAGTCGTCTAATTGCTCTAGTCTGTCATTCATAATCTCATTTTCTGACATCAAGCTGTTTTTCTCATCCTGGAGGGCAGCCACCTAGCACAGATAAAACAGCATGAATAGTATAAGACCTGTCCAAAGTAGTGAAGCAAGACAACAATACATCAGCAAATTAGTTAACGAAAAAGGCTGAGCATTTAGAAGTTTTAGAATGTAGTTTACAGAGCACACTGGAGCATACAGATGCTTTAGTGTATGACAGTTATGAAGCACTAAAGGAAAAGTCCCTCTAAATAAAAAGACAAATTTCTGTAACTGAAACCACGGTAAAAAGGCAGACAGTGATATGGAGAGAAACTGCTACTTCCATTAAAAACACCACGGACGCCGTACAAAAAACTCCGAGTGCTGCTGCAACAAGTGTCCATCTTGCCTGTAGTTGACAACCAGAAGCAGCAGGGCGTGGCCAGCAGCCCAGGCTGCCGTGCTGAGCGGGGATGGCTGCGGGAAGCGGGGTGGGCCAAGCGCACACGCACGGACAGCCTGGCCAGCCTGGGCGAGCATGCAACCCTGGCAGCACACATGGCTGCCCCATGTCACAGCTAAGCACAGGGGCTACAGCACTGCACTCACAGCAGCCAGCCTCACAGCCACAAGGATTAAGAGGATAGAACCTTTCAAGTTTGTCTAGTGAAAGCTGCTGTGTTAATTTTAACGTCCTGTCGAACATAGGAGCACGCAGCATGTGTTAGTCGACTGCACTGAAACAGGGACAATGTGCTTTTTGGGTTATGTTTTCCTGAATTATAAAGTAAACCTACCTTTCTTATACTCTTGGAAAATATCAAGGAAGACTGAGACCTTACAAGTGAATTTATTAAGAATTAGTTTAAATGAGAAGCGTCAAGTCAATATTACGGCTTCAAAGAAATAAAATAAAATAAAACATAACATGATGACATTAAACAGATATAATCTACAGTATGCAATATTAAGAAACAATTTCTTTGTGATCATAATTTAAAAATCTATCAGGCAAACAGATGTAAAAGTCAAACAGTGATTAATCTGCCACTTCATGAGGTGCTGGCTTTCTAGGTTCACTCCTTTTTATGTACCAGATGTCATTTACTATTTACACGCACAAAACACCTGTGAGTAGGGAGCACATCTGAGTCTTGCTCAGCCTCCTGTTCAAGGGTCAGCCACTCCTTAAGCATGCACAACATTCAGACTTTCAGAATAATCCTGAAACATCACTCATCTCAGACTTAAAAAAAAACCCTAAAGATCATACTATGATACACAACTCAGAGCAAGTTTTACATCTTTTCTCAGTTGCCTTCTGGTAGCCTTCTCTTCTTTTTTAATTATTTCAATGTAGCAAAAGTGGTGTCACAGTCAACAGAAATTATGAGAGGGTTTAAAGACACATCACAGTATTACAGAGCTGTGCTGTCATCAACTCATCTGTTTATTTTCAGTACCTTTCCCTTGAACACCTTTCACCTGCCCCATGCCATGTTATGAGCAACTGGCTCTGCATCACCTATGATTAATTAATTGAGAATTCTGGATGAAAAGCCAGAGAGAACAGGAGAACACCTGGGATTTCTCCTGCCGATTCTTCTCACGAACATTTTTACATCCCTGCTTTCACCAGGAAGCTTTACTACTGCCTCAAGAAAAAAAGAAAATTAAATATCAACTCAGTTATAGCAGTGGCTTCCTGGGCATGGCAAGGAGTTCTGAGCTGCTTTAGACACAAGCATTCTGCTTTTACAGTTGTCATTGTCAGCAAGAAATGTAAAAGTGGCCTCTGCTTTTGTGGGTGCTCATTTCCAGAGGCTCTCACAGCCAGTACAGCCCTCTGGCTCCTCCAAGAAGATGCCACCCCAGTGTTCTCTTTGTGCAGAGCCAAATCTGACAGGAATTGCCTTCCCACATAAAACTCTTTCTATTCTCAGATTATAGTGCCATAAGAGAGGGGCTAATAAGTGATTTTTTCTTTAAAGTGTTGATTGAAATGCAAATTTCTCTTTATTGTCATGAAGTCCTCATTCCTTTCTCTCAAGAGTGACTTGATTAACTGCAATATCCATTAAAAACAAAAATAGGCCTATTATTAGCTTTGTTTGAAAATGTCAGCAAGGATCTATTAGTTTTCATTATTTTTATCCTGAAATCTCCTCCAATGTTGCAATTGTGTATGAGAAAAAGTTAGCAAGTTTTAGATAAATTATGAATTTTTGTCATTCATCAACTCCTATTGAAACAGCATGATTTTCCTATGATTAAATCTAATTACTGTTTATGACATGAAGTGGATTTTTTGGACTCAGTACAAAAGACTAGAGGACTAAGAATGAAAAGGGCAATTTTTAATACCATGATAAGGTTGTTTTAACACTACCTGCTACTAATGGTAAACATTAACCTGAGACAAAGAACCTTTGAGATAAGCTGGCACAGGGCCTCAGCTTACACTTCCATCAGAAAACTCCTTCCAGTAACTGCATTTTGGAGCACAGAATAATTGCTTTTCTCCCACAAGCAGGTACAAATTCTCACCAAAATTTAAATGCAAAATGCACTTTGCCCTTAAAAATTTCTGCATCTTAATAGCATCACCACTATATATTCAAGAAACAAACAACTGACTGTTTCTTACCTGCAAATCCAGCTCTTGACATCTTTGTGCCAACTCCTCTTTTTCTGCTCGTGCTTCCTCAAGGTCTTCCAAGGCTTTTTTAAGCTTTCAAAAATAAGGCAGTCAATCACTATGGCCCATATTCAAAGTACTCAGTTACAGCTTCTAAAATGCCTCAATTGCTAACACCCATTGTTTAAGTTTGTTGCTGGGTGCACACATTGACACACAAACCTATAAACACTCTGCTAGATCAGAGTCCCTGCTCATTTCACCTGCCTGATTATCACGCTTAGAAAGTAAATTATTGAAACACAACAACTTAGGCTAAAGGCACAACACAGGAATGTGCTGTCACCATTTTCATATGCCTTGAAAGAAAAGTTCATTTTATGTGCAACATCCTGTAGTGTTCAGGTTATCAGGAATTTTCACAACTCCTTTAAAATAACCTGAAGTACTCAGCCTGACAATGCTGATGGTGCACCCCTACCCCTCCCTGCAATGTGGGTTTGCACTGACCAGTTTCACCCCATGCAGTCACTGTGCGTTTTTTAAAGAAGCTATAGAATAACACTTAATTTTTTAGTTAATTAGCACTGAAAACCAGCATTTCTTCATTTAAGGCATGGCCAGATACCAACTTACAGTTCAGGCTTGATCTACAACAGCAACACAGATCAGGCAATTACCTGCTGCTCCACTTCACTTGATGCATCACATGGGGAAGCACTTGTTACCTCCTTGCTCATGAGCTACAGAGAGAGGCCACAGGAAAAAAGGTTAAATTAGAGGTTATAGATCTGTGAGTTCACTGTCTACTGAGTACCAACTGTATTTTCCATTGTGTTATTGCATCCCTTCAATATACCAAAACAGATTAATAGTGCTCCTCCTCATCTCGTGGCTGGTAAAAGATTTAAACAGATCTCCAGTAAGACGATTTTTTCACCTCCCTCCTCTCAAAATTAATCAAGTTTGAAGTAACATTGTATTGGATGAATGAGTGATGTGTTGAAGGTATTGCCACCCCCTAATCAGTCAAACTGGAGTGAACCAAAAGACAGGATTTCACTCCACTGATTTAACAGTTTTCACATTTCTTTGTGTCCGATTAATTGCCACTAAACAAACAAAGAGAACATTACTTCTCAGATACAAAGATGCACAGTGTGTATTTACCAACAATTAAAGGGCTTTAATCCTCTCAGAAATTACTGAATTATTTCCAGACCTTCTTCTAGAAAGTTTACTTAGTCAGAAGACAACAAACACAAGCTTTATGGATTTATTTCTACCAACAGGACAAGTACAGCTTTAAAGACTATACAGACAATTTAAATCTAAGTTATAAAGCTTATTACCAACTCCACTGTTACCTTGATGAGGGTGCAATTACACACCACCTTTTCTTCACAATCAGTGTTTAGTTTTTGCCTCTCTCCACACTCTGCTTCACACTCCTGAAGCTCTCAAAAGCCAGTGACTGCAGAGCTAAGCTGTGAGTTGGATCACTAAGATGATCCAAGCAAGAACAAATTAAGACAGGAGGAGGAGCACACCGTGACAGAAATAGCAGAGATGCAGCTGCAAGCTTCTAAGTCAGAGGCTGGAATGGTCTGTCAGAACAATGCAACCTCACAAACACAATCAGCTTAACTCTGGGACCAAGACTACAGCACTGGGACACAATTTCAGAGTCTAACCAACTTTCAGAGTCTAACAGTTTCAGTGGCTGGCAACTCTATACATTTCTTGTGTGGAACAAAAAATTCTTAAGCATTTGTTGTATGTTTGGGCACCATGAGTCTAAAACCAAAACCTTTTGGCTGGGGTTTAAGGTCTCTTGGCCCCAAACCTCCCAAATAATTTAGGAAAGTACTTATACTTCTCCCTGACCTTTGCTTGGATGAAAAAATTCACAGAGGTCAACAAAAAGATATTTGGACTTCTCAACTGACAGCATCAGGCTATGAACTGCTACCTACCTCTTGAATGGCTGTCATGACAACGTGCTGAACAGACTCTTCAAGGGTCATGATATTCTGTATGTGCTCTGTGAAAAAGGATTTGTAGTGACTCATGACAATGGTCATCTCAATGGTTTGAGTAAAATGATAAACTGTTTGCTGAAAGATCCAGAAAAATCTAGTATCCATAAAGCTCCCTCAAAACAAGTAGTGCTTTCTGTACAGAGGAGTACCATTAACCACCATCATTATTATCCAGTAATATGGCAGATAAGCACAAAAGATTATAAACTCTTAACTGGACAAATCTATACTCTGCCTAAGGAGAGATGTCATCAGAGCATGGAGGAATAGTTCTGGTAAAGGGAGAGAAAACAACCAATTCAGTCTTGAGCCTCTGCAGGCAGAGAAGCAGTTTCTAATTTAAGGACTTAATTTAATTTTGCTATATTTGCATTTGAATAGGTCTCAGTACATATTTTAACAATATGAATAGACCATACACATTTCAGACTCTATTTTTAAACCTACTCTGAACAAAGTTTTGAGTTTTATTCACAGACATTTCCCAGGGAATTTCTGCTTTTAAGTGAACTCCAGTTTCAGAACAGACATTCAGTAAATTAACAACCTTGATAAATAAGAAAGAGAAGTTTCTACATCTTTTCCACCTTAACTATCACCTGAGGCAGTCTGCTGTTTGCTGAGCAGGTTAAGGTAGTGCCTACCTTGTTTCTTCTCACAGTTGACTGCACAACCCAAAATAAGCTGCAGGAGCCTGCCCAGTTCAGTGGGATCTGAGTTCTCAGATATCCGGGTCAAGTCTGGAATAAGCTCTTCTGCAATCTGCTGACCCAGGAACTGAAAAAAAAAATAATATTATAAGAAAAAGTAGACTCGCACTTTTGTTCAACATGAAAATCTGATATCATGTAGGAAATCTGGGCTCAATAAGCCAGCCAGAGAAAATGCCCTAGCAGTATGTTATCAGGTTTAGTTAACTGAGCACTTCTACAAGAAAAAGTGACAACAGTTAAAGTTATTTGGACAGTTCCCACATATGAGAGAATTCATTTATTTTACCAACATAATAGGAAAAGGAATTAATAACACTTCCAGATGGAGTTGCTTCCAAATCCTTCAACAAAACTTCTCATAACTTTAAACAAGTTCTGCTTCTGGGCCTGCCAGAGATGGTCAGAACTGGCAGCACATCAGGGCCTGGCTCTTGGTGTCACAGCCCAGCCCAGCAAGACCAGGAAGCCACAACAAGATCTGGCAAGTTTTTTTAAACCATACCCATTACATAACTGTAATCACATCAATACAAAATTCAGCAATTTTTTTAAAATTCAAAATACAGCCTTTTATGGCTACTGTACTCATCCCTGCATGAGACAGAACAGGAGGATTCCTATCTTGGC
This sequence comes from Ammospiza caudacuta, assembly GCF_027887145.1. NCBI lineage: Eukaryota > Metazoa > Chordata > Aves > Passeriformes > Passerellidae > Ammospiza > Ammospiza caudacuta. The sequence goes on along the minus strand of NC_080599.1, from coordinate 45,381,792 downwards.
TCCCAGCTTCCCACTGAATATCATAAAACCTACACTGGGGTTGCTGAGTCTGTTCTGCTGTGTACAACAGGATTAAAACTTCTCTACACAAGAGCAAACATGAACACACACACAAAAGTCAACAGGATTCTGCAGCTCAGCTCTTTCAGCATTCACCTGGGCAGAGACATGGCTCCCAGTTTGTACTCCAAGAGCCTCATCTAAAACACACCTGCACAAATTAATTTCATATTCACTCAGACCTCCCACTTAATAGATAATTATCATGCATCTGCTGCCTAAAAGGTCCTCAGAACAAATTACAGTTTTTTTCCTACTTGGCTGAGTCAAGGGGAGCAGTAATCATTGTGTTTAATGATGAGAACAACAACAGTAAATTTTTTCCATACCTCATGATAGTAGTCCATAATTCCTTGTAGTATCTTCTTCAAATTACTGGACTAGTTGTTGTACATGAAAGACAAGGTTATAATTTTATTTAAAATGTTACTTCTCTTTAAATCAAATAATAATTTCTAATAAAATTGGTTACAAGGCAGCTCTACGAGAGGACATAGGAAGAGAAATATCACAGCAGAAAATGCCCATCCAGCAATGCTGGAAGGCTCTTAAACTATCAACAGACTATTCAAGCTCATTTAAAATATCCTTGAAAAGCGTGAGATTAATTCTCTAGGTTTTGGACTGCCAGATCTCAGGACAGGCACAACATCCAACCCCACAAACTTCATTATTTTCAGTTTTAAATACCTTTATTCTCCAGTTGTCACCAACATCTTCTTTGATGCGACTGAGCCAAGATGCATCAAACCAGGCAACATCTCTGAAATAAAATGAAATTATTAATCAATGAGCACAGACTTAAATAAATAAGACAGCAAATTCCCAGCATTTAAATCATCTGATGCTGAACTCCAGTGTCTAACAAGGCAAGAATTCCTGGGGATTGCAAGGTAAACTTATATCACAGGAGATTTCCATGCTGCTGGCTGCATTAAGGCTCCCAGGGCTGGGAGGATTTCTCTGTGTGCCTGAGCCAGCTATGGATGGAGCACAAGGATGTGGAGGCTTTTGTCATGCTGATTTTTATTTACTAATTTTTATACCTGATAAAGTAACCATAATGAGGTAAAGAAACATCTTTTTTTTTGACTAGTGCTGACATTATGTTTGGTACCTATTCCTGTAGGCTGGACTAACTAATGTTGACTCCAATTTGTCAAAGGCATGTATTAGGAAAACCCTTTAAACTACTGGCATTTTGTATATTTTGTATATCTCTGGTTCCCCTGGGCAGAAGGGGATTCAGTTTGCCAGCATAAACCAAGGATAAATTGCTGAGGGAGGTGTTACACACACTCAGCATATTTAACAATATTTAACTTTGACAGTGCACTGTTTATTCACTGGTCTCAAAGCACCTAATAAAGAACAATCATTATCCCCACTTGCACAAGAACCAGCTTGGTGACAAGAAGTTTGCTCAAAGCACGTGGCTGCCTAACACCCAAAATACATGGGGAGCAACTCTCAGCAAACCCTAAATCAATTTTTGCCATGTCCAGAAAAAGGGTGAGCTGTCTTTTAAAAGTACATTTAAAATCTTTACAAACAGACAGGAGAGTTTCTGAGATCATTTTTTTGGGGTGGGGGAGGTGGATTGTGATAGTGTTGAAGTAACTTCTTAGTAATTACACAATGATACTTTGAACCTGAGGTAGTAATGCAGACTTCTCTTCAATTACCTGGACCAACAATAACAATAAAATTGCAGTGATGACTTGTAGTATGATACTATTTCTAAACAAGACTTGCATTTCAACCCTCTATGCAAATTTCAAAACTAGTGCATCACTCAGACTACCAATCTTCAGCACACCAATAGAACAACTGATCAAAAGTAAAATAATTCCTAACTATTAATTGCAATTGAACTTTTACAGTTCTTGTCTTCCACATGAATAGTAAGTTGTCATTTAAAACCCAGAACTTAAATCTAAATAAACTGAGCAACCTCAGTAAGAAAAGAACAAAAAGCCATGCCTTTGGAATCTTTAGTTTCTCATTCCAAAAAGGAACACATTGCCTGAAGCATGGAAAGAGTGCTGATGGGAAAAGTGAAGAAGATAATGTCATCCTTGCCCAATTATCCCCAAGTATGAATTTAACACTGCAGTATTTGTACATCTTCTCACCATCTTTCCCACCACGTCATTAATCAACTATGATACCATGCCCAAAACAGCAATACAAAGGCACAACCCATCTTCTGTTATCAACTGTCCACTCTGAATTTCTGCCTGCTTTAAAAGCAACTATATCTGTCAAACACAAAAACCTCAGGCAATTGAATCCCTCCTCTTCCAGCTGAAGAATCAACTTACATTTGGTGAAGCACCTGAGCCATGGCAACCCCGTTAGTCAAGTCCTGGACATCCCTGCAGGGTGCAGCTGTATTGAATGTCTGCAGCTAAAACAGGGGAATAAAACAGGTTTAGTTTCAGCAGACAATAAATCAGCTGCCATCTTCCTTCTCCCCTTTCAGGAACAACCATTTAGCAAGATGTCCTTCTACCTGAAATCCTTTTTGAACCACACAGACTTTAAGCCAACCCAATTTTCTCAACACTTGTGACTGTTATGACTGGTAGCTTAAAAAGTTGGTAGGAACACCCACGCTCTCTTTTTTCATGCTAGCCCTTCTCTTGTGAAGCAGATTATGGAAAGATAACTTGGGAGACCGAAGTCATATTTATCCAGCCTTTGAATTATGTTGTAGTGCTTAGTTCTGGACATAACTACCTAAACAAAAAACCAGCATCACAATAAGGTTATCAGAAAATTGATAAGGAAAAAAAAATCCAGTCTTTTACTACAAGAACTTAGTAACAGAAATAGGATGGGATTACCTCAATGTTAAAATGTTACTCTGTTTTAAATATTGTGGGATGTTTTTCAAATTATCCCCAAGCTTATAGACAACATTTTGACAGAATTAGCTGCATATTTAGAATTGTAATATTTTATTCTTCCAAAGACAATCAACTCAGAACTAATTATTCTAGATGAGAGAGCCATTTCCATACACAGGTGAGCTCATCACAGTTACTCAGAAAAATAAGAGCCTTCTTTACCACAAGAAACAAAACAGAAAATTTACTATTAGTACTACTAAAAGATAGAATAAATGGGAGCAAGTATGAATCCTTATAAATCCTGCTCACTGCAGAAATGGACTTCTTAAATTTAGTGTATTTACAATGTCCTAAATTACCTGTCCTCTGCAAGAGGCCTTTCCCAAACATCCTGTGCAACACAAGCTGCTTCAGAACTCCTGGTAAAGAATGACCTTGTGCTTGGGAAATGGAGCTACTGGGAGCAGAGTGATGGAAAAGCAGTTTTCAGCTGAGAGAATCTCAGGTAGTTTTTGTCCACTCTGTGTTTATAAGAAGAGTGACCATAATTCTGAGTCCTTGTTTGCTTCTTTCAGGAAGAATCCAGTCAAGCCAAGAGAAAAATAGGCAGAGCAAGGGGATTTTTTTAAATTTAAAAAGTGGGTTTAAATCCTGTTTTACAGGAAGTGAGAAGTCAGTAATCCCTCATAGGTTACATAAAAGATTAAGTGGAACAGCACAGCCCAAAGCTGCTCTGCCTGACAGCCCTGGCTTCTACTGCTCCAGCAGCCTCAGCACAAGCACGGGCATGCAAGTTTACATTCCAGGCTGGGCTTCCCAAATCCAGAGTTTTATGGCACAATGTTGTGCTGCTGCCATCTGGATATGCCCCTCATAAAGCAAGGAAACTGTGATACACAGGTGCAACCTTTTCACCTGAGCCTGTTAGGGCAGATAAACAAGGCCTTAGAACACCCTGACATGCAACACTGCTTTATGCATGATCTCCCAGAATAGAAACAGCTAATTAAAATTAAGCAAAAAGCAGAACTGACAGTCTAGGTTTCTCTATGTATTTAAAAGTTGCATGAGGACCTGGAAATAATAAGAGAGTAGAGATATTAATTATGGGTTCTCCAAACCTCATGCCAGCCCAATCATTTCATCAAAATGGATTTTTACTGTTCTTGCAAAACCAATGAAAGTGGCAGGCGTGGGGAGGAGGCTGGAAAAAGAAGCCACAGACTTCAGGACTGTAGCAGTGCTCTTTCTTCCCTCTTTTTGTCAGTTTTACTAAATATAGCTCCAAGGATAGGCTGCTACTCATGCTGAAAACCATTTTGTGAATCCCACCCCAAATGCACTCTGCCACCTGCTGCTACAGCAAAAGTTCTCAAAGTTCTCATTACAAAGCTGTAATTCTCCCAATATACAGCTGAAAAGTTAATTTTGTAGCTCTACCACCAAACATTTGCAGATGAAACATGAGTGTAAAGAGTGCCAGCAGAAATCAGCCCATCCACCTGGGAAGGTGTGCCCTCAGCTTCCCTGACAATGACGGGTTGAGTTACTCCACCTCACACCCAGATTACACACACAAGGGACAGAGGTTTTACAGAGTAATCAAAGAGATTTTAAAATAAAAATAAACATTGCCATGCTGAAACCAAGTATATTAATAGAATAAGTCAGCCACTGGACAGAATGAACATTACCAGTGGTGCCAAGGCCAAGCAGTGCATTTATAGTGGAAAATGCTTCCAATTTAAGATGTTGCCATAACTCCAGTCCCTGCTTTGGAGGCTAAGGTAGTTCAGCACTGAAAAACACCCAATTAACTATTCCTCTACACAGAGGAAAAATAACTAACTTAGAAAATTGTTTCTGCAGCAGCTTGTGAGTTCCACCATAGCAGGTATTACCCAGTCAAATTTTCATGGATACTCATTAACATTACCCCTATAATTCAGCTCAGCTGCTTTATGTTTTTCCTGTAAAATCCTCAGAACTTTAAACTCATTGACACCTGGGCTACAGAAACAACAGGTAACATTTTTATTTGAATCTTCTCTTCTCTGGACGCAGAATGTTTTCTAATATTGCATTTGGTGAAATAAATAGGAAAATGCCAGATCTGGCAGCACAATACAGAGAATCATAAGCATCTGTTTGCTATATTAATGAGTAAATAAACTGGGAAGCCATTAGAAGCAGAGAGTTAAAGAACCTTTTTCTCTCCAAACACAGAGCACTCCATCCCCCTCTCCTCACATCACTTTTCTCCCTATTATTCACACTGAAGTTCAAATTGTGAAGGGATGTTTCAAACACATCCAAGTGTTAAGAATCAGTTTCTAAGTTGCAAACTAGGTCCGAGAAATAGGGTGCTAAATCTAAAAACATGCAACTGCTGAGTGCTGTATAGAAATCCTGAACATAGGGTTGGGTCTTCCTTTACACTGACACAATTGTTCAGTTTAAGGCCAGTTAAGGTTCCGTTAAGATTCATGATGTGATTATAGCTACTGCACTGTGAGCACGCCAAAAATGACAATTAGGATAGAAATATTTAAAGCAGGAATTGTGAAAAATAAAAGAATTCAGCACTGCTGACAGGAGTTTTGTGGGAAAAAATGCAGTGATTTTTTTTGCCATTGAATCACGATGGAGTTATTCTCACCTGACTACTGAGGGGAAAATACAAAGTTAAAGAGCCCAAAAAAAGAGAAAGATTAAATAACAAAAGATATCCAACATAAGGCCACCAAAATTCTAGACAGCAAAAAAACCTTGGGAGAATACAGTGATATAGTGTCACTAAAAGGAAAGTGGAAGGAGGAAAAAGAAAATAAGAAATTGTTTATCAGTGACTTATTATAGACTTTAACTCATTAACACTTCTGTGCTGCCATGCAGAAATCAAGAACACCTACTTAGACTGCTGCTCCTGTTACTTTTACCAGTTTCATTCCTGGATTTCTACAATGCCTCTAAAACACTCCCTTCTCTCCATGATTTACACTTCAGAGGCAAAACTCCTGCTATTTCCAGAGAAACCCTTCACACAGGTAACTGAGACCTTCCCTGCCCAGATTTCACACAGAAGTTCTATTTCATAGAGCTCCCTGTCACCGAAATTACTGCACCTGCAAAACCAGAGTTACAGACAAGGTCACAGAAGAAGCCTGGAGAGAAAGACAAAGAGGAAACAAGAGGAATTGATGAATTTAACAAATATGTTTGTACTCGATGACCTTAAAAGTCTTTTCCGACCTAAACAATTCCGCAGCTCCAAACAGGTGCCTGTGGCACAGGTAACATCACACACCCAGGCGTGGCGTGCCTGACTAATAAACGCTTTAACCAGCCGGTATGAAATACTCTGAGGTTTCTACGCCTGTCAATTCAAATTAATTGAATTTATTTATTAATAGTGTTAATTGCCGAGCAGTTTCCACACTGAAGCCACCGCTGGAGAGCCGCACTTGGGCCCACGGGATATTCCGACCGCCACATCCACACTCAAGGGTGCCGCGGGAACATTTGCTGGCTGTGAGCAGCGCGTCCCAGGCAGCCCCGCTGCCGCGGCCGTGCCCGACCGAGCCGCAGCTCCCGCTCCGCGGGCGGGGACCCAGGGAGGGGTGGCCGGAGGGACAGGGAGAAGGATGGAGGGAAAAGCCCCCGCCGCTGGCGCCTCCTCGCTGCCCTCGAGGGTCCCCAGAGGCGGCAGAACCCCCGCGCCACTCACCCAGAGGATGAGGCTGTCGCAGAGCTGCGGGTCCGCCGGTTTCGCCTCCATGGCGGCGGCGGCTGCCGCGTCCCCCCCGCCCTCAGGCCACCCCCGCTCCGGAGGCTCCGGCCGCGGCTCCGCTCCGCCCGCGCGTCCCCGCGGGGGCGGGGCCGCTGCCAGCGCCGACCACTCAGCGCCCGCCCCTGCCCTCAGAGGCCGGGAGTGACAGCGCGTCTAACAAATCAGAGTGGGGAAGGGGTGCGCTCGCGCCAATCACGGTGAGACCCGTTGGAGGCGGGGGTTGCCCTCACGGCCCCGCCGCCTCCGTGAAGGGGCGAGTCGGGACCGTGTCACCCGCCCCGGGCTGCGTCACCCGCCCCGGGCTGACGCGTGGGCCAAACGCGATCGTGTCACCCGCCCGGAGTGACCTCCTGGGCCGAGAGCGGCCCCCGTTCCCCCCGCACGGCCCGGGAGGCGCCCTCCGTCCTAACATGGCGGGTGCCGCCGCTTCATAGCCCGCCCCGGCTGTCAGCGCTCCCGCGGGTACGGACGGGCCGGGGAGGTCACGGGTGAAGAGCTGCTGGCGTGGTGCAGAATTACCTGTGCTTAAGGTGTAGGTAGGTCAGTGTACCTGTACCTGCCACGGACATTGCTCTCGGAGCAGGGTGAAGATTTGCTTAAAAAATAAATTAAAAAAAAAAAGTTAAATGAGGTGAAAATACTAATTCTGTTATCTGAGGAGGTGAAGGATTAAAAGTACTCTAAGCACGGGGAGGGGGAGAAGCCGCTGCTGGAAGGGGCACAACCCTTCTAGAGGTGGGAAATGTGCCCCCTTCCAAAAGGATGGATGGAGAAGGGTCGGGGCAGTTTGACCTATTCTTCATTCATGTTGTCATTTTTTTCTTTTCAGGCTCAGAGTTGTTCCTGCCCAAAGCCCAGCAGCCTCCAGTGCCTGGACCTCCAGCGAGGTGTGAGCTGTTCCTCCAGAGCAGCTCCTTCCTGCCCCGGCAGAGCCCAGGGCTCGCAGCCAAGGCTCTGCTCCAGCCCTCACAGCACATCAAACCCCACCACACGCCTGCTTTTCATCTTGCTTACTTCACTACACCATAGCTAAAATGTACAAGTAGTTTTTTTGTTTGATCTTTGTTTTGTTCCAGAAAACACTGTATTTGTTTGATAGGAAGAGGTTAGCCTTATTGGTCAGAACTTATGGATGGATGCCTGAGCCAGGATCCTCTCTGCTATAGCACTGCCTCCGGCACGCCAGAGAAAAGTCTCAGCACCTTACACTAAGGAGATGTATTTATTCTGTCCCTTTCCTGTTTCACCAGAGGAACTTACTTAAATTTCCCCTCCACCAGCCTTCTTTTACTAATTTGAACCATTATTTTTTTCCTTAGCTGATTCAATTTTATGACCATTTTCATATTGCCTGTTGTTACAGAAGCATACAGGATGGCATTAAACACATCAGTGTTCAGGTCAGCCTAAGAGTCGACTAAACAACTTGAATAATAACTGCTACAGGCAGCATCTGCTGGTTTTTGGCTGTTCTTCAAGATACATACTTTAATTTTCTATTACTGATTCTACTTTGCCTCACAGAGATTAAAATTGTGGTGATGACATGATGGTATTTACATAACTATTTCCCCTCCTAGTGTTCTCCAGAACTGATAAAGACTCGAGAGTGGACTTGGATTTCTGGAATCCCTATTATTGTTTCCTTCACCAAAGGTTCTTAAGAGATTTGGTTGCCATGGAAGATTAACATAAATCCTTATTAAAAATAGAATAAGAAATAAAAGGTTTTTACAGTAAAATCCCCCAGAGTTCTGTGCTAGGATTTGTACTGTTTAGCATGCTCATTTTAGTTTTTTTAGTATTTTTGCTCTTTTTAAATTTCTAGTATCTTTTGTTTATTTTCTCTCTTGTTACTTTGTAGTTTCCATAACTTTATGTCCCTTCCTGAGGGTCGATCCTCACTCAGCATCCAGAAATGGTTATTCCTGAGGGATGGCAGTGCTGGAGGGGTGCTCCAGACTGGGCAGGGCAAGGAGTGAGGCTGAGATCCGTGACAGACAAGGCAGGCTGTGCAGGTCGGGTAATCTGGGATTATGTCAGCAGGGATCCGCTCACCCCTGTGCTCCCCAGCTGCTGCATCCAGCTCAGACGGGCTCCAGGTGGCTGAGAGCTCACCCAGACACAGCAGTGTCAGCACTGCCAGGGCTTGGCTGTGCCTGCAGAGAAATAAAATCAGCTCCACACAGAAATGTGCACAGGTTTTACACCCTGTGAGTCACAGCTGAGCGGGGGCACGTCGGAAGCTCCCCAGCCCTGGGCAGCTGTGCCTGGAGCTCAGCCATGGGGCAGAAGGGGAACAAAGGGATCTCTGTGCCTTATGTGGGGTAAGGTGGGTTGGGTTTATTGTGTAAGCCTGGGTGGAGATTTCTTCACGAGCTGCAGTTTCTATGAATGTCTGTCAGTACATTCTGGGTTTGTGCCAATCAAGGATTATGACCTATATTAACATCCCAGAAACAGGGGAGGCCAGCCAGGCTTCAGCTCAGTCTCCTGATGGCTGATATCCACCCTTACTATGATTTAAAGTCAGGTTAAATTACTTCTCTCCACAGGAACTTATTTAAAGTGTGCTCACTCCTCTTGACAGTGCATCCCTTGCCATCTTGACAAAGCACCTGACATTCTCTCAGTGAGAGCTGTCTTAACTTTCTTAACAGAACAGAAGAATGGCATTTGCTAAAATAACTTAATTGCTATTCATAAAAATAAAATCCAGTTCCTAGGGTGTTTTTTTTTATTTTCAATGGGACTTACATTGTTATATCCAGGAATATGAACAATACTCAGTTCAGACATAACTTGGTAGCTGGCTGACAAAAGCCCCATGTCCAGACACTTGAATTTTCCCATACTTTGTTTGGCACATATGCATCTCACTGGTAGTTTAAAAATACTGTTGGAAAATCCTAATTACAATACTGCATCTAAAAGGGATTTTCCAAGCATCTGGGAACAAAGATGTCAGAATGTAAAAACACTGAACACTGACCCTTGGTGGTTAGTCATGTACTTGCACATTTCTTGCCTTTAGAAAAGAAGATAAAAAAATCTACCTCCACTTTCCAATCACATTTAGTAGCTCGGTTGATTTGATTTCTGGAATTCTGCACTTCCAGAGCATCTTGCAAAAGCTTTAGGAGCATCCAGTGACCCCCATGGTGTTCTGTAGTACTGAGGCACATCTGAAGTTTCAGATGCAGAAACCAGAATCAACCCAATTCCCAGTATGTGTGCAATGAATTATTGCACAATACAAACTGCTCTGATACCTGCTGGGCCACACATCCCTTCACACCCTGTCACAATCCCTGGCACCTTCCTGCAAGTTTTGGATCAAGCTGTGTGTTGGAAGTTACTCTGCTTTCATGGAGAAAGCAGTGACTATCTGTTTATTCTCCAAACATGGCCAATTTAGAAGTTATTAGATGGAGTTTATTCAGCACAAGTGAACATCTAAAAATCATAAAATAAGAATTAAAAAGCCACTGCTCAGGACTGGAGTTGTTTGTGCCTTTCTTGTCTCTACAGGTTTTGTTTCCCCATTGCTTTTCCCTGCAGATGCTCAGTGGTACTTTCCAGGTCAGTCATGCCTTGAGGGAAAAGGGAGCAATGTCAGGATGATGAATGTAAAATGTTTCACTCTGTTACTGAAGTATCTGTTTTGTGAAATACTCTGAAATATTTTCCCTGGCTGCTATAGGAGATGAAAGTCATTAAAATCTATTTATTATCAAAATAGTAGGAATTCTGGATATTTTGTATGTTCTGAAAATCAATACCTTGTCTGAGAGTATCTTCATTAAAGGAGTCTCATATTCAGGCTTTTCTGAAAGGTGGCAATATTTTCACATGGAATAAGCATCTTTCAAGTATTTTCACATTAGATGGAAATACTTTCATCACTTGAGGCCCTTCTTGGAAGTCATTCAACTATGAGAACATTTGCTTTAAATAAAAGAGTGTTTAAGCCAGCGGGATTCCTGAAATTCCTGAGCCATTTATGCTCTTCTTTACACTTTTCTTAGCACATCTTAACTCAGTGAACATTTCCTTATCCCCACAGATTTAATGCTGGTAAGAAACAGGCATCTCATTAAAACTCTCAAGGCTTGGGGTGGCATTTCTAGTCTTTTATAATTAATTTTGTTTTGACTGGAGTAATTTCTGGACTCTTTGGTTGCAGACTCCCAGATAGAGTTATCTTAGCCCATGTGGTACAGTGTGTATATACTGAGCACAAATGCATGCACACCTTTCACACAGAACAATAATATTGTTTACTATAGGAGCTGCAGAAAAAAACAACAACTGCTTTTCCAAATAATTGTTAAGGTTTATCATATGCCAGCGAGGAAGGTAAACTGAAACAGAAAATATGAAACCAAAATTTGTGATATGTCATTAAATTTAATTAAAAGCTATACTGAAGACAAACCAAGTCTGAGGTAGCAAATTACTGACCTACATTTATGAAAGAGACTGTGACCAGATCTTGTAATTGCACCTTTAGGCTTCATCCAGCAAGAGAGAAATGTTAACATCCTTAAGGAATTATCTGCCTCAACGATTTCAGGGAAAAATCTCAGAACTGGCAACTTTTAAGAACAGTTACTTGAACAGAATAAAATATTTACACCTCCACAGCCTCATTTCTGCTCAGCAAAACCCCAGTTTGGCACTGCACCCTTCCCTCCCCCGTTCTCACTGCCTCAGTTGTTTCCCTAACATTTGTTCATCTCCCATCTATGCTTTTTTATTTCTGCCTTTTCATTTACTTTCTCACTGATATCTGAACTTCTATTTTAGTAGCCTTATCTTTTTTTAGTGAACAAGGTCACAAGTGAGAGTGGGCTTTGGCAATTCCAACATTACCCGGCTGACGTTAATTGACATCATGGAACTGTTGGCAGTGTCATGGCAGCAGCCCCTCTGCAAATGCACATGTATTAAATGTCTTGGATACAATTTCAGTTTGTGCCCAGGACAAAAAATGGAGCACTGGGATATGAACTATGGCAGAGACCTGCTGGTCATGAACACAGTGACCCTTTGAGGTCCTGTTCCCACAGGTGGGCTGAAAAGGTGACTCCTAAGGCACCAGTTTGGCACATGGGTTTGTGTCCCAGTTTTGTGCCATACAGATTCTGATCCTGAGACTATCCTCACACTTAATATTGTGCACCAAATACCTCCAGTACTCACCACAGTCAGGGATTAATCCACAGGTAAGATCAGGAACGTGGTTTTTTTCAAGATGAAGGAAATCACAAACTCAATTTCCAAGAAGTAACCCCTTTGATTCTGTGCCAGGGTACTGGTATGTATTGCTAGGGAAATGAATTCTGGTAATATCTCTAATGTCTTTAAAAAAAATTTCAGAACTCTATGTTCTATTTTACCAATTATATACCATTATCTTATTACTCAGAAACATTATTACCAGCACAGAAGATTCACCAAATAAAATGTTAGTAACTTAATCATTATTTTAAAATGGAAAATTAACAGCTAAGTTATTAAAGAATATTCCTTTCTCAACATCTGAAAGTTAGTGTGAAAAGCACTAAAAGGCATACTTTTAAATGGAGTATTGAAAAGGTATTCTTTAGTAGAAGAATCGGTGTTCAAAAATAGAAAATGTCACAGCCACCACTTGCTATTGAGTAACACAACAGTGTCTCAAACCCAACCACAGGTGACAGTAGGAGAGCTAGAGGTGTGTGAAGCGTGAGTTGTCCTGATACTGCAACATTTATATATTAAATAAACAAGTTATTTTGTACCTACCTGTCAAAACCAAGTTCAGATTTCCCATAATTTCTATATCAATGTCATTTTTCTTGGTTTTATTTGAAAATAGACTTCAATTTGCCTCAGAATTTTGAACACATTTTCTTTCATGTTTGAAGGTTCTTGCTATGGCATATTCCAAAGAGGGAAAGCCAACTCCCACAGCAGGGGTCAAGCCTGTCTTGGACAGACTGCCAGTGGGGTTGCAATATTTTTGTGTTTAAGATAAAGGCTAATCTTGTCTGTCCCTTCTGTTTGCATTTATAGATTTCTCCCTTGCTTTCATGCTGCTCTCCAACACCTGCTCTGTTTTGCTCAGGCACAGGAACCAGGGGCACACTGGTTCTGAGCTGAGCTCTGTGAAGCCTCCTACATATCCAGCAACCCCCACTCTCACATTCCAGGATGGAATTCAGTCACAGATGGGACTCACTGGGGGTGTGTCATCTCAGTCCAACCCCCAGTTTGTGTCAAAGGCCATCACACAGGCCCTGTTCAAACAGTGCCAGAAGTGTTTCACACCTTTACACCTCTCAGCCCCATCTTTGTACCTCACAGGCTCCCTTTTTGGTTAGGTAGGCTTTTGTGGAGTACCTCAAGAGACTGGATGTGTAAAATTGGGAATTAATAATGCAGCAATGCCAGTGGTTGGCATGTCCAGACCTGCTGGCTTTGATGGGACTATTCAACTGTGCAAACTAAAATAGGCATGGCAGTGTTTGCCAGCTCAAACTCCTGAGCCAAAACAAGGAGCTCATTAAGAGCAAACACTGGTCCTGGCACTGCAGTTGTGCTTTACAAACCCAACCAAAGATCAAGCACCAAAAAAGCCCAACCTACAATTTAGACAAAATGGATCCAGGATTCCAAATTTCAGGCATGTAGTAGAACAAAAATGCCAGCAAGCCAACAGGAATGGCTGGCCTGGGGTAATCATGGATTGACTGATTTAATGTACATTCACAGAAGTTTGGATTTTCCTGTGTTCATTATCTTCCTCAAAATATTCTGGAGCTATGTGAAAGGAACCTTGCTGTTATTTAACAGCCTTTCTCTGGTCAAATCCAATGAGTTAGGCCAAATAAAATCTCCGTTTCCCCATTGAAGCCTGTGTACTGATGGAAGTAAGAGAAGATTCCCTGCTATCCAGCTGTACCTGGGGATGGGGGAAGTGCTTTCAACAACACAACTGAGCAGTAACAGGCTTAGAGTGACATAAAAAATGAACCCAAAATCCTGTTTCTTCAAACAGTGCAGAATTAAGTCTGCAGATTCCAAGACAAGTGTGTCTGTGGTAAGGCCTGAGTGACTGCAGTAGAGCCACAGCACACAGCCCCTGGCAAGCAGAAGGAAATCTGGGCTCTTTCTACCTTTACAAAAAATATCTTTTGCTATTATTTAGTTAGAAGGGGTTTCACCTTTGTTAGCACTAACCCAATGCTTGAGTAGCCTAGCTAAAACAGACTGACCTAATGTGTTCGAACCATTTTCTAGAATATCAGCAATCCTGTCTAAAAACCACAGGACTGACATCTCTGCTAGCAGCCTTTATGAATTTAACACCTTAAGCAGAGAACCTGGGAAAAGGCTGGAGACAAAGAGCTGTGCTTGGAGATCTGGGGAGTCCATTGGGGTGAAGCACTGAACATCCTGGAGAGGATGTCACTGCCTGTACCACATTCTCTGGACAACCAAACTGCTCCAGTTTCTGCATCTGCCAGTCTGGCACCTTTAATAAGTCATTAAATCACACTGTGGACGTGAATACGCTCTTGGATAAATAATAAATGACAGCTCTCACACTGGCACGCGAGCACACAGGCATACCCAGGGCAGGAAATCACACACAGCATTTCATTTGTTGCTAATTTATCTGTAACAAAGTGAGGAAGATGCCCTGGGGACTGGTGACTAACAAGGAGCATTGTTTATGCTACAAATCCCTTCCGGTTATTAGGCTTTGAAAAGTGCTTTGTTTAGCTTATCAGTGCTTCAGCAGGAATGCCAGGGGCAGTATTTCTATTCTAAGTGTATTTCTATTCCAATATTACTGACATATAAAAGGTTATGTGTTACCTGAGGGCTGAATATTTGGCTTGTGCTTCAGTGCCTTGTTGAATCAGGATCAGGATGGTGAACACTGCACAAAACCAAGGTCTGAACACATTTCCTTATCAATTTTACAGCATTAAATTGAAGAACACCTTTACATAAATCAAATCTTTCTCAAGGATCACACAGCAGGACAAAGAATAAATACCCTATGGCATATAAATTCCCATCATTAAAAATTACCTCAACATGTTAGACCTTCTGCTTAAATTCTGCACTTCACTTAGGATGTGGACAAATTTGTATTATACAACCAAGTCTGCTGTTATGAAATTTCAAAGTATCACAAGTGTCTGGCAAGTTTTAGAGATGTTTCACAACAGCACTGATAAGCCGCTACTCTGTCAGGTGATCAAAATACCTACAGTGTGCCCTTGATTCAAGTTAATGTTTAAAAATAGGAATGCAAGTTTTTTATTGGGCTCAGGTACTTTTTCAATGATGTTAAATGTCTTTTAAAGGAGAAGATTTAGAAAGGGAGTGCATTAATTTCAGATGGAAAAAAACTACAATTCATTCCATAATTTAAAAAACCTGAGAATCCCTTGCCAGCTAAATAAATAATAGGCAAATAAAGGAAACTAAATTGGGAAATTAAATTATTAATTAGCAAATAAGGCATAATTTGCCATGCAGAATGATTCCACACGAACAGTGTCACTGACTCAGCTCCTCTGAAACATTTTTGCTAAGAGGAATGGCAAACTCAACCTCATGGAAGTCTCCTGGACCACTGTAAGAAGTGTTCATTAGACTGATTAGGAATAAATAATTGAAGTATTTATTTAGATGTTTTATCATTAGATTACTTTTGGAAAATCCACATGAATGAATTCTTCCTTCTCAAATGTCCTGGTTTTAATTTGCTTATGGTTAGTTTAGATCTGGATTGCCAAACCATGAGCTGTCCAGTGCAGCCTCCCTTGTCATCTGAACTGGCCTTGTAAGTGAGACTGGCAGCAGCTGCTCCCCTGCCAGAGCAAAGTGCCACTGTCACCCCTCCCTGAGAACTTCCAACCTCAAAGCAGGGGCTGCTTTACTGAACAATGCCACGTGCTCATGCAAAAACCAATAAATGTTTGTGAGCACTCAACCTGCTGAGGGTTTTTAAACTTTAATACCTCTCCTCAAAGATGCTGATGAGAACAGACTCACCACTGATGCTTTAGAGCTAAATTTCCTTGTGGTAAAACTGGAAGATGTTCTGAGCTGAGCTGTGTTACAGAGATAAAGGTTTATACCCAGGAGCTTCTGGTTTCATAGCCAACAAACAGATCAGTCTTCACGCCTTCCTTTTGTGGGCAAGAATTAAACATGTATCAAATCTGGTGGCTGGGGTTTAGCACAATGGGGTTGGATTTGCAGAGTTCTACTAGAATTGTTTTCTGAAATGCACAGCTTTCAATTTTAGCCAAAAGATGTGTCCAGATCTGAAAAACTCATTTTTCTCAAAAATCTGACTGTCACAGTTTGAAAGCCTGGCCCCTGGTGAGGTTTCTACATGAAGAATTCCTTTGCAAATCTGACCTGTGGAAATGTGACCTCAGTGAACACCTGTGCTGTGCAGTGAGAAAGGAACAGAAACATAAGGATCTGATTCCTGAAAAACTTTAAGGCTTTCTCTGGGTCTTTGAATTCTAAGTCTGTTTTTGCTTCTGCATTTGGAGTTTAGTTTTGGTTGGGCTTTTTTCCTTTCATTTCCTCAAAATGAATTAAATTGACTTCTACTGGACTAAACATTTTATCATTCAGTTCTGGCTGAGGATTCTCAGCAACATATGGGTTAGAACCACCAAAGACACCCAGATCCAAATATAAGACTGTAAAATAGTCATTCCTAAGGGCACTTGCAAAGTTTCCAGCCTAAAATGTTAGGAGCAATGACAATTTTAATAGTGCTGTTTGAAATAACACACAGAATTACTGCAAGAGAGGAAGCTCCCTAAAAATTTATCATTTTAGGCAAAGTCAAACTAAATATTTTATTTTGTTAGGACTGTTTAGTGCCATAAAAACCTCAAAGCCTCATGACACAAACACTGACTGCCACAATCAATCTCTAATTCAATCACAGTTCAAATGTTCAAAGGCCAGCTCAGGATTTTGGAAGGGGTAAATTAGTTCTGGCAGCCCTACAGCAATCTCAGATATCATCTGTCTTCTCCTTCTATCAGATCCAGCTGGGCGGGCCCCTCATAACCATTGATGCTGGTTAGAGCCAACTCCAGCATCATTGGGAGTGCTTGGACTCAATAAATCAGAAAATTGATTATGTGCAGATAATCTATTAAAAATAAATGACAGACCTGGCATGTTTTTCCCAGCTGACTGACTCAGCACAAGACTAAACCACTGATGTCTTAGCTGAGGGTGACCCCGAGTTCCTTTTTCCTCCCAAATGCTCTGTTAATGCAATTGGAGGAATGTCCATACCAGGTGAAACCAGGCCCACCCTGCCTTGGGACCTGCTGGACTCAGGAGTTCCATAGCATCCATAACCATGTCCTTGGCTTTACTGTGTATGTAAGGAACTGCCTGGTTTTGCTCCCTCTGGATCTGCCAGCCCTGGTCATCGTGCAAGAGCTGATGGAATTTCCCACCTTGCTTCACTCAATCAGTGAGAGATCACAAGGAAATTAAAAATGTGGTGTGACAATCCTGGATCTGAATGATGATTGAATGATTTTTATTCTTCCTACACACACACACACATATTATTCACACAATGCAGGAGCACTGCCTGGATCTTTGCTGTAATTCCCAGTCCTAATTGAATGCTCTGGGAGCAGAGCTTGAGCATTTGCAGGGCAACAGGCCCTTGCACTCAAGCTGACAAGCTTCCAGCCCCTCTGCCTGGTGCCTGAGCTCAGCAGCCAGAACTGGTATCATCAGCAACAGTAAATATTCCATTTTCCTGTTTTCTGAGCAGCACAAACTCTCTTTCTGCAGACTTGCTCATGAGTCATCTGGAAATAAACCATAATCACTTGTCCCCTAGGAGTCATATATAAGTTAATTACTGTACAAGACAAGCTAATACAAAATACACAAGAGATTCCAACTTGTTGAGGTTGTAAAGGGCAAGGGAGCCTTTCAGAATTTCCATTGGTTACAGTCTGGGAATGCTGGGCTTCCCTTGACTCCGTATCTATCACATAACCAGGAACACATTTTGTTCTCTTTGTTGTAGGAGACAAAGCTAAAGAAATGTGGGTGTTGCTCCTGTGCACAAATAGAGTAGATACCTAATGAGCCTGTGTGTGTGCAGTGCTGGTAAACACCACTGCTCTGGGCTGCAGCTGACAGAAACCATCACTGCCTGGCCAGCTGAGAGGATGGTCTGGAT
This sequence comes from Ammospiza caudacuta, assembly GCF_027887145.1. NCBI lineage: Eukaryota > Metazoa > Chordata > Aves > Passeriformes > Passerellidae > Ammospiza > Ammospiza caudacuta. The sequence goes on along the minus strand of NC_080599.1, from coordinate 45,363,836 downwards.
CTGCAAATGCCCCCCAGCCCTGCACAGGAAGTCAGAATGGAATGGGATGTGCCAGATGAATTTTAGGTGCCACCATGTGAAATAAAATCTGCTTGCCTGGAGTTCAGGGTCCTGGACTTGGATCTGACCATCTCTGTGGTGTCTTATTCCTACCCAGCCATCCTTTGCTGGGCTATTGTGTGGTTGTTATCTCTGCAGGAGAGAATCTTATCAGTGCAGGGAAAGGAAAATCTGAAAACAATGAAAAGGCCTTTGGCATCTGACATTTTTCTGTTGAGGATGGAAACAAATACATTTATAACTTCACAGTAAAGAAAGATTTTTTTTATTCCAGTAGTTATAGAAACACTATTGTTAAGGCTGGAAAAGCCCTTGAAAATCATTGAATCAAAGTCATGGCACATTATTTTAAAACTTCCAGTTGCTCTTATCTACAGATCCTCATTACAGGAGGAAAGAATGGTATGCATGGTGCTGATTTAAAATTACTAATTTGGTGAATTCATAGTTTTAGACCTGGCTCTGGCAAGAGACCTGGTTTCATGAACACTCACCTGGATTCTTTTTGCCATTCAGTTTATGGTACAGAGAGAATCCCATTCTGGCATCCCAGGAAGGCAGAGAACACACCAGACTTTATTTCAGTACATTTAAGTGACAGACACAACTGCAGAGGAGGAGGGAAACAGTGACAATTAGTTCTGTGTGATATCTATGCTGAGTTTCTGCTAATCACAGGAAATTATTATTAATGAACTGAATATGTTGATCAAATTACTAATTTAGTGAAGACTGTGCACTACATCTCTCCCAGGAACCACAGCAACTCCAGCTGCCCCACCTGCCTCCAGCGAGCCCCTCTCCCAGCAGAAAGCAGCTGTGGGCATTTATTCTGTGGGAAGTGTTGTGCCTGACAGTGCAGGCAGTGCTTACACAGGCTACTAAACAAGGCATTCTCCTGGCAACAATCTCAAGGCCTGTGTAAGAACCAGGACCAAGCCCTTCTCCCTGGAATTAATGTAGGTTCCCTCACTAGAAGCAAGAGAAATCCCATTTTTATATTCCCTGAAAAATCAGTAACTGTATTTTTATTTGCTCATTGCTTTCATATCTACAAAAGTGCTGCTTTTGAAATGCCCATGAAGTCTTAAGCAGCCAAAAAGTAACAGATGATCTCAGAGGATACTGTTAAATTACAATACAAACTTGTGGAATGGGTAAAATGCACTAGAAAATCCCACTATTTGTATCTGACTATGCAAAAAACCCCCAACCTATTACAAAAACCAACAGCGCAATAATCACATTTGTAAGTGTGAAAGCTTGAGATGTAATAAACATGAAGTCTCATCTTCAAGCATGAACTCGCTTCTGAGAAGATAACTTGTCTTTTTAATCAGCAGCATAAAAATCCAGCTGTCCCATAAAATTAATTTCTATGGGTAAAAATCAGGAGTAGGACACAGCAGGCTTGGGTCTCATTCTGTCCCACATTCCTGCTTCCCATGGGAAACATTTGCCAAAAATAAAGCAGTGATCTAAGCATAATTACATTGGTTTGCAGTCCTGTAAAAGCTTTTTACAAAAACAAAAGTAGTGGAAGTTCCATTTTAAACAATTCAGTAAGTTGGTTTCTAGTCATGCATAAAGGGTTTTTAATCTGTTTACTGTTTTTAAGGAAATCTGTGTGGTCTTGCAGAGGAAAATTGTTCAAAGACATCTCATCCCAATGTAAGCTCACTAACTGTTTATTCCAGCCCAGGATCTGTTTAACAGGAAAGGGACAGAACAGATTTAGAGGGTCCTTCTGTCAAGGCAGCCCCTGGTGTGGGCTCCTGTCCTCCCCCAGAGGAGGTATCCCATCTCCAGTCACTGGATAATCTGTGTAAAACCCTAATTCTGCAGACAAACGTGTCTGTTAAATGCCTTCTTTGAGGCTCTGAGCCATATGGCTGGGATTACAGCATTTAAATAGTTTTTCCAAGTGAATACAAGGATGAAGCACAGAATAGTGGAGGGAAGTATGTCCATAATTGCATTTATAAAGGGATTTCAGGATTTTTAAGGCCCATGTTCTGCACCACTGGAGCCAGTGTGAGCTTGGCACCTTGAAGCAAGTGCAAGTTATATTTACAAGCCATTCACACTTTTTTCACCACACTATAAAAAGATCTAAGTACAAAGGAGAACAAGGGGCCATGTTGTTAATGCTGGTGCAATAAAAGACATTTTTATCTTTAGGATAAAGATAACAGAGCACAGCCCCACATCACCACTGCCACTATGTCCATCCTCTGAGAGAACAACAAATCAGTGGATCCCCAACAGCCAGGGACACCTCTGGGAGACACCATGTAATACTTCCGGTTGTTTCATGTTTTTCTAACACTGTTTTATAACATACAGGAAAAGGAGACTTTGAACAGAACCCATCCAGGACAAACAGCAACCACATGGCCTCAAAACCTGTTTCAAATAATGCCTCAGTAGTTATAGTTTCAAGTACAAAGATAGACATAACAACAAAGAGCATCAACTTCCCTCTTTCCCTGGCCTGGTTAATTTTCCCTTTTCCATCTGTATGACCTAATGATACAGACTTTATTTGTATTTAAATTTGAGATCTGTAGAGAAGTACCATATACAAGCTGGGTCTATGTTGTTTTTCTTAGCTGTACATACTTGGCCAGGCTTTCCTTCCCTCCACACCATTATTTACACTCTGGAGCACTGACTCCAGTGTGATGCATTATCCATGTTATGGCTGTTTATAGAGTAGAAGTGGTCTCTGTAACATGTCTGTTTTTCATGTCTTAAACCAATAAAACTTTTACATTGGGCTTATCAAAACCATTCTGTGTAGATCTAAGTCTGTTGTGACTGAAATCAGTAATAAAACTTCTCTTGATGCCCCGTGGAACAGAGCTAAGGCAACACTGAGCTCTCTTAATAAATTCCACTCCGGTAAAAGTTTTATTTAAAAAATGTGGTTAACCCAAAGCTTTTAAAGAAGATTAATGTGGACTTATAAAAAATGTCTGATTTTATTATTAGTAGTAATTCATACAGTTTGTCCTGAAGTTTTCCTTTTCAGCTTCAGTTTGAACCATATGTTCAGGAAGTTCAACTGAAAAGCGATCCTTCAGCAATATTATTTTTTTCTAATTAACAATAACCACAGAGGTATTTTAGAGAAACCTACAGAGTCCCTCAGAAGGTTGTGGAGTGGGATAGATTAAAACAGGATTTTGTCAATTTTATGAAAAATTCACTGAAGCACAAATGGGTCAACTTCAGAGGAGTCCTTCCTTTCCTGTTCTACCAAACAAAGGATTCTGAGTGCAGCAAATCTTACTTTCCATGGGATTCTTTTGTGAAAGGCCTTGAAGGACTCTGGGATCCATCAGTGCCCTGTTGGCCTCGCTGGGACTGAGCCCAGGCCCAGCACTGCAGCCGTGGGGATCCCCAGACTTTGATCCACCACCCCAGGGAGTCAAAGCCAGTCAGAGGTGAGGGGTGTCAAACACAAAGCTCAAGGAGAAGCTGGAACCTGAGTGCCAGACTGGGTTCATACAGACTGGATAGGGATTTAGGAATAAACACAGCTGTGGGCTCAGCCAAACACTCTGTGTGTGCAAACAAAACACAAGAGGCACAAAGAAAAACCCTGCACTCAAATGAAAATGAGCAAAAAGCACAAGTCAGACAGAGGTTCATAAAAATACCTTTGGGCCAAATTTCACATTCCCAGTCCTTGTACACATGATGTAACTGATGGCATCAGGAACAATTTTTTTTATGGATTTCAAACATGGTTTGTCTCAAATTCCCTTTCTGAGTGGCACAGATGAGGTGATGCTGGGTGCAGAACCCCTGCACTGAGGGCTCCTGGAGACTTCTTGTTACAGCACAGCTCACAAACTCCTCACTGGCTGTTTTTAAGAACAAAGATCATTGTTCAGCTCAACAGAACAATCCCATCAAAATGGCAGCACAGTGTTGTGCTGCTGTTTTCACTGGGGTCCCTGTCAAGTTGCATCAGTTGAAATGTTGAGAGGTTTTATTTCCTGACTTGTCACACTGCTCGCGGTGCCCCGGAGCTGCCACTCAAGCTGTGCTGCTTCTGCTGTTTGTGCTTTGCTGGGTTTGTTGGTGGTGCCAGCCCTGACATTCAATTTTCCTGTTTTCTGACCAGCACTAACTCACTGCTGTCACTGCATGTGCAGCCTAATCTTACTGTCCTCACAGTCTGCCCCCTTTCGCTCTATGCTGTACATGGAAATCAGCAGCAGTCTGAGTAAGAAAGGATGTGGCAATTGGCTTTTCCAGAGGTACAAGCTGTTCCTGGCTGTGCCTGCTGGTTTATCTGGGATAACTAGCCCTGGAAGTCACTCTGGACAACTCCACCTTGATGCAGCTGCAATGCTTCTGTCCATGGGCACCCATATTCCTGAGGGCTACAGCCATGACCCAGGGAGCTTCCAGAGTAAGATCCACAGGGAAAAAAGCTGTGGAAAGGAAACCCTCCCCTAGCTGATCTGTAAATCTCTGCTGTAAATCTGTAAATAATATAAATGTTAAAAAAATATATATGTACATAAATCTCTCTGTAAATCTGTAAATACCAGTGTAGAAGAGCAAAGGCTCCATTTTTGCACAGCCACTTTGCATAGGAAAAGCATGTATTAAAAATAAAGAATCACATTCATTTTCACAGTCCATTGTAGAAAGAGGGTTTATTAATCCTGTCAATTTCCCTGTAAACATTAAATAACCTCCAATATGTTCAGCATATCTTCATTTTTTTAATTTGGTAGGTTGCTGCCTGACCCCCTACTGGAGGCACAGTCCCTGGTTAGCAGCACTAACCTGCCCTCCCTGCAGGGAGGTAATATTTATGTCTGTCTGCATTCTGACACATGCCAAACAATGAGCTTGAGCTCTTGGGATCAGATTTATTTATCCTCTAATTTTCCCACAGCATTTCAAAACCCACTTGGGCTTGAATGATCCTGCAGCCATTTGCATTTATCATTTGACACATGTCAGATCAAACACCTCTGTGAAATACCAAACAGGCCTCCAGCATTTTGCTTTTGTGTAGTTTATTGAATCTCTGGGGTAACATTCCACAAAAAGCAGCATGGAAGTTCCTAATCTCACCAGGCCCCAGTCAGAGGTTGCTTGTTGTACTGGGAGGCTGGATATAGGGGAAAAAAAGAAAATGTTCTTCATTGTGGAACTGTGTTGCTTTTCACACCTCTTGTGAGAAGCAACACAATAAGCCAAGGAAACAACCTTGACCCCTAAGTGTTTATAAATCAGCATTTACTGAGTGAGTAGCACATAACAAATGGATTGAAACAGACCTAGCAAGGAAAACCAGTCTGTACCATTGTGTAATTACTTTCTGGTGCAGGTACTGGCAATACTGTGGTGGAATGTTACCATCCTGCTGCATCCATAACTTTCTAGTGAAGGTGCTTCTGAATTTCTTTCTGGAGAAATCCTGAAGTTGCCCTAGCAGGGAGGAGAACGCAGTGTTCCATGAAAAGCCTGGTTAATTAAAAAACAGACCTAGAGAGGGTCAGGCTGGACCTTTCAAATATCACTCAGATTTGAACTGCAGGATTTTAACTTGCCTCTAAAATTTCAAATCAGATTCCAGTAGAAAGCAGCTGGATTTTTCCCGAGGTATTGCCAAATCCAAACAGTTCACACTGGCTCTGCCTTTTAATGCTGGAATCCCAGTTCCCAGAAGGATTCTGTATCAAGCAGAATCCTTTTCTGCTTGATACAGAATCCAAGGGTTGGGGCAGTAGGGATCCCTTTTAGAAGGATTCCTCTGGATACTGTACCATGACTAAACAGTGTAGGGGCATTTGGACAGCACAGAAAGGTTCTGCATTCAAGAGATTTTAACTTTCAAAGTGCTTAAGAGACACGTGGAACTGAAATGCATCAGAATACAAAATAACCAATCTCATGTGAACATTCAGTTTGCAGGTTACCTGTGTGACCGGCTGCCATTTCTGACTCTTGCCTTGTGAGGACTCTTCACCCAGGCAGGTCTCATGGAGTTTCTTCCTAAGAGTTGCTCTTTGCATCTTTAGAACCAGCATATTGTCTTCTCCATGTGAGCAAAGCCTGGGCCTCTCTGCAGGACTCTTGGAGCAGCTGATGACATGGTGGTTGCTTCCCTTCTTTCAATTTGCATGATAAAAATCTGTCAGCAAGTTGCACCTGATGGGGTGAGGATGGCAGGGTCTGCAGCTCAGGGGCCTGACCAACCCCACCTGGGGCCCTTGGCCAAACTTCATCAAGCCATGACTGAGGCTTCTCTTGGACTGGGGCAGTGGGATGGGTTTGTCACTGTGCTGCTGCCACAGCTGAAGGACTCAGCACCGTTTGGCATGGCCAAGGCACTCAATGTGGAGCCCTCAGAGGGCAGATTCACAAGAATGCCTCAAGCCACAATCAGAGTTTAACATTACAGTGCCCATTGACCTGCAGCTGAAGTGTGTTAGAACTCTTGAGCTTTAACATTTTACTTCTTGGCTCAATTTGAATTAAATTTTAATTTGAGAACTTGGCAAACTGAACAATTTGCTAAGTCTTGTATAACACAAGGATGGTCAGGCAGTCTCACTGCAAAATCCTGCAGCAGTGTTTGTGTTATCACAGCTGATTACTCAGCCACTGGGATACAGAGCTCTCACAGCTCTGGTTTTAAAATGGATCACATGAAACTGGTAGGCACACTGGCTTGGAACAAAAATGCAACGATAAAGTGCAAGTATCACAAGGGGAGGAAGGCATTAAAGGCCATGCAGGAAGTGTGAACAGATCTCTGTAACTGTGTCGTGCAAGCCCACACAAGGCACAGAGAGTCCTTGAAGCCTGTGCATTCACACCATGGCAGTGTGACTGTTTGTTCCCTTTCCTGACTCCCTACACCCCTCGTGCTAAGTCTTGCTACCAGTTCAGCCAGAGAAATCGAGGCCAGTTTGAGGATAATGATATAAATAGCAGGAAGTTTATGGAAACTTTGCTGAAGTTGTTTGTGGTGAGCTGCAAAGAGGTAAAAGTGTTGGTGCAGTGCCAGCCAACCCTGCACATCTGTCCCTGTATAACCTGTACCTTTGTTATCCATTTGGAGTCTGTGGACTTCATTTTTACACAATAATTGCATATTAAAATAGAGATATTAAGATTTATGAATGCTTACTGGTTACAACGCACTGGTCTCCGATTGCTTTTTCCCATTCTGTCTTTTCAGCTGACAGATTTTATCATGCCCCTGAGTTGGGAGCTCTGATATCCCATTACGTCAGAGTCATTTTTTTGCTTCTTTTACTCTTTTTGTTAAGAAGTTTCATCATTTTATTCCCATCAACTTTCATTGTCTTTAATTATGTCCCTGAACTTGTAAAGCTGTTTCTCCTGACAATGGATGCTTTGGAAAGGGTAACAACTACTTTTTTATGAACTACAAGGCAGGAAGTGCATTGTTTCTTTAAAAAAATTACCAGATGTTTTTCAGGGCTGACTACTAACATTTAAAAAAAAGCCTGAAACTATTATTTTCCAAATAACCCCAGTGTAATTTTGTTATTGTGTGACTCCTGTTTGCATTTAACTGGGAATTGCAGCCTAGGCCAATACTAAAAAAGGAATTTCTCTCAAGCTAAGTGTGTAAAGTCCATCTATGTGAACATTGACTCCATGGACTCAAGTCCATCTGAATGAATCATGTTCTTTCTTGTGCTGTTTCTGCCAGTCCAAATACTGGCACTGGGGTACCTGCAACTGGTTGTCTTGTGTTCTCTGAGTGGAACAAATGAATATTCCTTGTCTCTGTGTGCAGGGATTATTGACAGAAAATACCCAGTGCTTCACAGTAAAGTGACTGCATTTTATTTCTCATTAAAAATTAAAATAGATACTTTAAATGATAATAGAATATTTGTAACATGGACGGTACAATAAGAAGAAATTACCCGCATCACACATGCCTGGAAATTTGCCTGCTGTTCCCAGCTCCCAAGCCTCTGGATCACACACTGTTCATGATGGAGCGATACTCTCTCTGGTGCTCCACAAGCTTCAAAAATACTTCGTATTTCTTGTCATAAAATCTGTGTAAGAAAGCTAATGTCAGCAAAGCCTGAGATTTGAAGATTTAAATCCCCTGTAATATGTATGTTTACTTGCTTCTCTTAGCATTAAAGACACTTTGACTCTTTCCCGGGTACAGCTGCTGCCGGGGTCAGAGCCCTCCCTGTGCACTGCTGGGGCAGTTTCCAGCCAAGCTGTGATTCCCAGCTGCAATTCCACCTTTCGCTGCCCCACAGCCAGTTTGGCTTCTCAGACAGTCGTCCCCAGAGTTCTCTGCTGAGAAAGTGAGGAGACACCAGAGCTTCACAGAATTCATTCAGGTGGCAAAAATCCTCCAAAATCACCGAGTCCAACCATTCCCCAGCACTGCCAAGGCTGCCACTGCCCCGTGTCCCCAAGTGCCACATCCACAAGGCTTTTCAATCCCTCCAGGCATAGGGACTGCCCTGGGCAGCTGTGCCACGGCTGGACAACCCTTTCCATGAAGAAATTTTCCCAAATATCCTATCTAAACTTTCCTTGGCACAGCTTGTTTCCTCTTGTCCTGTCTCTTGTTATTTGGGAGCAGAGCCCGACCCCCGCTGGCTGTCCCCTCCCGTCAGGAATTGCGCAGAGTCACAAGGGCCTCCCCGGAGCCTCCTTTGCTCCAGGCTGAGCCCCTTCGCAGCTCCCTCAGCCCCTCCTGGAGCTCCAGCCCCTTCGCAGCTCCTTCAGCCCCTCCTGGAGCTCCAGCCCCTTCCCAGCTCCTTCAGCCCCTCCTGGAGCTCCAGCCCCTTCGCAGCTCCATCAGCCCCTCCTGGAGCTCCAGCCCCTCCCCAGCTCCCTTAGCCCTTCCTGGAGCTCCAGCCCCTTCCCAGCTCCCTCAGCCCCTCCTGGAGCTCCAGCCCCTTCCCAGCTCCCTCAGCCCTTCCTGGGGCTCCAGTCCCTTCCCAGCTTCCTCAGCCCCTCCTGGAGCTCCAGTCCCTCCCCAGCTCCCTCAGCCCTTCCTGGAGCTCCAGCCCCTTCCCAGCTCCCTCAGCCCCTCCTGGAGCTCCAGCCCCTTCCCAGCTCCCTCAGCCCTTCCTGGAGCTCCAGCCCTTCCCAGCTCCCTCAGCCCTTTCTGGGGCTCCAGCCTCTCCCCAGCTCCCTCAGCCCTTCCTGGGGCTCCAGTCCCTTCCCAGCTCCCTCAGCCCCTCCTGGAACTCCAGTCCCTTGCCCTGGCCACGCTCCAGCCCCTCAGAGCGAGTCCCGTGCTGCGGGGCCCAGAACCGGGCCCAGGCCCAGAGTCCCCCCGCCATGTCCGCCCCGTGTCCCCTCAGCCCGGACCCGTCGCCAGGGGGAGCCCGCGCGCCGCCGCCCGTGCGATCCGGAGCCCTTAAAAATGTTACGCAAATTACCCTTAAAATACAATGTGATAGAAAATAATCCTTAAAAATTAATAGAAATAATACTTTAAATATAATATTACTGACCCTTAAAATATAATATAAATAATCAAGCTTTAAAAATTAATAGAAATAATCCTTAGAAATACAGTATGAACAATTCTTAAAAATATAATATACCGTGATTCTTAAAGTATTTGTATGCTAAGCACTACTGCAGACGAGCAGGGCTGTAAAAAGACACCACCCAACCTCATCTCCAGACCCCAACTTTATCTCCCTTGAACTCTCCCAGTGGAACACACCAGGGCCAGCGTTACCTTTTATGCTCGTGGTTGGGCTGCACAACTTTTCCAATTTCCCCCATTTTTGCCATGGCCTCCTAGGAAAAGACAAACACCAACTGGAAAAGCCTGTTTTGATTTAAAATACTTTTTGACAAGAACAAGATGTTTCAAAACCAATCGGAACATTAGTGATGTATTTTGTTTCGGCTGAACAGGCCAGATGGCAGCAAATATGTTCAATCCCATTATAAAATAGTAAGAGAACAAAGCTCTGCAGACCCTCAGTAACCAAAGTCTGTTCCACTCTCTCACTGGGAGTCCCAGGCAGAACAGAGTTATCTTTTACTATTTACTCTAACCAAAGGAAATGTTAAACACTGCATCCCTGGAGGGGTGGGTTCTCAAATAAAATGATACTGTACTTGAGATCCTGTTATCGTATTCTGAAAGAATCAGTTCCCTGCAGTCAGAGAGGACTCAGGGGTGCTCCACAAGCTGAAGGTAACCTGCGAAGGTCTGTTCTGCAGCTCACAGCAGCCCTCACATTCCAGCACAAAGGTGTAAGAGGCAAACTCTGATCCTGCTCTGCTTTTGGCCAAAGTCAGAGCTCACAGAATCCCCTGCAGAAGGAGTCTCTGGGACAGCCATGTGTGGAAGGGAGAGGGATGAGTAATTTGGTTCCTTTTCTGATCTCTGTGAGATGCTGATTTTCCATGGATTCTCCCAAGCAATCCCACTGGAACGAGAATCACCAAAGTTAAGAGGCCTGAGCTCTCAGATACAGTGGAGGCAGCAGACACTCAGTGATTTCACAAGGAGAATCAAAGCAAGAGCTTTTAGATGGGAGAATGTTAAAAACATTAAAGATCAGGACTCAAGAGTCAGTGTGTGACTAAATCAGGGTTCAGAGTTTCTATGCAGGACCTGAACCTGTTTTAATGCAATGTCTAAGAACGAGGATGACCCTGGAGAACAAGCAGCCTGTTCTGCTGCTGGAACATTTTTAAAAGGTTGGAACATTTTTAAAAGGTTTGTATGATTTTACAGGCTGGAATACCAGCCCTAGTGAAATTTGTGCTTTCTATTAATCCAGCACTTTTCAGCAAAGGATCTCACAGAACTTCACAAGGTGGATGAGCAATGTCAGTGCAGTGTCACCAGCCCAGGGCAGGCTCTACCACGGCAGAAGCATTGCCAGGTGTGCAGTCAGGACTCCACTCTGCTAAGGGTGCTGATACAGCAGCAGGGAACATTTCTGTGCTCTCATATGCCCATTTTCCTGCAGAGGTGCAGAGGTTGATTGTACTTGGGTTCCCCAAGAAACACCCTTGAAATAACACTTGCAGAGAGATAGTGTGTTCTTTTGCCTGGGACATGTGAGCCTGCTGGCACTGAGACTCTGCACAGCAGCCAGATTAAAATACTGCCATGGAAAGGCTGATATCCTTCCCAGTAAGAGAAATGGGCATTTTATTCCCTGGCCTTTAACAGGTGACACTGACAATGCTCAAGCATTGTCCGTATTTACAATACCCAGTCCCTTACATGGCCAGCTGGATTCACAGTCTATCCAAAAAATATGAATGAACACTCAGAAAAAAAAAAAAAAAGGCAACTCAAAGTAGAAGTCAATTCCCTCTGGTACAATGGCTACTGCTTTTCCATTGTGCCTTAGGGAAAACAAAGCCCCCTGAAACACTCTCTCACTAAGGAAGAGTCACCTTCCTTTCTGCTCCCTGCTTTACACCTCCTTTCGAACTGCCCTGGAGACACTGTATGAAAATAAACCCATAACATCTGAAGTGTCTAAACAGGCAAATCCATTTCTTATCACAGATACAACAAAAATGAAAGGGATGGCCAGACTTTGCATTCCCCTGTCTGGGCACACTCAGGACCAGGACACAGCACCATTCCCAGGCTATGTTCTGCCTGTGACAAGGAGCTCCACACCCTTGTGTTCTGCTTTACTCTTACAGCTTCCAGAAAATGCTGCTTCTCTTCTGCTGGACCTCCATCATCCACCCTGAGCTAAGGAGGATGACTTCCAAGTTTATCAGTTTTCCAGTTCATCCTCTAAAATACTTTGGCATTTTAAAATCTACTGAAAATACACAGACCTTTGAGAATCCACAGCATTAAAGTCTCACAGCAACTGCCATGGTTCTGTGGGTTCTGTGGAATAGCATGGCAAAAAAATACACAGCCAGCAATTTTCAACAAGTCACCCATTCTGTGTTGCTCAAAATATCCTAAATTAATTCCCTCTCTCAATTCACATTTTAGTTGTGTGTTTTTCTGTGTTTTAAAGTCAGTTTGGTCATTGTTAGCTTGAACAAAAAACTTTACTCCCAGAGGAGAGTCTTTTCAACAATTTTCTGGGGACAAAGAGGAACAGAACATTGAAAATATGAATTTATAATGAAATGGGAAACAAAGGAACATTAGAATTGCATTACTGAATGGGATCAACCTTGTGCACTGCTCTGTCTCCAACAAAGCCTTAAATATAGCAAAGTGATAATACTGCCGTTCAGAAATAGTTTGTTTGAGGGTTGACATCCAAATCCATAATTCCAGTCACCAAGGATTTCACAATCTTAATTTGAATGACGCTCTATCTTCTTTGTTTGCCAGTCTAGACAGTACAATGAATACAGTGATTTAAAACACAATGAATTCTCTCTTAAAACAAAATATTTTGTAAAATTGCTTTTTAATCATTTCTTTTCTCTCTTTCCATAAAGGCTATGCTATAAATAAACCCTGAAAGTTCGCATTTGATCATCGTTTCTAAAGGCTGGGCAAGAGGCAAGTGAAGGGTTTACACAGGAAAAAAGAGAGGCACTGTGGAGCAGAAATAAAGGGATGCATTCATGATTTCTAATCTTTTGTTGGAGTGTCAACGCTGAGACAGATACAAGCCAGTAAACACTCTGCTCTCCATGGAGAGACACAGCCCAGCGGGGTTTTCCCTGCCTGGGAAGGGACAGGGAACCAAACTCCCCAAGGCCCACCAAGATCTCAGGAAAAGGTGCCATTTTGCTGCTGGGAAGGTCAGCAGCCACTCAAATCCACTCGGTCCTGGTGGCTGAATTCCACTCTCCAGCATCATCTGGGGCTGGGGATCCAACACTTGCCCAGCTGAGGAGTCCAGGGCAGCCCCAACATGCAGTGAGTCTCCAACACAGGGAAAATCCCATATCCTAGGGAAGCCCAACTTTGACACAGCATCTTAAAGCTGGAAATTTCAACTCTTGTCCCTTCAATAATGGGAAGGAAAAAGTTTTTAACCCTGTGTGGGAGGAGGCAGCAGGAGAAGCCCATCAGGAGCCACAGGAGGTGCACACAGGGAACAGCTTCAGGCTGGGAGACCCATCTTCTCTGACTCCCTGTCCTTGGGGTCCTCCAAGAGCTGCCTCACAAAACCCAGCACATCCCACAAGAGGAGCCCACATCCCTTGAGACTGCACAGGGAGGCCAGTGAAGCCCACTTGTGGATGGACTCACAGAATAACAGAATCAACTAGGCCGGAATCACAGAATCACAGAAATTCTAGGTTGGAAGAGACCTTTAAGATCATCGAGTCCAACCCATGTTCTAACACCTCAACTAGATCATGGCACCGAGTGCCACATCCAGTCTTTTTTTAAACTCTTCGAGGGATGGTGACTCTACCACCTCCCTGGGTAGATGATTCCAGTATTTGACCACTCTTTCTGTAAAATACTTCCTCCTTAATTCTAGCCTGTATCTCCCTTGGCGCAGCTTGAGACTGTGTCCTCTTGTTCTGTCTGTTGTTGCCTGGAGAAAGAGACCGAAGGGAAGGGACCTTGGAGACCATCAAGCCCAACCTAGACTAGTCCCCAAGTCTGATTTTTAGCTGTGACATGAGGATTGATGAGGTTGAGTATTACTGAAAATTAATGGGATGTGAGCCTGAAAGTACACAGAAGATGAGAAATCAGATTAAGGGACACCAGCCTTAGTTTAGAAAGTCAAGCAACAAAATCCCAATTGGGCTTTTTCTTTATTTTGAGGTTTTAACAATTGTATTCAAAGTTAAATGGTAAGGCATCTGAGCACAAATGCAACTTCCCAGCTGTGTTCTCACCACTCAGTCATTTTGGTAATCCCAAGAAATGCCTGGACTTTAACCTAAGGTAATTATTAACAATGAAACAACCACAGATCATTTCAGGTTCTCCTGTACCATTTCAGTGGCTGACAGCACGTGGCTGCACATGGAGCAGCAAAGCACCAAATTGGGGAATCTGATGCTCACACTCAGGGCACTCTCACCTCTCCAGTGTTTCTGTTCAGTTTTCCTGTCACAGATCCAGCAGCAGGAGAAAAATAATGTAAAAGTTGCCCCATTCAGAACAGACTGAAATGTAGGAACATTCTTCCTACCAGATGTGTCCTGATTTCAGGATTCAGCAGGTGTTAACCTTCAGACTATTAGAGTGACTTTTCTTACACTTCTAGTCCTCACAACAAATAAATAATATTCTATGTAATAATTTCAATTGTTCTGCAGCAGTGAAGAACCTCTTCTTTCTCACTCATCTCTATTCCACACACACAAACTCAGCTAACAGATGTCTCTAGCATCATTTTAAGAAGTTCAGTGGCAGATATATTTGGATTTGAGAGGCATAAATAGATTTCTTGAAATGCTGATGTTGAAGAAATACTTTTAAACTTCTATAAGAATTTTAAGCAAGGCTGCTATTTCCTCCTAAGCTTTTATTTAGAGATTGCTTTGGAGAGGCAAAATTCATCTTATCTGTGTTTACAGGAGTTACATGAGTGTATTTCTGCAGAACATTACTTTTTAGTGGAATATAACTGCATGAAGAAAGCATGTGATGGACCATGCACAATATTTTTCTAGTGGTTTTTTTCCCCCCTTAAATTTGTTTGAGTTATAGGGGCAGATCTTGGCAGCATGCACAAAGCCCAGAATCTGTAACTCAATTCTCTGTGGGTTTTTAGCTGGAATGAGCCAAGTTTTAAAACACATTATGGATAAATATTAGAGCTGCGCAAAAAATTCACACCTAAGACCAAAGTGTGAAAATTTGGCTTTGATTCATCTAGTGAAAAGGTGAAAATTTTCACACAAGTTTTTGTTTTCCTTTTGCTCTGATCCAACTTCAATTTCTGTGTCTGTATCAAATCTCAGAGAGAGAGAGAGAGAGAGAGAGAGGGGAAGAGTTTCTGTCTGTCTGTGCACATGAGATACAGAGGAGGAGGGAGAAGAGGATGGAAGGATGGAGGGCTGGCAAGCAGGACACCAGCTCAGAACCTGAGTCTGTCTTCCAGGAAAAGTCACTGGCCTTTGGAATCTCTCTGTCCATATGTGCAGGAACAGCACTGGCCTCTCTTAGAGGAATATTTTATGCATTTGTTTGTTACACTGAGGCAGCTCAAAAGAAGCCCAACATTATTCTACCTTTCAACCATCCAACTTGAGTTGACAGAGGCCAACTGGAGGGATCCTGAGCACTGAGAAAAGGTGCATTTCTGATTCCAGCGCTGAATCAGATTCCATAAAGTTTCAAGAGATTTCTGGAGTTATCTGGGACACAAAATTTATTATTTTAATTTTCAGTTACCTCTGTCTGCAGTGGGCTGTGCCATTTCCCCAGTTTGATTTGGCTGGGGCACAGAGTTTGCACACTCAGGGTGTGTCCCCAGTTCTGCACTGTGGGTGCCACACAGAGCTCCCAGCCCTCCTGCACTTCCACATCCCACTGGATGGATCACCCAACCTGCCCTGCACCACCAGAGAAGATTTCCACTCCTTAGTACCAGATCAAATGGAAAAGAGCTCTCAGAGCAGCAGAGACAAGCACAGGTAAGGCCACAGGATCACTTTTTCCTCCAGAGCACCGACTTTGCCTCTCCTCAGTGTCTGCACAGTGCCAGCCAGGCTGTGGTCACCCAGGTGGGTGTCCCAGAGCCCAGCCAGGCTGGCCAGCCACAGACACAGCCCTAAGAGGGGCAGCAGTGGCAGGGCAGCTGCTGGAAGGGTGCCTTGCCATGCCAGCCATGATATTAATGACTTATTCCACAGCCCAAATTTAGAATGGGACGAGGGTCAGCTCTGATTGCCACATCATCTATCAGCTGGAAACTATGTTTGGGTCTAAGCTCCAGCCACTCTGCTTCTAAATATAGGTTGGTTGGTTGTTGATTTGAGTCTGCACTCCCCCAAGTTGCCTCTCACTAACAAATAATTAAGCAGTTTGCTTTGTGAGGGCTCTGCTGCTGGCACCTCTTCATGCCCAAAGCTGCTTGGACACAAACCTGACAGCTTAGCTGGGGTTTCAGCTTCCCTGGGCAATGGAAAGAGCCCAAGTGCTCAGCTCCTGTTTCAGCTTCACAGACTGCTGGCACTGGGGGCCATGAATCAAGTCTGTGGGCACCACCCAAGCAGTCTGGGTCAGGGTTTAGCTGCTCTTCCCCTGACAGGAGCCTGTGCAGCTTCTCCATGAAGGGACTGTTCCCTTCAGTGGCTGCATGTGAAGGTCCCAGCCCACACCATGGTGCTGATGCCACAGCAGGAATGGGCTCCTGACTCCAGCACCAACTGGTACTGGCAGCACATCTCCCTCACCCCCTTCTGAGGTGGAATAAATTTAACCATGCACAGCATTGCTGTTAAAATAGACTAAGAAGGTCTGCCCATTGAAACCAAATGAAAATATATTGATTTAACACAGCTTTTAGGCTTGGAAATATGATGCTGACATAGCTGTGTTTAACAGAACACAAGCTCAACTGGGAGCCAGGAGAGCAAATTCCTCCACCAGCTCCTGCTGCTGGGCACTGCCCAATCCACCCTCTCCCTACTCATCCTTCCTGGGGATGGAGCAAACGAATCCAGGGAACAACTCTGCATAACCTGCAACTCATTGCTTTTCTTCTCTGGCCCCCTCCTCACCCTCTGCTTGCAGCATCTGTCCCAGTGCTGCTACCCTCAATTTTAGGAAGTAAAGCCTTTGGGGCAGTCAGGGCAGGTGTGTGATTCCAATAGACACAGACACCAAGAACTGAACACAAATCCCTCCCTGTGAGGGGGGTGAGGCCCTGGCATGGGGTGTCCAGAGAAGCTGTGGCTGCCCCTGGATCCCTGGAAGTGCCCAAGGCCAGCTGGAACAGGGCTTGGAGCACCCTGGGAGAGTGGGAGATGTCCCTGCCCAAACCATTCCAGGATTCTGATTTAGACCAGGGAGGGTAAAACAGAGACACTGAAGACCCAGCCCAGGGGATCCTGACACTCAGCTGGGCACCCCACTCAATATTTAGCTGAACTGCACAACTTCCTCCAAGGTGCAAAATTCAGATTTATTTGGCTGATTTCTTTCAACATCCATAATGAACATTCAGCTTTCCTCACATTAGTCACCAAGTTCAAACTTTTATTTGCCATCTGGCAACAGACTGGGCTTTACTGGGGGGAGGGGATAGGAAAGGGGCTTTTTTTTCCTTTTTTTTTTTTTTTTTGCATCTGTGTTTGCTTTATGAGCTATGGCTAAAGCATCATTTACACATGGGGAACTGGATCAGGTTCTCACAATTCATTCCATATGTTCACTTATGCTGTCAAAACATTTTTTCAATCTAATTAATCCACACACGTCTCTGTGTTCATTTCCCCACTTTGGGCAGTTTCAGCATTTTTGGGGTACCTAGCTGGGATTGTCATAAAACCAACTTCTGCCTTATACTTTGCTTTAGAGTTACTCCATCAAAAAAGCAAAAGTATTTGCAATATTTCACTCTTCTTCATCTATTTATTCTTTCCCTCTTTCCAACACTGGCTGAGGAGACTTGATTTTCCTTTCCTTTCCTTTCCTTTCCTTTCCTTTTCCTTTCCTTTCCTTTCCTTTCCTTTCCTTTCCTTTTCTTTCCTTTCCTTTTCCTTTCCTTTCCTTTCCTTTCCTTTCCTTTCCTTTCCTTTCCTTTCCTTTCCTTTCCTTTCCTTTCCTTCCTTTCCTTTCCTTTTCCTTTCCTTTCCTTTCCTTTCCTTTCCTTTCCTTTCCTTTTCCTTTCCTTTCCTTTCCTTTTCCTTTCCTTTCCTTTCTCCTTTCCTTTCCTCATCTTACAAATATATTCTTTGCCATGCTCCAGTGTCTACCTGAGGTTAATGAGGAAAATCCCTGCTGTGAGTTTTTGATTTGGGATATTTTTTTAACTAGTTCATCTGATGTGTGGTTTACTATTAAAAGAAAAAACCCCGTACCTCAGAAATATGCTTACATTTTACCCAACCTGGATTGCATTTGGGAAATTACCTTGGACAGGGGCTCATAAAAAACAAGAGACCTTTAGAAAAAGTCTTTCACTACTGTAAGCCAGTACAAGGTTGAGATATTAAAACAGAGAGTAAAACTGCGTTAAAATATAGAGAGAGGCCTTTTAGTAACCTTACAGATATCCCATGTCCAACAAAAAATAAAATATCATTTAAGAGACACAGAGATATTCAATGAGCAGTGAGCAGAGAATAAATCCTAGAAGAAAAAAATAGAACTCTTTTGGGAGTTCAGCACAGCACAGAGAAATCAGCTGTCCATGGCACAAGATATTTGCTTTCCTTGCCATGATTGCTACAGACAAGGGGTCAGCCACCTTTTCCAGCACACTGCTCCAGAAAAGTATTTTTCTTTCCCAAATTAAAGGCTAGCAGTGACTGAACTGAGTGAAGCTGAAGCAAAGCACACTCATCATTGCAGGGGGGTGGACTAGATGACCTTTAAAGGTCTCTTCCAACTCAAACTGTTCTATGATTCTGTGATCAGCTGATGATACTGTCCTGTTTTGTTTAAAACTGAGCATCCTTTCTTCTCCAGATCCGAAAATCAGCCAGGGGTGAGAAGCTACTGCTCTCATTTGTCTTCTGCCACTAGAACTGTCCTCCAAGAGTGCTCTTTCTTAAAAAAAAAAAAAAAAAAGCACTTTAAATGCTGGATACATATTGCTAAACAATTTTATTTTGGGAAGGATGCCTTAAGAACCTGGGAAGCCTGGTCTGAGGATGGGATGGCCAGTCAGTTGCCAAATGTGCTCTAATAGCAGCAAGGGAGAGGCTCAAACTGAGCTGTGGAATTCCCATGGACACAGAACTGAGAGAGTTTCATAGGAGGAAACTGCAAAAGTCACACCAGAATAGGTGTTCTGCTCCCCTTGCTCCTAAAAACTTTGGCTTGTATCTCTTTTGGAGACCACTGGGAAATGGTGAATACAGTTCCCTTTACCACTAAAACTTCTGTCAGCAGGAATCTCTTTATGTGCACACTGTCTGTGTACTGCAATCACATTTATTGAAAACCTGTAGGCACCAACTTGAACAAATTAATTTGGAATAAACTATTCTTATTGGCAAATGTCAGGTTACCCTCATCACCACTCTGGCTGATGTTTTTTAATACAAAACCAAACCCAAGAACTATTTATTCACACCTGCCCCAGAGTTTCATTACAGTAATATTCAATAACCTCTGTTACTGAGCAAATCCAAACCTGTCACCCAGCACTGCCAGCAGGAGTTTTAAAGGTATCTCAGGCATCTTTCCCCTTAGCAGATGTCCTAATAAAGCATTTGTATTCACTTGGCAAACAGAAAAGAGCACATTTTATAATTGCCCATGCCCAAAACAAAGGCTGGTTCTGTCTGCAAGCACCCCAGTTGGAATTAGAAGTGCATTTGCTGTGGGAGTGAGGCACCAGTGGCACCAGAGCTGGGATGGGCATAGCCTGAGATCCAACACAGCACCATCCTGAAAGCTAAGATCCCACAGAGAAGAGCACCCAGGACAGTCTCCACCTTCCCACCTCCAAGTTTTGGCCATGTGGGAAGCCTGGGGAGCTGGTTTATGAGCACTCCATTTTATCTCCAAGAAAGGCAAACAACACCAAATCCTTCCAGAGGGATGTTCTCACCTTACAACATCCAGCCAGACACCATTCCAACTTTTACTTTGCTATCCCATCCTATTTTCCCAGCTTTTTAAGAAGCCCCCAGTGAGCTGCACGTTGTGGCTCCTGCTTCCAAGCAAGCCTTGCCCCTTCAGCCCCTTCAGTGAGAAATTCCTCACCCACTGCTCCTCAAGTGCTTATGGGGGAAAGCTCTTCCCAGCACACCTTCCCTGACTGCAGTCACTGGATTCATTGGCTCCTGAATTTTAAGCCACACAGGCCCTGAGATCAGCTCAGCTGGTCAGAACATGGTGCTGATAATGCCAAAGGTGTGAGTTTGATCCCCATTTAGGGGCCCTTCACTTGATCATCCCTGCGGGTCCATCCAACTCAGAATATTCTGTGATCCCGTGAAGCACTTCAGTCCCTCACATATTCCATGGGAATCACTAACACCACAAGATTAATACCAAACACTCAGGAGGAAAATCTGGCCAATGGGGGACACAACTGAAGAAAAACCACTTTGTGCTTCACCATTCAGCTGATCCTAAGAACTGAGCCAATTCCTGCTGTTGAAGATCTGTCCTTTTATTTAAAGACAGCAAGCTGGGAAAAGAGATGAATAGCAGAGGCCCAAATGGTTCATGGAGCTTTTCCCTTGTAGGTCACTGAGCAGAACCTCAGTGAGTGTTGGGAACTGTGGTGGGCTGCCAGCTTTTTATCGTGTCCTCTGCAAAGGGGACTTACTGGTTTCAAATTAATTTCTATTGTATGCAGTTTTCCCAACATGAAATGCTCCATTGTCACAGCTCAGTCACTGATAACCCTTTGCAAAGCCCCACAGGAGAAACTGCTGCCACCACCTGAATGCTTCCTTTTAAAATCACACTTGGAGAAGTGTCCTGACTGTGAACTGAGGCTGGAGGAGCTCAAAGAGCCTTCCCCAGCCATGGGTGGGGGCACAGCCCTGCAAGGAGGGTGGCAGTGCAGCTGCACATCTTGCTGCAGACTGGAGCAGAGCTGGGGAGAGGCAGAGCCCAGCCCTGTCCTTGCTGCCCATGGTGGCTGCTCCAGGAGGGAGGTGAGTGTGTGCTGGCAGCACCACAGGCCTGCTCTCTGCAGAAAGTACTTTCTGAAAGGGAAAAAAAAAAACAAAACAGAAGAAGCAAAAATGAACAACTCTATCATTATCTGATGTGCTGAGATCTCGGCAGAGATCAGCTCAAAGATCCATATTGTTTACAGCAGCTGATGAGTCTCACAAGTGCTGAAGCTGTGCTCTCGCTTAAAGTGCTAACATATTTACAGTTTTCAGTCCTGTCCTTAGCACTTATCTGTCATTTCAAGATGAATGCTCCTTTTGTACAGCCTAATCACTTGCACGAACACTCCACCAGCTCAAAACCCCAGATTTGTTTCGCTTTTCCATTAGCAGCAATTCTGTACTTTGGAAATTGCTTCATGCAGCAAATCTGAAAAAAAAAAAACCAACTAGTTTTTGTTCAAAGGTATTTCTTTGGCTGTGACAAGTCTAGAAGGGAGGGAAATATTAAATTACTTTTATCTGATGCAAGTCTGAATTTTACTGCACACCTTTCTAAACACACTTGTCCATTGTTCTGTTCTGGCTTGGTTATTGACATTAGAATAATTAGTGAAGATCTATATAACATCAGACAGGATCAGCAACATATCTATCTAAATCCTTGATAAGAAGCCATTTTTTCATGCTAAACAATCTTTATTCATAATATTTCAAACATTTGGTAGGATCCCATCTTGCCCCCTCCTCTCCCAACAAACAGTAGGAGCATGTGCAATTAAAAGCTGTCAGTCATTCTGGTTTTACAGCAATAAAGGAACGTGGGTCATTCTACAACTCAGTAACTTAATTGAAAAAAATGCAACCCAGGCATGCAAGAAAAAGGATACAGTTCTAAGGAGGAGGTCTTACCCTGCTGGATGTTTTACATTACTCTCATTGGGTTACTGGCCTGTCACAAATCAGTTTCAGATGCAACTCAGAAAATGCTCAGCAATGCAAGATGCATCTGTTGTTTCTGCTAATCCTGGTCCCACTGCAGTCAAAAAAGGGCAACATCTGATTTTCAGAAGTCTCCAGAAAAGTCTACAACTGCAGTTTAGAAGGGTCCATACCTGAGCAAGAAGAGCACCTCAGTTATGTGTTGGGCACCGTGTTAGACACCAAAAGCTTCAGGCTGGGAATGAAAATGCTGATCTGGAATTAGCCTTTGCTGTTCCTAAGATATTGCCAATCCAAACCCTGAGTGAATTTGTGCTTTAAAAGGATGTGGTCTCCCATGCCTTCCCAAATATTCTCTAAAAAACAAGAGTTCTGCAAATGAAGTACATTTTTGTGCAGATGCACAACACAATCTTTAAATGTTCTGAATACTGTAAATACTAAAACTTGATACAAGCATCAGAGTTGTAACCATGCCACAGTATATAAACCATCTTCCATATTATATACATAGCAATGAAAATTAACACAATAACAAACTGCAGTTCCAAAGTAAGATTTTGAAGTCAAAAGAGGATCCAATTATGTGTAACTGTGTTGTCAATCTACAGCCTTTCCATTCTGACTTATTTTAACCCACCAGAGCAACATCTTTAGCATCATCATAGATTTTCTTTGCACTTTTTGTTCTACCACTTTAATACAACAACCCAAACTAAATCACTAAATCTGCTTCACAAGTCAGGAGGAAGAAGAACAAAGTTACACAACTTGACCAAAGTCACAGACAGTCAGTGGCTAAGGTGGGAATCAAGTCTGTGTACTCTGCCTCTCAAGTTAGGTTACACAGATTGTTTTGTCATTGCAAAATTCTGCTTTTATTTCTACTCAGAAGAACTTGGTGCTGCAGCAGTTTGTGTCATTTTGAACTAGCACAGAGTGCCTCCCATTACCAGGCTGTTAATAACAACTACTTTGGCAAACACTGAATTTTTCCTGTGTCCTTAGGAAACACTACACTACATTTTAACAGGGTATTTGTTTGATCTGGAAAGCCAGGCAACTTACTCCTTATCTCCAGGACACGAAACAAGCCTGGGATTTGAGGTGTCCAGCAGTTCTGAACATCCATATCTGTTCATACTTAAGGAATTACAATAGGAGCAGGGATGCTGATAAACCAAGAAAAGTCCTTTTTCCTTAACCCTTCCTGGTAAGGCTGCAGAAAAATCCACCATGGCTGGAACAGGAGCAAAAACCTCTCCAGCCCTAAACTGCTGTGTTGCATCTATCCATGGGAGAAGCACAACCCAAAGAATGGCAAATACCATCATTTGGAGGCATTTAGATAGTTACAAAACATATAAAAAAGGGTGCATGGGAGGAAAATTGGGCAGGGAAGCAGGAAAGCAGTGGAATGACACTGGTGTGAGAGATGCTGTGTAATTAGCCACTAGAGGGAACAAGAGTCATGCTCTTAATTAAGGTGCAGCCTCTTTTAGCAGGGGGGCCTGAGGGTTATCCTTACCCAGGGAAGCTGAATGGGGAGGGGGTGAAGCCTATCCCTGTAAACTTTGGAGTAGGACAAAGCTTTCCTGCCCTTTGTGTTTCATTCTCCCCTTTCAGATCTCTATGGGCCTTGGCATAAGCAGGGAACTTGAAGAACTCATACACCTTTCACATCTCCTACCTGCAGTTAACTATTTTTTGCACCTGGCAAAAATGTTTAAACAAAACCTGGGATGAGAAGGGATGAGATAAAGGAGAGAATGAAAAAAAAAAAGAAAAATGGTAAAAGAGACAAAGCTGTATTTTGCAGACAGGGTACACTTTGGCATTGGCTCTTTTGCAGGAGAAGGGAAGAAAAATCACATTCACATCATTGCAAATGGTGTGAAAAATGTGGAGTGGTGCTCTGCTGACATCAATAGCCCGAGACTGTGGTTGGGAGGGAAGGGAAGGACCTGCACTCCCTCTTGCCTGCTGACCTGACTGAAGCTGCATGAGAAAAATGAATGAGGTGAAAAGCAAAAGTCCCTCTTTTCCTCTGCTGAAGGACACAGACCTATTCAACAGCACAGCAAGGATTGAATCACAGACAAACAATCTTTTTATTACCATAAAAATGACAAATAAGTAACAGTTACAGCCTGTAAACACAAGACTCAAATTAAATAGAGTTCTAAGTGGTACAGTGTAAGTGGAAGCAGGATCCCACTCCTACTAAAGCCAGCTCAGCCTAAAGAGTATCAGATGTTACCCGGGCCTTAGAAGGCCTGGGACATAAACTATGTGTGTAAGAGAAAAAGAAGTCAAATGACTCATGACAGAGTTTGTTTTAATATAAATGACTTCTTCTGGCTCTCTGCTTTTAAAGCCTTGCCATGTTCAGATTCTGAGCAGCCAACCTGGGCAGCTGGCTCCCTCAGCCCTGTCCTTCAGTTTGTGCATAAAATGCTGGCATTTACAAACTCCTATTCCTCTGGCTGAGGAAGGACAGTTTATTTTAGCCCTGTGATCAGTGCCATCATAAATCTCCCCTCTTCCAGTCCAAGAAGACTGGCACAGCCCAGTCTGTGTTCATATGCTGTGCCCATAAAACAGAGAGCATTGCCACAAGGCTTTGCTGAAGTCCTGCAAGCCTTCAGAGAGATCCTGAGGTGAGGGATCAGCAGTGACTGAGCCACAAACCATCCCTGACTCTTTGCTTTTCATTATGTGAGGACAGGGGTAAGGGAATGAGATGTGGAAAGAGTTGGGAGGAAAGAGGAAAGGAGAAGACAGAAGACCAAGAGATGGGAAAAGATAAAGTGGAAGTTACTAAGCAAAAAAGAGGCACAAACCAGAGGCAAAAAGTACAGGATGAAAGAGTAAACAACATCAGAGTGGGAGCAGAGAGAAGGAGATGGTGGCTTTTGGGGATTTAGTGCTGAAAGAGAAAAGCCCCATTCCTATCTTTATTCTCTTTCCATGCCTGATTCTCCTCTGGGATGAGTGGAAGGTCCATGTCCAGAAAGCCACACATTTGGCATTTTGTGTCTTATGGCAAATGTGCTGAATATCTACAGGGGCAAAGTTATACAAAGCAAATTTTAAAAATGAATCTTGCTCAGTCTCCGTTTCATGCAATGCAAGAATCATCCCTTAGATGGGACTATTGCAAAATTAAATGACCTTGCAACCACAACCAGTAAATAATGAGTAATGTGCTTGTATGCTCAAAGCTTTTATGCCAGCCAGTCCAGGAACGTGAGGAGAGCTCATCACAAAAAGGCCTCATTTATCAGAAGGGCTTCACACAGATTAGCATCTTTAGGGCCATTACTCACCTCCCACACCTCAGCTAAGTGCCAGCTCCCAACCTAGAGCCTAACACACATCCCATTTATCTGCTGCAAGACACATGAGCTGCTTCCCTCAGTCTGGTCTAAAGATACAGCATCCAATACCTAAACTATTTAAAGTTAACAGAAATGGGTGATTTCACAACAAGATATAGAAAACCACCAGTCTGGAAAAATTAGGAAAAAATTAAGTCTTACCAGACATTTTGAAAGCAAAAGGAGTCTGCAGGCTACAAGGCTCAGCAGTATTTTGCTGAATATATCCCAGGTGTTTGTGCTACAGGGCTGGGCAATGAAGGCACCTTTCAAAGGTGAAGTGTTATCATCATCCACCCCATGGTTTTGGGAAGGAGATGTTGGGATGGACAAGAGTACAGCCCTCCCACATATGCCTGTCATGCAGAGACTCTTCAAAGGAAAAACTATTGATTAGAAGTTGGTTTATTTTCCAGAGAGTTCTCCCTCGAGGGGTCCCCTGTGCTTCCCAAGCTCCCAAAGAAGTGACATTGTCAGATCTAACCATCCCTCATTAGTGAGGAGTGCAATGACACATCACTTTTCCCTGTTACTTGCCCAAAAACTGTGCTCCCCCCAGAGCTCCCACACTCCTCCCTAAAACCTCTACCTGGCAAAGGACTCTCTGGAAGCTGCGTGGCAAACAGCAGCTGACAGCAGGTGCTCTCACAAACAGACTCTGCATGGGTCAGGAGGTATTTCTGTACTGAGGGTTAGTGATGCTCAGAGGAATGCAGCTCCCAGGAATGCTACACATGGAGAACATGCCCCATAAATCATTCCTAAGACAACAGCCCAACTCGCTTTTGCTGTGCACTTACAAGGCACAGCAAGAAATGGGCACAGCAGCTCTCCCTGTTTGTGCTCTTTCAATGTTTTTCAAGCCTCATCTGGAGGAATATCTGTGTGCAAAAATCTGCAAGTCAGGCTTTTCCATGCCCACTTGGTGGTCAGCCTTTCTGCCTTTATTTCCCTCAAGAGTGACAATTATGGTCTTGCTTCTCATTACGTGGACACGTGTCCCAGTAAAAACAAAACAGAGCCACAAAGGAATTTTATATGGATTCTCTATATCCCATTGCCCAACTTCAAACTGTGCCACAGAAATTTTAAGCACAGGACATGTAAAAAGTTGTATCAAAACAAGAAGGAAAGGGGTGGGAATGGTTGTTATATGCTTTAATCAAAGAAACCAAGGAAACAAGAACATATGATTGAACAAAGAAAAGAGAATGAGAATTGGATTCCAATTCTGAGGAAAGACAACACCTTAAAAAAGCAGCTGCCTTCTAATAGACGTTATGGGATTTCTCCTTCACCATTTCAGATCCGTGATTATATGAAGGGGAATAAAGAAAAATGTCTTTACTGTTAACCACAATAAAATGTATTGGACACTCTGAGATAGTAAACAGTCTTGTTAAACTATACAGAGAGAGAAAATGTTAAGAAACAAACCCCTCTAGAAACCTTAGGAGCAAGGATAACAGCATACGTAAAACAAAACTTTTTCAAATATAGGGCAGCAGAAGTATGTCCTAGTGGTCTGAACTAGTGGCACCAAATCCCACAACTAAGTGATCATAATGTCCTTCACAAACTTCAGTGTGAAAGACATTCAAGCATTTCAGACAGTGCTGTGACTCCACATGCTCGTGCTTGGCCACGGAACAGTCTGATCCCTGTGCTGACATAGCAAGAGTGCAAATCCCAGATGGAAAATTAATCTCACAATGTAGCCAGATTGAGTTTCCAATTCTCCAGGGCCTAACTTGAAGGTTGTTCTGCTCAGCTACTGAAGAGGTGAGGGCAGAGAGACTTTAACTTGTCTGACACCCCAAACATCATTTAAGCAAGACACGCTCTGAGAGGGACCTTCTTGGCTACTGACAGTTACAAAAGATCCATGGCACCCTCCTTTGTCCTCATCCTTCCTATAAAATATTGCTATCACACTTTTCCCTGCTTAAACGGCCTGGACAGAAGGGGAGACCAAGGTCCAAATTACTTCAGCTGTATCTCTGAGCACATGGATAAAATCGGTCCCTAAAATAGAAAGGGGAAGGATCACAGTACACTTTTAAGAAAGTATCTATCTACTACAAAGACACATTTATGGTTTCCTCATATTTATGGTTTTCCTCAAGAGAAGACAGGGTCAGCAAGCTGAAAAAACTGTAAAGTTGTGATATTATTAAACTTCTACAAGCTGATCTTTATCTTATTCCTCTTGAAAAAAAAAATCAACTAATTGTACATCTCCTTTCACAAACTTCACTGTGGTCATTTCATTTTTTGTTACAAAAATATGCAGCAGTAGAAGCTGCACTATTCCAGGCAGCATTTTTTCTCGTGCTTGCCAGGTCCTGGGCTTACTGACAGATGAGAAAAACACCATTGGTTTAAAAAGAGTCTCAACTTGTGCAGATTAACAAAACACTACATCTTATTCTTTGCCAGCATCAGCTGATGTGAGCTTTTAAAAAGCTAAAAGACATGACAATGTAAGTGTTAATCCTACAGACAGAGGAGGTTGTATTCACATACATGTGGTTGTTTCTAACACAGTAATTCAGGGTGTGAAAGAACCAGAACTTGGGAGAAGTCAGTGGAGCTGTGCCACTGTGCAAAGCCAGCTACACTATCAGCATAAAGACAGATTAAATAGATTTCTTTTGTCATGCTTCTCTCCAAGAGGTCTTCATTACCTTTTCAGTTCATCCTCATAAATGTGAAAAATAGGTAATAAAATCTTTATCACCAGTCTCAGCCAGAATTAATAAACAGGGAAGTCACATTGATATCCTGGCACATAGTGCCCCATCTCCTTCCACCAGTGCCCAAATGAAAGGCCATGGTTTATTTCATTAGTGTGGTATTTCATGCTTGTTTCTGCTTTCAGAGCAGCAACAAGGCCACATCCCTAAGTACTGGACTGCTGAGGTTGCTGCCTCCAGTGTTAGAAGAGCTGTGCCAAACACTCAGCTCCTGTAAATGGGCAGTTCTGTTAT
This sequence comes from Ammospiza caudacuta, assembly GCF_027887145.1. Classification (NCBI taxonomy): domain Eukaryota; kingdom Metazoa; phylum Chordata; class Aves; order Passeriformes; family Passerellidae; genus Ammospiza; species Ammospiza caudacuta. The sequence goes on along the minus strand of NC_080599.1, from coordinate 45,335,779 downwards.
GGCAGATATATCACACGGACTCACTGCAGCTGCCTTTCCCTGTCATTAAAGAGTTACTGAGAAATTCCAAATCTGAACATTTGTGTACTGCCTGACATTTCAAACGCAGCATGCTGAGCTTCCACAAAAAGGACAGCACTTAACAGAAGACACAGCCTTTGTGTCCCATTACCTGTAGCATCCACAGCTTGTTCCTGAAGGAGCAATAATACAAACCAACTGCCAGAGCTCTAATCACCTTTATCATCTCGAGATGTGTCATCTCCCAGTGCACTGTGTCAGATTCCTCTTTGGGCTCTGATCCAGTAAAGCACTTCAGCACATGGCCAGTCCTGCCTGTCTCCAGCTGAGCTTCTTGCCTACTTGAAAGTCAGATGATGCCCCCCAGTGCTTGACTGGACTGGGGTATGGAGTAAACTGGTGTCACTCCTCTGCAATCCCAGAGCAACACTGATTTACATTAACTGGGAATGCTGCATAAGGATTGTGGACTAAGAACATCTGTCACTGCAGCAGCTATGTGACCTGCTATGACAAACTTTGACATTTACTTAGACAAGTTTTTACCTGTAATAATTTCAAGTGATATAAACCAAACACAAATCATCTGCTGTGACAATGAACTAAACACTACTGCACAGCATGTACTGATCTGATAATACATCAAATGTATGACAACATATAGCACTAGACATTGCACTCCCCCAAGAACATTTCACAGCAGCAGAATTATTTCTCTCCACTCCAGTATAAAAGGCAGCCAGCAGGATGATATCAAATGATGGCAGCTCTGCTTCTCATAAAAGGACCTTGGGGACTGCAAGGAGATTTGTGTATCTGCACTTCAGCAGCACAGCAATGTGGAAATGTTAAAGTTAGTAAAGCAAACAGACCTCAAATGAGAAGGGCAACAGATGTCAACCAGTATCACATGTCAGTAAACAGCAACAAGGCAGAGGGTACTTTTCTAAGCACTTTTGTGAAAGCATCGTGCGAGCAGCTACAGCCACATCTCAGCTGTGTGATCTCTACATGGTGGTGTTTGTGTGTGTGATTTAACTCCCAAAAGAGGAACTCCAGCCACATGGAAATGCTGTCCACTGGAGTCAGCTGAAAGAAAGTAGAAAGGTTTCTACATACTTGTTGTGGCTTGGAAAGTGAAAAAAGTCACACTCTCAAACTGATTGAAAGCTCATTCTGTGCTTGGCAGAGACAAACCAGCATTTATATTCCTCAGCTTTAATACAGAAGGATCATCCTTAGGGCAAAAGAGTAGTAGTGATTCATCTGCTTTTTACCCTCACTGCAAAGACTTCTGACAGTAAGGCCAAAATATGCTAACTAAAAAGGCACTCTTTGTACCATAAACACCAGGCCACAAGGAACTGGACAGTGGCCATTAAATCACTGCCTTTTCATTTCTCTCTCTCATCTATATTTCTCTCAAGATTTCTGGTAAGGAGGCAGCTGACTCTATACAAAAGCCAGAGGCATTGCCAGTATCTTGGTGGTTTCATGCATGCCATATTGAATCTAATTTCATAACACAAGGGGAAAAAAACCACTCTCAACTAGGGAAAGTCATATTTCAGTGTCAGAACACCAAGGAAAGAGGTAAAGGGATGGAATTCTACTGCCAAGTTGCTGCCCTGAGCCCAGGCTTGGTTAGATGTAAATATTCTCCAAGGCATTGACCATTTTACATAAAATAGTTTGGTTCTCAAAGTCTCTTAGAGAACCAACCAATGCCTACCTAGGAGAGCAGGAGCTTTTTACTTTGTGCCCGAGGATGGTCTCCACTAAACCTTGGGCTCAAACTTTACATGAGCAGATTTGGAGTTCTTGAAGAAAAGGAAGGCAAGGTCACAGTCTCTTGACACGCTCCTTGTGTACATCATGGTGCCTAACAAAAACCATCCCCTTCCTCTGCCTTTCCAAAATCCTCTGATTAAGGGAACGGGAGAAAAAAACCAACATGGCATGAAGGCCTTTGCTAAAAGGTGCATTAATTAGGTAAGGCAAGCCAAAGAAATGATTAATTTGCTGTTCTTCTTCAATATTATGTTTACACAAGTTGATTATAGCACTTAATTACTAATTCACCCTGCTCAAAAACAAGAGTGCTTTAAATTTTTAATGAGATGAGGGAAGGCAGCATTCCTGAACTCAACAGGGAGAAGTAATTTTATTTCCTCTTTTGATTTCCCAAGTTATTACCATTTCTAAGGAAAAACTTATCCCTTCCCTGATCTTCCACTCAGTCCTTGCTTTTGAAAATATGGAAATCACAGGACGCTTGCATGAATTTCAACCCATGGCCTGACAGGTGATGCTTTGGAAGAGGAATAGAGGATCACATCATCAACTGCAGCACGTCCACTGAAATAAATGGAACAAAATTACACCAGAAACAGCCTGATCCAGAAATGGAAATGGCCTAACCCCCTCCAGTTCTGTCAGCACAAAAGTTGAATATGTCCCAGTACTATTTATGGGAGTTCTTATGAAAATGTCTCTTCCCCATTGCCAGTTGGTCCATTACCAAGGCTGTGGACTAATTGTACTCAGGAACTTCTTTACATTCATGACTGTCTGTAACACTTTAATTGTTACAAGGCAAACACTCTGTGTGTCCTATGTTCTTCCTGTCTGATCTTTATAAAACTTGTGCTATCTGTGGGGTTTGTTATTTGATTTTTCCCTCTGTGTTCTACCACCCAACGTCATCCTGAGCTAACTGAGAAGAGATGTCCATCAAATGAAGCAGAACTCAGCAGTGCAAACAAAATTCTTCCAGGCTCTGTGGGTACAGGGTTGTGAGTGAATTATTTCCCTGCACCACCTTAACTTCAACTCCCACCATAGAGTCCACAGACTCTGAGCCAGGAGACCACGAGCCCCAAGGCTCCTGGAGCTGCTTCCTGGACCCAGGGCATTCTTCACCTGCTCAGCTGCTAAATAATTCAGCTAATCCACATGAGATAATTACCTAACACCTCTTCCTATAGAATCCAGCTCATTTTCATGCACCTATGACCTGCTTTAAAGAAACGATAAAAAAGCTTTTCCCTAACTAGTTGCAGGCTATACCATCAACTTGCTTAACAACCAAAACCAACAAAGGAAAGGCTAAACCTCCCTTAAAAGTTAATTTGAGACCTGAAAAATCTTGTAGCCACATAGATTCCAAATGCTAGTTCAGTGTTTCACACCAAAAATATTCACAGAAAGCTGATTACAGAGTTACCAACAAAATGCACTCTAGAAAATCACAGTTTCTTCTCTCCCATGCTGGCCAGTAACAATGCCCCACGTGAATGCAGCATATCCAAAGTAAATCTGGTAATCTGGTTCCATACAGGTAATTTTATTAATTGCTTTAATACGCAATTAAGGAATAGTCAGTGGGCTGCAGGGTTTTATAAGGCAATAATCCTGTTCCCTGGTGTACAGCTCTGTCCCAAAGAGTGGGCTATCAAAAAAAAAAAAAAATTAGCTGGATGACTGCCAAATCAAACAGCACCTTCTTCCCATTTTCAATTACGTACGAGTGAGGCAGAGTAACGAGGATATACTGGAAACTTTGACATTTATTTATTGAACATTTTACTGAGAAGGAATTGCTGGCTGGCTAAACCGGAAACTATATTTTTACTATAGAAACAATCCCATAGAAAAGCAAGATCCTGCTGCTCAGCATGAAAGGAATGGCTAGAACCAATAAATTGACCCACCTAAACCAGCAATATTAAGGTTATTTCATTCAATAGAGCATGTATTAAAAATCCAAACCCCCAAAATACATTCTATTTCACAAATCTTTATGCCATGCTGTTTTACACAGCACTGTCTGCTGGGGCCCAGTCAGGCTGGGTTTGAGCTCCCACAAAACCACCCAGAGAAAAGTGTGCAGCAGCTGTAGGGGCAAATGAGAAGATAAACCAAGAAGAAATTCAGAGGATTTTCTCCCCTTTATGGAGTTTCTAGAGACTAAATAACAAAGAGATGAAATGGGGCAGAACTCACTACACTGTGTGGTTTTTTTTATTTTTGGATAGACCAATTGTTTTACCACAGAGGAGAAAAATGCAGGGAGAGTAAATGAAGAGGAAAATAGGGAAGTCAACATTCTTTGAAGCAACAACATATGGTGACCAGGCCTGAGAGATGGAGGTTATAAATCTTCCCTTGATAGAATTACCTAAAGATGAAATTGCAGCTTCAAGGGGCTTGAACTTTTCAGTCTACACTAGGAGCTTGCAAATTAACCTGTTTGGTCACAGCTTTTGCATTATCCTTCATTTCCAAGGCTTCTCTGTTAAGGCTCTGTATATGGAGAATTTTGGTGCCAATACAGATGTGGTCAGTAGAAAGCACAAAAATCTTTGCACAAATCATTTGAAATATGAAGAAAAACACATGAAAATGAAGAATTAGAACAAAATGCTGAATTGTTCAAAGAGCTGCAGTATGGGAAAGGAGAATAGACAGGAGGCATGTTGCTGCATGTTCCTTTGTGAGAATAAACTTATTTAGGGATACCAAAGGATAAAGGAAAAGCTCTTTAATGTTCCATCATGACCCACTGCTGAAAACAGGTCAGGGAGAGGCTCCTGCTGTCCCATGTGGGGTGGGTGCATCAACAGCCATGTCTTGTGACTGCCTGCTTGTCCTTGGAAAAACCATGCTCTGAAGCAGCTGCTTCCCCACTGCAAACCCCAGTGATGGGGCAGCACAGAACCAAGCACCAGGGCTGTGCAGGAAGATGAGAGTTCAGCAACCAGCACAGCCACAGGAAATCCCACCCAATTCCAACACATTTCTGACTTGGGCAGGTAAATAAAGCCTAACTCTGACTACTCCATAGGGTCACCACAGAGCTGACTCTTCCCTAGGTGACCCACCTTGACCCACCTCTGCTGAAAAGGATGTCCTGGGGGATTTTGAGGACCTTGCCTTTGTGTCCTGATTCTGAGTGAGGCAGCTGCTCTGGCCTGGCTGCCCCATGCCCCAAATACCTACAGGATGCATATTCCATCAAATTCAGCATCCCTGGTGGGCAGCAGTCAGAGGTAAAGCTGGACTAAGATTAACAGAAGTGATTTGGAGGGATCCAGATTTGGGTGCTACGTCCAAGCTGTCCTAAAACTGCTTGAGTTTTAGAAAGTGGAGAAGAGCCAACCCATAAAAACCAGGGAGCTTTTAAACATTTTGATTCTGACATTGAGTGGAAATGTCCAAAAATTGTTCTGAGAAATGTGACCAGTGACTGGGAAAAATACAGTAAAAAATCCCCTTCAAAAAGCCATAGACATAAGGAGAGAGGTTATTGTAAAAAACCCACAGCTCTCTCCTTTGCTACTACACTGAGCAAACAAAGAGCTTTGCAAAGCACAGTAATTAAGCACAAACCATCTATTAGAGGAGAGGTAATAACCTGTATTTGCAAAATCTACAAAGATGCTGAATGTTTGCAGCACCTCTAAGAAGGAGTTGTTTTGGAAGATGTGTTACAAAACTAAATGTCAGAGAGGTTATTGAACTGCAATGGTAGATACACATTTCCCTGACCCTAAAATAAATGTATTCAATTTCTCCTTTGTGATCCCATGTAGCTAAATGATTTTAAAAATATTTATATCTGTTCTGACATTACTGGATATTCTTCTGAAATATTTTTATATATAAGGGCAGGGTTAAAAACTAAAGGTAAGTGGATACACAAAAATTATATAAAACACAACACAGAAAACTTCACAGCATTAGCTTTTTCCAATGCTGATAAAAACAGACTTAATAAAATCAGTTTTGAGATGCTCAGTTTTTGTACAGTAGTGAAAAACATCCTAGACTTGGAATGAAATGTATTTGAAGGCAGAAGATTAACAGAAGAGGAAGAATTGAAGTCCTGTCACCAAAAATTGTTACTGAAATTACATTTATCAAAATAAGGCCTCCTTACAAGCACTAAAATTATTACACACAGATATCTATGTTGCACTGTGTAGTTGCTGCAATGTGATTAATTTTAATGGAAACATTCTTATGAAAGGAAACTGCTCTTTGTGCTAACCTACCCAGCTCTGTAGAATATTCCCATTTGGAGAAGTGCCAAGCACAGCCCAGCTCCTCAGCTTATGCTGAGCTGTTTATTGATTCCAGTGGAACTGCACCAATTTAACCAGGTCAAGGAGCTGACCTCTCTATTCACAAAATATCTCCAGATAAGCTTTTGTGCAAAATTTAATCTACCAATATCTGTCCCTGATGTTATAAAGCAAAATGCAACAAATGTATTAGGGACCATCCTGATAAATCATTTTGTCCAACAGGATTTTGCTCTTCAGTGTCCTTGTGCAGCACGAGGAGAGGACATGGCTTATGGGATTGCCAGGTGGGAAAACAGGCATGATTTGGGACAGTCAGACCCTTCTTTGGGTTTCTGATGCCACTGTTGTTTGTATAAATGCAGCTAAGCCATGCTTTGACTGATCCACCAAAAATAAAAGCCTCACTGCTACTTTTTCAGCTGTTAATGGACTGAAATAACATGAATGGACATGCAGTTCCATCCTCATTATTAACTCTGCATTCACTGGGGGCAAGACAAGAGCTGTGTTATTTTTTTACTGCATAAATAATGCTTTATTCCTTCTTATGTTTAACATTCCTCAATATGAAGGAAGGAAAGTAGGACAAATGTAACTGAGATGAAAGTGTGACCTTCCTGCAGGATCAGAGCCTTGCCAAATTCCCTGTTTTGTCTGTAAAATTACATGGGCTAACTTCATACACAGCAGCTTCTATGCACATCCCCCACACATTTCCAAAGGCAAATGAATCCTCAACACACCTAAATAATATCTGGAGTTGGACAGAGGGTGGAGAGAAAGCGATGCTGGATCTTGTCTGGCTGTGCAGAAGGGACAAACTTTTCCCCCTGGCTTTAGGTGTGTGCAAGGTGGCAGAATCAAGGTGTAAGACATATTAAAACTGAAAAAAAATGACATAAAATCAGGTGCTGCATACCTGGATAGATGCAAAATCCCCAGAAGCACAAGCTCCAAGAATAGCAGCACCCACCAAAACAGATTCCACTTCTTTGGACAGCACAACAGGTTTGCCTGCAGAGGGAAGAGCCAGGCCTCTGTTAGAGAACACAGCAGCACCAGCAGCTCCACAAATAATTAAAACAAAAAAAGGAATCAAAACCCATTATTCAAAACCCCATTCAGAGCTACATCCTGCTGTAGATTAATGTAAATCTCTCTGCTCTGTGGTTCTAGGCTCCAAGGAAAGTGCAGCATTTGAATAAAATCATTTTAGCAAAATATTAATTCAGAACCTAAAGCACACAAAAACCAACCCTCCAGATCTTTGACACTGGCTATTTATCTCATTCAAAGGGCTTGGTATAAACCTGTTACCCACACCCTCCAAACCCACGTGCCTATTAAAAGTTGACCTGGAGGGGAAAACAAGGCGGTCTCCTTTTTGTCTCTTTTGCAACAAACAAAAAAAGACTGTTTGTGTTTGGTTTTGAACATACAGCCAACAAGCCAGTCTGGTTTTGCTGGAAGACATGAAAATATGAGTAGTAAAATTTCTCAAGCTATGTATGAAACAATAAGAGAAATTTTGTCTTCCAATTTGTGCAAGATACTGGAAAACAAAATTAAGACACTGGAAAAACAAGCAAACAATATATATTCTGAAGTAGAATTAAATATTAGTGTTTCATCACCCATGGGTACTACTAAGAACACACTTTCCCTTGGTTTATGCAGAATTTTCTGAGACCTGTTTCACTAGTGTAAAGAAAAGCAGGAAAAGGCTAAAAAAAAACCAAATAAAAATTAGCCTGCTTTCTTAATTCCCCGGAAAAATCTAAACCAAGAGCACAAATCTAGATACTCTTCTAGCTGCACTTCAGATGCTTCTACTCACTAAGCTGAAAAATTTAATATTCCTGCAGTATTTGGCACGTGTCTGCATTTCCAGTACTGAGATAATGTCATTCAGTGAATGATGATGCAAACACAGGGGTGGGAGCAGGGATTCCTGCTCAGAACAGTCTCCACCATATTATACCCTAAAAAATGCTGCTCCTGAGAGCCAGCTGTAAGATTAGACGGAGCTGAAATGTGGGTGAAATCCTAAAATCAGCCACAAACAACTTCCATAGAGAAAAAAGGCAAAATGCCCACTTTGAAAAATGAGAAATAAAATTATTGATATAAAAAAGCAAATTCACCTCACACCAGGCTTTCAATTAATTGATGCAAAGCTTGCTCTGTCACCTGAGCATTCCTGCAGCTCAGCTGAAGCTCAGCTCAGGACTTGGGTCAGCTTGGAACAGCAAATCTCAAGCTCAGAGCTCTGTGGCTCTTTGCCAGGCGTCAGTGAGCAATTTTCAGCGTGCTCGAAAATTTACTGCCCATTTCCCGCACGGTCAGAATGAATACGGAATTCTTACCAGGCAAACAAAAAGATCAAGATACTTTTTAAGTGGCCTGTGGAATTATCTATTGGATGTCTGCATGGCTGAGTCATGGGCATTTGTGCTAACAATAATATATTCAGATTTTTTTCTTTTCAGGAAAGAATGGGGGATTGATCCTGGAATGTTAGTTATTTTATCTGATAGGCTCTAATGAGTTCAACATAACCAAGAGCATTTCAGTCAGATGAACTCTGACATCCCTTGTCAGTCACTGATTTTACAAATGCGGGAGAACTCCAGACTGCAAAAAGGCCTTTTGTCCTGAATTGTACTTGGCCATTAGTTACAGTCAAAGAACTTGTGATTACATTTTAATCAGAATACCTTTTCACAGATCTTTTCTTTTACACATCACCACCCAGCAGCCCAACTCTACATGTAGCTGAAATTCACCTGAAGTATGTGAGTTTTTGAAGGAAAGGCACGGATTTAACATCATTTTTCACAAAGCATCACTTTGACTACAATATATTTAGTGAATTTTAAGGTCAAGAGGCATTATGTTTTTTGCTTGTCCATCAGGCTTATAAAGTGTGGTTTGATGTTTGATGTCAGATCTCCAGACCAAATGCCCCAAATTTGGGCCTTAAACTTCATTTATGACAGTTTAACTGATCTTAATTTGAAATAAACCCAAAACACACATCACTCAATGTTTCTCTGAAGTCCTTTACACTAAATTTTGTTATTTTTTCCACATTTTTTGAAGTACATTCAACTGACTCGCAGGTGTGCAGAGATGGCCAACACACACAGGCTGAAGGGAGACCAAAAACACCACGGAGTGAAACACCATGGAGTGAAACACCATGGAGTGAAACACCATGGAGTGTTGTAGTGAAACACACAACCAGGGCCTCCCACCCACCAGGTGGAAGGTGGGTGGAAGGCCCTGGGTGAATTTTGTAGAATTCCACCAGGAATTCTACAAAACCAAGGGCAACACCTTGCAGGAGCAAGGAATCAGATGTTTCCCCCTAAACCACGTCAGTGACACAGGCATGGAAGCAATTCAGGAAAGAATTGTTCTCTAGGATGGATGCAATGCCAGCATGAGCAGGAAGTGTCACAAGTCAAATAGGGTGAAGCCAACAGAAGGAACATTTCATTGCACACTTTTTTGGCCATGCAGCAAAATACAGCTCTATATAAAGTCTTCATTTTTCCAAAGACAAAGTACTTATACACCTAAACAAAAAGTATTTGCACTCCTTTCCATGCCCTTCCCCAGGCTCACCAGTAATGTCAGCATGCATCTGCACAAAGAGAGGGTTCTTGCTCAGCCCACCACACAGGAACAGCGTGGTGATCTCATGTCCTGCAGCCTGCATCGCCTCCAAAATGTGTCTTGTTCCTAACTTCAAAAAGGGGGCAAAAAACAGAACCAGGTGAGCACAGGAGAGCAGCCAGGAACAGAAGCACACCTGCATGGCAAAGGCATCCCCACCAGAACCTTCTCTTTAGTTTGTGCAACAGCATCTGAAAATCCAGCTCAATAAAGAGGTTTCAATTCTGAAGCCAAATAGCAAAGCAGAACAAAAAGAGAACAGCAAATAAAAAACTGTTTTCTGTCTTTTCAGCAAAAAGGAAAACCTGAAGAACTTTGCATTGGCTTAACTATTTCTCTTGGCCTTTGCCCTATGCAAAATAAAGTGTTCCACTTCATGGCTGGATTAATTGAAATATCTCAAATGCAGGCATATTTTAAACTTTTCATTTACAGTCTCCATTGAGAAACTCAAATCAGAACGGCAGAAGCAAATGCTTGCCATTTTCAAAAAAAAAAAAATTTTTCTTTTTGTTCGCTTTGCTTCCCTCCTCACTGAAGTCAACCTTCTTCCTATTTCCCTCTTGCAAGAATATTTTCCATTTCTTTGACAAACTATTTGACCAAAAATAATTCCCAGCTCTTTATAATGTCTTGGAAGTTAAATTGGAAGCTCGTATTTGACAAAATGTCAAATTCAAGGCAAAATGTTGCCCAGGGTGACTCTTGGTAGGCAGATTCCCCACAATCTGGTCAGAGTTTTCACAAACTGTTACTTAAGTTTTCTTTAGACCATGCTGCAGTTCATTAAGAGGGCGGCAGCTGTAACAAACCCCTCTTCAAACAAAAACTACTGAAAATGGAACTTGCAGGGCTCCACCAGGCTGGAGATGTCCACAGTGAATGCCCAGCACTATTCTGGACAAGCCTTCAAATGTATTTTGATTTTTAGACAAGCAGTTCAGAGGAACCTGAGCAGCCCCAGCTGACTAAATCCATTGCTTCCCTATTGACACAGAGGGCTGATCTCCAAATTGCACTGTCATGATTTTAATTATGGAAATATCAACTGCTCCAAAAGGAGCCTGCCTGCTCAGAACGGGCTGGACAGCCACAATTACATCTCTGATCATGTTCTCATCTGGCCAACTGTTGCATTGCATTTTGCAGTGAATAGTTAAAAGGAGATTCTCTTTCACTGCTTCTGAAATTCAAATTTATTAACAACTTCTCTCACAACATACACACGTCAAAGACCCTGAGAAAGAACATGCTGTGAAAATTATTTTGTGTTTACCTGCCTGGAAAATTGTATTCACACAGCAATTTAAATTAAAGCCAGACTTATTTCACTGGGGGGGGGGGGGGGGGGAACTAATTTAATCCTGGGTTGGAGAAAATGCAAATTGAGGGGCTTCAAATGCAAATTTTATATAAAAAGGAAAAAGCATCTCCTGCTGAAAAGAAAGCTAGAGATTAACATTCTGTGGGCAGGCCTACACTTTGTACAAGATTTTTACATAGGTTTAAAGTTTATCTTGCACTCATTGAAGACAGCTAATGGTACAAGATTACTACAACTGTTTCCTTCAATAAAAGTGAAGCTAAAATTGGGAGTGAAAATTTGATTTCCTAGAAATCCTATTAGCAATTAGTAAATATATAGAGTCAAAACCAATGTTCTCTGTCTACTTTTTAGTTACTGTTTCAATAATGTTTTGGGGGAAAAATAATTTCCCTTAACTTATAGTGAAAAGAAAACTACAATATGTCCTTTTTATATTAAATCAGCTCAATCAGCTCTCCAAAAGGTATGCAGCTGCTGAGTTTACTGCTCAAGACAGTATTTGTGTTTTACAATCAAGTTTGAGCTGTATCATATAATGAGATAATAGGTGACTTTCCCAGGATTTCCAGCAGAGAAGGTTTCCACTTCGTTAGCACGAGATAATCACAGGGCACCTGTTCCAGACTGGGAAGTTCCTTTCAGGGGCAGGATCAGTCCCTGGCATTGTTGAACCTCTCCTCCACTTTCTTCTTTCAATGGTGGGATTATACTGAAGCATCAGGTATAACCCAGCTACATTCATCTGCAAAAGGCTCCCAACTCCCAACAATGAATCCCAGGCTGGGGTTAAGTTCTTATTTGCTGAAGAGGGAGGGTTAAAACACAAGATGAACAATTCCCAACAAATTTACAGCAGCCGCCCACCCTCTCCATCCCAGATGGCTGACCCGGCCTAGAAAAGTTGTTGTTTAACCAGGAGAGGAGTTTGGAAGTTTTCCAACTGAACAGAGGTTTGTCAGGAAAACTCCCCAATTCATCAGACTGTTCATGTTTTGCAAAAACACCTCAACTTCAACAAACTTTAAAAAAATAAAAATAAAAAATGGACAGAAAGGATGTTAAAAGAATGTGGATTTCAGTCACCAGAGGGCTGAGGACAGCACGTCCCACTGGAAACACCCTGGGCCAGGGTTTCCAAACCACTTCTGTGAGCCAGGGTTTCACCTCAAAACAGAACTTCTCGTGAACTGGAAATCCTGGGTTCAACAGAAAATCAGGGCAGAACAAAAAGAGTTCCGAGAAATTCCACATCCCTGGTGCTGGCAAACAGCAGGGACATTTCCCAGCCTCCCTGCCCTGCCCTGCCCAGCCAGGGCCACAGGCTGGGACTGCTCCCCTCGGGGCAGGGACACAGGGGAGGATGTGCCCTGCTGGGTCTGAGGCACAGCCCTGGCACAGAGCTCTGCCTCACCCAGCAGGCAGGGAGGGCACATCCACAGATTTGGGAACAATCTGAAGCTGAGGCTTTTCAGGGAGGGCACATCCAGAGATTTGGGAACAATCTGAAGCTGAGGCTTTTCAGGGAGGGCACATCCACAGATTTGGGAACAATCTGAAGCTGAGGCTTTTCAGGGAGGGCACATCCAGAGATTTGGGAACAATCTGAAGCTGAGGCTTTTCAGGGAGGGCACATCCAGAGATTTGGGAACAATCTGAAGCTGAGGCTTTTCAGGGCAGCACAGAGCCCTTTGTACAATTGCCAGAGCTTTTCTCCCCTCTCTCAGCCTCCCTCAGGACAGCTGGGATGTGAACACTGCTCCTTGTGCTGTCAGCCTCCTCCCTCACATCTGCACCAGAGGCAAAAGCTCCATGTACAGAATTGCCATAAGGACAAGATTTTTTAGGGGAACACCTTCCCCCGAAGTCTGCTGATTATTCTCCAGTTGGGAGTGGTCACCACTGTGGGTGAACAGTATCTTGCTCCTTTAAAGAGCCCATTAAGTGAATTCATGTATTATTAGAAGTCTGGTTAGCAGAAGGGAATGATCAGTCTGCACAGAACAATTCATTTCTTCTTTTATGCACTAAAAATGTCTTACAGCAATGGCTTGGATCGTGGCCAGGTAGATAAGGGCAAGTTCATCCAGACCCCGAGACAATGTTAGTCCAACAACCTGTGCAAAGATCAAAAGGAAGATGTAAAAATCCAGCCAAAGTAAAACTCCATTGTTCTCTATGGCTTCTTGTTGTAACAAGTTTTAAGTGCTAATTCCAAGCCATGCTCCTGTGAGCTGTACACATAATGTAATGTTAAACATGTTATTCCTGATCTGGGGAAGAGCCACATAAATTATCCTTGCCCTTGTGAAGAAATAAAGAACAAACAGCATATTGTATGGGATTAGAGATAGATTAACTCTGACAGTTTTATGTTATGACTCAGATATTGCTCGTGAATGTTTTTAATGTAATAATATGAAAATGCTATTACATAAAAATAACTTTTTAAAAGCATTTCTCCCCCTCCCTCCCAAGCACCCTAACACTGAAACACAATTAATAATTAAATACTATATCTTAAACTCCTTTACTCTGACATAAATCAATACTGCACTGTAGTTACTCTGGATTAATATCAGGCAAGACCTGCATGCAGACAGAATTGTGACAGAAAAAATGGGTTGCTATTACCAGTATTTGCATACAACCATCATAGCAAGGAAATTCTGATTTTGCTGCAGCATGTAATTCTTTCATAAAATAATGGAGGTATTATTAGGACCCAAAAATATATAGGCCTTTTTTTTTTTTTTTAATGTTTCCTTTATTTGTGGCTTAAAACATGCAGCAGTGCTTATGCCTTTCCTATCTCAGCCTTAAATACAACAGATTTTGGTGCTGGTGAGCAGCTTGAGAGGCTCACTTCAAAGACAATTTGCCATTTTGAAGGAGATTTTTGCATTAATCACCAGGTATTTTGATATCACCAAATTATACTCTTATGACACCCTTCTGTTACAGTTTTGCACAGCCCTAGCTTGTGAGTGAGCTGATCTACCATTGTAAATTCAAGGAAGAGAAACACCCAAACTCTGAAAGTTGGGCTGAAAGGCTGTTTAAATCAACCACATATGGTGAGAATATTTCATTCCTTTCCCAGACAGGTTTACCCAAAGTTCTCTTGAAATTCATTGCAATGAATTGTAAGATTTGTTATCTCACCTGTGAGATAACAGCAGCAAGAGCTGTGCAATGTGATTCCTAGGAAAGGTACCTGCACACACAGAACATTCCTCAAATTTTTAGAAAATTAATGTGGCTGTAGTGATACTTCAAGTACAATAATCTCTGGTTTTCTACTGAAACATCAGCAATGCAGCAAGAAACCCAAATCCTTTGGGATAGTGTAAATAGCTAAGGAGGAGTACTCTCAAAATTGAAGAAAAGCTCCTTCCAAACTGCTTTTTTTTTCCTTTTTACCCTGTATTGACCTTTTTGCAAAGACAGGCTGTTTCTTACCATGCCCTTTAGTGTCAGATCTGTTAAGGGAGATCTGTTACCATGGAAATCTGGCCAAACATGTAAATCAACAGTGAGGAAACCCACAGGCAAAGATTTCTTAATCAGATCCAGGTGACTGTTCAAGTATGTATATATACTGTGAGCACTGCAAGAAAAACAAGTTGGAAAAAGAGGGGGGAGGTTATTCCTCAAACATAAAACATTTGTACCACCACCAAATGCAGAAACCTCACTAAAGAACAGCAAAACCCCACTGCCTGCCAAGGCCATGGCACTGCAAGGATATCTCTGTGCACGTGGGCTCAACAGGCCATCAGAATTCCTTAATTTCCTGGGATGAAGGGAGATAATATGACCTTGAGCTTGTCCACTGACTCCTAAGAGTCCCCAGAGCTGTTTGAGATTTGGGGGCTGCTGCTGCTCCTCTCCCACAGCTGAGGGAGGAGTAAGGAGGATTCCAGACAGAAATGAAAACCAAATTCCTTTGCAAATGTTTAAAAATTTCTCTGATTAATCAATAGCACTGGATGTACAGCTTTCCTTTTTTAAACCATAATTATTTCAGTGTGTGTTATGATTAAAATGCAGCACTAAGGGTGGAGGAGAGAAAGTGAGTGGCTGCTATTTTAGGGAGGAGCCCAACATGGGCCTAAATATGATTGTTTCTAAGTTCAGATGCTACACCCAACTCCACAATATCCAACAGACTTTTTTCCTGGACTTAAGACTAATGGTGAATTCTTCAGTGCCTTGGCTTGCAATGACTCTAGTGACATTCCATTTAAAAAATGTTGCAATTACACTCAGAATATTTTTTTCAAACACTCATCCTATCACAAACAAACCCATAGATATTTTCCAACTCCTTGGAAACCTCCAAGAGGGGCATTTAATTCTAGACATGTGGGTCAATAATAGCATCTAACCCTAATTACAATTGATTAGTCATTGTCTCATCCACTGCAGACCCAAACAGTGATATTCATTTAGCCTCTACATGTATATTCAATCATGCACTAATGAGATCCCTAAGGGAATTTGGCATATGCTTTACTAGTTTGACTTCTGACCCACTAGCAGCTGTATATTTATACTTTTCATTCAACCATTCAGCTGCATGTTTTTTCAATTATACCTTACCATGTGTACATTATCAAAGGATATCATTCAAAATGAAGTACACTTGGAAGACATTAAAATTACTAATTTACATCATTATTCACGTCCTTTAAATGTGCTTTATGTGTCTTCCTGGACCCGAATTATGATAATTTGGAGGTCACCATCATTTCTTTCCTGTTCTTGTAAAAGTGGCCCTGTTTTCTCCATCCCTAAAGCAGTACATGCTAAGGATAAAGTAGTTTTAATTCCAGTCTCAATCACGGCTTGACTGTTGGGAAGGATAAAAAAGGAAAGCTTCACTCAACCACCAGACATCCCAGCCTCCTCTCCTCTCCTCTCCTCTCCTCTCCTCTCCTCTCCTCTCCTCTCCTCTCCTCTCCTCTCCTCTCCTCTCCTCTCCTCTCCTCTCCTCTCCTCTCCTCTCCTCTCCTCTCCTCTCCTCTCCTCTCCTCTCCTCTCCTCTCCTCTCCTCTCCTCTCCTCTCCTCTCCTCTCCTCTCCTCTCCTCTCCTCTCCTCTCCTCTCCTCTCCTCTCCTCTCCTCTCCTCTCCTCTCCTCTCCTCTCCTCTCCTCTCCTCTCCTCTCCTCTCCTCTCCTCTCCATTGCTCTCACAAGGATTAGCCATTTGTGCAGCTCTGTCAGAACACAAGGACTTGAACCAAAGGAGGCTGAAGTTGAGCCAAATATGCTTAAAATCCACATAACCTTGGAATTACACTTTTCCCCACACCTTTTCACATTTTATTTTTTTCCTAAATATAGATAAGGGTTCAAGGCACTACATTTGGACTGAGTGACCAGCAAAATCCCTCAAACACCTGCCAGAGCCTGTTTTACCACCTTTGTGTTTAACACAGTGTAACACCATCACCTCCTGGAGCTTTTTCTACTCAGTTCTCTGTGAAAGTA